>NC_090926.1:340752616-341395885 GCF_040938575.1 Ambystoma mexicanum
TGAGATTTCCCATAGTAGGCAGTCTTCTCTACTGCTTGGGCTTGTGGTTCTACAGACATTGACACTAGGCCTGGGGTATGTGCATTCAATGTTTGCATGCATGTGGTTGTCAGTAACCTTTTTTCATTCATACTCTGCCGACCCTGTCTCCGGTTTTTCGATTTGCTTGTTACCACAAGTGTGTGTGCTAATCACATCCATCTCAAGTTCACTCACTACATTATCAGATCTCCTAAGGATTAGAATTACTATAAAGGGCCTGGGTGCTTTTGTGGGCACCATACAAACATCATTAGGTGGATGTACTGGTGATCTTTACTGTGTATGTTCAAAATGTATCAGTTCCCAGTTCATGCCTTTAATCTGTTTCATTCCAGAAGACATGCTGTGTCCTTGTCAGTATAAAAAATAAAAGAAAAATACAACAAATTAAATCTTTGACACTGCTCTCTCGATCTGTCCCTCGGCAGAAAGTTTAAAATCTTCCCAAATAGTTCTGCTGATGGTTAGAAAGTTCGATTTACATCACAATTCCATGCAGGAGCATGCCCATCTGTGCGGAATTTGCAGGGTCTCTGATGTATGTGAGGACATCAACCTCGATCGGTCTCCCCACAAGCTCTGGAAAATCCTCAATCAGGCGGAAAAATACATTGCTTGCCAACCTGCTGTCTTCTGGTGACAGGGACATTTGTCCTGTCGTTGCTGGAATTTGGGACTGTATACTTTCACTTCACTGTGAACAGTGTCTGCACTTTCCGTTTGTGTGGAGAGCCACTTGAATGTCTATACTATTTAGGATTATGCTCAGACGTTCTGTATTCGCTGGATCTCGAAGAAAAGTCAATACGTCTGTCGTTCTCCTGACAAGTTCTGGACACTCTTCGATTAGGCAAAAAAATAATACATTGATAAGCTCATTTGCTTCTTTCTCCGCTTGGGACATTTGGCTTTTCCTCGCTGTACTCTGGAAGTAGGAGGAACTGTTCGGCAATCACAGAAAGTAATCTCTTTATAATCTTTTCGTTTTCAGGATCTTGAAGAAAGTCAGTGACGCTTGTGAGCCTCCCCACCAGTGACAGGTACGATCTTAGCACTAGATCGAAGTATGTCACCAAATCTTTGGTGATGTTGCTACTGTGGGACACCATAAGTGATTCCGAACAAGGTTATCATGCGGAAAGAGTCAGGATATTGGTTTTTCTTCCAGCTTATGTGTCCTCGATCAAAATTTCGCATGTTCTCTTTTCCTTATTAAGGCTTCAGGGTGCCTCAGTCTAAAGTTCTAATTCGCAGGCTATGTTGTGGTTTATAAATGCAATTTTCTTCTTCACCCTGCAACTAGGATGCACAAAGTGTCTGTTTTTTATGTCCTTATCACCTTTTTTGCTTAGAGGAATGTCCAAAGTAAAACCACAACTTTTGCACAAAATGTCCTTGTCTTTGCTTTGCTGTTGCTCATGCGTCCTTCTTCCTCGTCATGGATCTCGTCTGCACGTGCTGTGGTTCTTCCCCATTGTTTGCAGTCTCTTCGCGCTGGGGTGCAGGCAGGGGACCTTCTCCGATGTAGGGTTTGATATCGCCCAGAAAAATCCAAGCTCTTCTGCCTTGTAGTTTCACTGCGGAATGAGTGCAAGGGCCCATAAAACCTGGGCTCGTCCCACCTTTTCCTGGTATGGTTTTTTTATCAACACTGTGTCTCCAGGGAAAACCTATGGAACACAAAGTCCTTGAGCTGTGCCTTCAGTAATATCTCATTCTGTGTTCCGTGCTGCCCTGCACCCTTTTTGTCGTCGCTGCGGCTGGCCTGAAATTATAGTAAGGCAAGATGTCATGCAGTTCAAGTAATTTTGCATTTCAGACCCTAAGATTTCTCCTGTTGACTGGGCATCACATCTAGCTCTGTCTCGGGGTGTCAGCGGAGTGCACATTCTTCTTCCTGTGGCTATTTCATGCGGCGTAAGATGATGGTCGGAACCGGGTTGGTTCCTGAGTACATACAGTGCCAAAGGAAGGCAGTGCAACCATCACTTCCTTAGAGTAAGTTTCAACTTGGCTATCCTCTCCTTTAATAGGCCGTTGAGCTTCTCACAAATCCCGTTATCTTGTGGGTGGTACGCCGACGAGAACCTCTGCTTTATACCAAGCAGCAAGCTAATCTGTTCAAAAACCTCATTTACAAAGTTGTTTTCGTTATCTGATCTCATGACTTCACATACCCCCCACCTGGGAAATACCTCTCTTACTAAAAATGTGGTCACACAGGTAGAGTCTGGGTGTGTACAGGGACCTGCTTCGATCTCTCTAGAGAATGGGCACACCACAACAATTAAATACCTGTACCCGTTACATACTTGAATCATATCGACATAATCGACATGCAAGTGTTGAAATGGTCCATTAGGCCTTGGGATGACTCCTCTAATTACCTTCAATGTGTGCCCAGTTGTGAACTGTTGGCAAATTATACAGTTCACCAGAAAAAGTGCAACATGCTCCACTAAGTTCGGTATGAACCAGTCTTCCGCGAGTGTTGCAGCTAGATTCTCTTTTGCTGGGTATTGTAACTGCTCCAGCGCTAGTTTTAACAGGTCTATAGGCATTACTGGTTTACCAGTGCTGTCTTGTCTCCACAAGCTGTCAGAGAGGTTTAAAGAACACTCTCGCTGCTTCCACAACATTTTTTCCTCCTGTGGTGCCTCACCTTGGAGTTCCATCAACTGTGGTTGTCCCAGATTGTTATAGCTTTCAGGTGCAATCCGTGCAACCATAATTTTCTTATTTGTGTGTGTGACTTCCACTTCCATGATCATCTCACTCTTGGAAGCCATTGTCACAACTCGCCTGCCGTGGAGACTATACCTAAGATGGAGACTGAAAAGGAGGTAGAAGAAGGACTCCTTCCCTGGACTAGCTGTGCGCATTCTAGTCTTTTGACTTTATATTCCCGGAAGTTGCTAACGCACTCGCGTTGCAACTTCCAGTACTTTGGAAAGTGTTTCCCAGCGCTCGCGTGTAATTTTCCTTTTGTCCTCCTGGCCGCATTCCGAACGGCCTCCCCTTTCCGTTGCTGCCGTTCTCGGACGGCTGTTCCTCTGTATGCTGTCTACTGCTTACCTTCTTTGAAACTCCCTCTTTCCTTGCTCGCAGTTCTTGCGAGGTACCTGCTACTCTTCTGCAACCTAGCTCTTCCGGATTCCTTGCATCCTGCTGCTGCTCTCTTGAGTGTTTATTTGGAGCTATTGTGTACTTTGCCTACTCCTTCAGGTTCTCAGTGCATTCTGGGATCAATAGTCCCAGCAAGATATCACAACCTACCAGGGTTTTTTCGGCAAGGCTTTTTCCCTGGTCTGGGGTGGGCTCCCTGGGGTCCCCACTGCCAGGCAAATTGCATCTCAGGCAAAGTGGCCTCTAGTGGAGCCCATACCCATCGCACCAAACCAGGGCTAAGGATGCACAAGAAGCCCAGCGACTTTTGGAGACAGAGAAGAAAGGAGATACCAACGGATGAATCCTGGGACTCTGATTCAGACGGTGCCTCAGCCATAAAGACTTCAGGTGAGGAGGGGGTTGGTGGAGATAACAAGGATCAGACTGAATTTGAGAGCCATACGCGTGGCTTCCGTGTCTGCTGCTTGGTTTCAACATGAGATCAAATCTGTCCCTCTTGTGTGAGCGGCACACTTTACGACCGCCATGCCCACTGGGAGCTGTAGTGCCTTGATCAGCCTGTCCAATAAGGCTGTGTGCTGCACTGGCGTGCCATCTGCTCGGAGGTAACCCCTCCTTTTCCAGCACGTTAGGCCTGCGGGCACTGTTGATGTCACATAGGCCGAGTCACTGTATACTGTCACTTCCTGGTCTTCGTGATTCTTAATTCTGCAGCCTGTGCTGAATAATGAGATGGTATTCATGCACTAAGGAGTACTCAAAATTCTCCATTGTGGTGTGTTTCATCACATCGATGCCTGTATATCTTTGCCCATTGCTTTGATCGATTCTCGAAGAACTGTCAATGAAGACCCTTTCTCCTTCTGCCAATTCATTTTCTTTCACTCTGGGAATTTCATCATATTATTCTTCATAATTTGCACAGTCATGGCTCTCTTGCAGTGAATGGCTCTGCTATGAACATAACTGGGTTCACTATCTTACATCGGACTATTTTAATCAATGGATTTGGTATGATCACTTCATAAGCAGAAGCTCTCTGAGATGTCAGTGTGTCCTTGGGTTCTCTAGAATAGCAAATAGCGAGTGCTCGACGTACAACATCATGGAGCATCCCATTACAATTGTAGTAGCCTTCTCAATAACGAACGCTGCGGCAGCTAAACTTAGTTCACATGGGAAATGCCCTCTGATCAGTGAGTCCAAATTTCCACTATAATATGCCAGGGGCTTATACCCCAATGTGGTTCTCTGAGTGAGTACTGCCATCATAACGCTGCCATTTTTGTGCGAGAACAGGTAACATTCCTCGGCATAATTGGGGATTCCTAAAACTGGTGCCATGCAAATGGCTCTCTTGAGTTCAGCAAATCCTTCATTCATGGCCTCAGACCATTCAATCTTTTCCTTCGTCACTTGGGCTTTCTTTAGGGCCTGAAGCAGAGGCTTGGTGTACAAGCTGTAGTCAAAGACCCATGCCCTGACATAATTGCACAGGCCTAAGAAGCTCTGCATCTGTTTTACTGTGTGTGGCCTGACCGTGTTCAGTATGGCTTCAGCTCTTTATGGGGTAACTCTTTTCTCCTCATGCATGATCAGTTGGCCAATGTACAGCACTTTTTGTTGACAATATTGTAACTTCGCTTTGTCAACCTTTCTCAGCCAATATAGTGAAGAGCTGAACAGAATCGTGTCTGCATTGCTCCTCTGTCGTGCTGCAAATTAAGCTGTCATCCACATATTGCAGGGCAACACTTTCGAATGCAATATTGCTTAGGTCCATCTGTAGGAGTCTGTTAAAGATAGTAGACTCACAGTACCCCATGGGGTAGCCTGGTACTTTTCAGACGCATCTATTTTAACGTAAAAGACGTCAGATCTTGTGAGTCCCAAAGCAACGGGATTGAGAAAAAATGCATTTTTCAGCTCAATCACTGTGAAATATTTTGCATCAACGGATATATTACATAGAATTATAGCGGGGTTTGGGACTAAAGGGAACTCAGCCTCAACAATATCATTTATTGGGCGTAAATCCTGAATTAGCCCCCAGGACCCTCCCTTTGATTTTTTGATCGGATAAACCGCAGTATTGCATGATGACTCTGACGTCACTAAGATGCCCTGTGCCATCATAGCTGAAATTGTCTTAAAAATGCCTTCATCTGCCTCCCTGGACATGGGGTATTGTCGTACCTTCGGTAGAATCACTCCTGGCTTCAGTTTAATCTTCACTTCTCTGACTCCTTTCAATAAGCGTATGTCATAGGAGCCTGTAGTCCATACTGAGACAGGGCCATGTCATCATCGAAATATTCGGGATGGTTCTATGCCAACATCATTCTCTGGGGCACATCTTTTTTGATCATTCTCACCCAAAAGGTGAGGCTCGCCTCAACTGTTGTCTCTCCCATATCTGCTTGCCCATTAAACAGATCATCATCAGTGACGTCAGTCAATCTGTATCCTTCTTCAATGGTGATTACTATGCACCATTGTGGGCCTTCATCGTCCTAACCATCAATCAAAGCCATTTTCCCTCGTACTGCAGCTGTGTGCATCACCAAGGGAAATACTTGTCCCTTTTCCTCGTGCATAGGTATTCTTGGCCTGAATAGAAATTCATCTGGGACCTCATGATCTTGTCTGCAAGGCCTGGCAGCCCTGCCATTAGTGCACATATTCCATAAGCGAATAATTCGGGCTCTAAGGGTGTAGCCCTCATACCTGTGTGTCCTGCATATGCTCTAATCATTGCGCATACATCTGAATAGTGCATTCCTGGAGTTGAACATATTATGCCCTCCTCCGTGAATGAGATTGTTACATTTAACTTCGTCATTAGATCTCGACTCAAGATTTTTACTGGGGTTTGTCGTGAATATAATAGAGGCACATTCATCTCACATTCTCCTATAGAGACTGGAAGTGCTTTGGTAAAGGGAACACGACTTGTAGCTCCTGTGACACTCTGAGTATTTATGGCATCACCGGACAAGGAAAACTTGCCTTCACGTATACATGAACGTGTTGCTCCCATGTCAACTAAGAAGGAATATTCATTATCCCCTATAACGACATCCACCTTTGGTTCCCGGTGAGGGTCTGGTGTCACTGATAGGATATAACACATCAGGGTTCCCAGTGAGCTGTCCTAGTACATATATAGTTTTGGCCCACCATGTGCTGATGGATTTCCCCCATTACCAATGTTACCCCTCATTTCAGGGTTTGCAGCCTGTCCTGTACTCACTGTCTGTGACAGTTGAATCAGTGACTGTTGGGACTGTCCTGGAAAACTCACCAAATTCTGAGGTTGCAAGCCTTGTTGCGCTCCTGGTGCTTGTTGTTGCACTGTGTGATTTTATGCATCTCCCTGGTGTAAGAATGCAGGTGGATTTGCCATGCCTGCTCCTATTCCTTGGCCGTTTTGCAACATTCCTTGATTTCTGCATGTGCGCGCTAAATGCCCTATCATCCCACACAACCAACATACTGGCCGTGGTTTGATCATATGCCCGTTTGACACATCTTGATTGCCATGTTGTATGTTTTGAAAACCTCCTTGACTATTTGGAAAACCTCCTTGATTACTCTGCCATCCTCTCCCTCTAAATCCTCTTCCCCTAGGGTAAAACCCTGTGTTGCACTGATAATTCTGCTGTGGATTATTCACCTGTTGCATGCTCGATTTGTCTGTGCTAGTTATCATTGCTACTTCGAGAGAATATTTTGATAATTTCTTCTATACTCATTTTTCCTCTTCACCCTTTTGTGCAGCTTCTTTTTTGTGATTCTTTTCTTGTAGCAGACTGCAATAGTGTGCAATGGTCAGCTGTATTTCTGACCATGGTTTAGCCTCGATTCCTACCAATTTCTTGAGTTGTTTCTGTACCGGCTCTGGCAGCCCTTGGCACAATATATGGTAGAACACAGGTATAGATTTCCCCCAAGAATCATGAGTCTTGAGTACCCACGCGTCTTGAAGATTCTGTATGTAAATCAACAGATCGTCCGACTTCTTCATTTTCCGTGTCATTATAACTTCCATATCGGAAGTATCTGGGTATAGCACTCGTAGCGCTTTCCAAACTGCAGCTCTGCAATTGTTAAATGGAGCTCCGTCATGCACGGTATTAACTGTGGTCACACCAGGATAACCTGCCCGTGTCCACACATCGTCTGCTCTCTCACCAAGTATGGCGATTAAGAGACCCTTTATGGCCCCTATAGCTAACGTGTTCCCTCCTGTCATTTTTACTAGCTTCTGTATCCATTTTCCGGCTCCCGATGTCAACATGAGAAGCTTGTTTTTCAAGTTTTCTCGATCCATGTGTGGCCATGGAATATATTGTGGTCTTGCTCCCCCTTTCTCATGTAACGGAAATTGGGATGTATAGCCCTCTCTCTCTTCTCTCATTGTTCTCCTGTCTATTGCAGGGGTAATGTTCCTGCATCGCCGCCTACCTGGCAATGTCCTTTGGCGGCTCACATAGGGTGGTGGTGACACCCCCCTCTGACCGTGAGATATTTCTTCGTGTCGGTCTGACTGCATGACTGACTCTGATGCCCTCGGTGAAGACTCACTAGTGTCTGACCACCTTATCCCTTTGTCCCTCGAAACCCGTCTTTTTCGCATCTCCTCTCTGTCTCTCTGTTTTCTTCACGCTCCTCTCTTTCGGTGTCAGGCATTGTCTGTCCCCAACTCATGCAACTTCTTGCGTCTTCTTTGTTCCTGCTAATTTCTAATCTATCTAGGGATAGTTCCCTATTCCCACTACTTTGGGAGACATCCTCAGTGTCATAAAGCTGGGTGCTCTCTAGGCGCTCGTCTTCCCCCTCCCTTTGGGGTACTTGTTCTAGCCCCATATCATCATATATTCTATCGATCGTTTCTCTGATGCTTCTGGTGTCAAAGTCATCTTCAATGTTCGCCCTAGACGTGCCTGGTACTGAATCGGACTCAGGAAAGAATTTTTTGATGTCTTCCCAATCTACTACTGGATCAGGTTTTTTAACCCCTCGTTCCATATATTCAAGATCGCGTGCTCTCTTTCTTCGCTCAAATTCTCCATCATCATCGAATTCTCTGTGCTTCCTCGCTTCTTCTCTGACCCTATCTTCTTCCTCTTTCTTTTCGTTTCTACATTCATTGGCCCTCCGGATTTTCTCATCCCTTCATCTCCTTATTCATTTCTCTCATATTTTTTGCTCTTCCTCTAACTTACGCTGCTCCTGCCTGTCTTGATCATTGGCTGCTCTTTGTTTACGATCGTACTGCCTTTCTAGCTCTTCACGATATAACTGTTCTAGTCTCTGTCTATCTTTTTTCCTCATTCTTTCGTTTCTCAATCCTTTTTCTTTCTCCTTCTCCCTTCTCTGTACATCGTCTTTTGTTTCACGTCATCAATGCCTTTGCCATTGAGTTTCAACAAAATCTGCCCTCCCATCCATTCGTTCTTTGCCAGTGCTACCTCATCAGTTCTATCCTCACTTCCTTTCCATCTTTTACCTTCTCTCTCCTTATCGAGAGATGCACTTCTCTGTGTCTGGTCCCTTCTTCCGTCATCGCGTCTCTCCTTGTCTCTTGGGACTGTGGAGGTGATATCCTTATCTTTATCTTTACCTTGATTTTCATCACTACTTTGCGTAGGTGACTCATACGCCGGGTTACTATACCCTGTGGCTACTTTAAGTTCTCTTAGTGGGTATAACCCTTCGTCCTTATTGCCTTCATTCTCCGTTTCAGATGGGGCGGGTGTTGCAGTGGGCATCTCACCCCCCTATGTGCATACATTAAGTATCCATTCTATTGGCGGCTCCTCTTCCTTCTCCTGTTCATACATTTTCCAAAGCTCTAAAATAGCTAGGCGTTTGTCCAACTTTTTGCCCGTGTATGTGGCATGCAAGTATGTTGTCATGTGTTGCAAAACAGATTTAGATAAGGACCTGCCCTGTGGCCATGGCATAAACATTTTGTGGGCGGTTCCTTTAACCCACTCTGTACTGTATTTTTTCAGCTTAGGTGCCTGTTTCAGCAACTGTTTGCACAGGTGTGGTAATGGAGTTATGTTCTCCATGCTTATTTCTGTTCTCTTTCCCTTTATATAACTCTTGTCAAAGCTTCACGTGACTTAAACAATTTCAACAGTATGAGAGAGCACCAATCACTGCAAGCTCCAATCATGATTTTTCCACAACATTTTATATCTCTATTTTTACTCAATAAACATCAATTCGTATACTACAATATCTCAGTTATTTAATCGTGCAAATATTATGTCGGTTCCTTCAAGAAAATGTATTTATTTATTTATTGATTTATGACGTCACAATTAACAACACATAAGATAAACGTTAACAGACTAGACGAACTCCACCTGGCCACATGTACCTCTGCCTCTAGTATTACCCCGACATGGAGTTTAAAATGATCCCTTTCACAGTGTCTTTAATCGCTGTGGTAGCCTACTCGTTCCCCTTTATTTGGGACTCTGGATACAAGTTTCTTCTAGCCGCTTGTATAGAAGTGTAGGAATAAGGGGGAACATCTCTCTTCTTGGGTGTCCTCCCTGGTAACCTCTCTCTTCTCGGGTGTCCTCCCCGGTATCTTCCCTCTATCTACTTAATTATTCTTGAGTCAATATTCTCTTCCATATATATATATATATATTCTTCTCTACTTCTAACTATATTTTGTTTTCCCACCTCCCTCCGTTACCTTTTCCCTTACTTGTTTCTAAGGCATGCACTTTTGCCAAAGCATTAGTCTTTTTCACTCACCGTTCTCATGTTTCCTCTCTGGATCCTCGGGATCACTGCCTTCATCACGGCTTTCTTCGGCTTTTCTCCCGCTCATCTGCCCGTAGGTGTAGGAAGGGGTTGTGTTGGGAAGCATGGGTCACTTCAGACCTCGTTATGCAGATTTTTGCTTTTATTCTACCACTGTCTACGGGGAGCTTCACAGTCTACTCAGCCGAATGGCAAAGGACTCGTGATATTGCCGAGGACCTAGAGTTACTTTATGTCGACGGTCAATGGGTGTCCTATTCTAATAGATAATCTATAACCATCAATCTCTGCTACCAAGTGTGCTCCAAGACCCCCAACCGGCCCATAGAGTCAGGGTTTGCTCAGAAGCACTTTAAGACAAGATAGCGGCACCCGTGAGATGGATGGGGGTGCAGATGTATTACTCCAACACCAATCAATAAGGACAACTCAAACGGTTTGGCAAAAGGAGTCCGTTTAATGACAAGTACAAACAACGGGGAGTTATGAATATCAGCAACGGTGCAATCTTCCTTCTCGCTTCAACTCCAATGAACTTCATAAAAATCCTAACATTTATACTAAAAACACGTCATCCTTGAAGTGTTAACACTCAAAAGTTAACATGCCATTCTATTGGTTAGGAAAAGGTAACTATAATATAGATATTATATCTGTATATGGTAACGGAGTGAGGGGATTGGGAAAACACTGTCAGGTGGGCATCTAAGGCCTGCCTTCAAAATTGACTACTGCAGACATCACTAAAAGTACGACGTCCCATTTGTTCTACTAACTATAGGACCCTAGATTACTTGGTCCACTGTGATTGGGTTGGCATCAACCCCATGCATACTTTTTCACTTTGCTTAGCAGCACGCAGAATGGTCAGACAGGTGCAGGGTTCCCTTCAACTCACCTGGCCTTCCTCCAATCAATCATTACTTTAGTGGCTATGTTTCAATTATTTCGTAGTGGTTGGCCTCGAGACTACATCTTTTGCCTCAATATCTTCTCCTGGCTCACAGCCATGCGTAGGTGTGGGGGTCTTGCTCTGTTCGTTCGGCTGGTCACGTGATTCAGACACCGTGGTTTTGCCTTTTCCTCAACAATTTGTGTATTTGATTTTATGTTCACCCAACAACTGCCTTCGCCTTCTTATCGTGCCCCTTCAAAGCAGTATATTCTGGTCCTTGTTTCAGGTAATTGTAGCTACTGCTCGTTCATTTTGATGGATACGACCTTGGTTCCTTAGGCACAAGTTGCCTCTGCTGAGTTTCGTTTCTGCTGCTCAGCTCCTGATTTCGTTGACTGTGAAACCTTTCTCGAATGGCCTTTTGTAATTTTGTTGATTCTGCTTTTTGTGCAAAGTGGAAGTATACTTCTGCTAAAGTGCTTTATTTGAGGTAGATATGTACATGTCGCTTGACGCACTATCCCTCTACGCAGCATAGCAAGCCGCACGATTCTCTTAGCTTTCTTTCGGTTCCAAGTGTACATACACGTGTAAACTGGTCAAATATCTTTGTCATGCTTACAGCTTAAGCTTCTTTCATTTCACATCGCCTTCACACTCTAAGTTCACGATATCCTTGTTCATGGCGTTTCGTCTCTTTATGTCATTCTCTGGTCGTCATTTCTTCTACATGTGAGTCAGGTTTAGGTTCTTGTGACGTCACCATTGGTCTTCCATTAAGACCTTTTTGGTTTCTTCAGGGACTGTACTCAGACGATCTTCATTCCGTTTCATTTGTTGATAAGGTTTTCCCAATGGATACCTTACTGTCCATGGTTTCCTTGGTATTGGTACTTCAATAGGTGCTGTTCTTCTGATAGGTACTGGACAGAGCCCTACTGCGGCTCTCTGCTAGTTTATTTGCTCATCATACGTCACATATCTCGGTGTGATCATTCCTGGTACTTCAAAATGGGTGATTGGAGTGCAGGCTTTATTTGGGACCTCCTCTACAATGCTGTGACTCTTCAGTTGATTTTTGGAGGGGGGTTAATTTTTGTTCTTGTTTTGTCATTTTGGAAATCAATAAAAATGTTTTTTTGTAAAAGGCTGGACTTTAGGCCTCTTGGTGTCACCCAACCCTAGGCTGGCTAAAGGGGGAATCTGTCATATTGTATTGAAAATTGGGTATTTCAGCTGCTTTGTCTGTGGACTAGCGGATATGTCTGTAGGTCCTTATTGGCCTGTAGCTATCAAGCAGATCTGCAGGCAATTTCTGGGTCTCGGCTATGGTATAAGACATGGGCATCAATAGGATCAATGTGGCCGCTGGGCATGGCTGCCGCTAAGGCCCAGTGGCTGTGACAATATCAGTAGGCAAGTGGGCCACCAGCCGTGCCTGTTAAACCTGGCAGTGCCCACTTTGGTAGGGAGGAGCCACTAACCATCTCTGTAGGGCATGCCTATGGCCACTTTGGGTAGCTTGGGAGGGCCCCTCCAAAGTAACTACTGGCCATGGCCCCAGCACATGTGCAGTACCCGTTACAGGTAGATTGTGGTGGTCAGGGCAGGGTGAGAGACCCTCCCTGAGGCAAACTGCCCAGTGGACACTGCCAGAGGGCATGCACAATATCTCCAATGGGTGGCTCAGGAATTCCCGCAGCAAAGGCCCTGCCTTTTCAATGTAGGCACTGGATATGATCACAGGCCATGATCAGTGCACCCAAGGTGGCTCTGGTAGTTCCTGGGGGAAAGGTCAATGAACTATTGGGTGGTTTGGAGTAAATCCCCAGGCAGGGCCAATGATCTTGGCCTTGTTCAAGTAGCCACAAGGCACGGCTTCAATCCATGCAAAGTGAGCCCATCTAGTTCTATAGGGTTCCCAGAGCAAGGCTTTAAAGTATTTTGCAGTTATGCCCAGTCAGCCCAATGAAGTGGGTGGCATGTTCCTGGGGACGGGAGAAGGCAAAGGTAACACTGGGCACGGCCTACAGCCATGCCTAGTGAGCACCTTGTGTGGCTGGGGCCCTGCACAGTTGCTGCCTCAAGTGGCTGGAGGCTGTCCAGAACAGGGCCTTCAAAGTCAACGGGGCCCACCCAGGATATAAAATATGCTGCGAGAGTGGCAGTAACCTCGGGTGGGTCCCCCACTCAACAGGGTCCACCGCAAATATATGAATAATGCAGCGGGTACAGCAGTGAGTGAGGGTGGGACCCTCAGCCAATAGGGCCCACTCTGAATATCAAAAAGGGCCGCAGGCACGGCTGGGAAGCGTGGGCAGACCCCACTCACACAGGGGGCCACCTCACTCATGGAGTGGGTGGAGTGTTCCAGGGGAAGGCTGAAGGTCAAGGTCACCAGTGGTCATGGCCTGATGCCATGCCCAGTTGGCATGTAAGGTGGCTATGGATTCCCGGTAATGGGCTAAAAGCCTAGCGTCAGTCAAATTGGCTTTTGGGAATAGTAACAGGCCATTCCCAATGTGCCAGTTGAGTGTTCCCAGTGGCTCTGCCATGGCCTGGCGAAAGGGCCCAGTAGTCCCATTGGGTGGCAATGGGGTGCTCTAGGCAGAGCCAAAGTAGCTCTTGGAATGGCTGCAGGCCCTGCACAGTTAGCTCTTAAAGTGACTGGGGGCTGTGCAAGACAGGACCTGTTGGCACGTTGGGTGGCTGCGGGCCCTGCACAGTTGGCTCCTCAAGTAGCTGGCAGCTGTCTAGAACTGGGCCTTCAAAGCCAACAGGGCCCACCCAGGAACTAAAATATGCTGCTGTCATGGCAGTAGCATTGGGTGGGTCCCCCAGCCAACGGGGCCTGCCCCAGAAAAGATGAATAAGGGTGGGCCCAAGGGTGGGCCCATATTAAAAAGGGCCACAGGCATGGCTTTACGTTTTCTTTATTACATTTATACCGCGCGGTATCCAGTCATTGCATCGAATACAAAGCATTGAATGCCAAAAGCATTGAAAAAAATGCATTAAAAAAAAGCATTGAATGCATTTTTTTCAAAGGTAAAGGTTTTATTTTAATTATAATGGGTTTTAAGGGGTAAAAAAACAGGGTTTGGGGGTGGACCCACCCATTACAAAAAATTGTAAAAAAAAATGCATTCAATGCTTTTTTTTCGTTGCTTTTTTTAGATGCTAAGGCATTCAATGCGTTGGCATTCGATGCAATCACTATAAACCATACCACGCACCGTTGATCTGGAGACATGAGGGTGCAAGATAAGACAAACAAGAACAAAAATAATAATAAAAACATACAAAATAACAAACAAGTGACCCTTTCTAGGGGGGTCAGCCTAATAATGCAACCTTTAACATTCACAAAGAAATTAGGTATACTAAAGCAAAGAAACCAGTGAATTACTGATTGATCAAAATACTCCAAAATAAAGGGGAAAATATCAGAACATTGGATTACAACTCTAAGAGCCCCTGGGAAAATAGCAACACGTGCTTAAGTAAAGAGGAAGATTACTAGATCCACAACCCGCAAGAACACAGCCTCTATTTGGAAGGGAAGACCAGTCACTGAAGTCCATCCTTCGTAGAATCTTCAGATCCGATGATCTAACAACTCCTGGCCCTGTTCTTTGTCGAAGCCAGGCCAACACTGTATTGCAAAGCGCTTCTCATTTCATTTCACATCGCCTTCACACTCTAAGTTCACGATATCCCTGTTCATGGCGTTTCGTCTCTTTATGTCATTCTCTGGTCGTCATTTCTTCTACATGTGAGTCAGGTTTAGGTTCTTGTGACGTCACCATTGGTCTTCCATTAAGACCTTTTTGGTTTCTTCAGGGACTGTACTCAGACGATCTTCATTCCGTTTCATTTGTTGATAAGGTTTTCCCAATGGATACCTTACTGTCCATGGTTTCCTTGGTATTGGTACTTCAATAGGTGCTGTTCTTCTGATAGGTACTGGACAGAGCCCTACTGCGGCTCTCTGCTAGTTTATTTGCTCATCATACGTCACATATCTCGGTGTGATCATTCCTGGTACTTCAAAATGGGTGATTGGAGTGCAGGCTTTATTTGGGACCTCCTCTACAATGCTGTGACTCTTCAGTTGATTTTTGGAGGGGGGTTAATTTTTGTTCTTGTTTTGTCATTTTGGAAATCAATAAAAATGTTTTTTTGTAAAAGGCTGGACTTTAGGCCTCTGGGTGTCACCCAACCCTAGGCTGGCTAAAGGGGGAATCTGTCATATTGTATTGAAAATTGGGTATTTCAGCTGCTTTGTCTGTGGACTAGCGGATATGTCTGTAGGTCCTTATTGGCCTGTAGCTATCAAGCAGATCTGCAGGCAATTTCTGGGTCTCGGCTATGGTATAAGACATGGGCATCAATAGGATCAATGTGGCCGCTGGGCATGGCTGCCGCTAAGGCCCAGTGGCTGTGACAATATCAGTAGGCAAGTGGGCCACCAGCCGTGCCTGTTAAACCTGGCAGTGCCCACTTTGGTGGGGAGGAGCCACTAACCATCTCTGTAGGGCATGCCTATGGCCACTTTGGGTAGCTTGGGAGGGCCCCTCCAAAGTAACTACTGGCCATGGCCCCAGCACATGTGCAGTACCCGTTACAGGTAGATTGTGGTGGTCAGGGCAGGGTGAGAGACCCTCCCTGAGGCAAACTGCCCAGTGGACACTGCCAGAGGGCATGCACAATATCTCCAATGGGTGGCTCAGGAATTCCCGCAGCAAAGGCCCTGCCTTTTCAATGTAGGCACTGGATATGATCACAGGCCATGATCAGTGCACCCAAGGTGGCTCTGGTAGTTCCTGGGGGAAAGGTCAATGAACTATTGGGTGGTTTGGAGTAAATCCCCAGGCAGGGCCAATGATCTTGGCCTTGTTCAAGTAGCCACAAGGCACGGCTTCAATCCATGCAAAGTGAGCCCATCTAGTTCTATAGGGTTCCCAGAGCAAGGCTTTAAAGTATTTTGCAGTTATGCCCAGTCAGCCCAATGAAGTGGGTGGCATGTTCCTGGGGACGGGAGAAGGCAAAGGTAACACTGGGCACGGCCTACAGCCATGCCTAGTGAGCACCTTGTGTGGCTGGGGCCCTGCACAGTTGCTGCCTCAAGTGGCTGGAGGCTGTCCAGAACAGGGCCTTCAAAGTCAACGGGGCCCACCCAGGATATAAAATATGCTGCGAGAGTGGCAGTAACCTCGGGTGGGTCCCCCACTCAACAGGGTCCACCGCAAATATATGAATAATGCAGCGGGTACAGCAGTGAGTGAGGGTGGGACCCTCAGCCAATAGGGCCCACTCTGAATATCAAAAAGGGCCGCAGGCACGGCTGGGAAGCGTGGGCAGACCCCACTCACACAGGGGGCCACCTCACTCATGGAGTGGGTGGAGTGTTCCAGGGGAAGGCTGAAGGTCAAGGTCACCAGTGGTCATGGCCTGATGCCATGCCCAGTTGGCATGTAAGGTGGCTATGGATTCCCGGTAATGGGCTAAAAGCCTAGCGTCAGTCAAATTGGCTTTTGGGAATAGTAACAGGCCATTCCCAATGTGCCAGTTGAGTGTTCCCAGTGGCTCTGCCATGGCCTGGCGAAAGGGCCCAGTAGTCCCATTGGGTGGCAATGGGGTGCTCTAGGCAGAGCCAAAGTAGCTCTTGGAATGGCTGCAGGCCCTGCACAGTTAGCTCTTAAAGTGACTGGGGGCTGTGCAAGACAGGACCTGTTGGCACGTTGGGTGGCTGCGGGCCCTGCACAGTTGGCTCCTCAAGTAGCTGGCAGCTGTCTAGAACTGGGCCTTCAAAGCCAACAGGGCCCACCCAGGAACTAAAATATGCTGCTGTCATGGCAGTAGCATTGGGTGGGTCCCCCAGCCAACGGGGCCTGCCCCAGAAAAGATGAATAAGGGTGGGCCCAAGGGTGGGCCCATATTAAAAAGGGCCACAGGCATGGCTTTACGTTTTCTTTATTACATTTATACCGCGCGGTATCCAGTCATTGCATCGAATACAAAGCATTGAATGCCAAAAGCATTGAAAAAAATGCATTAAAAAAAAGCATTGAATGCATTTTTTTCAAAGGTAAAGGTTTTATTTTAATTATAATGGGTTTTAAGGGGTAAAAAAACAGGGTTTGGGGGTGGACCCACCCATTACAAAAAATTGTAAAAAAAAATGCATTCAATGCTTTTTTTTCGTTGCTTTTTTTAGATGCTAAGGCATTCAATGCGTTGGCATTCGATGCAATCACTATAAACCATACCACGCACCGTTGATCTGGAGACATGAGGGTGCAAGATAAGACAAACAAGAACAAAAATAATAATAAAAACATACAAAATAACAAACAAGTGACCCTTTCTAGGGGGGTCAGCCTAATAATGCAACCTTTAACATTCACAAAGAAATTAGGTATACTAAAGCAAAGAAACCAGTGAATTACTGATTGATCAAAATACTCCAAAATAAAGGGGAAAATATCAGAACATTGGATTACAACTCTAAGAGCCCCTGGGAAAATAGCAACACGTGCTTAAGTAAAGAGGAAGATTACTAGATCCACAACCCGCAAGAACACAGCCTCTATTTGGAAGGGAAGACCAGTCACTGAAGTCCATCCTTCGTAGAATCTTCAGATCCGATGATCTAACAACTCCTGGCCCTGTTCTTTGTCGAAGCCAGGCCAACACTGTATTGCAAAGCGCTTCTCTGGGCTCTTTTCCTTCAACCTTCGCAATGTTGGTTATCACTAGGTTCCTTTGGTCCATAACAAAGACTCTTGTCTTTAATTAACAGCTGTGAAGCATGGGCAGACCCCACTAACACAGGGGGCCGCTCAGCCCATGCAGTTGGTGGAGTGTTCCTGTGGAAGGTTGAAGGCCGAGCTCACCACTGGGCATGGCCTTGGCACGTTGGGTGGCTGCGGGTTCCCGGTAACAAGATAAAAGCCCTGTGTCTGTCAAATTGGCCATTGGGCATCAGGCCATGCCAAATGGACCAGTTTGAGGTTCCCGGGGGCTCTGTCAATGGCCTGGTCAAAGAGTCCAGTAGTCTCATCGGGTGGCACTGAGGTGCCCTAGGCACAGCCAAAGTAGTTCTTGGAATGGCTATAGGCCCTGCATAGTTGGCCCTTCAAGTGATTGGGGGCTGTACAGGACAGGGTGTGTTGGCAGGTTCGGTGGTAGCGGGCCCTGCATAGTTGGCTCCTGAAGTGGCGAGGAGCTGTCCAGGACAAGGGCCTTCAAAGCCAATCAGGCCTGCACGGGATATAAAATATGCTGGGGCATGGCAGTAACATTGGTTGGATCTCCCAGCCAACGATGCCCACCCAAATAGATGAATAATGCCACAGGTTTGGCGGTGAGCATGGATGGGCCCCCAAGCAAAGGGGCCCACCCTGAATATAAAAAAAAAGCTGTGTGGTGAGTGCAGGTTGCTCCATGTAGTGGACAGGGCGCCCCTGAAGAAAGAAAGGGGCTAGGGCTCCATCAAGACATCATCAGGGGACAGGCCCTAGCCTGCAGTCAGCAATCAGCCAGCCACTATCCAGCCATAATCCAGGAGCAGCCCTGCACCCGCTCACCCAGAGCCAGCACCTCAAGGATAGACCTCAAGGTAATATAAAGGGGTGACTGACTGCAGCAGTCAGCCCATTGTGACATTGTGTTTTATGTGGTATATATGTTGTAAGTCTATGTATAAATGAAAGTTACATGTATATATTTATTTAGTTATTGTTAAGTATATTGAAAGGTTAAGTAGGGGTAGGACGTTCTGTAGATGCCGGTCAAGTGGCACAGCGAGTAGAGCGCTCGCTTTGACATCCGTGCAGAGCCTGCTAACGCAGGTTAGAATCCCGGCAGGGCCAAACTCAGCCTTTCATCCTTCCGAGGTCGATAAATGAGCACCACACACCGTGGGAAATAATAAGCAGCGCTCAGATACCTGAGGGTTTGTAGTGCTATATAAATGCCAAATTATTATTATTATTAGAGATGGCCATTAATTATAATATAATAGGGAGTAGAGGGGAGGTACTCTGGCTTGATTTAGTGGGATAGCACGGCGGCCTGCCTGAGGCCTCCTAGCGAAATGGGACCATCCACAGAGGCCATCCTCTGGCCTCACCCTCTGTGTGGGTGTTACCTGAGTATAGTTAGGGGGTCTGTTGCGCCAGACTCACCCTAAGGGTCCATGAAACCCTTCCAAAGAAGGGTGGGTGACGTCTGTGTCCCTTAGTGATCTAAGAACTCAGGGTGTAGCCCATCTCCTCTTGACAGCGATTTTATTTGGCAGGTGCCGCACCCCTCCCTATCCAGGTGGACTGGTGGTATCCATGGGAAACTGTCCCTGCTCCGGGGAATGGAATAGTACAGCCTTGAACAGACCAGTGACGGAAAACAGAGGCTAAGTGCAGGTCTACAGGGGTTAGTATAGTTGTGCAGTACTGCTAGTTGCAGAGGTCCCCCACCTTAGCTGTAGATATTTAGGTACTGAATTGTAGACACTTCCCGCTCAGCTGAATCCTGTCTCGTGGTTCGTGGCGCCAGAAGTGCACAACAACATTCTGGCACACAGCAGCAGTAACTTAGCAACGTGAGGCAGAGATGGTTCGCGCAAAGAGCAGCATCAACCCAGTATTTATCTATTCTCAACAGATCAGAAACAAAAGTTACTTGGCAGAACGCCTCACATGCTTCTGTAAGGGCCGCAGCACAAAGGCATATGTAAGCAGCCTGGCGGAGCCCACGACACAGAAAAGACACGTGGACACAGAGAAAAACAGTGTGTGAGGGGGCACACGAAAAACAATACTGATGGATACACTTGCAAAGAGACACTAACAGAAGGAAACTGATGTAAACGCACAGGGCCGGATTACCAAATAGGCAAAGTAGTCACTGGCCTTTGGGCCCCACTCCTTCTAGGGGCCCTGCGACATTGGATCAAAATAATATTGTTTTGATCTTGAAAGAAAATTACAATCAAGCTTTCTTAATTTTCTTCTCCAAAAGGTAGAAAATAATGAATCAACTCAAAGAAACAAACGCTTTACATTAATCACTCTATGTAGAAAATACTGTATTAATGTTATATACCCATTAACAACTTAAAGTGCATAAACCAGAGACATCAGATTCACAGAACAGTTTGTCTCTTAGAAACTTATCTTCTGGCAGCTGTCAGTTTGTAAAAAAAATCTGGTGCAAACTATGTACGTGTAATGGACAGTAATGATGGTCATCAGCATCTAGCGGCCGATGTGCACACTGCTTACTTCAAGGTTATCCCACCAGAGCGTGCGCAAGAGAAACCTCCAGAAACAAAGCTTTTTGTGAGTTAGTGTGTTGCGAGGTCCAGCGTAGAATATTCGCGAATAGAAGCTTTGAGAACACGGACGACTATATATACCCGACGGCTGCGTTACTAAGTAAGTTCGCTTTTCTGAGTTATAGTGAAGTTTGATTAACTTCACTGTCTACGTAACAGAACAAATCTATTTTGTTCAGGAACTTTTACTCATTTTTGTCTGATTCTTAAACATTGTTTCATTTTATTGAGCAAAGCGTAAACATTGTTTGTCATCGCGCTTTTGTAGACCCATAATGTCGGCCCCCGAAAAGAAGAGGTACCAGGCGATAATTTGCGAGTGAGGCCCCGAAATTTCGACTGCCTAGGGGCCTCCACAGGATTGAATCCGGCACTGTAGATGCACACATGCCAAAGGGGAGTGAGACATAGGTAGGAAGATGGACATACGCACACATACAAAGCGAGAGACCGACAGACCCATGAAGACTGGTGCTCACACAGAGGGAGAATGTGGAGGGCCGAGTTGGTCGATATTTGTTTTTGGGGCGGGGGCTTATTAATGGGAGCAGCCTGTCATATTGCAGCGGTTTCATCTTCCCCTGTAGACTGGACAGGCATTCTTTACCTCTCCCTCTCCCAGGCTACTAATGGGAAATCATTATCTGTCGGGAATCCCCAGTCTCTTTAGCGTCCTGGGCCAATTAAGCACAACTTACTGTAGGTACACTCCTGACCGTTCATTAAGGTGCATTTCAAATTAGGCTGTGCATGCAATTTTTCCCTCATCACTCCTTTTCTTTATTGTTCCCCATCAACGTCGCAGGTGCCATCTCAGCTGACCCAGGTCACTTGCAATTACTTTAATTGGTATTTCCAGAGACAGGGCCCCTTCCTCAGGCCAAACAAATGATCCTGACAGAGGAAAGGGTGTGGATGGAGGAACTTGGAGAGAAACATTATGCAAATGATGGCCTGGGTTTGCCATTATGAGAAGACTCGTTCCCCAGTCCTCCGGCCCCCTTCACTATCCACTTCCGTATTGCAGGCAGGGTCGGACTGGGTCATAAAATTGTCTGGGCACCAATGAAAAAGTGACCCACAGTTGCAAATGGCTATTCATTCTCGTTGTGACAGTGTGCAAGGGGAGGTTCTTTTTAAAAATAAAGTGTGATGCAAATTGTGCATTTTAAACAATATTTATTCAGCAACACTAGTTAAAACTAAAAGCCAAACACTAGTCAGTCACAGAGTGAATTAACTCATCAAACTGGCCCAAATTGATAAAAGAAAGTGGCCCACTTTGACCAAAAAAACTGCCCCACACCAGCATCTTGTGTTTTTGTTTCGGCCACGAGCCTATTGCCCTATAGGACAGTATGAGCCTCATTCCATGGAATTAATCGTGGGCATAGTTCCATGAGGAAAGTATATTGTGTTCTGGTGCTGGGGTTTGTTATAATGTGGTGTTTACCATTTGCACCCCCTCTTGACGAATCTGATGTTGCGGGTAAAAAGGTAGGGCTCTGGCTGGATAAATGGCAGCAGAGAGATCAAAGCAGAGGCACCTATTCAGTCAGATTTGCGAGGCACGCTGGGAGTTAATGTTGCCTGTGGGCAGTTGTGCATGTGCTTTGTATGTGGTGTGTGTTTGTGTTTTAGCTGGGAGTTGGTATGCATCCATCAGAACTCTTCTCCTCTAGGCTATGGTGAGGTGGATTGAGTCGGTAACAGATGTCAGGAGAAAAGGGTTGAAAAAAGTAGTGGAACTATATTCCTTTCCGCCCGCCCTCATGCCCCACCAACCCCATGCCCAACCTCACCTTTCCTCCACTTAACACTGTGTTTTACAACTGTAGCATCAAGACTGAAACAAACACAGTGAAAGAAAATCTATCTTAACTAACCATCATTACTTTTAGTTATTGCCCCCCTGTGAGGAATTCAGCCATCCGCACGGTGGGTGTGCGCTCGCCTGGGCTTTTATGACATTTTTAGTTGAAATTGAATGATGGTAAATCAACCTCTGGAAAATGTGTGCGGCTAATCCACACTCCATACACATTTTCCTATGCTCGCTGCATGACATACGCATAGACCTATGTACTCTGGGTGGGCAGAGCCTACAGTTGCAGTTCCCCCATCATATTTAGTTGCGATATGACAGGAGGAGTACAAAATGCATCTCCAGAAGGAGGAGGACCAAACCTTCCCCCTGCATGGTCAACCTGATTAACTAAAAAAGGGTCCAAGGATCTGATCTGTCCTTTTGTTGGGCCATGCAGCTGGTGGCAGCGGCTTACATACCATTCATAGGGTAATTCAAACAGGCCCACATGTGGCCTGGCTGCCGAGGGTAAGAAAGGAGACAGGAAACCCCAACAGCCTTTCATATGCACTGTGTCAACCTGAAGTCAGATCCCACCCTCAGTATCGATTCACTGTGAACTGTCATGTCTGGGACTGCACCCTTACCATTTATAAGGTACGAGACTGTGGTTTGCAGGAGCCAGAGAGTCTGGTCTTGCCACAGCTTCAAGGGAGACCTGCCACTTTAATCAGTAACCACAGAAAGCTCCATTAAGCAGAGAGACCCTTTTGTCCACAATAGACAGGAAGATGGGTGGGACTTATTATTACATGTTTTCACCCCTTTACCTTTTCTGTTGCAAAGTACTCTGGTTATGACCTCATGCTTGCAGGAGATTGCTCATGGGGACCCAGTATTGGTTCATTAAGGTAGGCTTAGCCTACACCAATCCCTGTGGTCCATTTGGCTTTAAAAGAGGGCTCAGCCCCTCGTTTTGGCAGATCATGGGAAGACTTGGAAGAGTAGAAAGATTAACTCATCAGTGGGCCCTGGCTTAAGGTACAGTCTGCCTTACATCTTCCACCAGTGAAGGAAGTGTAGGACCTCCCAAAGAGGGACGAAAGATCCATCCCCTAAACATCTCCCAGGAAACAGAGGGAGACACCAAATCCAGAGGACCCTCCAGCCACTCCAGAACTGATACCCAGTCATCACACAGCAAGCTTCATAAGCAGGAAGTTCCACAAGATCTCTGACCCCGAAAACATGAACAAAGCAGCTGCCTGCAACACACTCCTCAGCTCTGGGAAGTCCTCCTTAAAGGACGACACAAGCCCAGTGAAGAAGCTGGGAGAAGTGCCTTGATGAGCATTTACCGACATCGACCTTAAAGGATATTTTCGAGTGAGTCAGTTCCTCAAGCTGCAACCGACAGCAATGCTGACTGTTGTTACGCCACAGTCACTTGAAGCCATCCGAGACATCTCGACCAGTGCTTCAGAACTGCCGACCAGCACAGAGACCACGATTCCTGAGCCGCCATCTAGGCCAGCCTGCAGTCATTCGTCCAGCGTCGCTCACCAAACTGTCTTGCTGCCTGATGCCCGCAGCTGACTCCCATCTGGACCTCTGTCAAAGGTGCCGGCATAGCGCACTGAAATCAGATCGAACCTGTCGAGCGCCATGAACACCTACAGCACAATGTACATTGTGGTTCTGTCCTCATGGAAGGCCCCTAGAGTCATTCTAAGACCCATTGCTCCCTTTGTGCTGAAGTTAAGTAACTCTGGACTACCCTCCTGTCAGTGTCCAAAGGGCATCCCTTTTCCTTCTTTGAAACTGTCTGTTGTGCACTAGCACCTGGAAGCGTCTCATGTGCTACATGGAATTACCAATAACGATCTTGGACCCAAATAACCAGACAGAGTAAAACAAAATGGCAAAGTACTACTTTATTATCAGCATAAAATAAATTAGGGCACTCTGAAGAACAACAAGATGTAGTCCACAAACTCACACACAAACTTGATTGTACAGTGGTTTTATACCTCAATGTACGTCAGTTTTAACGTCATTCTATGTGGCAAACTCTAAAACCTATTGAAGGGAGGGATTGGTTAAGGGAACATCTATAACTATATGTCATGTAAGTATTAGTAATCTTACTGGTTGCCCCTTATCTAATGGGCATGCCTCGAACCACCTCTAAATAAGTATAATACTGATCATAGCAGAATAACGGCAGCAGGTTGGTCTTTGCAACATTGTATAGCCTGTTGCTACATAGACCCTCTGATTGGTTGGTATGCTTTCCCAACCTTGGGGCTTTTGGCTCGTTAGCAGCATGTAGACAAAATTGAGCCCAAGTGCCGAGAGTAACGTCAGACTACTCCCCACTTACCCAATTAGTCAATCATCTCTTATCGGTCCAGCCCTAAGCCAAGGCTTCTCCTTTGTAGTTGACCTTGCAGCATGTTCTCTATTCTGGGACTTTTGAGGGTGTGTAGGCACACCATTATCTTCACCTGGAGCTTAATGAAAAGCCCTTGTTTTTTACTTCTGAATTACATGTGAGGAGATCGCAAATTTTTCCATTTTGACCTTCTATTTACTGCTATTTGATTCAATTGTGCTTGCTGTTATTACTCCTCTCGGCATCTAGAGACTTGCTCATATCACCTTGTATAGGCTTTTCACATCTTTAATCTTCCAATACATGGCTCTTGCAGATGTTTTCCTATTTACTTCATCTAAGAGAAAATATGTCTTATGTACATGGTTTATCCCTTTGACTCCCTTTGTGCCTTTCAATTATTCCTCGAAGTAGCATCCTTGAACGCAAGCCAGTAGACTCCTCTTTATTGCTCACACAATCCTGTTTTTCCACCGTCTCCTGACAGCAACCCTGGTCTGCCACTGAGGTACCTCAATTGGTTTCAATGTGAGTCTGGCGTCCATCTTTCCATCATGTCTGCCCTAGCCACGTTATGTTTTCTTCTGCAGCAAGCTTCTATATGTCTCAACTACCATACATTTCTGCATATATACATTTATTAGTCTGCAGGTTACATTATCTTCTTTGCATATATGATTTCTTCATCTTTGATTACATGTTTCTCGTTATTCTTAAGTATTTTCATATCGTTTCACTACGTCCCAGTATCTCTCCTTCATGACATCATTCTGCTGTTGTTCAATTTCACTTATAGCTCTATGCTGTCCAATGGTGTGTGCCAACATCCTTTCACCTTTTCAGTGCAAGGGTACAGTCAATACAGTTGCTTGAGTGCATATCATCTATCATACACTCAATGTGGCATTAGGATGATACCTGGTGTCCCACGTCGGACTCTTCTCCTGCTGTTGCAGTATGACGGAGGTGAGGGGGCGGGAGCTAGAGATGACATGTCTACCTGCTCCTCTACAATCCCCCTCTGTATTCCTTCATAGGGTGGGTTGTATTTCGTAGTGTTGCTGGAACTGTCTGTTGTAATAAACAAGAAAGTAGATATTTGTATACAACCTTAACTGGACAGTCCCTTTTAACATTGGGTAATAATAGTATTTTCGTTGTGTTGCAACACACCAACGATCCACAACCTTTCTGAGTTAAGCCTGGCCTTTCCGTCCACGTTACCAAAATTGGACAAGGAGCTTTATAATGTGCTTGTGTTTCCAATCTGTTCAGACCCCTTCTGGTGTACTAGAGGTGTGGGGCTGATTGATGGTTTAGAAACCGATATTCATCCCTGGGCCACTGGTGCCACGGAAGTTGATTCGTCATACCCCCACAGCTTGAAATGTTTATGTGCGCTCCTCTTTCTAATCACCAACCATTCGCACCTCTTAAAAACATGCCAGAGGACATACCCCATCCGCCCATTACCCGCGCACACATCTGGGCCTGCAGAAAGCTCACGTTAATGGTGCTTAATTTCACAAGACGTTCACTGATCACTGCGGTGCTGAGGTATGAGGGGGTGCAGGAATGGGTGTTACACCCCAAGCAGGCTATTGAGATAAAGAAAAGCAAATAGGTGTCTATAAGATATCTCAGCAAAATATAACAGTAGATCATTCTCAGTGGGGCTCAGGTTTGAATCCTGGGAAGGTGGGGAAGACAAAAACAAAAGAGATCTTCGCCTGCAGTCCAGGAATGGTGCTCGGTGGGGTCGGGGGGAGGGGGCAAAAAGTGAAGTAACAATGGCAGATTTTCCCCAAAAGTTGAAGAACGATGTTCCCTTCAGTTCCTGCCCACTTGGCCTCTGGAGGAGGTGTAGTGAGTGATGGATTTGTCTTACAGGGGGTCGGCTGCAGGCTGGCAGCATAGAGTTGTATGCGTGTGTGTGTGTGTGTGTGTGTGTGTTGGTTAGGGTACAAGGTTGAGAGAGAGTAGGACCACAATAAAGTTGCATACCTTGCATAATATGGCATGAATCCCTGACGTTGCACTAAGCACCAGTCAAGGGATCATGCCTCTTTCCACTCAATACCGTAATTCATCACAACATACAGTTCCATCGTGCATGACAGCACAGAATGACATACAACTTAAATTTGCAACCTGGGTGGGGGAGCCAACCAATCAGGTTGCTCGGATCGTGAGCCAAATCCCACGATCTCAGCCCACATTCTGAACAGCCTGATGACTGTTTCCCCACCTGGCCATCTTCCCCTCTCCCCTCCTCCCCCTTCCTTTGCCCTCGGATTTTAGATCCCTTCTCAACCACTACCCCACTTACCTGGTTCTTGGGTGGGGCCGCCACCGCCACTTTGTGTTCTCGCCAGTCGCCATGGAAACGGAAGAGGTGATCCGTATTGTGCCCCACCTTCCAGCTCCATGCTGGCCATCTTGGGTAAGTATTTTGTTCAATTTAACAGGACACCACGAGGTCTACCATTCATTCAAACAAAATACATTGCTTTTAGCATCCCGGTTTTCCTAATTCAAAACCCGGGGTGCTAATAGCAGTAAGCATCCATTCTGGGGGCTTCAACAGCTGGTACAGTGGCAGGGGGCAGCGTTAGAGCCCTTGCTTTGCTCAGGCCTATAACCTGGGACCCAAGACTGTTACCACCCAGTGAAGCCCCAGAATGAGTACTTATTGCTATATTAGGCATGACATGATTCAGATTAATACCCAGTTTGAAAATCCAAGAATACCTCTTGTTTTACTTAAGTCGGTGTATTCCTAGTTTTACTACCTGGGCATGTTTAAAGTTTTCAGAATCCTAGTATGTTGCCATTTTAACAATCTGAGACTCTCCCATTTTGCGGAGTATACAGTATAGGCAATTACAGGTATGTTTCAGTATATATAATGCCGGCATATCCCAGTTGTGGCTTGTGAATAATTAAAGTGGAAGAGCCTAAAGGCTGCTGCTGATTTGGCACCAGCATAGTGGGGGGATTCTCCTCCAAAATCTGTTTTGCAAACATGGATCCAAATGGTGCATTTTACATCTTAAATTGTGGGTAGAATGTATTACAATCTACAGGATGTTCCTACATTTCTGTAGGGCAACAATAATCCAATAATTCAGATGCAAGGTGTGATGTCCCCTTGATTTACTCCAGTGCCACTAATGTTGCCTCAGATCTGCCTTAGGTTACAGTCTATCCCACCAAATGTGCCCTAGTGTCGCTCAGATTGCCCCAGGTCACCTCCATTGAAGGGAAATGGAGCCCACTCTATAGGACTTTGGAGAATAGCAAAGAACAGAAGCCGTTTATTAAATTCCAATGCAATAAAAAACCGACAGCGTGTACCCTTGTAACATTTCTATAGAGTTTATAGAGCTGACAAAAGAACGTCTTATCACTATGAGTTCACTTGTTCTGGGAGGAGCTACCAGTCCTGGGAAGACATTGTCTTCTGCTTTCCTGTGCACATGCTGCATCCATTTACACGACTTAAACCTCTTGGAAATGTCAGGACTCAGCGATATCTCAGAGAACTACCTGCCACCTTTCTGCAATACTTAGAATGGTGTATTTTTCCATCAGTTCCCTGCTCCATCATCAGCATCCAACACAAATCACAATTGTTCTGGCCTGTGATATTGATTTAAGGGAACCAGGTTAAAGGGAACTGGCCTTTGTTAATCCCCTAATACAATGGGCCTCATTACGACCCAGGCGCTAATGGGTTAACGGCGCCGTAAAAGGCTGCGGCGCCGTTAACCTATTATCGCCTAATTACGGAATACGGAGGTAAGGGATTACCGGCATCAGCACCCTTACCGGTGCCGGTAATTCCTTACCTCCAACCTCGGAATGACCCCCATTCACTACACTTCTATTAGAACAACATCTCCAGCGGCAATAATCAGTAATCAGTATTAAGGGTCAAAAGATCATGGTACCTTCTAAGGAATGAAAAGGTATGCTTTAATACCGTCCATAACAATGCATAGTAAATTGAAGGAGTGTGCAAGGTGTCAGTCCAGTACACTGTTTTGAAGGCATTTCTCTCGGTTTTGACAATTGTTTCTATGCTGTGCGTTCGTCTACTTATTTCAGAGATCTATTGGACCCGTGGCATGTTATTGTGTATGCTCAGAACGCGAGGTGGCAAAAGAGTTAACCAGTTAAATGATATTTCCATAAGTAAGACTTAACAACCTTTTTCATTCAAAGGCCATTAGACAGAGTAGGTCTTAGGGCATGTTTGCAGTGTACAGTGAATGTTTTGGGAGGAGCACCACTAACTCAGACACAACTATTGTTGACACTAAATATTGATGTTCCCTCTAAAGAAAATCCATGACCCAATCCTATCGCCTGCATCTACTCTCCAGCAGGGCTTCATTTTTCTTACACCCTAAATTTCGGGCAGTTGAAGCGTCCACAAATGCTAATATGTTCCTCACCACACCAGACATCTACTGTTCTCTATGAGGTACTGAGCACACACCTAGTAGGCTGTCCATCAGTCTTTGTCTAATGTCTCTGTGAATGTCAATATTGGAAAGGTAGGAGCCCAGATCCCTTCAATGGCCCAAGACCTTGAGAGGAATACTGAGAGTGTTCACAGTCCCAACTGCTATATTTCCAAAGCAGTCACCATTGCCATGCTTGAGGAGGAATCCCAGACCCTTGAGTGAGTGCCCAGGACCAGACTTGATGGTGCGCATCCTCACACATTCTTAGCAACTGATTCTTGAGAAAATCCTGAATCTCCAAACAAGTGACATTTTAATAAATTGCTTCCAAATCAGATTTGTCAGCAGGTCCTTGGGGATGGTGCTCAGAGATGAAACAGCTCACCAACATTTTCATTGACGTGTATCATGTGTACCACAGTTGTAATGCTGATTGCCTTCTCTAATGACCCAAAAGGTTGTTCAATGATTGGCCCTTGTGTAATGTTCCAGGCTGCAAGTGCAGAACTTTCTCTATTCCACACCTGATCCGCTACATCCTTCTTATTTTTCAAGATGAACACGGCTCTCTGCTGTGCCAAATGAATGGCCACACCTTTGGAACAGTTTGGGAACTGGGAAGTCATCTGGAAAACACAAAAGGTAAAGAGAAACTGTTAGTGGCTTGAATAACGTTCCAGACTGGCAACCTGTGTCCCGACATATCTAACTAGCTGCTGTTTCATACCAGAGCTCCTGACCGCTGCAGTGACAATGCAGTGAATTGTGGTTACATTCATGGCATGGGAGATGGTGCACCGAGTCAGTGAAGACCCACCGGAGCATGCACATTTAGCGGTTGCATCATTTTCTGTTGATAAATGCATCTTTAGAAAACAGAAGAGACCTATGCCTTTATCTGTGTCATGAGTGATGTCGCAGAATCCGCGGGCAGCCACCATGCTCACTGCTTCAGAGAGGGGAACCCTGAGGAACAAATCCGGACCATGGGCAACATTAGCTGTCATTTCAGTGTACCTTACTATCTGCATAGCAGTTTATCAATCAGTCGAATTATCTTCCATGCTCTGCAGAATATGAAGTATTAGCACAATAACCAGCAAGGTTACTAATATTAAGCGCCCTGGGCCATATAGTTTTGCCTGGCTTGACCTGATCCTTTGGGCAGTGAGAGTAAAACCAACTGTGGGAGCAACTTGTGGTGGTGTTTATTGATTAATATTGATAGCAGAAACTGCTGATAATATGAATCTATCTTCAATTTGGAAGGGCCACACATGAGTGAACTACCCATCCTACTTCCCATTTAACGTCAGATGAAATAAAACCCAGTAAAAGATCCACTCCACAATCCAAAGGCATAGGCAATGCGGAATTCCCTCCATGCCATTATGTACCATTGTTTCCAACACAGCCAAATCTTCACTTCGGCTGTGGTGGTGGCATTGCTTAGATTGACACTTGATGGGATAATCATTTTAAATATCAACTTTGTTCCCTTCAAAAGTGTTCGTTCCACAGTCTTATGTTATTGTATGCAGTCAATGAAAACGATGAAGAAAGAGAAATACCATACTAACAGGCATCAGCCGGTGCCTCATCCTATGGAGCTCCACATTTCTCACAGCATGAATCCAGGTGGTTAACTCCTTTACCTCGATGGCAGTATTTGTATTGAGCAATGCATGGTAAGAGCCCTTTCAATGGGGGCCAACAGTGCTTTTCACCTTCACATTATCACATTCACCTGGTTACAGTGAATGGCATAGCTACTAAGGCTCCTTCAGCAAGTCCTTTTTGTACCTTGGAGTGGATAAATGTAATGTAGGTAATGAGTCCCTACCAGTATTCAAGTATTATGTTTTTGGTCAAGAGAAGACTCATGTAGTAAGTGTTTAGCGGTGGTCATGCGGTAAGATGCATTGGGTATGCATCAGGATTTTATGAGTACTTAAACCAGTTTTCCTCATTATTGTACTTCAAATGCTAAAGTGTACCAGTGGTAAGGCATCTGGTCACTTGGGGCCCTTTTCTGCACACAGTTTAGCTAATTTGTTTGTGTTGGTGCCATTGTACTGCTCAACAACACCAGCTGATTAAGGTTGTCATGGGGGGGGGTGAGGGGGGAGTGTTCTGCAGAGCTCTTGTACAATCTGTCTTGAATACTGTGTTCCCATGTTACTATTAATATTCACATGGACTCTGAATCATGGTACAAAGACTCTGATAAGTAGTTTGACTACTGTTTTTTAAAAAAAACTTTCCTTATTTGGTTTCATAACAGTTAAACAACAAGCTACATACCCCACTATCACAGTGTCCTCCCCACCCATCTCCCCCTACACTCGTCACTTAGGTACCTAAACACAATCAGTATAGCCAGTTCAATTTACAGTATTGAGTCCGGTTTGGATACGTTCACAGATTTCCGGTGACATCATTACGTTGTCTTTTCTGTCTGCCTGGGCTCATTTCTCTGGGTTGATTCCTAGGCCAGCTGGGTTCTTATGATTGTTGTATGGCTCTCATCCCTGTACACGAGCCTTTCATCTATGAGGACTACCACTCCTCCCACCCTGGGGCGCCTTTATTGCAAGGCGTCTCCCGCTGCCCGAGAATTATTTTCCCACACTGAGTAGTAATGTCGGAAGGGAAGCCAGAAATCGATTGGATGACTGCTGGCCGGGAGAGACTGTGCATATCTGGTCTTTCTTTGTTCGCATACGCTCATGAACTCTAGCCATCTTGTAATACCCGTGCAGTACACTTCCCCCATGTTCTGGCTATCAGGTGCCTGGAAGTTGCCGTCGCCATGCCCAGTAGTTCTTACTCGTCGCGGGGGGCTGCCTCAATCAGCGCTAAGAGCCATAATTCTGGTGTATAGAGCTGTTTTGACTGTAACATCGTGGACATTGCCTCCTCAATTCCTTCCCAAAATGGTTGTACCCGTGCACACTGCCACGCTACATGATAGAAGTCTGCTGCCGCTTCCTTGCATCTCAGACAGGCCGAGGACTTCTCCAGGTAGAGTCTATTTAGTTTGGCCAGGGAATACTAAACCTGGTGAAGGAATTTGGAATGGATTAATCGAAACCTATTGTTTATGGACAGATCTTGTCTGCATGCAAATGTGTTTCCATTGGTCTTCATTTATTGCTTTCCCCAAGGAGCTGTCCCGGACATTCCTGCATGCCTGCCCTCGTAAGACCCTTTTCCCTCTGATCACCTTATAGACTGCAGATACTATTTTCTTAGTTGATAAGGGTTTGAGCACGTATTGGAGTATGGGGTGAGGGGTGGGTGTGTTGGGGAACCCTGGACATTTGGATCGTAATATCTCCCTGAGACTATAATACAGGAGCAGGGTCACTGTCATGCATTCCTCCTTCGCTTGTAGAGATACCCATGTCATAAACTGACCCTTGTGGACTAAGTTTCCTAATGTTTGGACCCCCAGCCTCTGCAAGTGAGTCCAGAAGACACCCTAATTTGTAAGCGGAATCCTGCGTACATTATATAGTGGGAGTTCAGGGGAGAAGGCGCCCTCCATGTTGGTCTATCGTGCAATCTGTTCCTATGTCGTGGGTTGGACCTCAATCTGCAGTGTCGTGGCCTGAGTGCCCAGAGCATTCCTACCAGGTCATTCGGGCTCGCCAACCTATTTTGCCAGGAGAGTGTGAGGGGAGTCAGGGATGGGGGGCCAATTCTGCCATGTATTGGACCTGTGCCGCTAGGTAGTACAGATATAGGGCTGGGTATTCCAGCCCACCTTGTTCGTAGGATTGTGTGAGGGTGTCGTATGATATCCTAGCATGTTTGCCTGCTCAGGCCAACCTTACCATTAAGCTTTTAATGCGCGCCCAAAAGCGTTGGGAGGGACAAATGGGTACATTATTGAAAATATAGAGTAACTTGGGTAGTATCATCATTTTGGCTAGAGCCATGTGTGCTGCTTGTGAGATGGCCAGTAGTATCAATGCTTCCACTCTTTGTTCTAGCAGTTCCAATGTCCTCAGGTAGTTACACGTATAAAGATCCCTCACCCCGGTAGCGACCTGCACCCCCAGATAAACTATGCCCTGAGGGCACCATCGAAAAGTCCGTTCCAATGTTGACCTGATGTACGCCGGGGGTCAGAGGCAGTACCTCTGACTTATTCCAGTTTATTCTCAGCCCGAGAATTCTCCAATTCTGCCTATCTCTTGTGTTAGTGGGGGAAGGTTTTGTCTAGGATGATTGACGTACAGCAGGATATCATCCACATGTAGTAAGATAATATTAAGGTGTGCTTGTATATGTACACCCCGCATTGCATGAAGTTCCCTAATGTGGCAGGAAAGCGGCTCCTTTACTAGGACGAACAATATTGGTGAAACGGGGCATCTTTGACGCGTGCCTCTCATTGGATATATATAGTCTGATGTAATCCCTTGCGTATACACCTCCGCTCTGGGAGCTGTCTACAGGAGACAGACCCATTGTAAGAATGTTAGGCCCAGCCCTGACTGGCATAGCACCTCTAATAGAAAAGGCCACTCGACAGAGTCGAAGGCCTTTTGGGCATCTAACGCCGCCACCAGTATAGGGACTTATGGGTTTACGTTATGCATGAGCGCAAATAGCCACCTCAGATTATGTTGGGTTGACCGGCCCGGGATGAAGCCGGCCTGGTCTGGAAGGTCCAATGCCGGCATATGCAGGAGCAGTCTGTCCACCAGGATTATTCGCAACGGTTTCATTGTTGATATGAATGAATGATAATGGCCGATAAGATGCACATTTGTCAGGGTCTTTTGCGGGTTTCAGAAGCACTGTCACCATTACTGTTCTCGTGGAATCTGGGACGGTTCCGATCGACAGTGCATTCCTGTACATATCCTGTAGGCTGGGGAGGAGGTTCATCGATGCCTTATAAAATGATGCTGTTATCCCATCATTCCCCAGGTCCTTACCATTAGGGAGGGAGAGTATTACCTTGCGAATCTCTTCAGTTGTTATTGGAACGTTCAGTGCCCCACCTTGTTCTGGATCTAGCCACCCGAGGGCCACCTCGTCTAAGTACTGCATCATTATGTCATGTTCCCCGTTGGAGCAGGCAGTGTATAACATAATATCCCCCAAAAATGCAGTTAATCTCCACCAGATCTTTAATGAGTTGTCTGATCCTCTATTTCCATAATTGGGGTTAATTGTCTTTCTTGTTTTATGGCCCACGCTAGCGTTTTACTAGGGCAATCACCTTCCCCATATCTTGCTGCTGCTATCAGGTCCCCCATGAACCTCTCTTCACTGACTGCTAGTCGTCGTAATTCCTCTATCAATCCCCTCAGGGCTCCACATGTGTCATCTGTGTCTTGGGTCCCCTGAGCATTCTCTAATTCTTTAATGGACCCTTCTAGCCTGCACATTGTTCTATGTATGGTTTTCAATCCTCCCCCTTCCTTGGACATACAGCACCCCCTTACGTACACCATTGAAATTCTCCCAGATTATCCCCGGGTCTGGGCCTGAATCTATATTAGTTAAGAAGTATGTTTTTATATCTTGGCTAATCTCCTCCCGGAATGCCACGTCTTCTAGAGCCGCAGCCCTAAACCTCTATCGTAAGTGCCTTAGGGGCCCCATCGGGCCAGCTACCCGGGCCAAGACTGAGGAGTGATCCGAAAGTGTTCTGACTAGGATTTCCGTTTCCCATAAACACAGAGTCACATTGGAGGTGGCCATAATGTAGTCAATTCTAGATGAGCTGCCATGTACCCCAGAAAAGAAAGGCATGTTCCCTGTCTGTCGGCTGCATGCCCCGCCATACATCATGCAGATCGCGGTATTCCACTATAGTGGGCCATGTTAGTGTTGCACGTGGGAGGGTCTGTTGTGCTCTAGACGATCTATCCAGCTCCAGTGTGAGAGCAATGTTACAGTCTCCCACCCAGATAACTTCAGTTGCCAGTTATAGGGTCGAAAACAAAAGGATCGAATGCCTTTTGAACGACAGTCAAAGGACCGAAAAAAAGGGTCGAATTCTATTATTTTTTTTGGTGGGGGTTCTCCTCAACCCCCATTTTCTATATTAAAAACATTTTTTTAGCAACCCAAACTAAAAAAAAAATATAAATAAATTAAAAAAGAATTCGACCCTTTTTTTTCGATCCTTTGACTGTCGATCACAAGGTCATTTGATCCTTTATTTTCGATCCTTTGACTGGACACCGATAACTTCATATCCGGAGAATCTGTGTATGTGATTGGCGCATTGGTGGAAGAATTCAAGCATGTCTATATTTGGTGCAAAAATGTTTATCAGCAGGAGTTTTAGCCCATGAATTTCCTCGGCCAATATTATACATTGCCCCTCTTCGTCTCCCATTCTCTCATGTAGCTTGAACTCCAGGGATCTGTGTATATAGATTGCCACTCCCCTGGAATGTGTGGTATATGAGGACCCATATCTATGAACTCCCTACCCTGCTAGTCGGGGTAAGGTCCCCTCCTGGGGCAGATGTGTCTCTGTAGACACAGTATATTCACATTGTGATTCCTGTTATAATTAGCTATTAGCCAGGTTTTTTCTGATTGTTGAGGCCTTGTATGTTCCTGGACATTATTCACTTGGCTATTCGACATCCACAGCCTGGGTCTAGCGACCCGTTAGCAGCCACCTGCCCATTCATCTTCCTCTCCATGATGCCACTACTCGTATTGCATGCTTCAAAACAGTGCATCTCCCCCATTGATCATCTGTTGCCCCCCAGGCTCTGTTTCGTACTTTGTCACTGTTTTAGATAACTGTTGGTGTAGCGCACGCACCAACAATGCTTCCCTCTTAGTACCCTTAATCACTAACTTGTGTAATCTACCCACCTGCTCAGCTCCTGTTCCCGCCCTCCCCCCCGCATGCCAGACCATAACCTACCGGCTCCCCTTCCCACACCCACCCTAAACATCCCAACCACAAGATTTTCAACTATTCTGCATTATATGTGGGTATCAGGGCGCCGAGGGGGGCCGTTTTGCTCCATATGGCGACGGCAGTGCCTAATGTTCCATGCCCCCAGTCAGTGCCCCCGGAGCCCGATGTTAGATTCAAAGCCATTTGTTTTATGGTGATTCATTTGCATTAAAGGATATGTCAGTGACGTCAGGGTTGGTGTCTCAGTTGCCTCCCCGGGTCTGGGAGGCTCATGGGGAATCTCTCCGCTGCCTCTGGTGAGGGGAAGAATGTTGCTGTGCCATTATGTTGTACATAATCGGGTACATCATCGAGTACTGTACCTGTAGGGACACTAGGTGCTATGAGCAAGGGAATCGCCATTTTAAGTAGGCCTCAGTTAGAGGCATTGGGCTATTATAATGAATTAGGCCATATTTGTTAGCTGAGAGCACTTCATTGAATTTTGTCTTGTCCTGCAAACAGTCTGAGAGCTCCAGGGCAGATGGGGAGGGGTGTGAGATAGTTGGCAGCTTCTTATTGCCAGGGAAGCATCTCTCAAGGGACGAATGCCCAGTACCAGATAGCAAAATGCTGCCTCAACAGATAGGGAAAGAATATATAATGGCCCTCATTCCGAGTATTGCAGTTCGGAAATAAGGGTGCCGGTAGCAATTTACCAGCACCCTTTCCGGACCGCCATACTACAAAAATGCCAGTAGGGGTCACATATCCCCTGGCCGCTCCGATCTCACAGGTTTTCAGGCACCTACCGGCATGGTTGTCATGGAAGCACCGGCACCATTAGCAACTGTACCAGTGTTTTTGTGCCCCTTTCCATGGAGTCCTATGGGACTCCATGGAAATAGGGATTTACCATTCCCGCCGCCTGCCATAATATCTCGGTGGCACCGGGAAGTCAGGCGGCGGAAAAAGTGTTACGGGGTTGTCGGTATTGCAACCCTATAATGAGGCCCAATGTTTGTGAAGTCCGCAGTGAGGGGTAGGGCCAGTTCTCAGGCAGCCACAATGTGAAATGAGCTGAATAATATGGAGGAATTAGCAGAGATGATGGTCCAGGTGCGGGGTTCAGCAGTGGAGTACTAGAAGAAGATGTACAAGGACTGGCAACATGCAACGAGATAGGGTGTTACACAGTGAGTAGGTGCAGATGGTGGGAAGGTGGGAACGAATACAGGAGGTGTGTGCCATGTTGGTCCGATGCTCATTGTTCCTTCTCTGTTGGACTTTGTGGCCCCAATTGTCTGAGGCGGCATGGTGCAATTAAAAAGAAGCCCTCGATCTAACTGTTTTCCTGAAATGGGATTGGTGAAATTATTTGGGGCTGACCAAGGGGTGTGTGATCATATTGGGTAGGTGGTGTTCTTTTGTGATGACATGGTAACTGCTAATAGTTTTAGAAAAAGGTATAGGGTTGTTTATGGGACTGGTGATGACCAGCCAATGATAATGTTAGGATGTTATTTTTACTAGATTTCCTCAATGATATGTTAATGTTCTGTTTGTGGAAGTTAGATATGTTCCGTTCATCCCAGCCATGATATACAAATACATTTGTGCTTTTTCCTGCATGTGGTGCACTCCTTTTTGAGTTTTGGTGGACTGTTTTTTCCTGCTTTTGGACCTTTATTGAAAGCGCCCCTAGCTCAGCAAAATGGCACAGGGTTATTGGAAATACGAACAGCATCAATACGGGTGGAATAAACAGTAATGGTCGAAAAGCTTTTATTACACATTGCACATAGGAACCACCTTGATCAATGAGTAGCAGGGGACTCCCGACAAAGATGCCTCTCAGGCTAATTCTAATTTTCACTTTTGGTATCAGGTGTCATGTTGTTCGATGTAAATGCTGGTTCACTTGGGTTAGGGAATATGGTGGATTTGGGAGTGGGGCTGAAAATTATGTTGGCGTCTATTGGGATATTTCCTCTTACGGTGACTCTGCTGTTGCCAATCATTACAAGCTGTGGGGTTTCCAAAACCTGCTCTCTGAAAAGTCTGCACTGGTCACTTACCTCCTCCTCTCCACTGCCCTCTTCTGCTCCCCTTAAATCTTCTCCCTCTCCCCTGAGCCACCTGTCCTTGGAGATTCTGCAGATGCAAGGCCATATGTTTGTTCTCAGTGTTTTCTTTCTTTTTCCACTGGCATGCCAGGCAGTGACTAGCTACCAAAACCAGTTCTGGTAAGGGCTTAATTTGCCAACCCACACATATCACTTTCAGCTGGCGCTGCAGTGTTGGCAATAGCTCCAGAACAAATCACTTGCCATGGCATGGCTTCCTGTGCCATGTCTTTTGGCTTTCTTATGCAATAATGGTGGGTATAAAATACATTTAGCTGATTCAGGAAGTCATCTGGGAATTCCCCTTTTATCTGTTTACAGTTATGCATTTTTCTCCAATCCATTTTTTAGGGCTAGCATTTATTAGATTTTGTCATGCACATATAAACTTTGCATCTATCTCAAGGTCGGCCACTGGCCAGCCGCTTCGCTGAGTGGGTCATTGTCTGACTTTGGCAGATATTATTGCATGCATAAACTGGTTCATATCTACCCAGGACCGTTTAAAACACTACCACAGCCTCAAGCTCCTCAGCAAACCTCTATGGCACTTCATGGAAGTTTGAAAAGTATTTGACTAGATTTCTGACGTCCCCCGGTGTCCATGGAGCATGCGTGGTAACTGACCTGTTTCCTTCACCAGAGTTCCCAGATAGCTGTCTCAGAGGGGCTTGAAATGCCACTTTCTCCTATAGTTTGTGCTTCCTTGGATCACATATACTAGGAAACAAGAGTTGGTGGGTATCTCAGTGAACAGGCTGGAGAACCCACAGGTAGATGACCAGGGTGTGTGATTGGGTTGAAAATAGGAATGCAGTGGGGGCATATATTGTGCAATGTGTTGATGGGCAGTGGACAATGGGCAGGTCTGGACAGTTTTTCTGGGAAGTAATGTGCTTTGGGGTAGACAGAGCATTAGATGGAGCATTTTGTTGTAGATTAGATCAAACACCTATATATATAGAATGCTTAGGTATGTTTCTGTACTCAGCTGATGCAATTTATCAGTGTTATGTTGCCATCTGCTGTACAAATGACAAAGTGCCCCCACTTCAACAACAGCTACCATTTCAACAAATAGAATGAGCAGGGTTCTACGCAGTCACCTTCACCTTCCACTATAGCAAACATTCAGAAGTTACTTTTTTTCACCACCCACTTCTCTTCACACAGGTCACAGCAGTTCCAGTGTCAATGGACAGTTAATTACCAGCTCAATGTTTCAGTCTCTAAAGAATGAAGCGCAGTAGGACGAATGCCTCCTCACGAGCTAGAACTAGAAGTTGGTGCTGTCATTATGCTTCTACACAAACTTATGCCATCACTGGGACTCTGCAGTGAAATAAGGTTGACAATTACGCGTCTACAAAGACACATCGTGGAGGTCCATGGGATCCATGGAACTTACATACTGTTCTTATATCATGGATGCCTCTCATTCCATCTGATATGTTTAGCCTTTTCCATGACCATGAATAGGTAACAGGGACCTATGCTGCCTTCCTGGAAGCGGTCGGTGGTAATGACCCTATGAATTTTCTACCGATATTCACCTTTATTTATTTATTTATTTATTTATGTATTCATATTTGTTGAGCGCACATCAGCCCATGGGCATTGTGGCGCTTGTTACATTGGTGTTTGCAGCTTAGTTACATACATAGATACATACAATGGACAAATGACATTGAGGATAGAGTGGAGCAGTTGCCAGCCCTGATTCTATATCTTGGATGAGTGTACCCTTTGACCTCAGATTATTCATTTTGCATTTTACATTTTTGTGTAAGTCCTTCAATCCTCAAATGTTTGAGGCAATTCATCTTATTGTTGCCTCTTCAAACCTATAAGAGTAGATTTAGCCCTTTCTTTAATTCAAAAGCTTACTTTAAATGTACTATGTTATCAACATCAAAAGTACCTTTGAGCGGATTTGCTTAAACTGAGTTTCATTCATTAAAGCACCCCATGCTTGTAATTACTTGCATGTCCATCTGTTATATTTCGTGTACATATACTGTGCTATGGTGCCCTTTGGTGGTATATGCCCATCTGTGGACTGACCTATGCCAGTTACTCCGGTTAGCCCTGCTACTCTTGGCAGTGTAGGCCTTAAAAGAGCCCCGTCTTCAATATCTCTGTCCATACACACACACACAATTACTCTGTCCATATATACACACACACAGAAAGGCCCCGAGTTTGAAAGCTTTTGGGTTTTTAATAAAAACGGAAAACTGTGTTAAGTGGCCCTGAGATAGGAGAGACAATCATTCACTTGTTGCACAGGTGCACAAAAGTGCGGAAGAAACAGAAAGGAAGCTGCCCAGTCATGGTATTCAAGCGGCTCCCCCTGCTTTCGATACCTACTTCCAGGCTAGATCCTTGTGGTTGTATCAGACCGGGACAGCTTCGTGCCCATGGATCTGAAGTCCGATGTTATCCCCACTGGCTGACTAATGTGCATTTCAACATGTACTGACTGCTTACAGCTAGCCTGTCTGGCAGACCTTATGCATCTGACTGAGTGTAAAGATACCTAGTTATCACGTGTTGTGTATTTTTATTTTAGTTCTGTGCACAGGTGGATTTTTCTATTCCAGCCCTGACCAGGTCTGACTTTTATAGATTACAGATTATGGCCCAATCCAACACAATTTACAGATTTTAATTTATATTACAAAACCCCACAATACAGATGCACCCCTAATTTCCCCAACCAATCTGCGTCTGTTCCACCAACTTCATAAAAATATAATTCTATGTGTAAACCCAAATTAGGAACATCACTTACGGTCAAGCTTCCCTCTGACTGTCCCACTAAAGATTTAGAGCTGTCTCCTAACTGTCAGATGAGGCGCTACAGAGGTTCAGAGGATAACAGTCCACAGGCTGTCAATGTCCTTCTGGAGGTACTAAGAGGTCTGAGGCGTGGCACTAAATTGTGGAAGAAAAACAGAGACCACTCAAAAGAATTTAGAAGAATAGGAAGGAACAAAGATAGGTTATTACATTGCAATGACATACAAAAGCTGGCAGCATATCCAGTGTAAAACTGCATCCAGTAACCCAACCTCAGATCCCCAAATCACACGTGTGTTAAGAGTCTATAGAGGTGAGGAATGAGCTTCTTATCACTCTGAGCTCACTTGTCCTTGGAGATGCTACCAGACCTGGGAGGACATAGTCACCCCCTTCGGAGATTGAACTCCACCTATTCCATCTTCACCTTCCTGCTGTATTCAGTCACATGGCTCAAGCCTTCTTGAAATGTACAGATTTCTCGATAACCTTGAGGTCTACCTACCTTGAGCCATTTGATCAGTTCACTGTTACATCAGCATCTTCCAAAAACTCATGATTGCTCTGGCCGGTGTTGCAGATACAGTGCCAAGGCTTCCAAACAAAGTCAGTATTGTCACTGTGCAGGTCGCACTAATGACTGAGACCTCATCATGTTGTCCGTGTTTCAGTTTATCTACAATTTAGTGCCTATGTTAAGAGGGAAGAATCATAAAATTACACAATGATTTTGCAGGCCCACATATCCATGCCACTCTAACTGCCGCCAGTTCAACCCAATGCCACGCTCATTGCCCAGTGCCTCTCCCATGTCACCTTCATTGCCCCATGGCTTTCCTATGCCAACCTAGCTCCCTTCAGTTCTTTCCAGTACCACTCTTACTACTTCCAATTCTGTCCCATGCCACTTTCACTGCCTCTTCATTCCTTCCAGTTCTTCCCCAAGTCCCACTCATTGCTCCAGTCGGTTCTGCGCCATTCTGACCTCACTATCTCCGCTCTGCCCCATGTCCACTCTCACTACCTCCAGGCTCTGCCCCATGTCCACTCTCACTACCTCCAGACTCGGCCCCATGTCCACTCTCACTATCTCCAGACTTGGCCCCATGTCCACTCTCACTACCTCGAGACTCTGCCCCATGGCCACTCTCACTATCTCCAGGCTCTGTCCCATGGCCACTCTCACTATCTCCAGGCTCTGCCCCATGGCCACTCTTACTACCTCCAGACTCGGCCCCATGTCCACTCTCACTACCTCCAGACTCGGCCCCATGTCCACTCTCACTACCTCCAGATCTACCCCATATCACCCTTGATGCCCAGTTGCTCTCCATGTTTCTCTCACTACCTCCGTCCCTGCCCCTAGGCCACTACCACAGGCTTCAGTTCTGTATCATGTTACACCGATTGTCCCAGTTCTGCCTAATGCACTGTTACTGCCCCCAGTTCTGCTTTATGTCACTCCTGTTGTCCCAATGTTTCCCCATGCCACTCACACTGCCCCTTTAGTGTCGTTGCCATGTGTCCCTCCTGGGTCAATTGCCTTTGTGGGCCACCCAAAGCTGGCCTCTCACATTCCACCACCTCTCCTGTTCTGAACTCCGATTTCGGGGACTCCTTCCCTATTCTCTCAAGTGGACACCAGGGACAAACACAAACACGCACGCACGAACACACACACACACAAACACACATACACCGACACATGCACATAAGCATGACCCAACAAAACACTTTTTTTAAACGTACCTTTTGTCCTCTGCATTGCAGTCCGTTGTATCTCAGCTCCTCGTGTGAATCCCTGGTGGTCCACACACCACAGAAGTAAGAAGTAGGGAGAAATGTGATAGACACAACCACTGCCCAAGGACCAATAGATGCCCTGGCATCTCTTCGATTGCGTGCTACAGCATGTGTTGTTCAGCACATCGCGTGGCTCTGATTTGTTGGCCTTTAGGACCTCCTCTGAACCAGTGGCACCCAGTGCCACCATGTCCCTGCACTGACAGCCGCTCTGCAGGCTCCCATGTAGAGCTGGGCTCAATTTGCACCCTGCCATAAAGATGAACCGACCAGGCATTCACTCTGTGTCAAGTGGTGCTGCCTGCAGAGCTCTAATGGGAACTATCCTCTGAGCGTGATAGCCTGGAGACAGGCTCACATGAGCCCATGACATGTCTGCGTTATTGGCCCCTCCACAAAGGGTCTAGAGTGATCAACAAGGAAGCTAAGACCATGCATTGTGTGTTCAGTTTTATTATTCTGGGGCCATGTACTATTGGGCCCAGCTGAAATACAAGACTTGGCATTTCCCCAAAAATAAATAACAACAGTTTGAAGGGTGGTTTTCTCCAAAAGCAAAGGTCTTTCCCTCGACATTCCGGTATTCAGTCCTTTGGGCATCTGGATCCACTATCAGTGCTCAACCAGTTCACTGGAAGATGACATTGTAAGTGTATGGGGTTTGTGACTTTGACTCAGATTAATATCAAGTCTTGTTGATGGACCTGCAAGGGTGGTAGACAACAGAAAGAATTATAGAGGAGTTCTTGGGCCGGCCTAAAGCTACCCTGGGTTCCTTCCCGTTTACCTCTCTGAACTGTCCATAACCACATTGATGCAGTCTCATTCTTCAGCCCACCATCTGGTCCAGCCCAGGGCTGACATGGCCCACCAGAACCTTTCTGTTGTTGCTGGCCTCCTTGGTCTTCTACACTTTCCTCCCACTACTCTCTCCATTAAGCGTGACAGTTTGTGTCCCACTCCCGGAGCCTGATGTCCACACTTCCTCCTAGCTTGTAGGTCTCATCCTTTCATCTTAACCCTCATCTTCCTTTGAGTTCACAACCTTCTTAGGCTTATCTCTTCCTATGTGGTTCCCACCTTCCTTCTCCACGTCTTTCCCCCATTGACCTTCGTTGGTGCCGCCACCTTCTTATCTCCCTTTCTACTGCTGATGTTCCCACATGTTTTATTTCTACCAACACTTTATATCAAATAGCCCTTCCAATTGCTATAGCCCTCTCCTTGGACTCTTTTGCCACAACCTTCATAAGTTCACACTCCACGTTTGTTGTTGCCACCTCCTCCCCAAACTTTATTTTCCCCATCACCTCCTTCTCTACTCTTCTCCTCTTCCTCAGTCTGTTTTTACCACCATCTATTTACTTTTGTCTCCTGATTCTACCCATTCTTCCTTGGTCTCCTTTATTCCAACCTCCTTCGGCTGTTCTCCTAATGTTGCCACCTGTTCCTCAGCCTCCTCTCTCAGCATCTCCTTCTGTTCTCCTCCTGATATTATCCCCTCTACCTCGATCTTCTTCATCCCCACCACCTCTGCCCTTTGATTTCCTCTCTTGATGTTCCCACCTCCATATCAGCTCTTTATACCTCCTCTGGCTTTTCACTTCCATCGTCTCTCCATTCTCCTCTTTTTCCACCGCTCTTCATTCTCCAGACTCCCACAAATGCAAGCTTCTTGCTCCTACAACATACACTGCCATATTCCGATGCTCTGCTTTAATATTCTCTTCCATCCTCTGCCTGGGTGAATTTTTCAATAAGGTTCTGCACCTCTGTAGAAGCCCTTGTGCAGATAAGACACAGAGCTCTAACGAACAGATCATCAGGACTGGCCCCGACAGGGCCATAAACATGCAGACATGGAGGGTGTCAAAACACGTCTTTATTCATTACCAGACAATGGCTTAACTGCCGAAACCGCGACCCCACGTGTCGCCTCTGGTTACCACCCCCTCCCTAGCCCAACATCCCTTTTCTCTCAATGTGGCCCAAACCAAAGGCCACCCACATAACGATTTGGGAGGGTAGCGCTAGTCATGTTACGAAGTGACAACCCCTGATTAGTAATTGGGTAAGTGTTCTGATTGGCTACCTTCCTGGAGTATACCTGGATCTGATCTAGGTTGAGGATGTGGGGCAAAGACTATATCTGTTCTTTTGACCCAATTGGATTTCAGATGTGTCCTCTGAACCTCCCTACGGATGCCTGTCCTGATCTGATGGCTGTGCTGCATCCAGTGTTTGAGTTATGGGTTGGAAAGAGGCTGGGACAGCTTCCTATTCTTTCAAGTCCGTTGTTAAAAGTGTGCGAATGGTGAGCAATATACTTGGTTTTTCAGGTGTAGGAATCTGTTGCTGGGAACAAAGGAGTTCTAAAGCTGCTTGGAGTGAGGCAGCAGAATGTCCCTGAACCCGAGTCTTTCTACTGGGTCTATCGTGGAAGGTGGAGTTTGTTACCTGGTACCTGTCATCACCTTTAAAAACCCTTTGCGGCCACGGAGTGAGGCAGCAGGGTGTTGCTGCAGACATTGGCAGACTGTGGCGGGCAGTGCGGTGAGTGCGCCCGTAAAAATGAAGCTGCTGACGAGGGGGGCGGCAGTCATGGCAGAATGGGAGCCAAGGAGTCGAGCATGAGACAGGTAGAGGAGAAAGACCAGCGTGCAGCAATGGAAAAACAACATGGTGTCGCCACGCCGTCGCGTTTATTATTACCGGAGTGGAGATCGCCATCTGCGAACCCAGTCACAAAAACTTCCAAAGACTCGAGCGAGTTAAAGAGAAAAGAAGAAAGTGCAGGTAAGAGCAACCTTGCACTTCCATCTCTTACCCCTCAATTTGAGCCCACCATTTGCACAAACTTAAACAAGCGCATGCTACGACCCCCGAAGGAGCCGGCAAACTGCAATGCAAACAAACCGATCTTAAAGAAGCGGACCCCGAGATATACTTCTCCAAAGCCTCTATTCGACAAAACCACTATAATGAGTGAATCGGAGCGGGGTCTGCAGCCGGGTATGCAACCGCAGGCTGCAGCGACGTCGGAGGAAGAGGCAGGGAAGCGGGGAGACCACTTAAACTATGAAAACATAGGGAGGCAACGGGGGGGAGTTTTAGCACAGAAGTAAAGGCCATTGAGCCCATTGATCTTAATGGCGTGGTGCATAATCTGGAAGTGGGGAAAGCCCACGCGTTATCTGGCATGAATAGTTATGCTGACGATAGTGCGACGCATAAACCTACTGTCTCTGAAGAGGTTCAACGGCCTGGGGAAATGGTAGATACGGATATTGCCACCCCACGTGATGAGCAACAGGCCAACTCTAAAGTGGACAGGACGAAAACCCTGTTTGATAACTCGATTGATGTCCAACCTGGAAACCGTGAAATTAGTATCACTTATCTGCATAAGGGAAATCATTTTGGAGCGAGATGAGAATTGCAACCCCACGACTGAATCAGCACTGAATTTAGCGGCCAATACAGCATTTATGAACGTGGAAGTACCGCAAACCCCTAAAGCTCTGATGAGACTTAACATAGAAATACACCCAATAATAGAGCGAGAAGACCTGAGGAGTCCGGTTGAGGCTCCTCCAGCACTAGTAGAAAAACTACCAAACTACATCCATGAAGGAAAGAACATGGGAGCTGAAGTAATTCCTAGGCCACCTCCCAAAACAGGCAACAAAGAACTTTTAGATGCTTCTTTGGAAGGATCATCTACGCTTAAATTGTCTACTTAAAAAATGTTTTGAGGCAGCTGGTGAGTTGGATACATTGTCGGAGGAACAGGAACACCCGACATGCATCATACTCCATTACGAGGTTGGACTCCAGAGGTTGAACCTCAGATAAAAGAAAAGTTAACCCTGGCAAAAAATGCACCAAAAACAAATGCTAGGTGCAAAGTCAATGAAAGGAAAAAGAAAGGACCTCAAGTCCAGTAACAATACAAACGTGCTCAACGACTGACAAAACTTCAACGTCTATTAGATGGCATTTTGGGAAAGCCCTGAATTATCTCCTACCCAAAAGCCCAGAGCAAGCACAACTTACCCTCTCTAGGCTTAATGTAACATCATCGGTAAGGGTTAGAGACGAAGGAAGGCCACCAATGACTAAGACCTGGATAATTCACAGTTCATGCATTTTTAAACTAGAACATATACTTGACTCATATGACGACCTAACCCTTAACAGGACCCCCATAATGAACTTATTTAAACATATTTTGAGGCTGCGCCATTTACATAGCGCTGATCTATGGATTGCGGAACCCTGTGACACTGGTCGTAAGGACTGCTCCTACCTTCATATCCTCTCAAAAGTAATACAAAATATACTTATGAAGGCGGAAGAAAGCCTATTGATTTTAGGCTATGACCTGAGCGAAGTTGACCAAGATGAAAGGAAACTTGAGGGAGAACCTCAGGAAAAATCCAAAAACACACTGAGAATACCTAGGGATCAAGAAGGACAAAGGTTGGACAAACAACACGACAAGACAGAGATTAGGGGGCTAGCACCCTTTATAAAGGCCCCCGAAAGGCAATCGAGTCATGGTGATACTGAAACTATTAACATTAAACACACCTGTTGGGCCTCTATCCAAGAAGACAGTTCCAATAACTAAAAACAGAGTGTGATTAGTGTGATAGATGACGAGCAATTAGAAGCTCAGAGAGACCCAGATCGCAGACCAGCTGGTCCAGTGGAAAATCACTATAGACCAGTTGCCGACAATTTCTAAAGCAAGGAAAACAGCATCGAATTTAAAAAAAGACAGTTATGATAAAGCTCCGGAAAATTGGGTATGGATATCCACCAGTTCCCTCGATAAACATTAAAAACTAGCCATTACACGCGGGGGAAGTGGATCCAAAACCCAACATTATGATCACTCCCCATTTTCTGCCTTTGACTCAGAAAAAATGTATTACAATGGGCTGTTGGAACACTCGAGGCTTTGTCCATTTGACCGCAATTAGTGATGTCAACGTGGGCGCTTATGATATACTATGCCTGCAAGAGACCTGGCTGACAAATAAACCACAGTTGGACGATTATATGATCGATTTTACATCAGCAAAGAAGGGGCCTACGGGCCATCCGACAGCTGGCCTATTGACAGCCAGATGGTCAGGTTGTGGTCTGGATTTCCAAGAACAAATCCATTCATTTCATTTGCTGCAGGCCTACTTAATTACATGGAAGTGCTCAACTGAGCCTATTGAAAAGGAGAGGGTGGAGACGATCCTTATAGTTAACGCATTGGAACCCAGATGCCACATCAAACGAGGCCTATTTGAATGCCATTAAAAGATCTTAGACGAAGCCAGTTCTAAACATCAATGTAACCACATTATAGTAAATGGCGACTTCAACGCTATTTGCCCAGACATTGGAGATAAAAAAAAAACATATATCAAGATCTTCCCCCATTTTGGTAAGAGGCTGGAGAGCCTTATGGGTGAATGAGACTTGCATAACTTGCATTGGACGCGATCCAAATCTAATTTGAAAATACCTTCATGGCAACGGGCAGATCAACAGGGAACTGTTGACCATACCTACGTTTCTAAAGAGTTGTTGGTGTTGACTGACTGTTTCAGAATTGAAAAAACTTAAATAGCAATGTAATATTCTAATTACAACGTGGGTCGCTCCACAAAAGACTCAACAACGCTTAGACCATGAACTCGAAGTGGACAGGAGAGGAATTTGCCTGAAACTAACTGAAAAAACAATTAGACAAATGTCGAACCAGTACAAAATAGCAAGTAACAAAAGTGCAATCTGTTCAAAGCACCAAAACTAGGAAGAGGATTACACCCCACTATTAACAACTCATACACAGACAAGAGGAAAGAACAAAAACCTGGGCACTATTCATCTCCACATGTATAACACCGAGTTGGTAGCAAGAAGAAGAACACTACAATAACTAAAGCGTGTGGTAAAGAAAATCAGCCACAGAGGATAATCAAGCAAGGTGGAAACGTGCACAATCCGAGTATAAGAATTGGCTAATGCATCACCGACAAAAACTATATCAGCAAGAATCTGAAACAATGCTATGGTCAATATGTGGCAGGAATACGAAAGATTTCTCGTCTTTGATAAAAGGAACCATCACGACCAGTAATGAACAATTGCAAAATAATGTGGGGGAAGCCCAGTGGGTGGCTCATTTCGCTCACTTGTACGAATCACCAGTGACTAAAAAACAGCTTGCAGAACCATCAGATTTCTCAATCAGCGAAGCTAGCAACTTGGAATATTCCCTGTGACGAGGAGACGATTCTGTCAAAAATTAAGAAATTAAATAATTCCACGGCCCCTGGACCAGATAGGAGATCAAACCTTGATTTAAAACAACATCCAGAGACATGGGGATGCTTCATTGTCAAAATCTTTAAGAACTGTAATCATGGTCAAGAAATTCCTCCATCATGGAGAAAAGCAACCATTGTCCCTATCTTTAAACGGGGGGCTAAAGATGATCCTTGCCAATATCGTCCCATAGCACTTCTTGGCCTCATTGGTAAAGCATTCAGCTATCTTGCCTTGGAAGCATTTACAAACTTGGCTCAAAGACGATGATTATATAGACCCATTTCAGGCTGGCTTGATAACGAATGCAGGAACCACTACAAACCTACTTTTATTAAGTACCATTAAGGCTAAGGTCCTGCCGGGTGGCCCGACAGTTTACATGGCATTCGTTGATCTCGTCCAGGTGTTCGACTAGATCAACAGGGACCGCCTCTGGCACAAACTGAAAAATAAAAACTGCCTGGATTCATTGTTTGCCCCGATTAGAGCCCTATATCAAGAACCAACCATGAGAGTCAGATTCAGTCAAGATGGCCTCCTGTTTAAAGAAATCAGCAAAGCCTGAGGTGTTAAACAGGGATGCCCTTGGGACCCTACATTGTATAATGCATATATAGCTGATTATGCAGACACGGAAGCCGAAGTAAGACGTTTTCCACCGACAATAGGGGGAACTAAGGTTCCTAGACTCTTATACGCAGATGACATAATTCTGATAGACTTAACACCAGTGGGCCTGCAAAGACAGTTGTACAACTTGGTGAGTTACCTAAAGAGTAATGATCTGCAATTGAATAAAACAAAAACTAAAGTCATGCTCTTGGAAAAAACCTCAAAAAAATCTGAAAAAGCAAACTGGTACATTGAAGGGCTACAACTGGAGAAAGTTTGCAGTTTCAAAAACCTGTGACTGATGATAAGTAGCCATCCAGCTGAAACAGCAATGCAAGGCATGCTGTGGGCCGAACTGAAAGTGATGACAAACCAAGCAAAGACAGTAGATAGAAAATACGGCTGTTTCTCACTCATCCCTACAATAAATGTTTTCAAAGCCAAGGTGATAACATCTTTAATTTACGGCACAGACGCAATGCCCCTAATGCCCGACAAAATCTGGCTTAAATTAGAGAGCTATTTTTGGAGGGGTGTACTCGGATTGTCGCAAACAATGCTGATGGCTCTCATTAGACGAGAATTTTGTCTGTCATCATTAAGTGCAATGAAAGCCAGAAACACACTAATGCTATACAGAAAAGTGATCGCCCATTCAAGACCAAATGTCGATATTGCAAGGATATCCATAAAGTGGAAACAAGTAGACATCATTTACTTAATTGCTCTGCGACCCAGGATGTCAGACTAAGATACCTTGGCAACATACTGACAACTTTTTCTACGTTTGATGAAGAGAGCTGGTGGTCTGCACTAACGAGTGGTACCAACACACGCTTTGTGATTGGGGTGGCCTCTTTTATGAAACATATTTACAAGGGCCAGTTGAAGATATGAATGAAACAATCTAGGTTCAATGTATAACGTGAAAGGCAGGACAGTGACATGCTCTCTCTCTTCTTTATGTAAAAATTGTTAAACAATTAAATAAAATACAAAAATTAAAAAGCTGCTTCCCGCATCAGATTCTCGATGTTGGGGAAGTCGCAGGCTGAAAGCATTGTATCCACATCCCTGCGAAACCACGAGGTACATCAAGGGTTCCACAGACCTCCGAGTAAAGTCCTTTTGATGTGGTGGGGAAGCCGGCAACAGTAGCACTATACGTACTACCCGTCTTAGACAAGTGAAAAATACTTCCCGTAAAAGGAAAGCCTGTCTTTTCGAGGTAGCAACTTTGGGTCTGGTTGATATGAGCTTCGGGCTCTCTTACCTGGGGAGTGGGTGCCTTTCCATCATCCTGAAGAATTATGGAGAGTACCTGTAACCAAACTTTTATATTAACAGATGCTAATCAAAAGAAAGCACACTTCCTACCCCTTATAGGAACATAAAAGACTCACAGACTATAGGATAAATAGTAGGAAAATCAAACAAGAGCCGGCCGTCCCGACAAAAGAATAAGAACTTTCGGGAGGCAGAGGTATGTTACCAAATGGATGATAGCCTAAATCGGCAGCCCTTCAAGCATTCCCAGTGCAGTGAAAGGGTAGACCAATAGAAATCATGTGTTATGTGCATCAGGCATGCTCCTATCCTCAATCACCGTTTGGTTCACTGTGGGACTGTGCATACACATCAGTTCTGTGACACTGGGCCTCATTACGAGGCTGGCAGTATCCCGTGCCTGTAATACAGGCATGGCCGCCGCCGGTATACATTTCTTTCCAGTGCCCAGAAATGGGCAATTACCGGGTCATTACGGCCTTGCCGGACCCAGTATTTTCCCATTCCTGGGCGCTGGAAAAAATTCTCCCCATTCCCGTTTGAGCCCCATAGGGCTCAATGCGAATTGGGAGGATGGATGCACTGGCACCGTTTATAATGGTGCCGGTGCATCCGACATGCAGTGCTCGTGGGTGCCTTTCATTCCGCCAGGTCAGACCCGGTGGAATGAAAGGCACCCGCGAGCAACACTTGGAGTTTGCCCGTCCGGATACAACAGTACGGCAAGCTTACCGGTACCATTGTATCCGGACAGGCAAGTTCGTAAAGAGGCCCACTGTCTATATCCTCAGTGATAGACCTCACTGTCTCCTCCATAAATTGCCTTGTTTCCCCATCCTAAGAATGAACCATTCATAAATCCATCTTTGGAAACCCTCAATTCAGCGTTCAACCCTGGCCTGGCACTAAAGGTCCACATGAAATAGCAAACAAATCTACCTTGATTCTTGGCTTAGTGTATGTTGTACGCTATGGCTATCACCCCTGCGTCAGTGAACGTACAAGGTCGGCAACAGCCCGCCCGCCCGAGCCTTGGCAGGCCGGAGTGAAGTGAGGGTCTCAGCGAGGGCTCAGGGCCTTAATCGGCCCTGTACACCCCCCAACAAGGGAGTGATTGCTATTCGCACCCCGGGGATTCATCCAGGATGCTTATAGATGTTTTTTAAAAAATGTTTTTAAAGGAGAAGGTCTCCAGGACTATTGCGCAAACACAATCTTGTGTAAAAAAAAAATAAATAAATAAATAACAGTCACCCACCATAGAAAATTAGGATTTGAAAGTTTTGCTAACCCACACCACACTCCACTTCACCTCTATCCTCATTCTGCTCCTTCTTATCTCCATTTTCTTTCTGTCCTTTGCTTGATTCTCCTCATATTATCTCCCTTATGTTTTCTCTTTTTCTCTATCTTTCTTTGCAGCATCATAGCTCTCATCTCACACACCTCCGGCCGTTGTCTCCCGCTGTGAAGTCAGGTCACACACACAGCAAGCCCCTTTCCCATCTGTAGACTGGAGTGTACTCTGAGCTGCCAAAAATAAACTCATCTAATTTCACACACCTGGGCACCTGGGCTACTGAAAAGGCTGAGAGGCCCCTTTTCCGATTCCCATCTCCCTGTCTCTCTCACCCTCTCTCTATCCCCTCTTTCTGCGTCATGCACCCATCTCTCTCGATCGTTACATCTTCCTTTCTAAAAGATTAAAACTGTCTGCCATGCGCTATTTATAACCGTCTCCCCACAACGCCTAGGGCATACATAATCCAGGTGGAGTCTCTGGGCTGCCTCCCACGTGCTCCCAGCAGCCTGAGGCAAGTGGAAGCACACAACAGTACAGTGCAAAGAATCCTATTGGGGCCTGCCAAGCCTGCTACCTGGAGACAGCAGCCGACAGAAACCATGACGTCAGTGGAATTAGTTACATTTGCAGAGCAGTCAACTGACCCGTGAGTTGCGGATTTGGGCCGCAATAACATATATCAAACCATTGAGGCCGCAGCCGTGTCAGGAACCCCGCGAGCAGGGCCGGCTGAGAAAAATGGCCATCACTTACAGTGATGATTCTTTTACATGCAAAGGGTGTCTTTCTTCTCTGTACAATGGCTTTACTGAGGTCTGCCTCTGCCAGTGGCATAGCTTCCCTGTGACCTTCTAAAGTTTGCATATTTTTGCAGCCCAGAAGTGTATAACCTTGCTGCCACATCTCCAAACATAACTAATAGAATTAAGTGCTTTGCAGTCAGGCACACAAGTTAGTGGTGGGGTTGGGTTGGAAGATATGTCAATTTCTGAAAATAAATCATGCACTGATATACAAGTGTTTACAACTGTGTTATTTGTAAGTCCAGGTAATCATGTTTGCCCCCATCACTACATATATTAATTACTGATTTTCTAATTGTCAAGAAAGTCACTATGTGCGAACACACGATCACAGGGCGCTCTAGTGCAATCCCATTACTTCTGAATACCTATTAAAGGGTAACTTAGAAGTACAATGCAGTGCACACTTTAGCGGAATGATGCAAATAAGATGAACTGTTCTTCAAACGAATAACAAATCACAGTCAACTAAGAAACGGTCTCTTCTATTGGGGGAAATGCACGTATCGATGTTAAACACTATTGCAAAAAGGTGAATATCAGGGAACTGTGCTCGTTTCCAGTTCTAATGGAATTGTGCTCAATGTGGTGGGTTCACAGCGCATTTTGTCCTTTTTAGTGAGGTGGGTGGAGCTATGCAAATTATGCAAATTTTGGCAGTGCATGCCATGGGAGTGTGAGCAGTGCATGTTATTACTGTATATGGTGGTCACAGCAGATGCCCATGAAGAGGCTGTGGGCGTGGTAATCAAGGCCGGATCTTACGATACATGGAGAGAGCCGCAAATAGGACGCATGAATGGGTCAGAAGAGGGAGGCCCGCCATCGACAAATAGGCGAGTCTGGAGAGAGTAGCCCACAGGCCCCCATAATATGCCAGGCAGTCCGATGGCATGGTATCTACTTGAAACAGGGCGAGCTAAACCAACTTTCATTTCAACATAGGGATGAATGTGCAGGTCGTACAGAGCTATGGCGAGGAGGTGGCTTAGGTGCACTGTAAGCTGGGAAAGCTCAGCAGCACTGCACCCAATGGCCGAGCCACAGTCCGAAGTAGCTAAAATAGGAAAATACTTTGCGGGAGGATTCAAGGATGTCCCACATCCTCTGTGCCCAACCACACATGGCAAAAAAATGCACTGAAATAATTATACTTGTAGGCAAAGGTAGACACAACTTGGCTTGGTTTTAAAATAGGATGCAATGTGCCACTTATTTATAAAATTAGAACACCAAATAAATAGGACGCAAAAGCGCCCCCTTAGAAGAGCTCACCTGCTAAAATCAGCAGTCAAGATGGTTTCCACCAAAAAGGACACCCGGGCCTTTTAAGATTTTCTCAGCAAACCCTGTTACTCCATACGTGAAGCCAGAGGCGTTGCTAGGGGGGGGGGGCTAAGGGGGCTATAGCCCCTGGTCTTTTGGTTGTAGCCCCCGATAGAATCTCAGGAGCTACAGCCAAAAGGCTAGCTAGCCCCCAGTCCCAACAGTTCCAACATCAGCTTAGCCCCGGGTCTTTTCCAGACCTAGCAACATCCCTGCGTGAAGCGTCCTCCCGACAGGCTCACCACAGTCTTCATTTCTTAGTAAATAATGTTAGTTCACTTAATGGGTCAATATGGGACTGACCTATCTCAGTTCTGTTTCGCTCGGCGGCTGACCATCGACGGTGACACATTAGGAGTGCATAGACCTTAGATAATAGTGTTACTTGACCTTTCAGTTCCAGGAGCTCAAAGTGCCATACCCTGGCAGGTGGGCAAATAAGAGTCTACAGACTTCGGAGGAGTTGCTGTCGCCAGGTGAATCAACTGGTATCACCGTTTTACCATCTTGGTTGCAACTATATAACTCAATGCAGATTAACAGCTCCTCTATGTAATGGGGGTGTGGAAGCAAATCCTACACTTCCCGCTGCCACCAGAATGTCCTTGGTTCCACAGAGCGACCACAAAGTATCCCAACCAAGAGCAAAGCAATGGTGTGGCGGCCCTCTAAGTTTCATGTCCCAGCGGGGGTAGGGGGCCATCACTGTGCCGGGCGGCCTAACTACATTGGCTGTCCGAAGGGGATCTGGACACCTAACCATTTGGTGCCACCTCCTTCCAACAAGTGTCCACCAGCCACAGCCTAAAGGCGTATGCCCAGAGGGGACATAGTTTCCAAGGTGTACAGTGAGTCTACTGAGCTCTCACTAGAATGCGTAGTTATTATAGATTCACTTTTTTATTATGACATTTCCTGGTTCAATGCTCTATGATATATATAGCTTGCTTCAAGGTTTTGGATTTTAAACCATTCATGTGGTATTTAGTCATAGTAATACCAAATCCATTAGTTATAAAGTTCATAAGAAATAGGTCTACATTCTTATGTGCTTGGTACATATATGTTTATGATTTGATAATCCAGTCAAGCCATGGATGCAGTGTCATTAATGGTTTATGGAAGCGCAGCCCTGTCATCATAAGAGCCTGTGGGCCTCATTACCAGTATGGAGGTAGCCATGCTGCTTTTATCTTTTACTGTTAATGACGGGCTCATTGTTAGCATCCTGGTCTGCTCGCGGGTGCCACTAAGGACGCCTGGTTTTACCAGACGTCCTTAGCGGGTCCCACGAGCAGACCTCATAATGAGGCAGTAGAGGGTTAACGGGGCCGGCATCTCTAGCGGCACCGTTAACCCTCTACCGCCAGGGTCGTAATGAGGCCCTGTGTGTTTTGCACAGGTTCTGTGCTTCTACAGAGACAATTATTACAACAATCTAACCATACCAATCCATACCATAATAATGTAACATAAGAGTCCACAAATAATGTATAATACTGGTTGTGAACAAAAGAAATAACAATAATAAGTCAGTTTGCTTTGAAGGAAAATTCATAAAGGTATAGTTGGTTTTTAACATAGCCACATGACTAGTTAAGGATTATGGTCAGTGTAAGGGTAGGGGGCGGCATAAAAGTGACAGTAAGGGTCAGAGTTAAGTCGTTGTCAGGATTAGTTTAGTGTTAGACTCAGAATTAGGGTCCGCATCAGGACAAGGGGTTTTGGTCAGGAATAGGGTAAGAGTCATGGTAAAGGTAGATTAGCTTAGGTTACAGTCTGGGATGGGGGCAAGGATTGGTTAGGTTAGGGATGACAATCTTAGTTACAATTTGCACAGGGGTTAGTAGTAAAGGAGGGTTTGGGGTACTTTTTCATATAGATCTTTTAAAGCAAAATAATCAAAACTATACGACATTAAAATAAGAGTGAGATGTCCAATTGAAAATGAATAGGATTTAGTTTTCAATGAAATCGGATTTCTGTATTAAAAGGGTTAAATATTGCAAATAAATGGAACTTTATTGAAGTGAGGTCCAGCAGCAAGGCAATGTTGGTATGTCCTCTTGAGTGCGCCCTAAGGCTAACCGTTCCGTCTGGGAGATTGAGCGTTCCATTGCTGGGTAAGCTTTCATCTCCTTTGCTTGCCTCAATACGCACTGCCTAGTGCCACTGCCTAGGGTGGACCGTCTCCAGGTATGGTGCCTTCCCCTGAGCGGACGTAGAGCTAGCCTTGGCCAAATGCTGGCCTCTTCACATACATGATTCCTGAAAGACCTAGGACTCTTTACACCCATGCTCTTACTATTCTCTTTCCCATTTTTGAGTTCATTGATTTTTGTTTTGTTTTTATTTTTAAAAGCCTCTTGATATGTTACATTGTGTTATGTTTTTTAATAGCCCCACCTACACCGCAAATGGTTTCTTGGCACTGAAGAAGTAGTTTTTTGTTTTTGTTTTACTGTTGATGTAATAGAGTCTTGTCTTAATGAATAGGGAACGAAACCAGAGCTTAAAGACTTATTTATAAGTTAACATGACTTAGCCATAAAGATCACATGGGTTAGGATTTTTGTAAAGCCCGTGGGGACAGTAGACCTAGGAAAAGGACATTTTGGTTCACAGACGGAGGAGTGGAGGACTCTAAAAAGATCAGATGTTCTAAACAGTGGGACTGCGGGAGCACAGACTTGGTTGGTAGCTGTGTTGGGAGGTACCAAAGCATCTAGCGATAAGGTTCAGGCGTTTGCCTTGATTTCTTAAAGTATTATCGTTAAAACTGTTTTTCACAATTGTTGCAAAGAGTCTGGGTCAGCATATCGTTTTAAGGCTTTTGGGGCCTCGACTTCAGGAATCATTATTTTCATTCTTTCTCAGGGAACTTTTAAATTTGCTGTTCCATCATATAAATAGTTATGTTTGCCTTCAAAATGTTTATTGTATTGTTTTTGACACAGTACGAATATGAGTTTGTCCACATGGTGATATTTCATTCCTAATGCATGTTTCCCCCTTTTGCCTTCATTCCTTTCCATGGGCGGTGCATGCGCCTGTGTCATCATGTGCTGTCTTCCAAGAGCACTGTCTGATCCACGGTGGCTTTAGGCCAGGCTGCTACTTTATCTATATATGACCGGGGTTTCAAAAAGTCTGTGGGCCTCATTACAAGTGTGCCGTTCCGGAAACAACGGTGCTGGTAGTTCTGTACATGCGCCTTTTCCAGACTGGCACAGTATGAGTCAGGATGCTGGTATTACCATCACCGTAAGTGACCCGCAGACATCCCCACCATTGCCGGTATCTGCAAGTGCCACTGCAGCCATGCCTGCCATACCGGCATGGCGTAACAAAGTGTACTTTATGAGAAGCACGGACACGCAATTGCCAGCATGTACATGCCGGTATGAACATGAAATTGATGCTGGAAACACCGGCATCGCTGACCAGGCGTTAAGTAGACTCATGTGTGTAGAAACATGCCAAAGGTGCAAATAATCAGCACAGGTGGTACAAATTAGCAGTGCAACATCAGAAAAGGACCTCTTGCACACCCCCACACCCCTTACAACACCACAATGCTAGCAGTAGCAGTACTGGAGGTCATGCCTGCAGGTCTATTACTTGAAGAGGCATGGAGGCAAAGGATGCAGCGGAGGCGTATGAGGAGAAGGAGGGCCATCATGGCCCAGCAAAACCCCATTGCCCAGCCTGTTGCACCACACCGACATCCACCAATCCCTCGTTTAAGGGCCACTCCATTAAACCTGAGCGAAATGCAGATCCACACCCTGTACCGGCTAGACCGGGACACCATCATCAATAGAGTGGACCTGATCTATAACAACCTGGTCAGCTTCATAAATATACGCACAGCTTTCTCCCCTTGTCCAAGGTATTGTCCGTGCTACACTTCCTTGCCACAGGCACATACCAGCACACAGTCGGAGAGCTGCATGGGATATCGCAACCCTGTTTTTCATGTGTCCTGTTCCAAGTCATTGATGCACTCCTGTGGGACGTACGAGACCACATCACTCTAGCCAGAACAGCAGACCAGGTAAACTTCACGAAAATAGCCTTCCATGCCCTTGCAGCATGTCAAACGTCATTGGTGCCTTGGACTGCACACATGTGGAGCTGGTGGCCAGGCATGCTGTGGAGGCTGTGTACCGCAGCAGAAAACTAGATAATTCGCTGAAAGTGCAGATGGTGTGTGATGCCCGCCTCATCATCACCCACGGCTGTGCCAGATTTCTCGGTTCCACCCATGACTCCATGGTGCTGTGCAACTTCATGCTGCCTCGGTACATGGCACATCAAAGTGGACAGCGTACTTGGCTGCTGGTTGAGTCCAACTACTATGCCATGAGCACTTTTGAATTGAGGGCCATGTCTAACACACATCACCCGTGGCTGTGCACATAGAATACTAAATGCCATCTCACATACCACTTACCTGTGCTCCTTGAAAAAAACACCTATATCCTGCACATGAAATGGATCATGTGCAGGATATAGAGTGGAAAGGGGAATGCTTGCCATTATTAAGAATCTCAGGAATCAAGTACATACTACTACATGTACATTCACTAACTATAAGGGGACACATATGTAGTTTGTGTTGTGCGTGCATAAAACATGAAAGTGTACAGGTCTGACTGAAGCTGTTACACAGTCATAGCATGCCTGACTGCAAGCCCTTGACAGGCGTGCCTGCAGCTTAGATATCTATCCAGCGCATGTATGGCAGCAGCCAATCTGAACAAACATGAACAAGAAAACTACATGTACCATAATTGTGGGACATTTTGACCCACTCAGCTTTGCTATGCTACATCACTTTACTGCATTGGTGCAAGAAACAGCAAAAAATGGCCGCGCTGACTCCTGTGAGCGCCAAGATCTCCAGATTGCGTGTTTGTAACCACCAAAAAAATGGCTGCATCGCCCTGCCAACACACATTTCAGGTGGGGTGGAACAGAGTACTCACTGCAGGAATGTGCCAGTGTGCTCTGCAACATTTAACAGACGGAAGTGAAAGAGGCAGCATTATTGTTCTGAAAACCCGAAATGCCTCTTTAAAATGTCACTTTCTCAACCTTAAAAAGTGCTGTTTGGTGCAAAATTCATCAATTTCTCCTTAACCACTGTGATTAAAGGGCCCTGCAATACCCATGATCAGTCATTGTGTCACAGAGGAACCAGGCCTCATTTGAATGACAGCTCCTGTCAAAGGTATCTTTGGAAAAGCAACCAGGGACTGTGTTTTCATTTTACACGGGAAACACAGCTAAAAATGTGCAAGTGTATCTAAAGAATCAGCTGTAAGAGAAAGACTCTAAACAGATGCCTGATACATGTATCCATGCTGCAAACAACTCCAGCACTCAAGGAAAGAACTAGAGCTGTACAAAGTGTATATTTGCTGCATATGAAAACCGATTTTAAAGAAATAAGTTAAATGTGCTTTCTCCTGACTGAAGAGCAAAAAAGTACAGTGTTGTGTAAAGGCAGACTCATTTAGAAATGTAAAAATATTTCTTGCTGGTGAAAGTGCTCCTATAAACTGTTTTGATTCCATAGGTTTCAGTCAAGATTTAAAATGAGAAAATAAAAGCTAAACCCAGGATAAATTGGTGAACTATTTAAAAAAAAATCTGTTCTGCCAGTGCTAGCCCTGAGAAAGGGTGACACCACATAAACTGCTGGCACAGGAAAGGCTAATTGCTTGCTTTGAGGCTTTGAATACCCAGGACAATGGGACTTCCCAAGTCGTCCTGAGACATTCGTCTTTGCTCCAGGCTGAGACAATAGCAGGCTAAGGCTCTCACCTTTCAAGTGGGAGGGGCAGTAAACTTCAGTCAAGAGAAGGGCCCCTCATACTGCTTCAAAGGAATTGACATTTGCTTACAGTTGGGGAAAAGAAAAAAAACTGATAAGTCACAATAGACTTCCTGTTGGTTTTAAAAGGCCTATTTTGTAACTGAGTTTTCAAGACATTAAACTTTGCAGCAAGAATGAGGAAAAATATGAAGGTTGGTAGTTTTAAATCAAATGTTATGCTTTTTCTGTGAAGGCTTGGTAGAACTCACTACTGAATAAGGAACAGAAGTTGTAAAGAATGACAGATTGTGTGGAAATTATTGATATTGCGCACATAGCATTTTGTACACACATGTCAGGGGTAAAAGCACATCTATGTACAAAATTGGGAAATTTTAGGCCAAATCTTTCATGGTTAAAATTGCCAAAATGTAGCAGTAAGGCTAAACCAGGTACCACAGACTTGGGGTTTGGATTGAAATATGACCCACAAAATATGTAACCTGTGTATCTGATTTTCTCAGAGCTTATCACTGTATAAATATGTATTTGTGGTAAAATTAGATTTTGGTTCTAGGAGCTAGGGGAGCTTTTTAGACATTGTAAAAGTAACACCATAAACATGACATCCTTTTCTGTGACCCAATCAGCAAAGAGTAAGGCGGAAACCATGCTCTTGCCCAATCCTAGCATTATAGCTGTGGACAAAAAGCCTGCCCCTGCCATATACTTTAGTGATGTCATTTGGCATGATAAATAAGGCAACCTGACAACGCTCAGAGACTGATTCCTGACTTTCTTGATGATTTCCTGCTTGGCGTCCTGTTCCTGAATTCTTCACCCTACTTGATCCTGATTCCAGATTTTCATTACAAAGCAAGGCATATGCATTGCTGAACCCTTTTTCAGCTAGGCCTCAAATCCTGATCCAACCTGGCTTGCTACTACTACTAGATGCATGCCTGCAAACTCACCATCCCACTGATCTCCAGTCTCCATTAACCAGAAGTGCCAGTCCAGTGCAGTCCTGTGACCAGAACAGTCCAGATGATCCTGTCCCGCCCAAGTTGCCCAGCTGTCCTTGGTTAGACCTGATCCGTGTGATGACCAGAACCCTTGACGGTCCAAAATCCTAAATTGAAGTGGACTGTAATTATTAATAGGAATCAAAGACAACTATAGCATACCTTGCCTTGCCTTGTCTTATCCCCACCTCTAAACCATCCCATCCTTACCTTAATAACTTGTAACATTCTAAGAATCCTTATTGCCATCCTGTCTTTGATTTATCTTGCTAAGTACCATTTCTTTAGTCATTTTTATCTTGTGTAAATCTTAAATTATCCATCCTACTTTGAGTGATCTGACTGGTTCTGCCGGGGCGAGCACTGGGGATTTGGTGTTGAAGTCATGAATCAACTCCAGAGCTTACTTTGTCCTCCTTGGTTTTCTAGCCGGAATGTTCTAGTCATAGTGTGTAAAACTATAGTAAATGTTTTCTTGTCCAAACTGAGTTTCTTTTCTGTTTTCACTGCCCGATTTTTCTAAAAACGCCTCTCATTCAACATTGCATATCTTCCTCAGTTTAATAGAGACCTCATTTCAACTCTGGAGTATACCTAAGACCTATAGCTACAGTACAACCCATTAACCACACTCACTGTATTTCACCTGTTTTTCTTTAAAACCGTTTGCACAATTGCGAATTTCCGCCTAAAATTAACCAAAGTTTTACATGTGTGATTTTTGTTCTTAATTATCTTCAACCTTCCTTTCAGATTCAAAGTGTTTACTTTTGCTCATACTATAGCTCATGAGTGTTAGTATCTTTCCCATGTTGCTCCAAAAGAGATTTGTACTGATTTAAGGATTTTTGCACACATTCATTGTTTTACACAGCCATTTCCAAAATTACATTTTAAAGTGTAAGTTTTTCTCTCTTGTTTACGGGGGGAAGGTGTATCCAAATTCTGTTTTCTATTCCTTATTCCTGATTACCTGCTGCTTTTCTTATATCTAATTAGTATTGTTTATTTGTGGGTTGAGGAATATTGCAGGAGGAAATCCTAACTTAAGTGCTATCTTTACAAACAAGCTAAAAGCGTTATTTTCTCTGATGTCTGATGTTTTCCTTCTGTGTTGCTAAAGAATGAATATAAGTACATTACATACCTTCCTATCTGTTATTGTCACCACATTGGTGATTGCTGCTCCCTATTATAAAATATATGTTTGATTTTAATTTTAAATAAATAAATAAATATTACCTTTAACAACCAGCCTGATTCCTAGTCCATCGTGACCTGAGGTATTTGAGAAAGGGTGTGATATGAGTGGTATATCACTCAAAATATTGAACCTATAGACATAATAAAATAAGTATTTCAGCTGTGCGCTGCATACTAGGCTGAGACCAGGGTGTATCACCTGATTGAAACACTTAACATAATGCACCACAACAGATTTGAAACATGTAGCAATAAAAACATTTAGCAGACACACACCACCTGAAGGACAGACAGAGAACAACACAGCACCCACCCCCATAGCAGTATCAGCCAACACACCACATTTCCATGTCCCCTGCCTCGTCGAACCACACAAACACATGCTACTCATGTGAAATGCAAAAGTGCACTCACACATTTACATGTTGTTCAATTTTCCTTCATAACACAAGAATGATAGATGCTTCTTTTCATATTATGTCTTTGGTATAACAAAGGTCGGTGGTCATAGTGAATGCGATTGGCCCAAGTGAATGCCACTGCATACCACACCACCCACACGCAATTTTACATATCAGGTACCTGAAACAGGACATATGTTAGCTTAATTGAATACTGCATGTGCATGTGAGTCCACTGAAATCATCACTATATAGCCTGTGCCAACATGACATGGACAGAGGAATGACAATGTACACTTTCTGTTAGCCCCCTGAAGGTGATGAGGGTTAGCTCATTTTCAGACTCCCTTCCTCCACCTCTTCTCCTTCTTTCATCTTTGACTGTCTTTCCGCTATCCAGGAGTGGTGTGCCGCCAATGATCTCTGCCTTAATGCCAGTAAGACTGAGATTCTCCTAATCAGCACACCTACTTCTTCCTTTCCTGTCGCTCTCTAGCTGGCCTCTCTTGGCCTTCTTCCTTCTACCACCTCATGGTCATCTTTGACTCCACTCTTTCCTTCTCTTCTCACATCTCTGACATCTCTAAGTAGTCACACTACCAGCTGCACCTCCTCAGAGGTATTCTTCCTTTCCGCTCCTTCCCCCAGAAGCTCACTGTCTCCAGAGCTCTGGATCTCTCTAGGCTGGACTACTGCAACAGCCTCTTTCTAAATCTGCCTGATTCTAATCTCCGCCCACTGCAACTCATCTAGAACAGGACTGCAAAACTTGTCCTAGGCTTCAAGCCCAGGGATCGTTATCTATCCAGGTTTGAAATCTCTGCACTGGCTCCCAGTGGCTGCGAGGATTCAGTTCAAAACCCTCTGCATTGTCCACAAGGGTTTATAGTCAAAATGTCGACAAAAAAATGTCGACATGCAAAAATGTCGAAAAAAAAATGTCGAAAACAATAATGTCGACATCCTATACATAGAATGGAAGAAGTCAATTTATCGAAAAAAAAATGTCGACAAAAAAAATGGTCGATTATCATAGACAATAACCAGAAATAATCATTGGGGGGGGTCCCCCCCCCCAACCCCCCAACCTCACCCTCCATCACGAACCATCCCAGCACCCCCTCCCCTTCCCTTCGTCCGTAATCACCCACTTGTCTGTGACACTGGATAAAGATAGGTTACGAAATGGTTAACACGCTAGATGACATTCCTGAGTAAAGCACCTTGTTTTTGATAGCAGGAAACGGTTAACGGCTGTGAAAAAACCGTCATTACCTGACAGAACATCTCTTGAGAGGTTACTTCGGGCAATTGACAGCATTTTTTTCGTACTTTTTTCTAGCGAAAAGGTAAGACGCACTACCATTATGAAAAATTACGTCTACAATAAAGGAAATAGTATACAGTACCTCAAAAAAATTATTTTTACGTGTCGTTTCAGGTGATAAAATGGAAAACAAAATAGAATTTATAGAAAGCCAAAAAGGAAGTAAGCAGCTGGTATGGAATGGATACATATTCTGTAAAGAACTTCAGCGAAAAGAGAGAATATACTGGCGCTGCACAGAATATACAAAAAATAAATGTTCAGCCCGCGCAGTAACAGTGGGAACAGAAGTAAAGGGAAACGCTGAACACAATCATATGCCTGATCAAACAACTATAATCATCAGGAAAACATTAACGGAACTTAAAAGAAAAGCAGTAGAACATGAGGGGGAAACTAGTGGATCGGTACTCAGGGAAGTTTGTGGCCAATTACCAACGCATGTAACAGCGCAATTACCAGCTGAAAAGTTGATGCAACGCACTATGAACCGAGCAAAACATACCAATGAAAACCTACCCCCTCCACCTACATCCTTTGAACATATACGTATTCCGGATATTTTTAGGATTACAGCGAGAGGAGAACATTTTTATTGTGGCGAAATGGGAATAAACAATGAAAAAATCTTGGTGTTCGCTACCTCTGAAAACTTTCGCCATCTAAGTCAAAGCAAATATTGGCAAAGTGACGCCACGTTTAAAGTATGCCCCCACCCGTTTTTTCAATTTTATACTGTCCATGGAACAATCAATGACAAAACATTACCACTGATTTACTTTTTGATGCCAAAAAAAACAGAGGACGCTTACAAAATCGTATACAATAAAATTAAGGAAACTACACCCGATTCACAACCAGAGACAATAATCATGGATTTTGAAACAGCACAAATCAAGGGTTTTTCATGCGTGTACAAAGACACTACAATAAAGGGTTGTTTTTTTCATTTCACTCAAAGTGTTTGGAGAAAAATACAGAAATTAGGTTTGTCAGCAAAATATACGGAGGACAGTTACTTTCAGATTAACGTAAAAAAACTTTTTGCATTGGCTTTTGTACCGGAGAATCATGTTATTAATTATTACGAACATTTAATTGACAGTGAATACTATAAAAATCATGAAAATGAATTAACAAATTTACTAGACTACTTCGAAAATACATGGATAGGCCAGTTAACACGGAGTGGCAACAGACGCCGACCAAAATACACAATTGAGTTATGGAACTGCTACCGCAACACCATGGAGAACAAACCCCGAACAAATAACGCATTAGAAGGCTGGCATAGCCGCATAAGTAAAAATTTCAATACCCAAAATCCAAGTTTGTGGCATTTCTTGCGAGACTTAAAGTTAGAAGAACAACACCAAGAAATGAGAATTTCGCAAACAATTTCTTTGGCAAATCAGGCACCGAAAACCAAAAAATACAGAGACTATGATAGTAAATTAGTGCAATTAGTACAAGCATTCACAGTAGAGAACAAGGACATTTACTTAGATTCCATAGCTTTTAACTTAAAATGCTAAAAAGAGTACTTACAGTTCATGGTGGCCAAGATTCCGTGTTAAAAAGGTGAAGAATCCCCCATAAAATCCATGAATCCAGGTGCAAAATGACGTTGCATTAACCGTGAAAAAGTACCGTTTTCTTGTTGAAATCCACAGCTTCAGTAAAAAAAGGTATCCAAACTCACCGAAAAGTGTCCAAAATCCATATTACTCGAAAGTCCAATAATCAGTTCCGGGTAATCTCGCTACTGCATGAAAATAAAAACTTCCAAAAAAGCCATATCCGAAAAAAAAAATCCACCATCCGTACGACAAAATCCTTGAAATCCACAAAGACCCGGTCCGTCAGATGAAAAACCATGAAAAAAATGATGAAATGCCCAAAAAAAAAAACAAATCCATGGAGCGAAGGGACGAGGACGCGACCGCGGTAAAAACAAGTCGAAAGTGAGCTTTAAAAATGGCGCTCACGTTTACGTTGTGCTACGTACCTTACGTAGAAAGTCAAAACAATTATAAGTTAATAATTATAGACATACATTTTTAGCTCTCAAGCGCCATCTACTGGTTCTTTATTATATAACAAGTTAAAATGAATTACAAAAAGGTGTTGTATTTAATTATATATTTATTAAAGTAAAAGTATTGTTAATTTTATTTATTTATTATGTTGTACAGTTACGTTTACTTACACATACTACTTTCAATTTAATAAACATACTGATATATCAAACTTACCATCAACAACGTATTTGTGTGTATATATATAGAGAATGTATTTATGCTTTTATTAAATGTCGACAAAATAATGTCGAAAATGTATTGTGTCGACATTTTTGTATGTCGACATTATACATTTTCGACATTATTTTGTCGACATTTTGACTGTCGACATTATTGATGTCGACATTATGACTGCACACCGTCCACAAGGCCTTCTGCGGCCTGCGGCCTCAATACCTTCAACTCTCTCTTACTAAATATCTTCCTTCTCAAGCTCTTTGCTCATCCGCCTCCAACTCCCTCAAGGTCAGCTGCTTCTCCAAGCAACGAGTTGGTGGTAGATTTCTTTCTTCGGCTGGGCCCTCCCTCTGGAACAGCCTCCCTGCCTCCCTGAAACTTGAGGAGAACTATCTCCTGTTCCGGAAGCACCTCAAGACTTCCCTCTTTGCTTCTGCTTTCTCTCCTCCTCTCCCCTGCTGAACTCTTGACTGAAATGGCACTGGTCACTTGGCTACCCTCTGATCTCGGGGCCAGGTCCCCTCCCCACCAGCTGCACACCTGCACTGCCTCCCGGGCAACCCCTGCACTAGGGGGATGTTTTCTGTATCCCTCTAGACCCCTCCAGCTCTTGACACATGATGTCTGCACTTACCCCTGCACTTGCCACAAGCTGGCTGCACTTTTAACTATTGTTTTATTTATTTTATTAATAATTAAAATAATGATTATAATAATTTTAATTTATTTACTGTTGATCCTATGTATTGCACTGCTCCTTCCCCCTTGCTCCCACACTTTCCCTTTCCCCCTACCCTGCACTTGCACGATCTCAATGTCACCTTGCCTACTAAGATTGTTGTCTTTGTCTTCCCGCTGTTCCCCCTCCCTTGCCTCGTCGCGCTTTGAAACACTTGTGTATAGGCGCGTTATAAATGCCATGGTTAATGACACCTGTGAGACAACCAAATAGCACCCACGAGCAGGCATACAATCAAGCCCATGTACGTACTCAGGGCACAATTGAACAGTCATGTGGCCTGTTGAAGGCAAGGTTCCACAGCATGAGCAGATTGGGGGGAGCACTGATGTACAGTCCAGAAAAGGTGGGTAAGATAGTGCTTGCCTGTGCCATGTTGTACAACATCTGCATCAGACGCAACGTCCCCCCGGTTCTCGACATGGTCATGCACCCACCTGAGGCGGAGGATGACAGCGATGATGATCAGGAAATTGGCCAGCGCTGTGACAGAATGGATGAACATGTTGCACAGGATGAACTTATACAGCACTACTTCTAATCACCTGTATGACACATGGCACAGGCTACCTTGCACAGGCTACCTTGCACCTTGCACACTGGGCACTGGACACTGGACGTAAATAAATTCAATCACACGGAATAATGATTGTCCAGTCATGAATTAAATTTGACACACCAACTGTATTTTGTGATTGCAAACTATGTACAAATGTGAATTTTGTATACTAGTGATACTGTGCATTCCAAATATCCCCATCCCCCACGCCCTCCCCAACTGTCCGTCCCCACACCCATTCCCCAATTATCCCCACCTCCCCAACCGTCCCTCCCCACACCCACTACCCAACTATCCCCGCCCTCCACCCCCTCCCCAACTCTCCCTCCCCACACCCTCTCACCAAACTGTCTATGTGCATATCATGTTCTGTATAACTATGTACATTAGCAGAGTGCTCAGACAGGGCACCCATGTACCCATGCCCTATTTCCGGCCCCTTTTATGTGCAGGGGTGCAGCTTTGTGCAGGCTGAGACAGCTGCACCGAGTGCTGCTCTGTAAAGAACTCCCTGGTGTGGTACTAGTGGAGGGAGCCAGTGGGATAGACAGGTGCCTTAGTCCAGGAAGTCCTGGAGCAACATAGACATTGTTTCGGCTATTGAGAACATAACACTGTTGCCCTCCCTCACCTGGCGTGATATTTGCATGATGGCATGTGTGCATCTACCCAGTGCCCGTGCATTTCTCCTCGAACTGGCCTGCACACTCTCCCGCATAAGTTGTGTCTCATGAAGATGCGGTTGCACAAGTGATGTCAGGGAATCCTGCCGTTGCTCCATCCGTGACAGGTGCCCTTCAATGTCCCTGACACTGCTTAAGGATGGAGTTTGGGGGCTCATTGGGCCTACAGGACTGAAGGCCATGGCCTCCTCTTAGCTGTGGTCCGTGTCAACACTTTCTGCTCCAGCCTCACCACCAGTATTTTCATCAGGAAGTCCTTACGGCTGAGGTGCAGGTGCCACCAGGATGGTGGGCGGCATGGGTGCAGGTGCCACCGGGATGGTGGATGGCAAGGGTGCAGGTGCCACCGAGATGGTGGGCGGCTGGGGTGCAGGTGCCACCGGGATGGTGGGCAGCAGGGGTGTAGGTGCCACCGGGATGGTGGGTGGCAGGGGTGCAGATGCCACTGGGATGGTTGGGCAGCAGAGGTGCAGTTGCCACTGGGATGGTGGACGGCAGGGGTGCACGTGCCACTGGGATGTTGGGCGGTTAGGGTGCAGGTGCCTCCGGGATGGTGGGTAGCTGGTGGGAAGTGGATGTGGATGCACTCTCACGTCTGCCAGAGAATGCTGTGGGGTCTTGTGTGGACGTGGTGGTGGTCCGTCTGGGGCAAGGCCTCGTGGCCCTGGATGTATTTGGCTGGCCAGCCTCATTGCCAGAAGATGTGCCCGAGGCAGTCAGAAAGGCAGGGCATCAGTGATTGGTGTGGATTGAGGAGACAGACATGAATGCTAGTACTTTTTGATGACAATTCTGTGCCAGGGACATGGTGGTGGCCATGGCATGGTGCACACATGCTTGTGTCAGGGTTACTGTGTGGGTGCATGTGTGGTGTGCCTACATGGATTGTGCAGTGGCACTTCTGTGGTGTACTAGTGTTTCCCAGTTAGGGTGTTATGGGTGTGGCACACCAGCTGTATGATATTGTTTTGTGGCTGGTTGTGCCAAGGATGTGTTCCACATGTAACTGCTGCCTATGGCCCTTACTGTGTCGGTGGTGATTTTGCAACATGGGCCATGGTGGACGGGGCGAAGGGCCCATATGTTTCATTGCTGTGTGCGGCATGTCATTTGCTGGTGGTATAGGTGCTTGGCACTGATGTGACTTTGGGCCTGTGCTAGCACGGTGGTAATGACATAAGTTAGGCTGTGTCAGGGGGATGTGAGTCTGAGTGCCAGCAGGAGCATCGTGTGAGGGCGATATAGGGGGCCTGTGTTATGTTCACTGTGTGAGTGGGGTATGAATGAGGTTTGGGTGAAAGGAGTATGTGGATGTGTTCAACCAAGTTGTGGGGGTGGGGGGGAGCTGGCAGGGCTGTACTGGCATTGTGCACCACATACTTGACATCTTTTCTGATTCTACTGTATGCAGTGTGGACAAGGTGAACGATGTGACATTGGGCTTTCGGGTACTCACCAGCCTCCTCTGATGTCACGGCTCCGGCCTCCGCTGCACCAACTCCCTAAATTGACTCTATGTGCAGCACGCTACTACGGGTCTCCTCCCATGGCTGCAGGTGGATGGGGGATGCAGTGCTGCCTCCTGTGGCACCCTCAGATGAAGGTAGTCCCACCTTTTATGGCAGTCCCGGACAGTTCAAGGTGTTGTTCCAACTGCCGTGACCTTCTGGGCCACCTCCTCCCAGATTGCCTTTTGGCCTGCCTTCTGAGGTCGTTGCTGAATATTTGGTCAGCATGCTCGACTATAGTATCTGCAAGCATGTTGAAATCAGCATTGCTGAAGTGCGGCTTGCGACTCCAGGTTGCAGGTACCCTTGATGACATGTCTCCTAATCTGACCTGCTTCAGTGCTCGGGATGTGGGTATCACTCCTGTGCTCAGAGGATTGCAATGGATTTTGTTTTGTTAAAGGCCACCAGTCCATTTTCTTTTTCCGGCAAACGCTTTATTTCCAGTCACAGTAATAACGGCACTGTTGTTACTGGTACCGGTGAGTTTGGTAGCGTGGATCTGCAATTGGAGTCACCGGCACCGAGGGGTGCGGTGTGTGGATTTTGGAGGGGTTTGGTGGTATTACAAGTGTGCCGGTGCAACCGTTTCTGGCATGCCAGAATGTGCGTGCACGCTAACACGGAATCAACCGTTGATTCTACCAGCAGTGCTTCACGGACATGGTAGCAACGGCATTCTGGTAATTACGATGTTCTATCCCCGGATCCGGAATGCCCAACATGTCACAAAATGTGACGAGCATAAGAAAATAAAGACAACACATAAGGCAAAATGTAGTTGTAAGAAGTATTGCCATTGTAATCAGATGCCACATTATCTCTTCTGGAGTAACTATTGTTAGCAATGTGTGTCTTAAATAATGAAAAATTCAAATTTTTTATTCACTTATTCACCTTCAATCACTTTTCAAAATGTGCACTTTGTTATAATAGGAACTGAATTATGATTGCAATATTAACTCTGCAAATGATAGGACTGTTTTTAGGATATCCAAAAAATACAACAATGTCCATGTTTCATCGCACTAGAGCTGGATATGTTCAGAGGAGGGGTCGGGTTCTCTCATTTGTAGGGCTTTACGTCATTCAAATGCAGCCATGCTTTTCTTCCTTGAAGTTTCGCAGCAGTAGGAGTGACCTCCTCTCCTAGGTACGGTCACTCAGAACGAGGCTTGTTCCAAGTACAAACAAAGCACTTTACTAGTACTTGGTCCCCTAGGTACAAACTAGGATGCTTAAATAAGTCAATAAAATGTGTTGTTTGCCTGTCTTCCTCAATCTTCTTCAACCCTTCCCTCCGATCTTTGATGTGTTGAGGAATAAAGTAACACTAGCAGTCATATTTGTTAAATAATCATGCCTTTCATCCCCTAATGTTTTCACAACACCATGAGTATCAATTTTCATTCGAGAGGGAGGAGCAAGTGGTACTCTCATGCGGAATACAGTCATCAACTCATGAGGAGTTAGGTGGTGACCTGAACCAGGCCAGTTTCTTAGGGCAAACAAAGCAAGGGGTAGGCAATGTAGCCATCATCCCTTCTTCAGTGTAATTCTGATCTTTGCTATCCTTTCTTTGAGATGTCTGTTTAGACTCTCACAGATGGTACAAAACAAACCAGCCTTGAACAGAGGGAAAAGTGAGCTTCTAGTTGTTGGCTCGCCTAATATGTTACGAAAACTGTTTATGGCATATGACTGCATCCATATAGGAGATGTCAAAATCTGTCCTCTTAAGAAAGTTAAGATGTTTGGGGGTCATTCTAGACCAACAGCTTTCCATGAAGCCTCATGTCTCTAGCATTGTATCATCATTCGCCTAGTACATTAGACTCTTGGCTCATCCTAGACCCATGATCTCTCAGAACAATGCAGAGACGATAGCAGGGGCAATAGTAGGTGCCGAAATCAATTATTGCTTGAGTCTCTTGATTAGAATTAACAAATCAATCTGTGAGAAATTTCAGGTAATTCAAAATGGAGCGGGAAGGGTGGTATTGGGACTCTCTTGAAGAAATCATGTATCTGTAGGGAGGCGCTTGCTTCACTGGCTACCGGTGGAATCCAGAATTCAGTTTCGAGTCCTAGTTATCACCCAAAAGTGTAGGCAGTGTAAGATGTGTGCATATCTGTAAACCCTGCTCACCAAAAAAAGTCACAGTAGAATGCTGAGGTCTAACAATCAGGATTTACTACTGATTCCCAGATGCAGAAATGACAAGGCTCTAAAAGGAGCCTTTTATGCGATTGCTGCCAGGATTTGGAATGATCTGCCTAGGGATGTAAGATATATCGAATCCACAGATACGTTCAAAAAGAGGTTGAAGACTCTACTATTTGTGTAGATCTCTTCCTTGGTTTTTGATCACTGCTCTGCTTCCTCTACACCTCTGACAGAGTCATCACCCCCTTTATGTTTCTTGTCGTAAGTCGGTCTGCGCACCAAAGCCTACTGGTCTATGTGTGCACGTTTTAAATTTAATAAAGTAAAGCAAAGACACCATTCGCCTGTGGGTGATAGGCAGAGGAAAACCTGTGTTGTATGCCTAATAGAAGAACTATCTGTTCAAACAATTCATTTACAAAATATGTTCCATTATCAGACTGCAGGACTTTGCAAACACCCCATCTAGTGCATGTGGCATCAGGGTGCAAGCATGGACCTGCCTCGATCCATCTGGAAAAGGGACATACTAGCACTAGCATGTACCTATACCATTGCATACTTGTAACATATTCACATAATCTATATGTAGTTGCTGAAATGGACCATTGTATATAGGGATTGCTCCTCACACTGTTCGCAAGGTGTGCCCTGCTGTACATTTCTGGCACACAATGCAAATTTACAATAAACTATGCAACATGTTCTAACAAATTTGGTGTGTACCAGTCTTCTGCGATCATTGCAGCAAGACTCTCCCTGGTGATGTGCGTGGGATAGTAAAGCTGCTCCAGCACCACCTTCAATTATGCTAGAGGTATAACTGGCATTCTAATGTTGTCATGTCTCCATATAGCCTCAGTGGGGTTGTAAGGAAGGTATGGCATCAAAGTTAGACAGACACAAGTGATCACAGTTCAAGGGTGTTTATTAAACTGTAAGAATGGGTCAGATAAATGCCTAATATAAACCTAAATCTAAGATGGGAGCAAGCTACGACCATCAAACAATAACAATACAATCCTAATGGAGTCTAGTCAAATAAAAAGGGCCTATACTAAAGAAAGCTATTGCCAATCCTTACCACTATACTACAAAAGAGTGTAGGACAATGTTCACAAGAAAAGAAAACATTTTCACAAAATGATAAATCAGAATGTTATGGCTGGAGTCTCCCTTGCCCACGTTGTTAGCACGGATCAAGGTGGACTTCTTGAGCACAGCACACTCCTGGGCTTCTCTTGCACAAGCTTACAGTTCCTTTTCTCCATATCAGGTCCTTCTGTGCCCAAGTCTCTTTTATGCAAAGTCTCTTGCCTCAGAGGGCCTGATACATCAAAATCAACAAACAAAAGTTCCTTTGGTTAATCTTCACGGTAGGCAATGACTCTTTGCCCCTGTATCCCCTTCAGTCAGGCTCTGATTCTTCTCTCTACAATAGCCTCCATCAATTGGGTTCAGACCAATCAATCATTCACTGTGAACATCCCTCAATCGGGTTCACGCTTGTCAACACAATGTTCGCAGATGTATCACTTTCCAACACAAATTATAGGCATCCCTCAGTCGAGTTCACATTTGCCTCAAATAACAGTTCACTTTGGTTTTAACACATTGTGGGATTCACTTCCCTTAGCTTTCTCCTGGCTTCCCTCAGTCGGGTTTTCACTTACATTTAGATTTAATATTATCACCTTGTAATATTCAAGAATCTTAATGTCTTTTTAAACAATTTTTCAGCCGTTTCTCTCCACTTTTCTTCACAGGTCCTTTTAGTTTTGTGCTCACTTTCACAAAGAATTTCGACCGTACAAGGGGTTTGGCTTGACCCTCATATGACCACCTTTACACTTCACGTTGGCCACCCCGGGGCCATTTGGTCTTTGTAGTTTAGCTAACCAAAATGTTCTTAGTTCAATACCTTCACTTTATTTCAGCCAAGGGGCACCAGATAGAGTCCTTCGAATAAGCACCCACATGGCGCTGGACCACTCTATGTCTGGTTCCAATTACACTCACAAAAGACCTCTGTCTGTTATCTTCTTTCTTCACATTCAATGCTGCTACTGCAACCTCTAGCTTTAACACAGTCTGGTCCACTATCAGTTTCTTCCAACTCTGTGCAGAACTCGTTGGCGTTTCTTTTGTGGCTGGAATCAAGGATGGTACCACAATGGCAACCGCTTCTCCCTGCCCTGGCAATCAGTGCGGGAGAGTTCCAGGTACCGCTGACATCTGACACACCACTCGCCAGCTGCTATTCCTGGTGTTAAGTTTGCTTTCACGAAGGCTTCGCGGGTCTGGGTTGAAAAGGGCAAGGGTAATTCCCTCCTGGTCATCCTTTCTGATCTCTCCACCTTTCTCCTCTGTTTGAACTGCCATCCCAGAATGGCTGCTTCCTCGTGCGTTCGGCCTTGCACAAAGTGTGCTCTCGTCTTCTGCCTTTTATCCCTGCAGGGAAGGGGAAAGGGCAGTCAGGTGTGTGTAGTAGTCAGCAATTGCCTGAATCTGCCTGACCCCTGTGTTGGCACATGTCAGGTAAACGGCTTTGGTGATAGTCCGTTATCTTTCATGGTGTGAGAAAGTGGTTGTGTTGGAAAAGGGGGGCTAGAGTTTCTAAGTATCCTACAGGGTAGGATGGGGAAAAGGTGTCACAAGGAAGGGGATACTGCATCTCATCTTTCGGTGTCCCAATTCAATTCCCTGAAAACCCCCCATCCAGCTGATCATCCCACACTGTTCCTCCCCCAGGAGCTGGATCCAATAATTGATAGCCGTGTCCTGGCCACCTGGATGACAGATCCCCGGGAACTAGCAAGTGAGACACCTTCAGGTTTCTCACAGGGATAAAGAACACCCTGGTCCCTTCCATAAATCCTGCTCTTCCTGTGGAGCTCGACCTTGCAGCTCATCTGTACAATGGATAACATATTAAATCCTTCCTGCATTATCATGTATTGTTCTGACCCTTGCTTAACATCTAATTCAAAATCAGAAATCTTTTTTCCCCCCTTGAGAGATGAGCTATCCTATGTACAGGACCTCTTTCTGGCAATATTGTAGTTTTTCTTTGTGTACTTTGAATCCTTTTTCTGCTAGTATTGTCATTAGTCGAACTGAGTCTTGCCTGCATCTTTCCTCTTTCTCACTGCACACTAACATATCATCTACATACTGTGTTATTGTGCTCTCTAGTTGTGTGTTACATAGGACCATCTGAAGGACTCTATTAAAAATTGATGGAAACTCACAGTACCCCTGAGGCAGTCTTGTATGTTTTAGGTGCTGATTTCTATTCGAAAACGAAGTCCAATGTTGTGAGTCTTCATGAACGGGCATTGAAAAGAAGACATTCTTTAAATCTATTACTGTAAAATATTTGGCCTTAGCTGGGGTGTTACATAATATTGTAACAGGTTATTGAACCAGAGGGAACTCTGCTTCATCAATATTGTTTAAGGGGCAAAGATCCTGAATAAATCTCCACATCCCCCCAGTTGATTTCTTCACTGGGTACACAGCCGTGTTACATGGGGCCTCTGATGGCACCAATATTCCTTGCTTCATTAAAGCAGAAATGGTCTCAAATATGCCGTCATCTGCTTCTTTGGACACGGGGTACTGTTTTGTGTGTAGCAAAATTGCTCCTGGTTTAAGCTTGATTTTAACTGCTACTGCTCCACTCAATAAACCCAAGTCACATGGACTACTGGTCCATAAGATGCTTGGCAGTTTTTCTAAATCTTCCTGAAGAAATGACATTTTATTTTTACTGTTGCCATTCTCTGTAGTTTTGCTCTATTCTCAATTTCCATCCAATAAGTGAGACTTATGAAAAATACTAATACATCGTCTGAATATCCATCTCTGAACAAGTCTTCGTCTGTGAAATCTGTCAGTCTTTTTCCTTCCTTAAGGGCTATTGCTGTTCTCCATGCTCTTCCCTCATCATCTGACCCATGAACAACCACCCTTTCTTGATTTACCACTGCTGCATCTAACTCTATGTGAATGACATGTCCTTCCTCATAATCTATAGGTATTTCTGGTATAAACAAAAATTCATCAGGCATTCTCCATATTTTCCCTGTCAGTACTAGAAGTAATGTGAACAACATATTTACTCAATACAAAAATATTTCTGGATCTAAAGGGACCCCTCGTAATGCTTTTTGGCCTGTACAAGCTAGTATAAGTCTCACATTTAGATAATGTATCACTGTATTATGTAGTCACAGTGTAATATCATTACACTGACATTGTCAGTGAAAGATATTGTTGTGTTTAATTTTTTCATCAAGTATGCCCTAATTTGTTAACTGGTGTCTGCCGAGAGTACAATAGTGGCATTTACATGTCATATTCACCTATAGAAAGTAGTAATTTAGTCAGTAAAAGGAACCAAATGTGTTGCCCCGGAAAATCCCTGCGCATTCATGGTGATCTCAGACATTGGGTATTTCCCTCTCGAACACAGGAACGAGTTGCTCCTGTATCCAGGAGGAACAAAAATGTCTTGCCTCCTATCGTTATCCTGACCCATGTTTCCTCTTGTGGGTCTGGTGTCAAAGATAGTACTGAACACATCAAATCACTCTGTGGGCTTTCTTATTGTGAATATAGATTCATCCCTGTACAAGTATTTTCTCCCACTACTGTCACATTCCCTATCCTGGGAGCAGATACTTGTGGGGTTCCTGTATTCACCTTCCACTGTGGCACTGTCACTTGTTGCACTGGTGCATACTTTGGTTGCTGTGCCTATACGTTTTGTGCCTGCCTGGTTGCTAGCTGTTTTTTGCCATTGTGGCGACTGTGTTTGCTGTAGGATCTGCTGCGCTTGCTGTATTTGTGGCACACCGGTCTGATATTCGGTGTGATCTTGGGCATAATATTCTTGTATTTCTATATTTTATTGTGGAGAATAGCCCATCCTCCCTCTTGGAGCTTGCTAGTTTTGTTGCATGCCTCTTCTTCTACATTTTCACGTTTGGGCTATATGTCCTGTCTCCCACAATTCCAACATTGCTCTGGTTGTCCCCCATTAAATACACATTGCTGCCTCGTCCTCTAGGTCTATTCCCTCTCCCTCATGGCCAAAATGTGTACCCACTCTGATCCATAGGGTGGACTACATTGCTTTGCTGTACTAACCGTACTTCTTGTGTGACCACGCCTTCACCACTTGCCAATGCTGCTCCTTCTATAGCGAACTTCGACAATTTATTTTGGACTAACATTGCTTCCTTCTGCTTTCTATTTTCAGCTTTCTTCATATCTTTCTCTTGCAACAATCAACAATGATGTACAATAGTCAACTGTATTTCTGGCCATGGCTTCACTTCCATCCCTACCTGTTTCTTCATCTGCCGTCGCACTGACTCAGGCAGTTCTTGACATAAAATATGATAAAATAATGCCACTGCTTTATCCCACGGTTCTCTCATCTCGAGATGCCAATGTTCCTGAATCTCCTGAATAAAAGCAACAGGATACTGCACTCTAAGAGCCCTTCATCTGTCTGCCCTGCAATTATCAAATGGTGCTCTGTCATGTGTCGTGCTCTGTGCTGCAACACTTGCATAGCCTGCTTGTTTCCAAATGTCATCAGCTCTCTTCCCTAGAATAGCTGCCAGTTGGCCTTTAACGTTACCCACTTTTAGCGCCATTCCTGCTGTTATTCGTTCTAATTCATAAATCCATTTTCCCGCACCTGTAGTCAAACTAGGTAATTTACATTTTACATTTTCTGTGTCCATTTGTGGCCACGGAATATATTGTGGCCATCCTCCCCCTATCTCTAATGATGGGAATTGTGTCAATCCTGGTCTAAAATCCTATCCCCCTATACTTCGTGTCTTGTGTGTTGTGCTAGTTTCATCCGATCGTCTTCTTCCTGGTAATGACCTTAGTCTGCTTACATAAGGCTGGGACATATCCCCTGCACTACGCAACCATGCTGGTAGTCATTCTGAATATAGTATAGGTTGTGGTGTTTTTTCTTTCGGGTCTTCTGAATCTGACCATTCTACCCTTCCCTCTATCTTTATTGCCTTCTCTTCATGCTTTCTCATCCTCCTCCCTCTCTTCGTCTGACATCATTATGCTGGTGTGGCTATTATCCCTTTCCTCTTCGTCAAGATCTAGTCTACTTAGGGAGAACGTTCTATGCTTGTCCATTAATGTGTTATCCACTCGATCTCCTGTTTCCCTCTGTGGAGATCCTGCAATGCTACCCATAGCATCATAACCCTCCTTCTCTCTCATTTGTCTTTATAGATCCCCAATCCTTTTCCCTATGCCTTCTGCCTCATGCTCATCGGCCCATGTCTGTGTTCTCGGTATCCATTGCAGCTCCCTGTGGGGCTGTTGTGATCCACTCTCTTCTTCTGATCGCTCTTGTGCTTCAATGAGTATCATTATTCAGTTAATAATATGATCTATTTCATCATCTTTGTGTCCCCCTACTACTTCTCATTTCTTCTTCCCTTCTTCTCATCGCTAATTCCTCTTCTTCCCCTTGCCTTCTTTGCAACCTATGTTCTTTCAATCTTTGGGTTTCTATTTCTTCATGTTTCTTCTCTTCTATTCCCTCTTTCTCTTTTTTTCTGCTCTTGATACCTTCTCCATTCTTCCTTTCATTTCCTGTCTTTCTTTCTCTTCCTTGTATGCCCTTTCTCATTCCTTTTCCTTCTTTTCTCTTTCCTCTCTTTCTTCGCTCTCTTTAACATCATCAGTGCCCTTTCTGTCTAGTTTAAGTAGTGCCTGTTCTGCCATCCACTCGTTTTGTACTATTGTCATCCCACTTGCTTTGTCTTTCTTTCTTTCTTGTCTCCTGAATTCCTCTTCTTCTGTCCTTTCTCTCATCACCCTCTTTATGTCTGTCACGTGTGGACATATATTTAAGTTCTTTATTCTTACTTGCTGTCTTCACTATTACAAGCTGGAGGTGCGTATGTTGGATTAACATACCACGCTACTGCTTTTAATTCATTTAGAGGATAGATTCCCTGTTTGTCTTTCGTTGTGCTATCATTTTTAAAAGGAGAAAGAGGATCTCAGGGTGTTATATCCTCCTCTTTATGCTGATAGAGCATCCACTCCTTATCAGGTGGGTCTTTTCTGTCACTCTGATAAATCGTCCATAGTTCTAAAACAGTTAACCTTTTCTGTAACTTCTTCCCTGTCTATGTAGGATGCAAGTATGTTGTCATGTGTCGCAGTACTGTTTTTGATAATGAGCCTTCTTGAGGCCACAATGTTTTACTAGTCATGCCTTTTACCCACTCAACATGGTACTTTCTAATCTTAGGTGAATCTTGGTAATGTCCTGCATAGAAGTAAAAGATGAGTGCCCCCCATAATGACAAGTCCTTTTTAACTGTTAATACTTACCATTTTTTTGTTTATTATTTATTTAATCACACTACAACAACCACTAAAGACCAGCACCATCAATTGCTGCACATTTCCCAAAAACAATTTCTTCAAACAATTTCCAAACGTATACAACAATATCCATTTGATCTCTTCATATATAATATTTATCAATTCGTACTATCCTGTTATTTTTGATAATTTAAAAATCTTTTTTATTCTATTTTCCTCAAATACTAACCTCCTAGGTTTGATCGGCACCATCGCTTGCTTTTCCAGAATCTTATCATTTAATCGAATTGTATTGCTATCGTTCTTATAGTTTTTAAGCTTTCAACCTATTTCATTACCACTAATTCAAAACACATCAATATATTTTTTACACTGATATTTTTTCAAAACCCTCAAACATGTGTGCACAGATTTTCTACGATTGTCTTGTCCTATCCTCATGGATGTATCTCATCTCTATTTTACTCTATTTTAGAGTGTGTTGCTCACCCTTCTTTGGCTGTAGCAGCAGGAATCCCTTAAATAATACTGTGTTCTGGAGTTTGGTGCAGTCCCTTCTCCCTCCTCTTTTCCGGAGTTTGGTGCAGTCCCTTCTCCCTCCTTGAGGACAACTATTGAGGTATCTCCTTTTCCCTAAGAAATCCTGTTGCGTTCCCCATATATATATATATACATATATATATATACTCATGCAATGCAGCCCCTCCCCTTCTATTTGCCACTTTTCAATGCTTCCACGTACATCCGTCATTCAGTTTAAGCCCTTTGGAATCGACTCTTCCCCAATCAACCACTTTGCCTTCTGTTCACGGGGCACCTGCGGGGACCGGACAGGAATTTCTTCAAAGGGACACCTGGCAACCATCTCAGGTCACACGTATTGCATGATGGCTCTCCACAGGAAACTCTGAGGTCTTCTGGCTAACAGTGGTAGATGTCAAGCATTTAAGGATCTGGATCTGGACTATCCGCACTACTAACAAAATGTGTACTAGTACCTTAGGGGGACCTCTTGTACAGAATGGGATTTCCATTATAAATGATCTTGGACCCAAATAACCGAACAGACTCAAAGAATATGGCAAAATGCTACTTTATTATCATCTCAATAAAGTAGGGAAACCTTGTGAACAACAAATAGTAGCCCACACACTCTCAGCTACATTTCAGGTACACAAAGGCTTTATACTTCCATGAGCATCAGCTATGACTTCATCCTATTTGTCGCAATAAATAAAACCTATCAGATGGAGGGATCGGTTAGGGGAACATATCTACTTATATATTGTTCAGGTGTTCGTAACATAATTGGCTGCCCCTCATCTGGAATGCATACCTTGAACCTCACTCTAACTACATATAATACAGATTATAGCAGCATAACAACAGCAGATTGGCCCATGCACCAATGTATGCTCACCATTGCATAGGCCCTCATAATTGTTTGGCATTCTTTCCCAACCTTGGACATTCCGCTTGTTAGCAGCATGTAAGCAAAACAAAACCCAGGTCAGAGAACAACGTCAGACTACTTCCCACTTGCCCAATTAGTCTACCATCTCTCATCAGCCAAGCCTTCAGCCAAGGCTTCTTCATTGTATTTGATCTTGCTGAATGTTCTCTCGCCTGGAACTTTAAAGGGAGTTATGGTACCTCGTTATCTTCATTAGGGGGCTTATGAATAGGCCTTGTTTTCTGGGCTTGCACCACATATGAAGAGACAATGATTTTGTCTATCTGGCCTTTCTGTTTAGTGCTATTTGATTCAATTATGTCAGGTGTCATTACCCTCTTCGCCGTCTGGAGACTAGATTGCTCCGTCGCACATATGCTTTCTGCATCTTTAATTGTTCAAAACTTGGCATTCGCGAATGTTCGTTCATTTATTTAATCCTAAGAGAAATATGTCCTGTGTATATTGCTTACCCTCATTGACTCTCTTTGTACTCTGCAATTGCTTCTTGCTGTGGCATTTTGATCTCTGGCCAACAGCTATCCTTTGTTGCTGTGCAAATGCATTGTTCAGCATCATTCAGCTCTGCAACCCTGGTCTCTCTCCTTCAAGATTTTCGCGTACTATTATTCAGAGCCATCTTCCATCTTTTCAACATGGCCGCTTTACTGCTGTTATATTATCTACTGCAGCAAGCTTCTATGTGACTCATCTACTGTGTATTTCTGCATGTATACATTTACTACTCATCTAGTTACTTATCTTCTGTGTATATATGGTTTCTTCTCACTTGTATGTAGGCTTACTCTTGTTTCTTTAGTTTTAGCTTCATTCTTTAAGTATTCTTATATCGTTTCAGTGCGTCATTGTGTCTCCTCCTCATGACATCACTTTGCACTTGTCAGATTTCCTTTACAGCTCTTCAATGTCCAGTGGTGTCTGCAAATCTCCTGCTACCTCTTCAGTTTGAGGGTACATTCGATACGGTTGTCTGAGTGCATATCGTCTCTCATACACCTGTTGCCGTATTGGAATGATACCTGGGGTCATGCAGTGTCTTCTTGTCCTTCATCCAGTAAGTTGGTGGTGAGGGGTCTGGGCTCTATCAATGACGTACACGTCTCCTTCTATACAGCTTAAACCCACCAGACTTACTGGTCTGTGTAGCAAAGCCAAGTACAATGCAAAGCAGCATTAGGCAAAGTACTTTAGTGCAAGCAAAGGGTGATATAAAATAAAACTGGAGCAAAAGAACATTATGCATAAAAGTGATTAGGCTTTTCATTGTAATGATTTTCAATGGGGGCCAAGGGAATCTAAGAAAGGATGAAACATGTTCAGAAGTTCATCTGTCTATGGGTCTGTTTAATGGCACAGCCATCAAACGCAGGGCACAATGAAGCATGAGTAGCCTTAGGCGGGAGAAAATATAGGATTTCCATAGCTTTGTTCACTAAAGCAAGCTCTGGTCCCGCATGACACCTGCACCCTTGCGTCTGCTTGGCTGGAAACCTAGCCGCCTATGGGATTGCAGCTACCTGCAAAGCCCTTCATTACTTACAGGCAATTGGATGCCGGAAGCAGTCTTCAGTCATGTAAGTACTCAGGCATCTGATGAGCTCTTAACTTGGTACGGATGCTTTTGTTCCCAAAGATGGTCAATGTTATCGACCTCCTAGTGCTGTACAAAAACCCTATTCCGAATTGGAGGAATTTCAAGCTTCTAATGTGTTCATTGGACATATTCCTGAAATGGAACCAGCCACTCACATTACTACACTTACAGTTCAGACCAAATATTCAAAGATGTGCCTTGCTGTAACCCAACCCTCAGGCCTTTCCTTGCACCGGAATATGGCTGCCTGCAGGACAATGCCTGCTACCAGCTGCCCTCTAGCCAGTGCATTAGAGGTCCCTACTAATCTTCAGCACGGGGACAATTTGATATCACTGTGGGCAGAAACCAACTTTTGATGCGCTACTCAGGGAACAAAAGAACTAACTGCACGGAGGCCGGTTTGGCCGGGACAAGTGTGAGGGGGGTTATGTTATTTACAGTGAAAACTGCATGGGCTGGACTGCCAGCATTAACACTTACATGCTGTTGTGTACCTTCCATTTTTGTTTTTGAGTTGCAGAAATAGTAAAAGCGAGCTGCCGGTTGCGCATGACAGGTGGCATTTCCAACAGATTATTGTGGCTTCCATGTGCGTTTTAGCCAGCATAAAAGTCTCACGCTGGCCTGCAACCGTTTGAAGGCAGAGGATAGTGCAGGCGGAAGCGTTTATTTTGTTCGGTGCTTATGCCTCACTTTTATAGCTTATTTATGCACTCAAGGATTTACAAAATGGCCCTCTCAGAAATCAGACGCAGGATGCAATCCACATCAAGTTGGATAGCAGGTTTTCCTTCTGCTAGTTTGTACGCATTTTAATTCTGCCATCACTATTAAGCTAGGCCCAGACTTATTGAAGAAAGATTGCTTTGAAGGCGTGCCTGGAGGCTCTGAATTGTGGACGTGCTGTTTACACAATCCAACCAATAACAGTTTTCATTTGCCTGGTTTCCAAGTAAGGTCTGCATATTCATGCATATAGATACATATATAGATAATTTTACCAATGCAGGACCTAGGTAATGAGAATGCCTTTATTCTCCGAGCATATCAGGGTCGTGGCAAAGCAAATGTATTGGTTAGGCTCTCCCTTAGAAACAGCATTCCAAATGTCTGGGGATCAGCAGAATGCATGCAGACTCCCACTTTCAATGCTCCGACAATCTGCTGAGGGAATATTGTATTGTTTACGCCACCTGGGTAATCATTAGAAATGTTAGTTTCATTGCCATATTTTGGTTTAATATTTTGGTTTAATAAAGCAGAAACGTAGCCTGGAAGCGATGCAGCACTGTACAAAAAGGAGGCGAGAAGTAAAATAAGAAAACAGACTAAGTACCAATGTGGAACGGTGGTCAAGGGTTTCTTGGTTTGTGTTCTAAGTTAAGGCAAGACTATTTTCATGATCTCACAGTACTGCAGACAGTACTCTTTATGTGGCTAATACTTTCATGAATCACTTGAAAAGTGAGTTTAAATGTCCATGTGTACAAGACAGCCCAAAAATGAAAATCACATGAACAGATTGTAAACATGGGTGAAGTGCAAGCAATTGACTGTTGTGCTAGGGGGTGACCTTTAGGAATAGTCTGTACAATTCTCACCCATGTCATAGGCTCAGTAGTGGCATAAGGCAACTGGTAACCACTATGAGAAAATAGTTATTTAAAAAATGATTTGGCTGTAGGCAGTTTCTATTTACAAGTATATAAAAAACCAACAATCAGATGCATACTTTTGGGCACTACGGGTTCATTTGGTGTGCAGTCGCGCTCTGGGCAGCTTTCATTCAGATATGTCCTTGTGTTCGCTTTACAAATGCACAGGTCGCCTTATTCTCAGAGGTGACCTGCGGCTTTGAGGAGGGATGGGCAGCAGTGCAAAAGATGCATTCATTAGTGTCAAGAGCAAGCCACCGACAGCAAATATATGACTGGCTCCCAGCACCCTCGTGAGTACCCGGAGCGCATTTCAGAGTGACAGGCCATTAAAGGGCCAATCATTGTGAAATGAACTGCAAGAGAAAATAAAAAGCATGTCTATCCCTGTTTGAGGAATAATAATGTGAATGGGACAACAGCGGGTCAAACCTCTGCTAAAAAAATATGCATGACAAAGCATGGCATTCAATATGTAGCCCCTGCACCTGTTGCAAACAAACCCAGTGGAATGTCTTTGTTTTCTTTTTAAAGTGGAGGCCATTTTTGAATGCGGGGTGTGCATTAAAATGCTCATAAATGTCCCTGATCTGCTCGTATGCGCAAATTTAAAGTGGAGGCCATTTGAATGTGCGCATCTATGATACATAGTTGTGGATTCTGCAGTTCTACATGCGTTTTACTTGATTTTACTTGATTCTGGTTGGGCGAGACAAAAACCGTGTTTCAAGACATCTTGCTCATAGGTGTCATGGACTACTGATAAATGCCCAGGAATTCAGTTTGTGTTGCAACTGAGGACCAAGGACTCTAAGTCACAAATGATTCTGAAGGACGCTGTAGAATTGAAGGGAGTGATTCTGAAGCCTGAAATGAATAGCAAGACAGTTTCAGAAGATGGGCCCTTGAGTATGTCAAAATCTCCGTTTATACTAATTGCACCTAGCACAATAGATAGCCTGGAAGTTCTGGGATGCTGACCTAAGGCTTCTGATTGGCCGATGGAGACAGAAGAGCTGAAAAGGGTGCAGTGGCTCCTTCTGAGTGTAAACCCACATTTCCTGTGGGTTTCATGTGAAAATGGGATATGTGTCACATGGTTATGGCTGTCATGTTTGTTTACACTCACTTTTCATTGTACTTTCCCCTACGCATGGTTTTGGCAGGCAGAGAGTGTTGAGAAGATTTTATCGTAAACTCCACCAGCAGGGGAGGCGGGGCTGTCTGTGAGGTGATTTCACCTCAAGACGGGAGCTCCAGTCTGCCAAAGAGGGCATCTAGGCCCTCTGGTGTGGAATGACAGCCCCCACCCGTTAGGCCGTCTGCCTGGTGGAGGCCAGTCTATCCCCCACCTGGGGTCGAGGGAGTGTGCTGGAGGTCGTAGTCGAGGGCGCTCTTGGCAGGTGCTTCACACGGCCCGCTGCCGCTAGAAAGAGAGAGAGGGAGCAGTGTCGGTGTGCGCTAAGAATATTCAGTCAGGTAGGAACGTGAAAAAAACTGAGAACGTGATCCCGTGCCTTGCGTGAGGGGCTGTCGGCATACACATGGGCCACGGATGCCTGGGCGGAAGATAATTTTCTCCTCTACTGCCCCAAGGGAAAAAAGGCGGTTTGGCCGACTCTGGAGACGCTGTGAGTAAGTCCCAATGGTGCCCTGAAGGGGTTGGGTCAATCTTGTACTGTAAGGGTTCCTCTTATTGTCAGGAGGCCAGATCAGACCCATGTTGGTATAGATAGGATCAATTTGGTTACCTCAGATATATCCGCACTGGGGGAAACAGTGATTTGACACTCCCTGAGCTTGACACTTCACCCGCTCTGGGGGCAGAATCTGCAAATTCCCACTGGGATCTATTCCGAGGGGGCCTCGTCCAACGCAGTGCTGAGAGGTATTACAGGCCAGTATCCTACCTGGATGCTTGATGTAATGTGGTGTATGTGTTGTACGTCCCAGTGGTAGTCTGCAGCTACCTGTGATTAAAGGGGGGCTGGTCCGATCAAAGTGAATAGTTATTTAACCAATGTGAATGCGCACGGTCTCAGATGACCTCAATGCTATAATTGAATATTTATTTACCAAAGGTGAATACGCACTTTCTCAGGTGACCACACTGATGTATTTGAATATTTATTTAACCAATGTGAATGCGCGTGGTCTCAGATGACCTCAGTGATATAATTGAATATTTATTTACCAAAGGTGAATGTGTACTTTCTCAGGTGACCTCACTGACATATTTGAATATTTATTTCACCAATGTGAAGGCGCACGGTCTCAGATGACATCAATGCTATAATTGAATATTTATCTAACCAATCTGAATGTGCAAATTCTCAGGTGCCCACACTGATATATTTGAATATTTATTTAACCAATGTGAATGTGCATGGTCTCAGATGACCTCAATGCTATAATTGAATATTTATTTACCAAAGGTGAATGCGCACTTTCTCAGGTGACCACACTGATGTATTTGAATATTTATTTAACCAATGTGAATGCGCGTGGTCTCAGATAACCTCAATGATATAATTGAATATTTATTTACCAAAGGTGAATGTGTACTTTCTCAGGTGACCTCACTGACATATTTGAATATTTATTTCACTAATGTGAAGGCGCACGGTCAAGATGACCTCAATGCTATAATTGAATATTTATCTAACCAATCTGAATGCACAAATTCTCAGGTGACCACACTGATACATTTGAATATTTATTTAACCAATGTGAATGCGCACGGTCTCAGATGACCTCAATGCTATAATTGAATATTTATTTACCAAAGGTGAATGCGCACTTTCTCAGGTGACCACACTGATGTATTTGAATATTTATTTAACCAATGTGAATGCGCGTGGTCTCAGATGACCTCAATGATATAATTGAATATTTATTTACCAAAGGTGAATGTGTACTTTCTCAGGTGACCTCACTGACATATTTGAATATTTATTTCACCAATGTGAAGGCCCACGGTCTCAGATGACCTCAATGCTATAATTGAATATTTATCTAACCAATCTGAATGCGCAAATTCTCAGGTGACCACACTGATATATTTGAATATTTATTTAACCAATGTGAATGTGCATGGTCTCTGGTGAACTCAATGATATCATTGAATATTTATTTACCAAAGGTGAATGTGCACTCTCTTAGGTGAGGTGACCACACTGGTATATTTGAATATTTATTTAACCAATGTGAATGTGCACAGTCTCAGCTGACCTCCATGATATGTTTGAATATTTATTTATAATAGGTGATTGCGTACATTCTCCGTTGACCTCAACGATATATTTGAATGTGTATTAACCAAATGTGAGTGCACACGTTATCAGGTGACCTCTCTGATATATATATTTGAATATTTATTTGCCAAATGTGGATGAACTTGTCCTCCATGGCCCCCACTAGACCCACCTCAATAATAAGGCAGCAAATGTGTAATTAATGATACTGAAAGTGATGGAAAGAGAACTGTTGAACATTGTTACTTTCATGTACTAGTAGAGTGCGCCTCAGCTAGGAGCACCATAGTGTAATATGGCTCATGTGTACCATTGACTGGTTTGACAATGTTTCACATACATAAAGGAAAGCGGTTCACGCTTGTTACAAGAAGCAAGACTGTGTCTGTTTATTTAACCAGGGGCACCGGTAAAAATGTCTTTCATTTCGGTTGACCTCCCCTTGCCCCTTACTAGGGTCCATCCACCCTCCCCCTGAGTTTTTATGGTATGCACATGTGTGCAGAAAGGTGTTAGACCCTATGCTCAGGTCTCCCACAGGTTGCAGTTCTCTCATACATGCAGAGAGAAAAAAAAGAAAAAGAACCAAAACAAGGGAGAAACACCTTACATGTGCACTGCCTTGTTGACATGTTAGAGGGTCTTGAAGGGCGACCACTATTTTTTTGGTATGTGTGGTACCTGCTTCTTTTCCCTGTCAGTATGCTGTTTGATGCCATGTGAGTGGAATGAGAGAGACTGTAGAATGTGAGGAGAATGCTCAGGCTTCTCTGGTGTTCCACCTGTGTCAGCTGGAAGATGTAGCCTGAGTGGTGGCGACAGGTGGGCTCTGCTTTGTGATGTACTTGACCTACTATGTAATTGAATAAAGCAACTTAAAGGGAACCTACCTGCAATATCCCGAGCAGTCACTTTACAGCATTAGCCAGTTTAAGATCTTGAGGACTGGAGTGATTGGATTGGTCTTCCACAATGCAAAAATGAGACATGCAGCATATTTCGGCTCTCGGAAATAGTGTGTCAAGGTTTGCTAGAAGCCCAATATAAATGACATTGTGACGATCCAATTATGACGCTGCTATTGCAAGTGCCGCAATAATACTGTCTGGCATAGTAGTGATGCAGTTCATTGTAATTAATAATAAAAGACCACTACCTACTGTTGGTTATTGGTGTCGTTGGGATGTGTGAAAAACATGAGGGCATCTCACATCTACTCCCCTTGGATCATCTAGGCAGGTGGCCAGGGAAAAGCCATTGCTTTTGGATCCTGACACTGGGGGGGGGGGCGAAGAAGCGAGGGAGGATCACTTGGGTGGAAGGTCTTTGAGGAATGGGAATTAGATATTTTCAGGAGAGACACAGTATTCAGCATTTCCCCTCCAGGAAGAGTCCTCTATTCCAGAGGCAGTTATGGGATATTGTTACCCATGTCCCAATGGCCTAGACCATATTAGAAGATATCAACAGTTCAGATGCACCATAAAGAGGGTGAAAAGGATTAAGGGTAAGACAGGCGAGACATGGTATCCCCGTTTCCGTATTGACAATCGACCTAACCCTCCTCTGACTTTTATGGGCTGTTACAAGCCAGTTCTCTTTTTCCCACATGTGTCACTTGACAGAACTGAGATGAGGAAGAGGAGAGTGAGAGTAATGAACACCACACACTCTCACCACTCTGGTACTGGGACAAGGAAGATGCATAGAGAGAGTTACAAGGGTCAAGCATGTATCTTTAATTGTGGTCAGACAAGTCTTATTGGGGATCCACACCTGTAGCCTGTAAGGGGGCTGCAGGTGTATACAAATGGACCAGTGCAGCAGAGAAGAGACCAGCTGGGAGACCTGTTCGGGAGAAAGCAGCAGGAGACCCTGCTACCGAGGAGGCAGCTGTGATGGGACCAGATAAGGAGCCAGGACGCTGGCAACCTTCCCAGGAGGCCTACACAGCCCATTGCCAGGAGGCTGTGTGAGTGTGTGCAGCCTGGCGCCCTCCATGACCCGTGCTCGGCATCTGGAGCTGTGGGCGAGCACCCAGAAGGAGGGAGGCTGTCTGCATCCAGAAAGGGCCTCTTTGGAAGCCAGCATGCAGAGGAAGACATGCAGCAGCAAGCGGAGAGCGTGAAAAGGAGACGCCACAAGCCGGCGAGTGTCAGAGGAAGACGCATGACTGCCGGGGCACTCCTGCAATGCTATTGAATGCTGAACTTATGGAACTTTACAAATTACACAAAAAAATGTTTAATGAATACCAAATTAAATAGAACTTTAAGAATTACATGAATCAAAGTTTCTTAAATACTGAACAAAATGAAACTTTGTAAACTAATAAAAATACAGCTTATTGAATACTGAACTAAGTTGAACTTTGAAAAATGAAAACAAAACTAAAGCTTCCAAAATATTAAAAGAATAGAACTTTAAATACAGTGAAATTAATGCATATTGTGAACCGTACAAAAGAGAACTTTATAATTCAGCGGCATAAATGCTTAGTGAACACTGAATGGAGTTGCATACTGATATTACGCATTCCAGTGTGGAATGAAGTAAAACCAGGCAGTTAAAGTGAACTCTTTGTTTTACTCAGACTTTCCGTAATGTAGTTCAGATAGGGAAATCCCACCTTAGTATAGGGCAAGTTAGGCCTTCTACCATCCTGACATTTGATTTAATAAAGTATATTTATTTGCATTTTAAGCCTGTTGTCTGTGTCTTACTTCATGATGCCATCACAGATGTTATATTTGTAATGGTTGTCATCAGCACACATTGGGTACCACACGCTGAAGGAAGTGATCCTGCCAGTGGGGGTCATGGGAATGTTGAATAGGAATGGGGTATTGCAGATCCTTGTGGAACACTGCAGGTGATGTATGTTGTGTGGGGCACAGAGGAGTTGACCATTACCTGGTGGAGTTAGCTGTCAAAGAAAGGCAATAACTGCATGATGAGTTGGATGGGGGACAAGGATGTAATTAGTATGGTTGGGGGTCAAGGATGCATTCAGTATAGATCGGGGTCAAGGATGCATTTAGTATGGGTGGGGTCAAGACATGTATTTAGTATGGATGGAGTCAAGGATGTATTTAGTATGCATGGGGGTCGTAGATGTCTGCACGGTTACTTCACTGTAGATCCAGAATAGCTCTTTAGGTCTTTAGGGGAGTTTTGTGTGTGGTATGGGAGCAAGCTGTCTTTGTACTGAGCAAAGCTAGTCTGTATACTTGGTAGCAAAGGGCAGACCCGAAGGTCTACTGGGAGTTGGATCTTTTACTCCCCTCCTCATCATTTGACCTTTTCCAGGATATCCAAGAATGGGGTATTGGTGATGGTGTTCTTTCTAGGTGTCAGGAGGCTAATTGGTCATTGGCAAAGGTTATCCCACTTTCACTGGTGATGCCAAGTATTGCTTTGTATTTAGGTGGTTTTTCATTGGTTTGAAGCAGTTCCTGGCAGGTTACATGATGGACAGACATGCAGGAAATGCAGTTGGTTTTCAGACATGAACTCATATGTTTTAGAGGCATCGCTTGTGACTGACAAGGCATTGGAGAGGAAACCAGACACGTTTGAAGTTGCTGGTTTGTTTGTTGGGGAATACTCTTCTTGGAGGAAGGGGAAAACTGTTTCTTAGAAGTGTTGTCTCTGAATGGAGGTGGGTGATCAGAGAACTTGCAAAAGGGTTAGTCAGATCTGAATTTCTTTTTGCGATTGTTGACCATATGTTGGCTTTGATACATGAGGCAGATCCTTGGGTGTTGTCAATTCTGGATATTTCAGTGGCTTTGGAGATCCAGTTGTTTAGAAGAGCACTAATGGTGAAAGGTCATTTTGGATTTTGGGATAACTCTGTTAGAATGGAGGGAGCTGGTTGATTCAGGTTTGGTTGATGGTTATGGTGCTCTCACTTCCCGCTGTGATCTATGGTTGGAACTGTATGTTCTGTAGGTGTGTGCACTGTGGGGTAAAAGGTGGTTTCTCATTCAGACTGGCCCTCTGAGCAAAAAGGATGACATTTTATTTTTAAGGACTTCCAGTGCCCAATCCATGCGTTTCATTGCTAATTTCATGTGTACTGCCACTAAGTAGCCCTACTAAAAACCCACACTTCTTCACACACTGTAGGAGTGATAATTGCAGCACACCATAATGTACGACAGGTTAAGGGATATGGACCACCGTTAATCAGAACAGCGGCAGTAGGAAATCGTACTGCCACTATCCAACTGTACTAAAAACTCACCCCTCTGAATACACCTCCCAAACTCTGAACTAAACACAACCCATACCTCTACAGCACAACAAACTGGACGCACTTCAGTACACCACAACAACGAAACAAACCACACCTAACCTTGCCCAACAGCATATGGCGGCTACCAACCGAAAAACACACCTATGCTCAGCGAACGGTGTAAACCGAACTGAAGCTGCCAACAGCACATAACAGCTCTCTTGCTCTTTCTCCCGCTTAGTGCTACTAACTTACACCCCTCCCCCTTGCTTTACAGATCCACCAGAGTGCCAAGAAACCATGCAGGTGGCCACAGCGCACAGGATTTAGAACCTTTAACAAAACATAACATAAAGGAAGATTTGCAGCATTTTTGCAAGGGTTTCAAATTTCCTTAAAAGATGATTTTGCCATTGCTCTAGGTCGTTATTTTTATGAACATTTGTTTTTGTCTGCCAATGTAAAAGTGGCCAGTTAGGTGCCAGGGATGTGTAAGGGTGTCAATGAAGGAAGGAGACACAAAGGTAGCATGGTGGTGGTTATAGACTTTTATTTCTGCCTAAAAAATGCTGTCACTATCCCTATCTTCTAAGAGGGGTTTCCCTGCCTCACAACTAGTACCAAGGTCAGTCAGAATGTCTGTCAAAACAAACTCCATCTTGTGTCACAACCTACATCCCTTAGACTAAAACTAAAGGATAATCTAAACAAAAATGTAATTCTCCAGGAGAATGTCTCACTTCTCCTGATTCTCAGATTGTGTTTAAAATAATGTTCTCTTGCAACAAAATTGCCTGGGGTAATTGCTCCCTTTCCCTGGCTTGCAGGTTTCACACACCCTTTACACGATTCCACGTCTAGGCGAATGGCTCCCTTCTCCTGGTGTAGATCTATGCAGTTTCCAATAAAACCAGGGGAAATGATTCCCACCCATTGCCATCTCTAGCACAACTCCCAGTTCAGTACCAAGAGAATGACTCCCTTCTCTTTGTATTGCTTGGCAGTGTTCACAACAAGACCAGGGAGAAAGACTCCCTTCCTCTGGCGTCTTTAGATTACATTCCAAGAGATTTAGCCCCTTCCCCAGGAGAGTGACTCCCTTCTCCTGGCATCTAAAAAGTTCTCTCTCACAATCTTCAGCCTGATGTACACTTTGCCACTCTGCTTTGATCTTAGCAAAGTCCCAAATCTTTGCTTGTGGATCACTGGGCTTAGTGCCGCCACTGCGATGAGGAAGTTCTCCTTGCTTGCCCAGTTCCTTTTTGTTGGGGTCCCAGACCCTTCTCTGGTGGTCAGTGGGCTTATTACTGCCACTGTGAAGAGGAAGCTCTCCTCGGATCCTTGGTTTCCAATAGTTGGGGTCCCTGACCCTTCTTTGGTTTTCAGTGGGCTTATGGTCACCACTGCGATGAGGAAGCTCTCCTTGGATGTTCATTTTACAATTGTTGGGGTCTCCGACCTCTCTCTGGTGGTCAGTGGACTTATTGTCACCACTGCAATGAGGAAACTCTCCTCGGATGCTTGGTTTCTACTGATTAGGGTCTCTGACCCATCTATGGTGGCCAGTGGGCTTATTGTCGCCACTGTAATGAGGAATCAGATGCTCGGTATACAAGTGTTAGAGTCCCTGGCTCATCTTTCTTCCACCCCCATCTCCCCTCTGGGTCTGTCGCACCTCCCATTATCTTCTGTTGGATTTTTGCACGCCACTGGGACTTCCACACATTGGGGTTCTTCTCTCCTGCTTCATGTTTGGGTCTGCTTCAGCTGGACCCTCAGAGAACTCCTTCCATTCTTCGCCGGCGTCATCCGCTCTTCTCCTACTCTAGTCTGCCCACAGCGTTTGAATCTCCCACTTGGTTCCACACCTGTTGCCTCTCCCAGCTGGGTTTAACAGGTGTGTTAGTCAACCATCTATCCTTCTACAATGTTGTCAGTCCTGCCCTGGTGGATTGTAAAAATCCTTTGTTTCTATTGCTAACTTAATCCTCATGCCTCCTCAGGGCCACCTCGTACCAGTACTAGCACAGTTAATGACCTTCATGTCTCCTGTGTTCTTCTTCATCCTAGTACTTTTGACTATGTCTTTATCCCCTGTGTTATGACAATACATAGGTTTGCTTGCAATAAAATGGTTCGGAACAGTGGGAAGGGCAAAGGAATGTTGGGGAGTGACAATACTCAATTGGCTGTACCCCAGATGATTGGCCTTGTCCCCAGAGAGGTTAGTCCATCCTGATGAGGTCCATTCCCATTAAACCACCCCTAAGGGGACTATTGGGTAGCGTCCGCACCTCCCTAGTCTCATGGAAAAGGGATCCCCCTTGGGGAGAAGTGATGACACCTTGTGAAACGTCACTGATGCCAGACCTGTGGGTAATCAGGAACATGCCTTTTCCAAAGGATAGTCCATCAACTGATCATAGTATGAGTCCATTAGTCACGTGACTCTCTTTCACAGTGTAATTTATTTCTATGTGCATCTGAAGATGTAGGCTGAGGGTTTGTTTTTAATTTTTTGTTTGTTATTAGTTAGGGTTCCTTTATGGTAAGCTATTTTAAAACAAGTGATATTTGTTATGAAATGAAATTAAATGAAATTATATTTTATTTATATTGCGCTCGTACACAAGTGTTTCAGAGCACGACCAGGCAAAAAGGGAGGGTAACAAGGGAGAGAAAAAACAGAAAAAAACAGCGATCTTACTAGGCCCAGTGACATTTAAGAAAGCGCAAGTGCATGGGAAAGGAAAATGGGGGAAAAGTGCAAGGGGGGGTGGTATGTGCGAAGCAGAGGAGAGAAAACATAAATAAATATTAAATAGAATAAATAATAAATAAGGTCTTTAAACCATGGTAGTGCAGCTAGCAAGTGGCAGGTGAAAGTTAGACAGAAAGGTATATCTGAAAAGTGCAGAAGAAACGTGTGAGGGGGACTGTATGGGTACAGATACAGAACCCTAGTGCAGATGGTGGTCTGGAGGCAGTGCAGGAGGGTGGCAGGGTGAGCAGATACCTGGGCCCGAAAGAACAGAGGGTGGCCAGGTGCACAATGCTATGAGAAGAAACAGATCAACAGGGGAGAAGGGGGGCAAAGGCAGAGGCAAAGAGGAAGGTCTTGAGAAGTTTCTGGAACCGAAGATGTTTTTCCTCAAGTTTCAAGGTGGCCGGGAGGCTGTTCCAAAGGGAGGCACCAGCCGAAGACAGGGATCTACCCCCGCTCGTTTTTTGCAAAATAACTAACCCTGAGGGAGTTAGACGTAGAGGAGCGAAGGGCTCGAGAGGTGAGGTATTTACGGAGGGATAGTTGAAGGTATTTTGGACCCAGCCCCAGAAAGCCTTGTGGACAATGCAGAGGGTTTTAAATGTAATCCTTGCATCCACTGGGAGCCAATGAAGGGATTTCAAGGCTGGAGAGATACGATCCCAGGGCTTGAGGCCAAGGACAAGTCTCGCAGTCCTGTTCTGCATTAGTTGTAGAGGGCGGAGAGTGGAGGAAGGTAGATTTAGGTAGAAGCTGTTACAGTAATCCAGAATCGAGGTTGGAGAGCAGGTTTTCATGGATGTTCAGGAGAGCAGTTTCCATACTTCTGGCAGCTCTGAAGCCAGATTGATGGTCATGGAAGGAGCCAACAGAGTCAGAATGGAGATTAAGCTAAGAGATGGCCAGCTTTTCCAGGAGCTTGCCCAAAAAGGGAGTAATGGAAATTGGGCAGTAGTTTGCCGGACATGATGGATCAGCAGTGGAATTCTTGAGGAGAGGATGCACAAGGGAGTATTTAAGAGGGGTGGGGAAAGAGCCAGAGGCAAAGTAGAGGTTGCAGAAATCAGCAAGGGTCGGCGCAAGGGTGTCAATGTGGTCCTTAATGGTTTTAGAGGAGCAGGGATGGACCTGTTTTGATGAGGGTTTCAAAGATTGGACTTGTCTAGATATCTCATCAGGGGAGAAAAGAGGAAAGGAGGAGAAAGGGGGATGAGGGGTAGCTGAGGGAAGGTCAGCAGGCTGAGAAGGAGAGGGAGGAGTAGGGGGAGGAGTGGGTGGACAGGATGTCCTGGGTTTTAGAGATAAAATGAGAGGCAAGGGCACTTCAAAGATCATGGGAGGAGAGAGGAAAGGTGGAGACTGCAGCAGGGTTGACCAGCTCCTTGCAGATTTTGAAAAGTTCGGCTGAGTTGTTAGATGCCGCAGAGACGCGGGCTTGTATGTGGACTCTCTTCTTAGTGTGGACAGCAAGTCGGTATTGCCTTTGGAGCAGGCGGCAGGCCAGTTTGTCAGAGGATGAGCAAGAAGCCCTCCATTTCCTTTCCGCCGTCCTACACTTCCGTTTAAGTGTAGGTAGGTCAGAGTCATACCAAGAATTGCACTTGGCTTTGGACTTCAAACGGATCCTCATGACGGGGGCAAGAGTATCAAGAGTCGCAGAAATAGAGGAGTAGAGAAGAGAGAGGGCTGTGTCAGGGTGTGTGTCAGCCTGGGGTGGAGGAGCGGGGGAGAAGGTTGCAGTAAAGGCCTCGACTGACCCCTTATGGTTAAGGGGTGCAGCCATATTGGGAGTGGATAATCTTCACATTATGTGCTTAATATTACATGTAGCAGTAAATGTGTACAATAGTTATTCCATAGGTGATGGTGGCAATCAGGGTTGTCAAGATTGTTGAGGTGGAGTAGAGTTGTCAGGTCTGCTATGAAGGCATTGTCCAATTGAGGTTCTGCTCAGTGATAGCGGGTTCAGTGTGAGGTGACATCAATGGTGCAATCAGCTTTGCATGGGGTGCTAAACAAGAGGTCACAGGCAATCGTGGTCCTGCTAGTGGTTGTAATCACTGCTAGGCACAATCAATCAGACACCTATTAGTTGGGTTCCCTTTGCAGGGGGTCACATTCAAAAGATTTCTAGTTGCTCATTGCTTAAGTTGTGCATACCTTCAAAAGTGGTTCTAATCAATGAGAGTTATGCTATAAAAGGATGGTGAATGGTCCTTCAACAGGACTTGTAATCAGTGAGACTCATATTCATTAGTGGTTATAATCAAATGAGTCATATTCATTACTACTTGGAGTTAATGTGGACATATTCATGAGTGGCTGTGATCAATTATGGAGGCATACAATGGTAGGCAAGATCAGTGGAAACAAATGAAATGGTTGTTGCAATGAGTGGTAGTCATCGCCAAAGGGGTTACATTCAGTAGTGATTGCAATCAATGGATTTCTGGACGCTATCAGTGGAAACACTTTTAATTACGGGTATAGGCAGTAGTATGCACAATCAGCATGGTTCTGATCATTAGTGGCTACAACCAATAAGGTCATATTGGACCATGGCTCCAAGCAATGAGTACACATTCAACAGTGGTTGCAATCAAAGGGTTCACATTCAATAGTGGGTAACTTTCCTACTAGAACAGCTGAAAGGATGGTACTAGACTAACAGCATCATATAGATCAGCGGTTTTCTGATATGATGAGAGATGAAAGAGAATGGAAACTCACCAAACAGGTTGTAGGATTCCCAGTTAAACCAGAGCTTGGGGGCATGGACAGCAGCAGATCCAAGTATTGGGAGCTCTTTGAGCTCCAGCCTGGTGTATCCTGGGGGCTTGTAGACTTCTGTGTTTTCCAGACCAATACTGCCCCTGGAGGTACGAGAAACGGCTGAGGCTGTAGAGAAGCATAAATTAAATGGCCCAGTGATTATGAAGCTTTGCCTCCAGAAAGAAGTCCTGGAGACACCGAGCACTGGGTGAAAGATGGCAACCAGGGTAGAGCTACACTGTATATGAAAGTACCAGCAAAGTGTATGATCCGTGTAACAGATCAGGAGCTGGGCTCAGAGATAGCTAAGCCTGCAGTGAGGAGGTATGGAGAAGGCAGTGCTGAGGTGTGTTATTCCACATTTGAATACAGTGGCCAGTATGGGTATGGGAAACTCAGCTGTAGAGGAGGAGCCAAGTACCCCTACTCCACCTACCCCACCTACATTACTTGAGAAGTATGAACCAAAGTATGTGACATAAACTACACCAATCAAATGGCAAGAAGAAAAGCAACGACTCTGTGCAGTACCCATAAGAATGCCTATACCTAAGAGAATATGGGAAGCAAAGTATCCATTAAGGAAACCATACCTACATCCAAGACAATATGATGGTCATTTGAATGTGATTCCTGATGAAACAAAGAAACTGAACGACCAGGATGAATGGTGACTTCATACGAAACTGAATCAATTCCATAGATCGATGATAATCAGACCTGAGAGGCAGACAATTTATAAAGAATGACGAAGTACTAAGGATAAGTGACATTTTGCGATCAAGATGAAGAAACACATGCCACAAACGTGATGAAGATATTTAGTTAGTTTAAACGTGTACAGATGCAATGAAATGCAAGCAGCAAAGCAATCATGAAGCTAGCCAAATGCTTATAGTAAATTAGTAAATAGATTGCGGCAAACGCAAACATATACATATATACCTCATAGATACATATGGATTGAATAAGGAATGAAGGTTCCACTACGTATATAGCAGTTCTGAACAACGAGGAAGGCCTCAAATTCAGTGTCGCAGTTATAAAAGCAATTGAATTTAAATAGAATATATTTCAGCTAAGGAGTTGGATGAGCCAAAGAGCCAAAGTCTTATCAGAACTAAAATTGACTGACATTAGATACAATTAACGTGAAAGAACAGAAGCTCCTGTTCAAGAAGGTCAAGTATAAACAAAGACGTTAGAGGACTATTGTAAAATACAGTGTAATACACGAGAAAGGCTCAATTCATGGTGTCCAGTCATGTGATGGAAGAAAGTTGGATGCATGAGGAGATCACACCTACGCACGGAGGCCAGACAGTACCCATACTCCTTAAAAAATCCCAGAGAATGGTACAACTCAAGGCCAACTTCAGACACTAATTGAAACTGAACCGTTGAGGTGATGATGGAATGTCCTTTTTATTTGGTGGGAAGCTGGTGTCGAGACAAGCTCACCCGCACCTGGTTGGTCAGTCTGCATGCTGCTCACAAAGGTGGAAAGTTATTGACAGGGGTTAGTAGCCAGCCAATTGTAGAGGACCACGTAGTTGGGGGTCCTATAGTTGTGTAGCCAAAGGGACGTCATACATTTAGTGACGTTCATAGTGGCCATTTTAAAGGGAGGGCGTAGTTGTCCCACCTGTTGTTGACTATCCAATTATTTCTCTCTGTTACTCTATACAGATATTACACCTATACTATACAGTAGTTCACTTAGAGCCAATCCCGCTTCCCGATAGGTTTTAGAAGCTTGCCACATAGGATGACGTTGGTAATGACGCAGGTCTACACGTCAGTAGTGACACATCTGGTCTATAAAAATATGTTTTTTCTTAAATAAGAGAGAGTTGAGTATCGAGCGATTGCTGATGTTCGTTGTACTCCCTGTTTTACTTACATTAAAACAGAAAAACATTTTGCCAACCTATTTGTGTCATCTGAATTATTGATGTTTGATTAAAATCTGCATCCCCATCCATCTCAAGGTTATTGCTACTCACCTGAAAGGGCCGGAAATCTCCAGTTCACTTGACATCTACGAAAAGCGGATCAAAAAGCAACTCGAAGAGGTGGTAACGAAGGCAGTGATCCCGAGGGTCCGAAGACAAAAACATGCGAACGGTGAGTGAAAGACCAAAGAGTGTGGCAAAAAGGAATGCATGCATAGTAAATAACGGAGAGTAACGGAGGGAGGAGGGATAAAATATAATGCAAGAGTAAGAGCATAACATGTATGTATAATGGAAAATATATTGACTTGAATGTTCCCAAGTAATATATGAGGAAAATAGTTGTGAGGCGTAGCTACGCTATAAGGATACGCACTGTTCCTAGATTTTAAAGAATGCTAGCAGAAGCCTTAATTCAGAGCCCACTTTTGAGGGACATATAGGAGACAAGGTAAGTTTAAAGACTTTCTTAAGGGAATTGGCTTAAATTACAGTTTGAACTAGAATTGTAGAGGGTAAGACGAGTCCTAAGGAAAGGATCGTAAGGTGCACGTATATGTGACTGGTGAAGTCTGTCTGTTTTGTTTTATGTGGTTGAAAAGTGGGGTGGTTAAGTAATAAAGGAATGTGGAGATAAGACGCAAAAAGTGATTGTTTTAAGATTAAACTTTGATGGTTGTTTTTTAGCAAGATTAAAGTAAAACATTGCATCATAACGGGATTGGAGCTTGCGACGATTGGTGCTTGCTCATAAGTGTATGTTTAGTGAAAAAGTAAAATTAAAAACTGTAACTAGAACATAATCGAAGTGGTAATAAAAGGAGAAGTAAAAGTTAGAAATGGAAGAAGTTACTCCATTAGTGCATCTTTGCAAACAGCTACCAAAGCATGCGCTTAAACTTAAACTTTACAGTGCAGAATGGGTTAAAGGAACCGCAGACAAAATGTTTAGGTCGTGGCCCGAGGCGGGTCATTATCAAGAACAGTTGTACAGCATATAACAACATATTTGCATGCTGCGTACGAAGGAAAAAAGTTAGAAAAACGCTTAGTGAGTCTAGAGCTTTGGAAATGTTTGAACACAAGAAGGAGGAGGTGCCTCCTTTAAATTGGATAATCAACATATGCGAAGCTGGGGGTGAAGAGCCTTCTGCCCCGTCTGAAATGAAAGACGAGACTAAGAAAGATGAAGGGTTATACCCATTAAGAGAACTTAAAGCAGCAACGGAATATAGCAATCCGTCATATGAGTCACCTGCGCAAAGTAGTGACGAGGGCCAAGAGAAAGACACAGAGAAAGATATAACCTCCAAAGTCATCCTGAGGGACAAGGAAAGACAGTATAAGGAGAGAAGTGATCAAACAAGTACATCTGTAGACAAAAGGAGAGAAACAAAGAGATGGAATGGAGATAAGGATCAAACTGATGAGATAGCGCTCGTACAGAATGAATGTTTGGGAGGTCAGATTTTACTTAAACTCGATGGTGAAGGCATCAGAGATGTAAGACAAAGGGGAAAACAAGACGAACAAGACAGGAGAGGCAAAGAAAGGGAGAACGATTGAGAAATGAAGGAGCGAGAAGAAAAGATAGACAAAGACGAGAGCAGTTATATTCAGATGAGCAAGCTAAAAAACAAGTGAGAGCAGAAGAAGAAAGAAAGCGTGCTAATAAAAGAAGAACAGCTGAGGAAAAACAAAGACTAAAGGAGAAAAGAATAGAAGCTGATGAACAGGAAAGGATAAAAGAGAAAAGAATACAAAGGCGAAGGGATGAGGAAAGGCGAAGGGATGAGGAAAGGCGAAGGGCAAATGAACAAAGGGATATGAAAAGGAAAGAGCAAGATAAAATAAGAGAAGTGGCGATAAAGTGCAGAGAAGTTGATGATGACATGGAACGCAAAAGGAAACAGAGAGCACGAGATGTTGTTGAGTATTTGGAAAGGTACGTAAGAGATCCCAATCCACAAGTAGACTGGGAAGACATAAAGGAATTATTTCTCGAGTCTGAGCCATATCCAAGCATTTCTGGAGTAAATCTGGAAGACAAATTTTATTCGCTAAGCATTGGGGAAATGATCGATAAAGCATATCATGAAATGCAAGCCCAGAAAGAAGCACAAAGGAAGGGAAAATGAGCGTTTTGAGAGTACGCAGTTGTACGGCACAGAGGAAGCTTCCTGAAGTATGAGACAAAAGGAGCTATCTTTGGACAGGTTAACATAAATAGAGATAACGGTGAGAGGAGTCGCGCATGTTGGGCACAAGAAGTATAAGACGAGGAGTGGGAAACCTACTAGAGGGAGGTTAGGAGTTTTATATGTGAGCTAGAAGAAAATCCACCTTTGGATAAAGAAGTAAGAGGGTCGGATTCAAAATTACCTATGTCTAAGGCATCAGAGCCACTGACACAGTCAGACCAAAATCAGGGGCAACCCCATGGTCAGAGGGGTGAGTCCCTGCCTTATGTAAGTAGGCTAAGGTCATTGCCAAGTAGACAGCAATGTGGGAATCTTACTCCAGCAATAGATAAACAAATGAGAATGAGTTTGGAGCATTGCAGTTCCCCTTATAAGAAAAATGAGGAGCCAGACCACAGTATATACCATGGCCCCAAATGGACAGGGAAAACTTAAAATGTAAACTCCCAAATTTAACTTCTGGCGCTGGAAAATGGATGCATGAGTTAGAAAAAATGACGGGAGGGAATACATTAGCTATAGGAGATATTAAAGGTCTTCTAATCGCCATATTTGTTGAAAGAACTGATGACGTATGAACACGAGCAGGTTACCCTGGTGCAACTACAGTCAACACTCTGCTTGATAGAGCGCTTTTTAATAACTGTAGAGCAGCATTTTGGAAAGCGCTTTGAGTGCTTTGTCCGGACACGTCCGATATGGGAACTATAATGACAAGAAAGATGAAAGAAGGAGAGGATCCGTTACCTTATATTCAAAGTTTTCAAGAAGCATGGGCGCCTGAAACACCAGAGGCATGGGAGACGTCTATACCTGTGTTTTACCATATATCATGCCAAGCGCTATCAGAGCAAGTTCAGAAGCAACTTAAGAAATTAGTGGGGATAGAAGCAAAACCATGGTCGGAAATTCAGTTGACCATTGCACATTTCTGCAGACTCCTACAGGATAAGAATCGCAAGAAAGACGATGCACGAAAAGATGAAGAAGCAAAGTTATCCAAATATGCTATTGAAGGGGCAATGTTAACTAATGTGGCCGGATCAAACCCACAGCAAGCAGTACCTATGCCGTAACCAAAGACAGTTTGATCGGACAAATAATGGATATGCTCCAAGAAGAAGGGGATATCAAGGGAGAGGTTGGCAAGGTAATCAAGGATATTGGCAGAATAATCAATGAAGTTTTCAGAACAACCAATGAGGGTTTCAGAATTTTCAAAATAGTAATCAAAACATGGTAAATGGGCAGATGGGAAGACAACCGCTTGTGTGTTGGGCGTGCGGAATGACAGGGCATATAGCTCGTATGTGCAGAAGCCAAGGTATGGTACAAAATGCTCAGTTTACAAGACAGGGCATGCCAAATCCACCTGCATATTCGCAGCAGGGCAGAAATGGAGTTGCGCAAGATCAAACAGTGCAGCAGCAAACACCAAGATTGCAGCAATTCTTGCAACCCCAGCAAGTGACAGGTAATCAACCGCAAGGATAATTGCAGCAATCTTCTATGCATCTTCAGCAAAACGCAAACACAGAGCAGCCTATGACGTGTAGAATAGAGAGGTGTTACTGTTGATGGAGGAAATCCATTCACAAGTGATGGAGTGAGGCTGTACCCGCAACAGGCCAGCTCACTGGGAGACCTGATGTGCTCAGTCATATCTATTACGCCGAATCCTCATGAGGAGCCGAGGATAGACGTAATTATAGGTGGCAAAGCTTACTCCTTCCCAGTGGACATGGGTGCAACAAGCTTGTGTATACATGAGGGCACATTTTTAATGTCTGATGATGCAATGAATACTCAGGGCTTTACAGTCATTTTCCTTTTACAGAAGAATTACCAGTCTCCATAGGAGAATGTAAAATGAAGGTGACACTACCTTATACAAAGCAAATGCCTGTCAACATATTAGGACGAGATTTAATATTTAATGACAAAAATTAATAAGACTGTTTCATTTACAGACAATGGCATAGTATGCTCAACACTGGGAATACATAATTTAAACGTGTGCTAAATGATTAGGGCATACGCAGGACAAATAGCGCCTACAGCAATACCATTGGAACCCAAAGTGTTCCATTATGGGTTACGCATTCTGTTAACATGGCTGCCAGGTCTAGTAGGCAAAACCATGAGAATACCAGATTAGTTTCTATTTAGACCACGGATACCCATGGATGAAGAAGAGGTGTGAATTTTCCCCTTAGACATAGAAGCAGCTATAGTCTGAGGAAATATGGCTTTGCTTTATGCAACTGATGACAAAGGTAGATGATGGTGCACAGTAATTGCCATCGAGGAAGACCGCAGATTGACTGATGTCACTGATGAAGATTTGTTTGGAGATGACAATTCTGACGTTTTCATGATATTTGAAATGTGCATTACTTATTGGGTCAAAGCAATTAAGAGAGAGGTCCTGATACTAGCAAAGAAGCATCCTGAATATTTTGATGAAGATATGGCAAATGTGCCAATCTCATTGTTGACTACATGCCCCTATGAGGAAGGCAGACTGAAAGGAGTTGGGGATGTGAAGATTATATTGAAACTAGGAGGTATTTTACCTCGAGCATGACAATATCCCATGTCTCGAGAGGCAGATGAAGGAATTTTTAAGAAAATTTCCGCTATGATGGACCAAGGTATCTTAGTGACATCAGAGTCACCATGTAATACGTCAGTTTATCCTATTAAAAAAATCAAATGGGGCGGGGTGTGGTGTTTAATACAAGATTGAAGGCGAATAAACAAGATTGTAGAGGCCGAGTTCCCTCTAATCCCTAACCCGTCCACAATTCTAAGTACTAAACCTGTTGATGACTTGAAAAATGTATTTTTCTCAAACCCATTGTATAAAGACTCACAAGATCTGACATCATTCACTTTTTAGACAAGTGCAATTAAAAAGCACAAGGCTGCCCTAGGGGTACTGTGAGTCCTCATCGATTTGTTAAGGACTTGAGCAATATTGCTTTAGAAAGTGTTGTGCTGCAATACGTAGATGACATTTTAGTTTGCAGCACCACAGAGGAAGAGTGCAGACCCAATTCTGTTCAGCTGATGATTATACTTGCTAACAAAGGATATAAGGTTGACAAGGAAAAGTTACAATATTGTAAACAAGAAGTGTTGTAAATAGGCTAATTGATTTCACATGAGGGAAAGAGCTGAGGCCAATTTAAAAACAGCCGAGCCACACACGATAAAACAAATGCAGAGTTTTCTAGGATTATGCAATTATGTTCGAGCATGGGTCGTTGACTACAGCTCGTACCCTAGGCCGCATTTGCAGGCATTAAAGAAAGCACAGGCTATGAAAGAAAACATTTTGTCAAAGTGAGGCAATGGAAGAAGGGTTTGACAAACTAAAAAAAGCCATTTGCACAGTTCCAGTTTTAAGGATTCCTAATTATGCAGAGGAATTATTTTTATTCTCACACACAGATAGTACTTTTATGACAGCAGTACTTACACAGAGAACTACATTGGGATCCAAACCCCTTGCATATTACAGTGGAATTTTGAACCCTGTAATGAGAGGTCACTTTCCATGCGAACAAAGTTTAGCAGCTGCTGTGTTCGCTATAGAGAAAGCAACAAACATAGTGATAAGATGTTCCATGACGTTATTTGTTGAACATGCATTATTTGCAATTTTAGAAAAACCAAAAGGCACGTTGACTACTCAAAGGGCTTCTGCCTATGAGGTAATCATATCGACCCAAGAGATTAAAATAGTCCAATGTAAAATAGTGAATCCAGCTATGTTTATAGCTGAACCGATCACAGAAGGAGAGCCTATACATGATTGTGCAAACTATGAAGAGTTCTTTGATGAGCTCCCTAGAGTAAAGGAGAATGCACTCGCAGGAGGAAAGATTGCCTTCATTGACGGTTCTTCCAGAATCAATCAAAATGACAGGCATAGATATACAGGCGCCACAGTAGTGAAACATTTGTCAATTTGAGAATTTTGAGTGCTCGTAAGTACTCGATTACCATCTCATTATTCAGCGCATGCTGCAAAATTATTGGTGTTGAATACTCGCAGTCGAGAATCACGCAGACCAGGAAGTGAGAGTATACAGCTACTCTGCCTATGTGACGTTGACTGTGCACGCAGGATTAGTACGCTGGAAAAGGAGGGGCTACCTCTGAGCAGACGGCACGCCAGTGCAGCATGTGGCCTTATTGGATAGGCTCATTAAGGCACTACAACTCCCAGTGGGCATAGCAGTCGTTAAATGCGCAGCTCACACAAAAGGGACAGATTTTATCTTGTGCGGAAATCAAGCAGCAGATGCTGAAGCGAAACGTATAGCAAATACAGATGTAAATGAAAGAATGGGCCTCATTATGAGTTTGGAGGTTGCCATGCCGTCATTACCGGCATAGCTACTTCCAAACTCGGGTCTGGGTCCCGCAAAAAGGGGACTTGCTGAGCCATTCCGACCTTGGAAGGCCCAGTAATTCCGTTTCACGGGACGCGGACCCAGTACATCCCCATTCCCATTTGAGCCCCCATAGGAGCCCCCATTGTTAGCATCCTGGTCTGCTAGCAGGTCCCGCTCTGCACATCTGGTCTGGCCAGATGTACAGAGCGGGAACCGCTGCAGAACTCGTAATGTGGCAGCCCGGGATGAACAGTGCTGGTTCCTTACTGGCACCATTCATTCTGTGGCCGCCAAAGTCGTAATGAGGCCCAATGACTGTTATATTAAATGTGGACGAGGGATACAATCATATGCCTAAAACACAGATAGTAGAACTCCAAGGGGAGGCACTGCAAGAAGAAAGGAACTTATGGCAGCGAAGAGGGCGTTCTTTAAACCCCTCTGAAGCATTGTGGTGACAAGACAGCACTGGTAAACCAGTAATGCCTATCGTCTTATTGAAGACAGCGCTAGAAAAATTACACTATCCAGCACATACAACTAGGGAGAATCTTGCTGTAACCATTGCTGAGGATTGGTTTGTACCAAACCTAATGGAACATGTTTCATTCTTTATGGTAAATTGGATTATTTGCCAGCAGTTCTAGGATGGACATACACTACGCATAGTGAGGGGGGTGATCCCAAGACCAAATATGCCTTTTCAGCACTTGCATATTGACTATGTCGACATGATTCACGTTTGTAATGGATACAGATACCTTTTAGATATAGTATGTCCTTTCTCTAGATGGATAGAGGCAGGCCCATGAACGCACCCAGACTCTACCTGTGCAGCCAAGTTTTTGGTGCAGGAAGTGTTTCCCAGATGGGGGGTGTGTGAAGTAATGAGAACGGATAATGTACCGCATTTTGTTAATGCAGTTTTCAAGCAGATCACTTCACTGCTCGGAAAAAAACATACGTTTTCTGTGGCTTATCATCCGCAAGGAAATGGTATCTGTGAAAAACTCAAAGGCCTGGTAAAGGAAAGAATAGCTAAGTTGAAGCTTACTTTGTAAAAAAGGGTGGTTGCACTGCCTACCCCTGGCATTGTATGCATTAAGGAACCAACCAGTTTCTGACCACCATCTTATGCCGTACGAGATTGTGACTGGCAGAAGAATGAGAACTCTTTTAATGCCTCCACCCCGAGTTAGAAGTGATGCTCAGCCAACATCAGAAGTGTTAGGACTTGAATTGCAAAACTACTTGAACTGTTTAACATCTAGTTTTTCTGTGATTTCAGGACAGTTGCAGAGATGAGGGTGTACAGCAGTACAGAACACAGAAGGAGATGCTTCAACAATCCAAACTCCTGAATTCATACGCCCAAGAATTTACCCAGGAGACAAAATCTTGATCAGCAACCATACAAGGAAAAAGTGGGACGAGCCCTGCTTTGACGGTCTTTTCATTGTCAATGACGTCACACCATCTGCTGCCAAAGTGCTGGGTAGGCAAGCTTGGATCTTCCTGGGAGATACAAACATCTACGCTGGAGAAACACCTCTGCTTAAACCCCACCGCGAGGAAGCTACAATCATCAGGGAAGAACCACAGCACGTGCAGACGAGATCTATGATGAGGAAGAAGGACGCATAACCTGTCAAGTGGAAAGAAAGAAGAACCTTTAGTTGGACTGTGGCTTAATTTGGACACTCCCTTTGTAGCTACAAATAAAAGGGTAAAAGGACACATTCGAACACTCTGTGCATCTTAGTTGCATGGTTAAGGGAAGATCTGCATTATTGAAAGCCACAATAGGTTATTAACTTTGGACTGAGGCCTGCTTAAAGCCTTGATAAGAAAAGTGAAAAAGGTTATTAACTTTGGACTGAGACACATGTAAGCCTTGATAGAATTAAGGATATGCCAAACTTTGATCGTGGAGACAGCAATTGGAAAAGAATACATTATCCAGACTTGTTCCACACAGAGCTCTTGTTTGGAGTTACTCATGGTGTTACCCAGTGATGACCTTTCTAGGCTCATACTTACTTTGAGTTGGTAATGCATACTTATCCGCGACTGGTGGGGAGAACTTGTTGCATCACCCGACGCAGCACATAGACTGGTCAGTGTGGTGTTCCTTTGTCTAATTGAAGACTACCCGCATTTCATAGGAAGGCACACTGATGTGGTGTCATTTCTGAGAGACCCAAGAAATGCTACAAATCTGAATGTGATGCTGGAGGGCAAAATAATCCAGGTGGTGATCTATTCTGAAAGAAACCACAGAGCTGTATAGAAACCTTTCCTCCGAGGGACAGATCGAGCAAGTGATAAAACTTAAAACTTTGTTCATGCTGACAGGGGAACTACAATGTCATCTGGTCTGAAGCAGAGTCGAGGTATCGATTGGGAACTGGTTAATGAAGCAGAGCTCACAGAAATCATCATTTTTCATGATAAAGGAATATTTACACAACGATTGGGGGAAATAAAAATTGCTTCCAGAAAGCAGCTGAACTGATAGAGGACGAATGCTGAAAAAAAGCCAACAAGTTTCCAGAAATAAATCTAAAAATGCAGCACCATTAAAGATATTTTTCCTTCCTTAGCATCAAAAGATCAAGATGGGCAACCAGAGCAGAAACTTTGTGCAGCCACAGGAGGACAGATGATCACATTGCCCTAGAAGCAGGTGCTGCAGGCTAACATACCATTGTGTTTTTTACATGTGTATTGTATTCATACTAATACTGCTTTCACTGACAGTTAGAACTGCTTTCTATATAGGAGCAAATGATGCTAAAGTTCCTATATACGTGTCTGAGCAGAAGGAAAAAGTAAACATGGCAGCTACAAAACAACCCAGGCCATTTATAGTCAATCCCGTCCCTAGAAAAAATGGACAGATACCTGAGATTGAAATGGATGTTGTGAGCAATACATCACACATAGTACTTGCTTCAAACACTACTTTCGAATGCCAAGACAGGGTGGGCAAAACAAGCAAAATAAGGGATTGATAAAGGTTAGACCCACACAGATAATGTATGCAGACACACCTGATCCAGTGACAAAAAGCCCAAGCACAAGTCCCACAAGACAATCACGTGCAGAGATGATAGCAGAATCAATATGGCCGTTTATAGCCATTACCAGAAAGAGACAGAGGGAGAAAGACTTGTTGAACTTTCTTCTACTCAGGGAACCCGGATGGATGTTCCTGCAAATCAACCAGCCAGAAGAAGCTATACCGATGTGTTCAGAGATGTGGTTATAGCAAACTACAAAAAGACTTTGAGAATTAAAAGAAGCACCCAAGAAGACAATTATGAACTGAATGATTATTTAGAGAGCACAGCACACTTGGGAAGAAGGACGTCAGAGGGAGACTGCTTTGTATATGCACTACTGCGATACAGCATGGGGAAGTCAAAAATCTTCATAGCAATTGAAATTGATGTCAGGACAGCGCATTGCCAGTCGCACCTAGCACTTTGTAAGACAAGAGGTCAATTTATGGGAAGCGATGCTTCTCTTAAATGGGCAACTGAAAAGACAGATCCAGATGAAGATGACTACATACAAGATATAAAGACAAGAAATAAAGCCCAGACGAGAAATCATGTGATTAAATATGAGAAGCCAGGAGTGAAAGGAGCTCATATTAGATGGGAAGTGAACAAAAAAGCTGATGTCAAAGGAAAAACTGCAGAAGAAGCTTGCAGATGGAAGAACAGTGGACACATGCAAATTTGGGGAACAGTATTATCACCAGATGGATGGGAAAAAGGAGTGGTGATCTGCAGAGCATGGATGATCATTGGATACCATAAAGAAACAATTGAGAATGCACAAATGTTATGCAAGTCATTATGGCCAAGACTTGCTAAACTACTGACATGGGTCGAAGACAGGGGAGGACCATTGCAGACAGTACCATTAGAAAGTTCTAAGTTCTGCTTAAGGAAAAATGGTACAAGAAAAATGGGAGAAAATCAGAACTGTGGACGAATATTCGATGCACCAGGAATGGTGCATGGAACAGCGGTAATAATGGATGATAATTGGGCGTGTGGATCAAAAGCCTACATCAGACTGCCTAAAGACTCGGGAGGAATTTGTACAATAGTGAACGTCCATGTTCCTGCATTGGTGATTCCTAAAGGTGACCTGAACATTGACAGTTTTCCAAAAGCAGAAGCTCATCTAAGGAGGAGGAGATCTGTGGAGCTGATAAATCGAACAAAGAGAGAGAATTATTTCTCTGCTAAATCAATAGAAGCCTTTGATGCCATTCCGTATGAACACAGGCTGTTCAGCCAGACCTCATCAGTGTTCACAATGATCTTTATGCCAAAAATCCAAGTTGGAGCAAATACAAAGTGGTCACAAATCACCAGATGGGAATTGCTGCAGACAATTAACACAACTATAAAAGGATTCAATGCAATCAGAGAAGAACAGAGAGCTGTAAGACTAATGGCTCTCCAGAACAAATATGTTCTGGACATGATTACAGCCATGGATGGAGGTGATTGTGCCAAAATTGGAGAATCATGTTGCACATTTAAACCTTCTCATGATGACTAAAATTGATCTTTGACAGAGGTTTTCATAATGTCAGGTGCTGTGGTGCAATGCGAGAATGGACAGGTAGGGAGTTCCAAAGTTTGGTAGTCAATGGAGAGAATGAGGCCCCTTATTGCATTTTCTTGTTGATGTTAGGAACTAGGACTAGAGTTGCGTTGCTGGACAGTAGTGTCCTGAAGAGTGCATAATGCTGCAATTTCCTTGGGAATGAAGGTGGGCCATCTTCATAGTAAGGGCAATAGTATTCTTGTCTTGATGGGGATGTAGTTGAGAATGCGAACTGCAGGGGGGATCTGTTTGAACCTTTTCATTCTGAGGAGTAATATGGCCTCTGTGTTTTGGTTCTCTTCCTAGTTTTATGACGAGGTATTCTGTGAGTCTGGGCATGTGCTATTTAACTAGTCCAATCTTTTTAGGACCAGTGATAGCCCTGTGTGTTAAGGATGAGTAAAGGATGATGAGTTGGAGAAAAGAAGCTACTGATAAATGTGGTCTGAGCATGAGTCTACTGTCTGTTGTGGCCCAGCTAGTAGGAGCTACATTCTTGTCCCCTAAGGGAACACCTTAGAAATAAAGATGCAGACTCCAGGGTAATAAAATTTATGTATTAAATGTATAGTGTGTTCTATTTATGTGTGTGCTGTGTATGTGTTTTGGATCAAACCATCCAGCCCATCATGAGTCTGGATGTGATATGTATAGGAAAGAAAATAAAATAATAAAGGAACAGAACTCCCCTGCCCAGCCCATTCCTGTGTGGATTTAAAAAAAAATAAGTTAAGTAAGCCAGTTAAAAAGAGCAGGAAAGAGAGACGAAACAGTGGAGAAAGAAAGAAAAGAAAAAGACTAACCAGGGTGCCTGCTGCCTTCACTGCTCTCTTACCCCAGGGCCTATAATCCATAAACGGTGCTGGTCAGCACGTGGGGGAAACTCCCTAGGGAGTAAACGAGGGGTCCATGCTGCTCCAGAAGCACCTCAAGACCTTCCTCTTTGCTTCTGCTTTATCTCCTCCTCTCCCCTGCTGATCTCCTGGCTGAACCTGAAACTGCACTGGTTACCTGGCTACCCTCTGATCTCGGGCCTAGGTATGCTACCCGCTAGTTGTGCACCTGCACTGCCCCTCATGGCAACCCTTGCACTCGGGGACTGTTTCTGTATCCCTACAGCCCCCTACCAGCACTTGACACCCGATGTCTGCACTTACCCTTGCACTGCCACCAGCTGGCTGCACTTTGTATTTATTTAGTGTCTTAATTATTTTACTGTTTAGCCTATGCACTGCACTGCCCCGTCTCCTTTGTCCCCGCACTTTTCCCCTCCCCCTCCCCCTGCAATTGCGCAATCTCAATGTTACCTGGCCTAGTAAGATCGTTGTCTCTGTCTTCCTTCTATTCCCCCTCCCTTGCCTCGTTGCGCCTTGAAACACTTGTGCATAGGCGCATTATAAAATGCCATATCATATCATATCATATGTCAAGGGCAGTTTGGGGCCATGGTAGGCATCGGCCTGCCCGGGGCCAGACCGGATGGCCCCAGCATTATCAAGGGCTCGGGCAGCATGCAGGGTGCGGCCCGGGCCGAAAAGAACAGCTCAGCATGGGCCGAGTGAAGGGGGTGGCTCAAACTTGGCTGCCCGGCCATGCCCCTTGACGGCCCACCTCGTGGCCAGTGAGGTGGGCCGTTCATAAATGTCCTCCCAGGCCACGTATGTCAGGTGTGTCCCAGGATGTGAAGACCGTGGGCGTCTGCTCCATCCACAAGGGTGGAGTAGTGAACTAAAGTCCCGGGCTGTCTTGTCAGCAAGCCTGGGTGAAGGGGAGCTGGGAGAAAGCACCGGGCTGCCTAGCAGAGCAGCCCAGGCAAAGGCCAGCGGCCCTCTGCCTATGTTTAACAACACATTGCTAAGGGGGCGGTCCAAGAAGCCCCAACAGGCCACTGCACGCAGCAGTGAAGATAGTGGCATCTCCATTGCTATGGGACACCACCTGAAGTAAAAACGGCCGCAGGAGCAGCTGTGAAAGCGCCAGCCTCCCCACAGCTAAGGGGAAGCTGCCTGAAGTTGTAATGGCACCCTGGGCCGCAGCAGTGATGTGGGGAGCTCCCCATGCTAACGGGGCTGCCCAAACAGTTTGAAATTGCTATAGGTGCGACGGGGAGCGTGGGTGGGCCCCAAGCCAACGGGTCCACACTGATGCAAACAGAGGCAGTGGGCGATCCCCCACTTGTGCAGTCGGACTCCCAGTGAAAAGTCAAAACCCAAAGAGAGCATGCGCTGCCCAGTGAGTACAGGTGGCCTCAAGTGTTGGGTGTTGCCACCCTGACCCTTAAGAAAGAAGAGGGGTTGGGCCTCCATCATTTATCGTCAGGGGACAGGCCCCCAGCTAGGACTTGCACCAGCCTTTCAGCCAGCGATGCAGCAGCCTGCAGAGCCTCCAAGAACCATCAAGGTACTGTGAAGGGGGTGATTCACAGCAGCAGTCACAGGTGCTTCCAACTTGCACTCATCAACACCACAGGTTTCCACACCTGCCTTTCCTATTATAGCCCTAACTCTCCCCACCCATTTGTATTTCTCAGAGCCATGGACAGCGAGACCAACTTTATTGGCACAAGGGAGCTATGTATTACCACTTATATAGCTTTACTTTACATTACCAAATCCTATCATCACTTGGCCCCCTGTACACTGGCCAAGATGTGAGACTTTGAAGACGTAACTAAAGAGCTGACAACAGATCAAATATGAATGTCTATCTTTCTCTACAGGATTCAGGTTACATTGAATGTGCTCAACACACATCAATACCAATAAAGAAGCCGTGGTCGCAGCTTGGGACCAACTGTTCCTTCTGGTGAGAAGGGCACTTCCAGAGCCAAATCTCCTAATTTGCGAAAATGGTGCTGGTAGAAGGTGAACGGGTCGGGGAAGATTTAGAGGTGGAGGATGCCATACTTCCTGAAATCTTTTGTCGATTTAGGAGCCAATTTGTTACAACTGCAGTCATTTGGAATAGTAGATTATTGGAATATATGACATTGTTTACAGCTATTTCCTTTCTATAGCATAATAGAGCATTGATTACACGTTAATATTATATATGGGGAGGTGGGAGGGCTGCACCCAGAGCAGAACGAGCAGAAAGCGACCTTCACAAGACCTCCTTGCGAGCAGCGGGGGGGAGGAAATGGGGGGCAGAGCCCTCTGGACGCATACACAGTGCCTCAGATATCGAGTCACTGGAGTGTTGGTTTTACTTGTAATGTTGGCTTTTGGTTGTTGCTGATGGGGGAGAAACCATGACTGTTCTGAATTCTCATGTTCTACTTCAACAACTACTAAGGACCTTCACAGGATGGAATTATGAGAGTGATCATGTAAGATGTGGGTGTCTGGTGCCTTATCTTTCAGGCTGGACATTTGAGGGTCTGGCTTGAGCATTGATTCATTAAATCAATTAGGATGCGGTACCATGAGCTTCCCTTCAGAAGTCAGTGCAAAGAGTATCTCTCATTACATGAGTACAACTTCTGAAAATGTTACAACTTGGTTGTTGTGAGGCATGGTGAAATTACTCTCATTAACCATTTGGGAACTCAACTCACCCTCTAAGAGAGCCAGATTCCCTCTATTTGCAAACAATGCCTCTACTGGAGACAGATCCATTCGGATTCTGGCATGCACAATACTCACAGTACTTCCATGCCTCTGCAAAATCCAAGATGCAGGCATTGCACAAAGATTCCTCCTGTACATTGATCACCATCCAGAGGGCATAAGGGACAGATTTATGTCTGTGAGCGGAAACTGGGCGTAAGAAAGGTAATGTTTGATGTTATATATGCTCCAACATTTTGGGGTGATGTTGGAACTTGAAAATCTTGCAGGAAATGAAGTTGTTCTAATGGGAGACCTTAATTTTGATATTGGATCCGCCCTTGATAGAAGCAAAGTAGCCAGGTCACAGGGATTTTAGGAGTGTCTGCTAGAATCATTCTTAGGATTTGTGTTCTCTGATGCCTCCAGGCACTTATATATAGAAACCAGAGATTATACTTGTTTCCTAATATGCACGTGATTATATTTACCTCAGCACTACTTAACCAAGATATAGGGCCTCATTACACGGTAGGTGGTAAGGGTTTACCGGTACCAGTATTTTACTGGTACCGGTAAACCCTTACCGCCTTACTACAAGGTCCCTTTGCGGGTTGGAGAATTTAACGCCTGCTTTTTGCAGGCGTTAAAAACCAACCCGCAAAGGGACCATGGAGCTAATTACGGTACCGCAATTTGCGGTGCCGTAATTAGCACCTTCCCCATTCCCATTATGCCCTATGGGGCAAAAATGGGAATGGGGAAGGGCAATGGGGGAAGGGGGAATTACCGCCCCACCAACCTTGGAATAGGGCGGTAATTCCCCTTTCCACCAAGGCGGTGCCGGTATTTTACCGGCATGGACCAAGGTGCTAATAGAACCTTGGTCCACCGCCGTCCGTGTAATGAGGCCCATAGTATCGCATGTTGATACTAGTGCACCTACGCTATCGATAATGCTCTGATTTTGATCAAATTGGCTTTACCACTCAAGATCTAGCTGGTCATTCAGTCTGGAGCTACTGAAAGATCCTGCACCCACTAAGGAGATGGCGCTTAAGTGTAATAAAGGCAGACAAAAGCTGAGATGGCACCTGAAGTTTATTTAACAAACTCTGTGTGGACATGTACATACGTTTAGTCTAAATTGGTTGGACACCCCCATTTCCGTTGTTTATGGCACAACTGTGTCTCAGACAAATGTTCTTTAAAAGAAAGCTCATCAAGCAGGCACATGGTTAGCTACAAAACTAAATGGATCTCGGATAAGGAGACTGAAAAGGGATAGCGCTGAGCAGGTGATCATGGGTGTGAATAGAAAATAGAGCGCATTCTCGCAAGCTCTGCACGATGAGGAGGAGATTTCCCCACTTGCGCAGGCAATTCATTTGAAAAGGGTACAGTGCCCCACTATTTTTGAGAAACATATTCAAAATTAAAGGACCTGCCACCAAGGAGGAGGCAGCTGCAGTTATTATGTCCCTTGAAACAAATAAGGCACTGATGGGTTTTCTGTTTCTCTTTTATATGCATATTGTAACTGTATTTGTAATTTCAAACACATTAATGCATACAATAAATCATAACCTTATTCCCAGTAGAACATAAACATATCATGGACCAACAACTAAGTGAGAACATGGTGGTATTCGAGATATAGTCAACGTAGATATTGCATTTAATAAGTCAAGCAATGTGCATCTTCAAATTGTATGACAGCTAATCACCATAAAATAGGCTCAAGGACACGACAAAAACTAAAAGAAAGAAAAACACACATATTATAGAAACAAGGTACAACACCCCCTGGTTCTTTTGTAAGGCCTTTTCTGTTGTGCTAACATCCTTTCTGAGAAGGGTTAACTCTTTTAAGCTATGACTTGACTTATTCCTTTTCGATCTGCACCGTCAGCTCTAACATGTGCTGTTCCACTGGGATCTTCCTGTTCCCCTCTTCGTTTTAATCTTTATCTTCGTCCCTTGGCTGGCCTTATTGCAGAACTTGATTCGTGTTTTTATACATGTGCTGATGATTTCCAGTGGCTCTTTCGCCTTGATGCACTTGAATTCGATCCTCCTGTGGAACTGAGATCATGTTTGACGGCCATCGTAAAATTGGATGTCGAACAACTTTCTGAAATTAAATGCTGATGAGACAGAGATTTTGGTGATCGGCTCTCCCATCCCAAATGAGGAGTGGAACACTGAGTAAAGGCCTGACTCATGGGGGCCTTGTCCTGCCCCTAGTGCATCTGTTAAGATCCTTGGGATCAAACTTTTACCTTCAGGCTCCAGAGAAACTAGATTTAATTGGTTTACAACTCTGACTTTTTTTTAACTGAAACTCCTAAAAAAGATCCTTCCTTTTGTACCATTCTATACTATTTTGTGTAGTAGACAATCCGCCATTCACTAATTGGGCGCATTCTATATTCAATCTAAACTGACCCATTATAGCCACCCAAGACCCTTGTGAACATCTTCGCAGCTTCTTCTGAAAGTTTTGAGGTTTCGCAAAACACGTGCTGGAGGTCGTTCCCTCTCTGTTGTTGCTCCTGCCTTGTGGAACGCTGTCTTTCCAGCTTCATGAAATAGCTGATTTCCCTGATTGTTCTTTATCAACAAGATGCCCTTGGGCGATAGTCAGCACTTTATGAATATATACATACAGCCATGGTGAAGGTATTTTAACAGCTGCTTGAATTCTGATGGGTGAGTCACAGATCCATGAATTGCAGATGCCGAAGTATATACACTTGCACTGAAGGTTTTGTGAGATTTTCGTTGGCATGGGAAATCTGATAAAGGCTCCAATTTATAGAGGGCTAATGCCCTGCAGTATTGTCAAAAAATCTTGAAGTAGTCTGTAGTCTGCACATTTATCTGCTAGGCGTAAAAAAGGGTTGAGTCCCAATTTTCTGTTAAAGGTAGATTGAGCTGGAATAGGGACTAAGTTGTAAAGTGTGCCGAAACATATGTAGACATCCCACAGACACTACAACTAATGTGTCTTTTCTCTACAGCATCAGAACTTTTATGCTGTACACGTAGAGTATGTTCCCCCCCCAAAAATTGCAAAATAACCAAAATTGTTTGAAATAGTTTGCCAAGGTGATCTGTTACAAATGTCACTATACTAACTCTAGACACCACTAGTAGAAAATGTGTTTTTGCTGGACTTTTTAACATTTGTGTTTTTCAATTTGTTCTAAGTTTATGAGGTGCCTTGCGGAAAGCACCCATCACATATATTTCTTTGTGTTACTAAATTTCTCTGATTAAAAAATGTGTTTTTACTTTGCCCACTCTTTGGAAAACAATGTTTGTTCTATGTGATTCCTAGATAGATAAAATAGATAATCTATCACGATATTCTCTCCCTTTGTCCCTGACCCAAGTGTAAGGTGGACTAAAAGAGGGGTAATTGAGCTCTTTTTCGTGTTTTTCTGACCATTTATCTGCTAACCTTCAGAACTTTCTACTAACTATTAAAGGTTCAAGCCAATATATCAAATCAGTTTTGCAATAAGCTCCTAATGTCCCATCTCACACGGAAAGGGTCTGTTTTCTCCTCACTCAGCAACTGGGACACATAAATATATCTCTTTCAAACTTTCCGATGTCAGGACATAGCTGCCAACTGGCTGACTTCATAGGAGTAAGCTACTGCCAGTGCTGAGCTTTTCGACAAATGGCACTTTGGACTCTGATACTTGTAGTTTCCATGTTCCCATTTTGAGTATAGACCTACAATGCTGAGTGCTGTTGGCTTTTTTTTTAAAGAAGAGGGAGAGAGGGAGAGGATGAAGTGAATTGTTGTTGCTTGTGGGTATGTCAAGCCTTACAGGTTTTACTGAGGGTTTTATGAAGGCAGGAATCAAGTCCCACTGTCCAATCAAGAGGGCTGAGAAAGGGGCATTTCACCTCCCAGTCAGAGGACTTGAGCCATTCAAAGACAGGTTAGAGGGCCTTTGTAAGGATTATTGGCTGGTATACAGACTATAGTCTACAATTTGGTTGACTCAGGTTGGTCGATCTAATTCATACCTGTTTTTGTTATAATAGTTGCCCCATAAGCCGTTTTCCTACCCCACATCAATTCCCCTCCGTACCCCTATATGTATATATACTTAGATATATACATATAGGGGTCCCAAGAGGGGGTGATAATGAGAAATTGTTACGACAAGAGGAGACCAGACACATTATAGACTTTGAGAGCAAAACCCCGATGGGTCACAATGTGGATGAAGAGCTGTACACTTTTTTGGGAACTTAAAATGTGCCAGTTAGCCATTAAACTACCTCCCTTTTGGTCGTATATAGTATTGCTTAAACAGTCTGACTCCAACAGGCCATACATTTGTTGGCTGTTTCATTTTGTGTATCTCTCTGCCAAGGCTAAATTGCTGTCCCTATCTTGAACATTGTGTTCATGATCCAGTTTCCTGACGATGTTCCTGTGTTTTTTTGCCTTTCTTCCCCTTAGGTTTTTTGTGGGTAGATTTTTTAATTTTAATTTTATTAATGTTTTTTCTACATGTCGCCCATGAACATAGTTTATAATGAAACATCAAATTGAGGTGCATCTTTTTGTGATACACAGTATCTGCTTATACATGACTGCCAAGTAGATTAGACTCTAGTCATATAAGGTCTTTCGAGCATTTATGAATCAAGAGTAATGTTGTGCTATGTAGGAGTATTGATTTTAAGCAAAGCACTTGCACTTTAATTGATGGTTACAAGACAATGTCTGGTCATCGAAGTATGCTGCTAAAAGATTGCACTATGCACTAGCACTTTACTACTAAAAGCTGCCATGCACCTGCACTTTAATTACAAATTGTCTTTTATATACATGAAACTACATAATGCCACACCATCATCTTGTATAACAAATATTTTAGTTATGTGGTTTTTGTAAAAAAGCTTGAAATACTACATCACACCTATAGGCGTTTTATTAACAGCGTCACTATGATGCTTATTTAATGTCGATTGCTCAAATTTGACGAGGTGCACAAAACCTTGAAAAGATTTTCCGAATTATTTAAAAATTGAGATGGAATGTATATTCATATATGTACTATCTAGTAAAATTTATAATTTATTAGGTTTCGAACAATATTGTCTACATGCAGACATGGTGCTAGAATTGCATTTTGCACTGTATAAGATGGCCGAATGTAAAAATGTCATCTCTGTTAGTCACCTTTTCTCTGTTCATGTGGTATGCCATGGGTTAAAAGAGCTCCCACAACAGGGTGCAGCTACTGTGAACAAGCCACAGGAGTGTGGCGAAACGCGTCAGGTAGCCTCCCCTTGCTACTGGGAAGCCATTTTTCTACTGCATAGTTTTTGGAATTAAAACTTAAAACCTTTTAAAAGTGAATTTTTGGCTGTGCAGTGGTTTACTTTTCGGTGAGCACTTGTTGCTCAACATTGATGGATTTCGTTCAATTAAAGGGAGTGCAGCTTTTAAAGGAACTCGACCTTGCGGTCTGTGTTTAGTTTTCAATTTATATAATATATATATATATATATATTACATCGCCTGCGGTAGCGGCCATGTTGTTAAGTTGCTAAACCCATGGGAAGAGCACTTTTTGGGTAGCTTATAACTTCGCTCCTCCTGGACGAATCCTCACAAAACTTTGCAAAAAAAGTACCTGAATTTTCTTGCAAAGTTTGGTGAGGTTTGGTCAAGGGGGGGCAAAGTTATGGGGGGGTCCCAAAAGGTCTTTTTTTCCCCGAAAATTCACAGACTGTTGCGTGGTCCGCGGACATCGGGACACGCTCACTGATTGGCGGGTGTGAAAACATGAAATGTGTCGGTTTTCCCGAAATGCCCGCCATCTTGGATTTGCTGACTTTTTTGGGGTCCGCGGACAGCGCTGTGAAAACATTTTTAAAAAAGCAGCATTTCACTTGTCAAACTCAACAAACAATTTCTGGGGATGTGGGGGGGATGATGATTGGATTGGATATGGCCATAAGAAGCCAATAGATTGGTTGTTCACCCCCCCTGAAAGTCCACGAACACTTCAGATGTCCTGGGGCAGTCCTGTGGTGTTCGCGGACACTGCAGATGTCCTAGGACATCTGCACCTATTTCTGCATTACAGGGTTGGGGAAAAGCAGTTTTTGGATGGCTTATAACTTTTGCGCCACTCAGTGAAACTGCATTTCACATTGCAATTCTATTCTAGGACTTATCCTGAATGATTTTGCAAAGTTTTGTGGGATTCTGTCAAGAGGGGGGAAAAATTAGAGGGGGGATTCCAAAATATTGTAAAGGCATATAAATGTGATGTCATTTGACGAATCTGCACAACATTTGGCAAAATGATTTTGGATCCAGATATAAATGGTTTTCTAAAGTTTGGTGCGATTTTCTCAAGAGGGGGGCAAAATTATAGGGGGGTCTCAACATTTTTAGATGGCTTATAACTTTGTTGCTATTTGACGAATGTGGACAAAGGTTTTGAGAAAGATTATAGACGCAACCTTCAATGTTTGTGTAAAGACTGAATGGATTTTGTCAAGTGGGGGCTAAGTTATATGACCATTGTATGTACATAAATTGTGACACTTTTTAAAAAATAAAACATGGGTGGATTTCGAGCAAACTCGTGAGGAGCATTGGCAAGGACATTAAAGCATGGTTTTGCAAATGTGCCTGTGTTTTATTTTTTGACAATTGTAATAATGTAGGTACAAAAAATAGTCATATACCTTTGGTGACTGAGGTATAGCCTGTGGCCGTGGGCAGTAGCCAGATTGCCTGGGTCGTGGCATAAGGTCATGACGCGGACAATCTGGCTACTGGCCATGACCGCTAGGGACGAAAAATTGTGTTAAAGTGGCTATGTCTACCTGGGACTGGCTATGTGGTAAAGTTATTCGAAGGTAGGATAGGCTTGAAAGGTAAAAAAAGTGCTTGTAGTAATATGTTTATAGGGTTTTGCAGGGTGCCATGGCAAGGGAAGAGGGGCTGTGTACGGAGCCCCGCCTTCTCTTTCCATGTTGACTGTCTTGGAAAAGGATTTTCCTTCCTACAGCGGGACGCCAGAGGCGTCCCGCTGTAGGAAGAAAAATCTATCTTTTAGCACCCTGGGTTCCCGCTTTGGGAACCAGGAGTGCTAATCACCTTTAACCCCCATTTCAGGGGCTGCAATGGACGATAATGGTCCATAGCCCTCCTTATTTAATTATTTATTTATAACCCACCACTACCTGCAGACATCAGGCTGTGTGGTTGCCGTATTTCTTAAAGAAGATGAGGTGGAGGAAGACAGTTTACTACTTGCTGAGAAGGGAACAACCTTTCTGATAGCATTGCGGTCATTGGATTTGGTGTGGCAGCGTATGGAGGTGGTCCCGTAGGAGTACTGTCCAGGTAGTCTGCGACTGAGTACAAATTTGCACTAAGTGCATTTCACTTTGGTAGCTTTAGCCTTTGGTACACTCCCAACAGTAGCAAAGAACTGGCACAGCCCTGATTCGATCTTGGTGCTAGAAGTAAGCACTTCCTCTACCTCATCTTCTCGGTCCTTTTCATTGTCTTTGAAAGTACTGCTTAACAACTTTTTTTACTGAATTTCATGGGTTTGTATTAGTGCAACTTAACCATAACGTCCCTTTAAAAAAGTTTTTTCAAAGAATTTCATAGGTTTTTATTAGTCCAACTTAACCATAACGTTCCTTTAACAAAGTTATTTCAGGGAATTTCATAGGTTTTTATTAGTGCAACTTAACCATAACATCCCCTTAACAAAGTTTTTTCATTGAATTTCATAGGTTTTCAATAGTTCGACTTAACGATAACGTCCCTTTAACAAAGTTTTTTCATTGAATTTCATAGGTTTTTATTAGTGCAACTTAACCATAACGTCCCATTAACAAAGTTTTTTCATTGACTTTCATTATTAGTGCAACGTAACCATAATGTCCCATTAACAAAGTTTTTTCATTGAATATATAAATACATATATATCCATACATGTCTGTGCATATAGTCTGTCAAACAACAGTTTACACTTTGTAAGTCCGAGCTTGCTTCCTGCTTCATTTGTGAGCTTTGTTTGACTGTCGAGAAAGGAGGGAACAAGACAGGCTCAATCATTTATGGTTTTGGGATAGATGTGAAGTGCTTTTAGCAAGTTTAAGAAAGGTTTGGAAGATAGTTTTAGTTGTTTGAAGTGTTTGTGGAGATTGGCAATACTTGTTTGAATCCCATTTCTTTTGTCCTTTTTCTACCTGGACACAAAAGTCCACCTTTTTGAAAGTGTAAGAAAAATAAAGGAATTCATCTCATGGTGTTACTCATGGGCTTAACCATGGCTTTGACTGCACCATGTACAACAGTTGTCGGAACATCATGCTGTGAGTACATGACTGAATGGTTATGAGGTTCAAAAAGGTCACTGTATGAACGTCTGCCAAAGCACTGAAAAGGGTCAGCTCAGTTGTCAACCCTGCCGGTACAGGAAACAAAGTAAAGTGACCTGGCGACTGGAGGACTTCTCAATGAAAGCCTTCCCAAAGCCCCACTAAGGAACTTGACTCCTTACAGTGGTGGAATGTAACTTCAATCTATCAACAGCAATGGTCAAAAAGGTCCTGTATTGGCAGAAGCTTAGTGTGGACTGAATGAAACCAGGCTTAACACACATTTTACAGTTCATTGAAAGCTTTAATTGCCCCTATTGAGCAAGCTGAACTATCTTGTTTATCCCAATTGAACAGCTTTGGGACAGGAAGCAACTCAGACAGCTTAAGGACTGTTTTATATGGTTGAATAGATAAGTGCACAAAAACTACTAAATCACCTGTAAAATTCAAAAATGAAAAAAGAACAAGTGAAGACACATAACAAATCAGCTGAAGCAGTAGGGTCAATTTAACTAGAAAATTCACCGATAATTTCAATACTGAAAAGATAACAAGATGATAAACATAAGACACTCCCAGAGAAAATTCATCTATAAAATTCAACAATGTAAATAGAATAAGAGGAGAAAAATAAAAAGTACTAACCACAGCCAAGAAATCTCACCTAAAATATTCAAAACTGAAAAAGAACAGGTGGAGAAACATTAAAAACTAGGAGATGCTGCACTGAACATTCACTTGCTAACTTCCTCTAATATTTTGAAAATTGAAATAATGCGAGGAGAAACATCATTATCAGAAGAGAAAATTTACCAAATTAAAAAAAGAAAGGGGGGAAACACAAAATTACCAACTGAGTTCCAGGCCAAAAAAACCAAAGAAGCAGTGGAAATTCTCGTAAACAACTTTTCTGAAAGGTTAAAAACTGAAAAACGAGGAGGAGAAAGATAAAAAGCAGAAGAAGCAGCAGCAGGCACAAATAACTTACATATTGCACCAACAAACCTCAACAGTGAAATAGAACAAGAGGAGGAACATCACAAATCAAAAGAGGAAATTCCCCCTCAAAATACTTGAAAACAGAAAAAAAGCATGAGAGAAACCTAAAAAGAAGCAGATGCAGCAGAGAATATTCACTAATAAAATGTACAACTAAAAAACAAGACAAAAAACATAGAAAAGTAGCAGAAGTAGAAGAGATCGTTAACATTTAAAATAAAAAATTAAGAGGAGACTCAAAAAACTTGCAGAAGCAGCAAGGAAAATTTAACAACACAATTAACCTTCACATTTCAAAACTGAAAAAGCACAAGAGGAGAAACATAAAAAGGAATACAAAATATGTACCTACAAAATTTAACTATAAAATGTTAAACTAAAAATAAGAGTGGAATCATAAAAAAGCAGCATAGACAATTCACCTACACAATTCGAAACTATGAAAAGGACAGGAGGTGGAATATGAAAAAGCAGCAAAAGAGAAATTTGCCAACAATGTTCAAAACATAAAAAGAACAAGAAGAGAAATATGAAGAAACAGCAGAAGAAGGGACCATGTACCAACGAAATTCAATGCTGAAAAAAAGAGGAATATAAAAATGCAGCAGAAGCAGTAGAAACAAATGCACCTACAAAATACAAAATACAGATGTGGATAAATGATGTGAATTCTGTAAATAGGCTGACTGCCAACAGTGAAGCTGACAAAACAGTGAAATGTGGATCCAGGACACTGACCAAGGAGCTCCGGTGAGGAACAGAGAGGTCCAGAAGCACTAAACATTGATAAATGCAGCTCCCTCATACGTAAGTACTGGGACAAGGAAGAGGGACATGGAGGTAATTCTGGGCTGAGGAGCAGATTTTGAGGGTTGAGGTAGGAGGTGGGAGGGAGAGGGGATGTGTGGGGGTTGGGTGGGGCAGGGATTGTGCGATAAATCCTAATTATCATCCATGTCCATGCAGGTATGACATGTGGTATTAGTGGGTGTTCAGTCATAATATCGAGAGAAAAAATGTCTAAAGACAATAATTTCGAAAAAATAATGTCAAAAAAAAAATATCGAATTCTTTATTTTTTTATTTATATTTTTTTGGGGGGGTTTCGCAAGTAAAAAAAGGTAAAAACAAAAAAAGGGGGGGTTGGAGGGAAACCCCCCCTTTTCGAATAAAAAACGAATAAAAAACGTAGTGAAAAAGAAATTCAATTTTTTTTCGCCATTATTTTTTCGAAATTATGACTTTCGACATTTTTGTATTCGATATTATCACTATAAACCGTATTAGTGGATGTAGAGGCATTTTGGTGCAGACAGTCTAGTGATGTCTTAGTCTGACTTGACTTTTATTTAACTGGGCCTATCTGATAAAGCAGTCCTGCTAAGTGGGATTACCTGGCTAGACTGGCATTTGGGTGCTGCCAGTCTAGCCGTTTCTTACTGTGGCATTGTATATTTTTCTGGGCATCTGTGATAAAATAATCATGATAAGTGTTATTGCTTCGACTGGCATTTTGGTGCAACCAGTCTAGGTATATCTAAATGTGGCCTGGCATGTTTTACTGTAATATGTTATTACGTGTTTAGACAAGTCTACATTGTGCAGCCAGTTGGCAATTTTTTAATAGCAAAGCATTACATTATTAAAAAATTAATGTTCCTGTGCACTGTTGGTGACTTGCATAATTTAGATTTTTAGATTGGTGTTACTCTACAAAACAATTGCAGAAAGGTTGCTGTATAATGCATTAAAACACATATTTATATCTTTCTCCTAGTGCAGTGTGCGGTACAAGCGCGGTAACCAAGGTCGGCCCAGTGTGTGGCATGACACGTGATTTTTTGCCTAGCTGGGGTGGACCCTCAGCATGGCTTGCAGGGGGGCCCAGAAATTGTGTGCTATGCCACTGTTGACAGCTTTTACATGGAAACAAGATCGAACCCGGTATCACCAAACCTCATGAAAAACTGTACATTCGAGGGACAAATTTAACACGAACCATCCCGCTGATGCTCGTAAAGGAGCGAGGGAAAGAAAAGGGAAAACAGCCCGAGATGATACAGGGTTAATAGAGAGCAAAAGAGGGGTAAGACTGAACAAAATGGCAGGGGTAATACAGAGGTTGGATTGATTGTGATAGAATGGGAGAGAGGGAGAGAGAGAGAGAGAGAGAGAGAGAGAGAGAGAGAGGGAGAGAGAGAGAGAGAGCGAGAGAGAGAGAGAGAGAGAGAGATTTTAGATGAACGAGATAACACATGGGAAGGGGGTAGTAAAAAGCGGATGCGGAGTGATGAAAATAGATGAGAAATGACAGGTGTTCGGAGACTCTTGTTTTTCGCTCCATGTGCCAGCACTTAGTGAGGCAGTATTCCATCTACTGCTCAAATTGCTCAGACAATTTCTAAAATGTCAGAATGGGCCACAAGCCGTCTCGATTTCACTCAGTTTCATCAGCTGAAATGACTCAAATGTCAACATTCTTCCAAATATTCAATGGCGTGTAACCCCCTACTCCCTTCAGTCGTGACAGACTCTGTGCAAAATGCCAATGTTTCCTGCTGTTCCTGAGAGCAGAGGCCGTGTCTGGTCCTTACGGCCTTTGACCCACAACCAACAAAATGTCAACCTGTCCCTTAAATCCACTGCCCCCCGCCCCCTACCGCACAGCCCCCATCAACCTGCAGCCAGCAGGCACTGAACATTTCAGTCCTGCGGAGTTTGTCTGCTCCCCCTCCCCCTGATCTACACATAACAGGGCTAGAGCTCCCCCCACAGCCTGTTCCAGCACACAGCTAATGGGGCATTTATGGCATGCCCCTTCATTATCTGCCCACCCCAATGAATTAGCAGCTCAAAGAGCATTACAATCCCCCCTTAAAGTTCTTCTCCAGCACAACCTACAACATTTAATCCGGCCACCACAGCCTTGCCTGCCATGAGTCCATGTAAGCTACCACCAAAAAGTGTTACCCTTCTCCCTATGCCCTGTGCTGCCCATGTAACAGGCAACTGTGGTTGCCCTAGCCCTTATAGCCTCTAACCCCTTCTAAACTTACATCCATCAGGGCTACTGATGGTGTACTGTCTCTGCTCCCATTCAACAGGACCAACGCTAACTAGATCCTCTGGCTTCACCCTACTTACAGACAGTGCTACTATATCTGCTACAACTACTGCCCTAGCACACCTACTCTACGTCGAGGAGGGGCTGTGTTGCCCACTACAACCTTGTTCCCAGACATCCAACAACTGCACCGTTCAGTCTCTTCACAAACTAGCTCACAGAGCACAGCACCACTGCCTGTCCCCGACAGCTTCTCAACCACCAGTCCCCCACCGACAACAGGGTTCCCATCTGACACCCTACAACCAGAACTATATCCTGAAACGAGATTGGGCCGTATAATTGGAACCGTCTATGCTAAGCTCTGTCTAATTTTTGTGATGCCCTTATTATTGATGCAAGGTCACAGGATGTTTTTGGAGGTGAAGCCCACACCTTCTTCTTTGGTTCGATAGGGGGGATTTTCCTGGATACCTCGCAATTCTTTTTTGTTGAAAAAGTAGATTTTCCACGCTGTTTGCGTTTGGTGATAAGTGCAGGTTTTATTCATCAATTACGGTGTGGGTTCACGGACTGAGGACGCAACAGCTCCATGTTAGATTGAATTCAGGGCCGATGAGCTGTGATACACAGGACTTACCTAGATCCGATACAGGACCCCACATGGGGCAAGAGCTAACTACCAATAGCCTTGATAAAGACCCACGAGGTCAAAACTCATGCCGGTTGACCACAATTGGGACCATGAGCCCCCACCGTAATTGATGAATAAAACCTGTACTTACCACTAAACGCAAACAGCGTGGAAAATCTACTTTTCAACAACAAAAAATTGCGAGGTAGCCAGGAAAATCCCCCCTACAGAACTATATCCTACCTTCGGCAGACCAGTGCTAATTTGCAATTTACAGTCCCCCACCCCTATCAAACACACAGTCAACAGGCCCAGCCTTCCCCTTCAGTAACTGCCCCGCCCAACATAGAGCTAACAGGGCTCCATCTGTCCCCGAAAATCCCTGCCCCATCTAACCTACCACCAGAGGGACCTGACCTGTATCTACAGCCTGCACCCAATCCAGTCTATACTACACAACCTACTGTGAGCAGGACTCAACCACTCTCCCCTCTTAAGCATCTGCCAACAATCCACACCACAGCCTTTGCTACCCAACAACAAAAACCCAATTTGGCTGCCATGCACCCTTATGCCTCTGGGCATTTATACTGTGCTTCATGCCACACTCCAGCCTCTTAACGTGGGACATCGTGAACCCGTTTTGCTTGGTGTTGTCATGTTGCCAAGACGAGTCATTGCCCCTAAGCTATAATCCCAATCCATGGGAGATGAATAGAGCCTGATTTGCACACAAAAATTCAATTGGACTTTCCCATGTTACAACATTTTTGTAAATCAGGCCCATAGAGTCTAGAATTAGAGTCCGTCTCTGCTCCAGCCTGCCCCTAAAACATCTACCCTTTCCAATCTACCTCTGACAGTGCCAGGCTTTCCTGTAATCCTCCCTAACCCACCTAATCTGCTTCCAGGAGGGCACAACGTCCCCATCAGGTTCACATACCACCTGCGGTCAGGGGTGTTACTAGGTCTGGAAAAGATCCAGGGCTATGCTAACGTCGGACCTTTTGGGACTCGGGGATAGCAGCCTTTTGGTTGTAGCCCCAGAGCTTCTATCCGGGGCTACAACCAAAAGACCTGGGTCTATAGCCCCCTCAGACCCCCCCCCAGCAACGCATCTGTCTGCAGTTAACTCATAATTGACCTTCGGTACCCACGTCTAGTCCTAGGCTATTGAACCGTGCACGCCTCTTCATGCTTTGATGTTGGCAAGCACTGACTGTCCATATATGGCCCTGCCTTTTTGTTGCTAGGCTGGTCTGAGAGGTATCCCATACAGAGAGCATCGGACTGCCCCCGCCGCATTGGCACCGTGGCACTGCTGCGCAGCCCGCTGTGCTTATAGTAACTTTTGGAGATTGTGGCATCCCACGATGCAGCGTCCTCACAGAGGGTAGCAGCGTCAGAAGGCACAGACCATAACTGGACTGCTCGTTAGGTGGCACCCGCAGCCCCATTCTTCTCTGCATGTACGATGGCTTTTTATATGCAAAGTGCTTTCTCATTTGGTGGGTGCCATTTGAACGTATTAAACTAATACAAAGAGGAGGAAAAGGCCCTGTGGAGGGCTGGCGACTCTCTTTAAAGGAGCCCCCAATTGCAATATAACAGAAGTGGCCATGCATTCAGAGGTTCCAATGCAACTTTTTGAATAAAAATTTTGAATGGGAAAACCATTATGTGTTTCAAATATATATATATATATAATAGCCCCATCCCCCACAAACGTGGTTGACACCATTACCTCGATTAAAGTGGAAATGAAAAATCTTTGTAATACGTTTCCTGACAATAAAATAATGTTAATATGTGGTGGGGATTTAAACATTAAATTGGGAATTGCCCAGCAGAAGATCTATGCGACCCAGTGGTGGGTACGGTGATAGGCATTGCATTGCCTCACATGCGGGACCCTAACATTTGTGCAGAAGGTATGAAATGTTGACATTGGCTCATAAACATGGGGATGAGATCAACCAATGGTAGATGAGGTGATCACATGCCGGGACGAGCAACATATAGGAGCACCAGAGGTAGTTTCACCATTAATTACTTTCTGGTGACAGTTCATTTATGGAAAAAGATAAACAGTTTCATATCCATGTTAAATTAAACGCAGATCCTACAATTGGTAATATCATTCGGATCTATTCGTTTACAGCGACCTCCATCATTGCGACCCCAAAATTGCAGACTTTTATTTATTTCGCCCCACTTTACACCACAAATAAATGTGTGTGGAGACCCCCGTAACTCCCCCTACTATGCCATTACCCCCACACATTTAGATGTAGTGTAAGGGGGTCGAAATAAAAAAAAGATGAAATATTTGATGGGTGCGCAGTAATGGTGTAATTCCCCTCATTCAACACCAGTTAGAGATGACCTGTAAGGGCTCCTCCACCAAAAGGTTAAGGTGGGAAGTGGCTAATAAATCATTGATAGGAGAGCAAATATTGAAGCAAAATCTGCCGAGATGTGTCACCCTGTTAAATGAAGAGGCGAATTCAGTGTGGTCAGTATTAACCTTTATGGAACCTACTAGGGATATCAAGGTATGCTGAGCCTATCCTGCGAGTGAGCTCCTTTGCCTATCTGGGAATCTGTTTTTCTGAAATAGTTTCACCAGAAGCCCACTTTAAAAAACAACTGCTATCAAAGAGTCAGTCCGTAGGGGGTATCTTTTTGCTTTATGAGGCAATATAAGCAGCAACCACTGAATATGATCAAGAAAATCTATCTCGCAGGAACTCGAGGGGTAGTCAAATATGGAGCAGCTTTATGGGGCTATAAGGAACAAAAGGCCATTCAAAAAGATGCCTTTCTGAAAAAGGTGCCGGCTCTACCAAGCTCTGCACCGAATAATGAGGGAGGCTTAACTTACATCCAAGATGAGTTAGCATGTGAATAAACACACTCTACCTTTAACCTAAAGTGCCAGCTCCTTTGCTCCTAACTCATCTAACTCATTCTCCTATGCCTTTTCCTTCCCTTGTGTTTCACTTTCTCTTCTCTTGGATATAATTGACAATGTACGAATCTATGTTTTTCTATTAATTTATATAATTTATGATGAATGTGTGCAAACAATAATTTTCTCTGAACCTTATGACAACAGTTGGCTTACATCATTCTCATGACCATGCTTGATGGATTAACCCCTCCACCTGTATTTCCAAACAACAATTATGCAATGAATGAAAATGTAATTTCACCAATACACGAATTCACTGATCACACTGCACATGTCACAATAATGGTGTGAACTCTGAACATATGATAACTTATGAACTCTTTGGTTGAAACACGTGTCGGCACCTTCTGAGGATTACTGCAATTCAGTAAAACACAAGCTAAAAGTTAAACAAGAACGTGTGGACTATACCTACTTCGCTCAACAGAGTGAAAGAAACGAATGTATATAATCTGGTGCACCAGCGCCATATGAGTATTAACTCCAACCAAACTCCATTGACCTATACTTTGATCACCAAGAGCGCGGGCCCTATAGTTTCTACCGACAGGCTGCACGTGCAACAAAAGCTGACTAAATACAGTGAGTAAGGGGCGGCAACCACCAGTTCCTAGTGCTCAGCTCCCTTCTCTGAACCTATCCTTCTTTGGATTCGGCTCTGGGCTAATCCAAATGCCTCATTGACCCATTACATTTGGAAAAAGGTATTAATGAAAAAAGGTGACAAGAACATCAAATGACTGTCAGATATGAAAATATAAAATCAGAATATTAATTCTGGGATGCACTTTGAGGATTTAAGCCTATTTTTTTCTTTTTTAAGACTTTATTTGTTAGAGAGTCAGAAAACCAGCAGGCCCAGAAGCACCACAAATTAGGCAGTAGTAAGTGCTCATTATATTGAAAAGATAACAGAGTGCACATGAACAGTCATACAGTTAACAGTATTGCAGTACAGATTCAATAGTTCGGTTCAGTCTGCCAGGTCACCCTCGCCCATGAATTCTGAATGAATTCCAAATGTTTTTGGGTCTACACATAGCTACTATTGTGCAAAGGTATCCCTCTTCCTTTTCATTAGTGAACACCAATTCCCACAACCATTTATTTTATTTTATTGTTAATTTAATACCAGCGAGTGGTCTCTAAGTGCGGGATCAGGATTCGAACCTGTGTTGCACCATCTTGTCTTGCCCCCAAGACAAACACTTTGCCCCTGAGCTGTCCTTCCTCCCCATTCTTTACTAGTAGGGGCATGCTTTGAATACAATTGCTCAATATACATTTCTTTGCCACAACACATGCAATATTGAAAAAGTGTTGTCTGATAACCAAAACCTTGCCTATATCTCCCATCATGTATTTGAGCGCAGCGGTGGAAGTTCTAATGCCTCATGCACTATTGCCGCAAAGTTACTCCAGAATGTCAGGATCGGGGAGCATTCTCAATACATATGAAATGAGTCTGCCTGTTCTTTGCCACATTTCTCACACTCGCCACTCACACACAGGGACAACTTGGCCAATTTGGCGGGAGTATTATGTAAATGGTTTCGAATTTTGAATTGGATCAGATGGAAGCCTGAATTCATTGAAATTTCTTTGTTCAATTAACAGCATTTACTCCATTTATCATCTCCCATTGTTATCCCCAAGTCATCCCACTTGGCTCGCATCACATTCCGTGACTTTTGGTGAATCTGATGTAGGCCGTATAGCCTGGACAACCCGCATCTACCTCCATCAGCAGTCACCACCGCCACTATGCACTCATGAGTTTTCGGCTCAAGATGGGAAAGAGGGTCACTGTTTATGGAACGCTGCCCTCATAGGGCAGTACTGCAGCACCCCGAAAGGGTTCCCCACCAATTTTATAGAGAAGTCCTTGAAGGACACACACCGTCCCTCCGAGAACATATCCCCCACTGTCAAGTGTCCCTGCTCATCCTCAGATATTTTAAGGTCCTTGTCAAATGTGGGGGAGAAATCTGCACTGCCCCTTGTCCCCAAATGAATGAAGTCACCAATGATCTAATCTTGGTGAAGAAAGTCCACCCAGGCCACATGGGAACGTTGCAAAAGAAATAAAGTAACTTTGGGAGAATTATCATTTTCAATAACGAGAACGGCCTGTGTAGCGAGATCAGGAATCCTGGCCAGACCTTCAATTTAGCAGTCAACTGTTGTAAATACATCTCGTGATTATCACCATATAACGATTGCTCTGTCTTAGAGACAATGATCCCCAATTATCTGAAACATAACGGGGCCTAGTGACCCCCATACTCACCGGTCGCGCAGTGGCTGGCATCAGTGGAAACAGCTCAGATTTAATACTATTTATCTCATAGCAGTAGAATCATGTAAAAGTGTTTATCCTGCACTATTGGGTCTGAGTTTTGCTCTCGGACTCGAATATATAGCAATATTACTTGCGGTGGCCCCACAATCCCAATCCCTCCATGCCCATCTGTATCCCTTATGGAATTCCTTGCATAGTTTCACCTCCAGCCCGTCGGAGACCGGTGCCTTCTAGCTGCTGACTCCCCCACAGCTGCCATTGCCTCCTGAACTGTCAGGGGCTGCTCCAAGGTCTGACATGCCTCCTCGGATAACTTGGACAGCCATTCTCCAGGTATCTCACCAAGGCATCTTCCGTGAAGGTGTTGCAGTTAGTATTTAGAGATGAGTATTAAGCATGGAAGACATTGTTTATATCTCCTTCCTTCACCAGCACTGTACCATCATGCCCTCTAATCCCGGTGACGGGGTGTCTGAATGCTTCAGCCCTAGCTATATTAGCCAATAGCCTACCCGCCTTGTCTCCTTCCCATAAGATCTGGCCATACTGGGCTTGGACATATGTAGAATTTACTTATCTGCCAATACACGCAATCTCTCGAGTCTCCCACTGATCTGCCCAACAACAACTCACCATGCAACCTGACGTGTTCATTTTCCAGCTCACATAGCTGGGTCTCAACCCCCTTCTCCCTCCTGCCTTACGCTCCTGAGTGTGCCAGCTGATGTGGACAGGAGTACCCCCCTCAACCATACCTCAAAAGCCCCCCACAGCGTACAACTGCTTCGCACTGAGCCCTCACCAATTGTGAAAAATGCAGCAATGTCAGCGTGCAACGTCTCCACCACATTCGCATATTTCAGCATAGTCGCGGCCATTCTCCACAGCAGATGAGGCCCGGGGCTACCAGCAAAAACCAGAGACGGCACCACCGGGATGTGGTCCAACAGAGTCTGTGGATATATTCTGCAATCTTGTGTCGCTGACAAATCAGAAGCTGGTATCCAGAAGCATATGGGCAGCCCAGAACCATGGACAGAAGAATAATATGTGCATTCCCTTGTGTCGGATTGCAACTCACGCCACACATCAGTTGTGGGGAAACTCACCACTGTTGGTGAATCATCTGAGCCACCCTGGTCAGCACCCGAGGGGCACTGGATGTTCTATCCTCCCGGCTATTGAGGATAGTACTAAAATCACCCCCACCCCCCAAAAAATCTGTGCCTCATCTGTATCCCCAGCACACCCGAAACCTGGTGATAAAATGTAGGGTCATCTGAATTTGTGCTGTATGTATTAACCAGTATAACCAGGCTGCTTGCCAGCGCACCCCAAACCACATGACATCGGCCCTATGGGTCCACACTATTCCTGGACACCTGAAACCCCAAGGAGTGATGAATATGAGTGAGGTCCCCACGAGACTGAGATGAGTAATCTGTGTAGAACCTCAGAGGGGCACACTTGCCTGTGAACACCTCATGAACATGTGTCTCCTGGAGCATAAGTATGTTTGGCCCATGTTGGTCAACATAGGCCAAAATATTCCTGGTCTTAAATGGGTTGTTCAGCCCTCGCACATTCCACGTCAACAACTTAACTGGGAGACCATCCATACTTAGCACTTCACTTGCCATAACCAGCTGCATTGACCCCCATCTCCAGAATACCCTGTTGTGCTGCAGGTATAGCCGCCTTCTGCATGACTGCGAAACATTTTACCATTTTATCTTCCCCCCATATCCCTTCACCCCCCCAACCACACCATCCACCCCAAAATGATAGTGTAACCCATCCTGTGTCTCTGTCTAAGCCTCGGGGGGCACTATGCGAACACCAGATTTTCTTTGGAGTTGTGACACCTCCCAGCAAAGAGTCTGCAAATGCTAGGCAGAGCAAGACAGTAGAAAGCATCAAATCAAAGCAGCAACCTCTTTAGCTGAATTTCAGGTATTTGACAAAGACTGCACAGTTGATGATGCCGGACAGTCTGTCCAGCTTCAGGATCTCAACCCGCCGGGACGGGTCTGGACTGTTCGATATATGCAGCAGCCTCCTACAGGGATTTAAAAAAATGCAGACTCCTGCCATGCTGTCTGCGCAACTTGGCCGGGGACATCATGGCATATTGTACCTGTCTGCCTCACAGAAAACACTTCCCCTGATCAAATGTCTTCCTTGTGGCCTGGACCCCAGTCAAAAAGTCTGAATAGATGGGCACTCTGGTGGACTCCTATTGATGTGTTCCTTTCTCTCTAGCCAACTTCTGGAGAAAGTCACAATCATGATCATTTAAGGGCCAGGCTATAATTGTGCGTGCTGGCGCCCCGGGCTTGTGGAGCAGGCGAAGGGGACAATGAGCACTTTCAACCAGAAACTGCTCAGAAATTTCTGCCTCACTAATAGTGAATTTAGTAGGGCCTCCACAAATTGCTCCATAGGGCCATTAGCCACCCTCTCAGGGACACCCACTATCCTGATGTTGTTCCGTTGAGAACAGGATTCCAAGTCATCACACTTTGAGTGCACTGCCATAGGTTCTTTCCTGATGGCCTTAAGCTCTCATCCGTGCTCCCCCAAAGTACCTTCCAGGTCATCAACCCGTGCTTCTACCTCAGTAATCTAGCTGCTCTCCTTGTCCAGCTTTGTCCGGAAGGAGCTGGTAATGATGACTATGTTGTCAAGTTTATGTTTCACAGAGGCAAACTCTGCCTGCATCATCATCATGTAAGGGTCCACAGCGCCACCACCATGAGGGGCCACATTTGTTTTGCACACCGGAGGGGTCACAACCACTGCATCCCTGTGAGAAGTACTAGGATAGGAGTCCATTGGGCTCTTGTTGCCTTTGTCGCCACCTCGGGTCATGTCTACTGATGCCCACCAGGAATTCTTGCCCAATACTTGTGAGAGCCTTACAGGGTTATTACAGTATGACTAATCCACTCTCTGTACCTGCTGCTTACCAGAGGAACCACTCTTCCAGTCTCACCAGGCAAGTAACCCAGGCTATGTACCTGAAGGATGTGCCCCCTGGCAGGGGAATCAATGATCCACACCACAGGGCACCTCAGTTCCTCCTCTCCAGTCCTCTTGGAGCTGCCTCCTGTTCACATCCTCAAATTCAGTGTCCAACCGGGGACCACATGTGTCCGCCAGCCTCCAGATATGTGTGCACCGATCTGCTTTATCCAGTTCAGGGGCCCAAGATCAGAGCCTCAACAAGCACAGTGCCCTTTGTGGTCAGGTATTACATGAGACCCACAGAAGCCACTGTTCCACTCGGTAGGCCGTGCAATGTCTCCAACAGGTTTGCAATGACAATGGCGGTCTCCCACTCGCAGAGGCGGCAAGCTCCTCCTGATCCCACACCAAAGGAGTCCCGAGGCTGTGAGGCTGTGGGCTCGCCAGCCTTCTAGGATCTCTGCAGCTGCCCCTGCACACATCTGGGGCCACAAACAGCGCTCACCCATGATCAGGCCGCCCCAACTCCAGGAGCTGCAACGGGATTGCATGAAAAGATGGAATCTAAAATGCTGAATGCGCATTTAGTGTGCATTCGGCATGGGAGATTAGATCGAAGCCCATAACACCGGCCAAGGGAGCAGGGGTTGTGGGGGTGTTCCCCCACTACCCCAGTTTGGTATTATGGGCTGTTGGGATTACAGGGGTGTCCCTGCATACATTAAACACAGTGTGGGGGACAAATGGGAAACATCCCAAAGGATCGAATTACAAAATGGAGGCAAGTGGGCTCTGCAATTTTGTAATTCAACCTTTTGGGAAAAGTTATTTTGAAGTGAATCCAGCCGCACCAGGATCACTTTGCGCCCCAGTGCTCACCAGGCCTGTACCAGGGCCCAGAGTCTACAGCGTGTATCTGCGTTGGCTGCCGCTGCCGCAGGGTTCCCGGACTCGGATTGCCGCAGGTGCACACCAGTAGTTTGCCACACTCCTCAATGGCAGAAGTTGTGTTTTGAGCGCTCTGCCTCGCTTGTAAAAAGGATATTTGCTGATGAGGGTTTATGAGGACTCCGAGCTGCCAGTCAAGCAGCCATCTTCATTGTTGCTCAGCAGCGCCCCCTTTGGATTTAAGCCTATTAAACAGTTTGATTAGTCATGACCTGAATAAAAGAGCCAAAGCCTGGATAAATGAGAAAATGGAGATGCTGGAAATGGCATAACCACCCAAAAAGCGTTTCATGATTTTATCAAAAAATAAAATAAAGGATTATTTGAGATGGTCTTCCACCAAATTTTAAAGGTGTCCCATTACAAGAGCTCGTTTTGAATGCCTACCACTGGGTAAAGTACTGGCCAGAAGATCAGGTCTGAGTTGCCAGGTAAGGTGCCCTGTGTGTGGAGCAGAGGTGAAGGACCTTTCCTGTTAGTCTGCCCTGCATACGCACTATTAAGAAAGTGATTATTGGTGCCACCATTTTTTAAAGTGAATAGTTTTGTGCAGTACCTCCCGGCTTTACATTTTCTACTGAGTGCAAAATCGCCACTCATAGCTTCGGCTCTGTCACTCTTTATACGCAGAGTGCTCAGAAGAAGTTGAACGCTCAGGATGTATTTAAAAGCCATGTTGGGTTTTAATGTGGTTGTTTATGTATGTGGCAAATGCAATGCTTGTATAATTTTTGCCGGAGAGGTGCTGTAGATTGATGATCATGTCTCTGCATTGTTACCTGGCATGTTCTACGTTATGTATTTTATCCATGCCTTCTAAGCAGGGAATCACAATGGTCTCAAAGAGCCCAACATAGAGGAAGTGTGGCAATGGATAGCCACATTGGCTAGGGCATGTGCACTCTTTATTCCCCAGAGAGGTCTGGAGAAGGAGAAGATTCTTCCTTTGAACATTTGTATGATGATGGTTTTTAGGATTGTAATTATTATTTTTCTACTTTATGAGGGTATTTATATTTATGTTTGTATAACTTATGTTTGCTGTTGCTTTTATGGAATTGCTTATCCAAATAGAGTTTTGATGACTGACTGACTAATACAAAGAGCGCCTCGAAGCACAATTCTGCTGTATAGTGTGCATTACAAATAAACAATAAATAAAATAAAATGTGTGATTGGTCTCTCTTCCCCTGCCGCTACATTAAACCGCACCACCATACTCTAGGTTTACTATAAAGCAAAGGATATATTCATGTAAATGCTGTAGTTGCCATTACAAAAAACACAGCTTTGGGTTGCCAAAGATCCTCTTATACTCCAAGAGCAAATATGTTATGCTTTTCAGATGCTTTTGGAGTATATGTGGATAGTGCTGAGAAATTACCTATGTTCCTGTAATTCAGAGAATAAATTCACATGTTAGACTCTGGAGGGTATGGTGACACTATCCACTCATTCCTACGCACTGTATAGGTTAAAATGACACATTGTATTTCACTTTGGAGCAAGCTGTATTGTGTATACTCTGCAGAGTGTAGACAATTGAAAATATGTAAGCTGGTAACCCATATCCTGAGTTGGGGGAGTGCTTGAGCAATGATGGTTAGCTTTCGGGCAGAGTCGTTCCAGCTATGTGCCAGAAGTGTAAAAACCTGGGGCTACACCAAACACTCTGTTCTATACAAATGCCTACAATGTGCCAAAATCACGTAATAAATCAACCTAACAATATATAAATTGATATAATAATGTTCATGCTTTATATAATGTAACCTTGGTGGCTTTGGGGGTGAAGGGCTAAGTATATCCGACTGCGGCTTCAAACTCATGCCGCACAGCATTGTCCTCTTACCAAATCGAGCATATTTTTCGTGAGCTACCCACAATCTGACATGTTGAGATGTTGATCAAATACAGTCTGAGTTTAGCTTTATTTTCCCCATCATGATTGGAAGTCTATAATTACAAGCATGCAAAGAAATGGGATCCTAAAAAATGTGCTTCCGGGTTTAAAAAATGTTATATTTAGACCAGAAGAAACACAGTGAAATAAAATGCATGATTCTATCACAAGCTTTTACTCATTGTGTCATGCAGCATGCAGCTATATGCGTGCTTCCCATTTCTAATCACCCAACAATCGCACCTCTCATGTCACACGACCCACAGTACAGCAACTACCCATTTTCCACACACTGCTGGGGCTGCCGCCATCTTAATTTAACCATACTTATCATACAACATACAACCAATCATACGTACTCAATACCGGCAAGCTACATGTGAAGCAATCAGGCTTCAGGAGCTTTCATGGAACTGAATCTGCACTCTTAGACTTACAAACATACATGCTTGGCAAACTGGAGAACAGCAAGCCGGGGCTGCTGATGTTATTAGATCTCTCGGCAGCTTTCGACTTGCTGGATCATAAAATCTTACTTAAAAGGATGGCCACTGTTAGAGGCTTATCCGGCAACGCCATCTTTTGGCTCAGATCATTCTTGGAGGGCCGCCAGTCTTGTGTTTACTGGGGTGATTGTGTCTCCGAGCCACAAACAATAACATGTGGAGTCCCCCAGGGGGCATGCCTTTCACCTTTGTTGTTTAATATTTATATACTACCACTATGTGTTGACCTGGAAACCATGGGGATCTTCTTCTGCAATTATGCAGATGGTTTTCAGCTGGTTTTGGACATAACAGGGAGCTATGAAGTTGACCAACAAACTCTGACTGCTACATATCATGTTATTAAACAATGGATGTGAGTGAACCGGCTCTGTTTGAATGCCGCTAAAACTGAGCTGATGCTTTTTGGACCATAACACGCTCGATCCAAATTGAATCAAAAATATAATTGTTTTTCCATTGAAGGCAATCAAATCAAAACTGCGCAGAAAGTGAAGACTCTGGGCACCTATATAGGATAGCCTTGACAGCGAGGCACATGTCACAGCCATCTCCTCTAATACCAACTATCATCGTAAGGTATTGAGACAAGTTGCCCCGCTAATATCAGTGGAAAACCGCATAAAACTCGTAAGAGCAATAATTCTGCCACGTGTTGACTATTGCAATGCACTGCTGGGAGGAGCCAGAAAAGCAAACATTCAACAGTTGCAGAAAATTCAAAATGCAGCGGTCCGAATTATTTTCCAGATGAGAAGTTCCGAACCTACTGGCGCTGCCAGAAGAAAGCTGCATTGGCTCCCGGTGGCAGCCCGTATTCACTTTAAATTGCTTATCACTTGCCACAAATGCCTTTTCGGAAATGCCCCTTCCTATTTGAAGGAGAGGATCAATTATTACCATCCAAACAGATGTCTGAGATCTACGGAGGGCTGTTCGTTGGTACTGCCACGAACTAAAAGATCTCAGGGACTGGGACGGCCTTTCATATTCGGGGTGCACAAGCCTGGAATGCGCTTCCAATCAAGATACGTAAAACGGAGGACCATCTTCTTTTCCGCAAACAGATAAAGACTTTTTTGTTTAATTAGGAATTTCCTTTAGCTTTCTCCACCACTGTTGTCTTTCGGCGCCTGGATGCCCACGGGCTTTGGCGCCTTATAAATCTGAATAATATAACATAACATACTGGAATATGTTTACACGCAAACCAATAAAAGGCAAACTGCTGCTGGGCTCTTCTGAGCTTGGACTTTATTCTTTATTCTTCAAGAGCTCAGAACAGCTGATCACTGCAGATGCACTGTTATATGGCACCTGGGGCATGGGTTTTTGGTATTCACCAGATCCAGGATGGGGAGACAATGTTTGATGGATTCCAGGTCTGTGGAAAACCGGTACAGTTCCTACACTGCTTGCAGAAGGTATTGTGTTCATTCTTGAGGTCCCTGCTTTTGCCAACTCCACCTGACCAAGCAGTCGGTCCAGTCTGCTATTGCAATGCTTGCATGCACATTGCCCTCAGCATCTAAGAGAGTGATGCAAAGTCTGGACGAATCTATCTTCTATCACCACATGCCCTCCACTGTAAGAACTGATCTTTGAACCTGCCTGGTGAGGAGCTCAACATGTGTTTGGTTAAGGAAGATGGGCGTTTGGTTGTGACTCCTTGCCCTCTGAGAGATTCAGACACTTTTGTGACAGTACTAATAACCTGGCCATGAAGATTCTGAGCCCAGCTCTGTTCTTCTCAGCAAAGCCTCAACTAGTGCCGCAGAGCTACGGTTCCTCTGAGGAGGATGCTGGAAAATATACTGGCACCTCCACCCAACCAGGCTAGCTAACTCAAGCAACTACTATAGACCCCACTATCCCTCATCCAACCACTCCAGCTCACCGCAGCAACCGCTTTGGACACACCCACTCCAGCACCACATACCCCAGCTCATCATAGCAATAGCTCATCCAAGCACCCTCCTCCCAGAACTCCAGCATCCCAGAATCCACCCAGACATACAAACATGGGCCGTCATAATACGGCAACAGTTGTCAAATGGGTTATCTACCTGAGCACATGACTGCAGTGGTTGCGAAAGTACTGGCAAATGCTTATTGAATCTAGAAACAGAAGGGGCAGCCCTGTAAATGCTATGGGCTTATAGAATACATGGATACATGGGGGTGACCTTTCCTGGGTATTTAACCGTTTTACTATCAATTTGGTAAAGCAGACTTATGTCTTTGTCATGAGGGGTACACTAGAGAAGAGTTCGGGTGTAGCATATACATTATATAAATATTGTATATGTATATGCTACACCCGAACTGTTCTCTAGTGTACCCCTCATGACAAAGACATAAGTCTGCTTTACCAAAATGATAGTAAAACAGTTAAATACCCAGGAAAGGACACCCCCATGTATAAATGCTTATTGAATACCTGTGCAAAAGCCACATTTGTTGACTTTGCCAATGCTCGCTTTTGGTAGTTTGTGTTGCAAATCTTATTTTATGGAAGGTAAATCTTGAATTATTTCATAATCTTAAAATAATAACTCTGCTTGAGCTGCTCACTTTATTGAATAATACTATGACAATGAGATCATGTGCCTTTCTCCACCTCACCACCTTCTCACCGAACCAAGGAAACTAGAGTTCCTGTTGTGGCTGCTCCCTTAATGGCCGGATGGGTAGGTCGTCAGCCGATACATGTAAATACTCTTCTGGCACAGCTATGCACTCGCCCTACTTCCAGCAAAACAGTAAAAGCATGACCGCTGCAGATAGGTTAGTGCAGGTTTTGCCTGTAAGGATATTTGGCGTGTTACAGTACAGAGTACAGCAATACTGCACAAGTAGCACAATTTTTTGCAGCACCACCACAAGGGTGCGGTGCATTGCTATATGGGTTAGCAGATTAACAAGGAAAGACAGGCTATTCAGTCAAAAACGATTTTAACATATAAGATGAAAATCTATTTTTACAGTTAAAAGCACACGTGTTCATTTAAAAATGCACACTATTTTTCACCTGAAATGCCTATGGTGCGAGAGACGCATTTGAAAATTAACAGCTAACCTATTAACCATTAACCTGACTAATAAAACCTTATTTAATATAACCCACTAATAAAATGTGTTCTCCACTGTAGAATTAGGCATACTCTGAAAACCATTTAAATGTGTGTGCAGATTTTTTTTCTCTTCTCTTCTCTGCCTGATTCTCGTGTTTTTGTGCACAGTAACTGCAGGAAGAAGGAAGTCAGATTTGCAACAATTGCAAATGTATAAGCGAAGCTATTGTTGAAGAGTAGGAGGATGAGAGATGATGGATTTCATTGGGACACGTCATACAGAGGGCTGAGAGGAAAGTTTTAGTGGGCAGTATCAGGGAAAAAGACAGGCAGACATCTTTCTGCACTACTGGGGAGAAGACCTGGCTGTGGGGTCCTGACTGAATGCAGATTCCTGTGTCCTGCTGCAGTCGAGATTGGGGAGAGCTGAAAGAAAAACCTTTCCACTGGCTGAGGCATTCCTATCTGAAAAAGCTGAGAATTCCAGGCAATGACCCCGGCTTGAGAAGGCAAGCGTTCCTTTTTGCTGGAGTTAATCCAAGAGAGCCACATTCACAAAGAGAACAACTAAAAAGATAAGGTAATGAGAAGTGTGGGAGCTGAGTGTGTACGGTAATATGCAGTCAGTGTAGGATTCCTGTGCGTGTCTTAATCAAATACCAATGTTGCAATTTGAGTTCTGTTCTCCGCCACGCTCTTTGCAGTGTGTCATAGATAATGCTTTGACTGTACCATTTTATTTATTTCTGTAAAGAATGATATCGTGTCTAAATGCAGCTTTTATAATACAGAAAATATTTGAAAACAGACGGGTGTTTTATTTTCTATTTACCATTACAATGCCGATGATGTGGGGAGATTTTTAAACAGTGCAATGGTCATTTTAAGACAGATGTGTGCATGTCAGAATCAGTATGAATAATTGTGAGTGACTGTAGCATAGCTTGTTGGAGGTACATGAGCCAACGGGAAGAGAGACTCTCTGAACATAGCTCCCTACCGTATATAAGGTAGTGGAAATTACCACAAGACTACCACATATAGCTCTCTGTCGTAAATAAGTCAGTGAGTTCGCCCATGGTGGCACACCAACACTATCACTGGAAATGTGGTATTCCTAGAATGCAGGTCTGAGGTCTCTCTATCTCTCTAGTGATCACACGAAAAATCTAAGCAAAGATAAGGGATTCTGGACATTGGGGCCACAAATAAAACAAGGGAATTATGCTCACCAAAATACCACCAACCACGTATACCAAATATGCAGGTCTGGGTGCTGAAATAATGCATGTCCATTGTATTATTGTTGCACATGGCCAAATCTGAATACAAAGAGTGATTATTGCTAAGTTATTTTTCGGCGGTAATAAAATACCGTCAGACCCCAAATCTCCACAAAATACCCTACATATTTATGGTGCGTTGCAGGCCGGGAAGGTGATCTCAGAGTACCTACTGGGCGTGGCAAGCGTGTCTCACACTGCCATTTGCACATTAAAGGGAACCCATTTTATAATAGCAGTGTGCCACTAAAAACGAATTTCAGAATGTCACAAAGAGAAACCACATTCTCAGATCTAGTGCAATATTTAGAGGCAAAGTTATTTGCACATGGGAATTGGTCTTCGAATAGTACGTTAGAATGGAGTAACCGCATTCAGGGTGAGGTGCAGAAAGAAAAACTAGACAATATTTTTGCAGAAGGCAGCATAATTCAGGTCTGCCTTACAAGATTATTGAATGCAGCCGATAAAAATGCAGAGAAAGACTGTTTAATACGGCTATGCGGCAAAATATGGTTTATTTTAAACAAATCCCTGCGAATGCAAGAGAATGATACTCAGCTAATTAACAGGTTAAAGACTGAATTAGAGGGGGCAAGTAAAAATCAGGAAATGTTGAGAGCAGAATTGGATGTATGCCAAAAAGACATGCAATTAAAATGCAGAGACTTTGATACTCAGTTATCCAAAAGCAAGAAACAATTTGAAGATAGTGAGCAAGAATTGACACACTTAAAAGCCTTAGTGGATCACATTAGGCAGGATAAAGATGAGGTTGTTTCAGAAATGCAGATTTTACAAAAAGAACATTGTGAAAAAGAAGGTGATCTCCAGAGTGCAGAACAAGAAATGATTAAAATGATTCAAGAAAGAGACAAAAGAAATAAAGAGTTCAATGAATGCCAAATGCAAATGTGCGACATGCAGGAGGCGATTAATAAAATGAGCGATGAAAATAATTATTTGCAGAATGAAGCAACCAGACTCCTTAAAAAGTGTAAGGACTTAGAACAGCAAATGTGCATTCCCAGGTCCCAAGAGAGGCGGCAGGGTACCACATTCAATGGAGTGGAGGTGAATTCTAGCTCTGCCCAAAGAGCTAGTGCCCCAGTGACTGGGCCGGTGACTGAACTTGGTTGCAGCGCCCTTGGGGGATTTGATACTCCCATTGGGGGCAGTCACCAATCTCATACATCTGAAAACAGGATTGACTCACAAAATAGTGCAATTCCATGTATTGCAACAAGTAGCCCCATAAAAATAATGAAATCCATTAAAGCCCTGATCAAACCATTTAAAAAGGGAGGTGAATGCTGCATTGAGGATCACTTAGAAGCGGTGCATGACATTTTTAAAGCACTCCAGATACCTAGGGAACAGTACAGACAATATTTTCATTTAACTTTAGATGCCCCGACGGCCAGCATCATAAGGGGATTAAATGAACAGCAGAATATGACATGGCTGGAGTTTGAAAAAGAAATTAGGCGTCATTTTTCTCCTTTTCAGTCATTGCAGGAGGCAAAGAAAGTCGCGTACACTATTACTGCTGGACCTAATACATCCCCTCGCCAATTTTTACAAGACTTAAAAACAGCATTCTCTCGCTTTGATGTATCTTTTGACTCAAATTCCAATGAGTTTAAAACTGCATACTTCTATGGGCTACAGAAAGACATCATATCCCAATTGGTCCGTGAATTTGACCGTGACAAGTCCCTTGAATGGATTGTACATCAAAGCACCAAGCTATATGAGGTACTCTATTGTCAGGGTAGAGAAAGTGATAAAATGAAAGATACCAGGCCTAAATCTAAAGAACCCTCAGCCACAGTAATGGAAATCAGGTCAGCCAAAATGTCCCTTGAGTCTGCTCAAAGTCAAGGTAAAAATAATGTGACACCTGAACAAAGGGGTAATCAACAAAGATCGCCATTGCCTGTACCAATGTTCCAAACACATGATCCTAGTAATAGAGAGAGCTACATCAGCCCTAGGTACTTAGGGGATAGACCCCGGGTAAGATACCGGTCTGATATGGCAGGTATGAACAATAACCAGAGACAAAATCAAGATCAAAGAAATGATGGTCCCTACCAGTCATTGGGGACACAGAGTAGGTTTGATCCCAACACCATGATATATGGTAATAAGGATAGGCCCCGATATGTGGATCGATTTACTGATAATGGAAATCAACATAGGGGCCAGTACCCACAATCTGAGAGACAGGACATGAGGCAAAACGTGAACTACAGTCCACGCCAGTACAATGATTCCCCACCAGGGGACTATAATCAAAGGATGGGTGCAACCCGCTCCCCTCCACAAATGAATCAAGAGTTCAGAAACCATCCCAACCGGTATCAATCACCTGAGAGGTATCAGAATAGATCCAATCAGGGGGAAAACAACCAATATCGACCTAGGCCACAGAAAGAGGATCCTAGAGAGATGGAAAGGTTCCAGTGCCTTGAGGCCCAAGTGAAAATGTTAGCTGAGCAAATAGGAAAGCTCTATACAGCGCAAAAACAACCCTCCAAAGAGGGGGCTGATGGCCATAGCAATGACCGGGGGGCTTCCGAAAAGTGACTAAGTACTCATGATAATCGCAGTGCCAAAATGACAGATTGCTCTGATATAATTTTGCATAACAACTCTGAGGTGACTACTGGATTAAAAATGAAAGTACCAGTAAATGAAATTGTGATAGAAAGTGCAAATACTTCTAAAAAAGAGGTACAGTTTAACTTAGAGCTAAATAAAACAGTAAAGATTTGCACAAATGAAAAAGAAACATTAGGAATTCCAAAGGAACAAAGGAACAGATTTAAGAAAAATGACTCATGCATGGGGAATACCAGTGAACAGGGAGTAAGTGGGGATGCCATAGCTCTTTCCCTGGGCAATCAAAACAATGACCAAACACAGACAGAAAAAGGAAATACTCACAAGGAGGGTACAAGTCAATCACCTGAAGAATTCTTTGAGCCACATATTCTTGAAGAGGCTGCAAGGGCTGGTATTACACTAAATGATCACAAATGCACAGAATTAAAAAATGACAAATTGCTGAATGATGTTGTTACACATGTTCAGTTGGAAGGTTGTAATGTGGTCTCTGATGTTACCCAGATGGATGGGCGAACAGTGGCCAAACTTCTGATCATGGAGAAATGAATAAAATATCTCGCACAGAAATGGGTAAAAAGGAGGGAAAAATGTCTTTTCATTTACCAATGTGCTTAGCCAAAAGTGAAAAAGACCTGAGAAAGGTGAGCCCTGAAATCAGTAAGAATTCACATTTCTTATGTGTATTAGAGGAAGTTGAGGACAGATATTATGCACCCATCACTGTAGAAGAAAAATGCCACACCTTCGCTATGATTGACACTGGCGCACAGGCCACAATTATGTCCAAGGAGCTGGTAAAGAGTATCAATGAAGGGAGGCCTCCACAGGGTCAGATCACAGTGAAGGCAAATCAAGGCCCAGTGCATAACTTTAATGGGGAGGAGGTGCCCATCATAGGTGTAACTGAGGTTGACATAAAAATAGGAAAGCACAGAATGAAACAAGAGGTATTGATCACATCTATTTGTGAAATTCCATTTCTGATGGGGACAGATTGCCTGAAAAGATTGTCTCCTCTCATAGATGGGGTGAATGGAGTGCTGTGGTCCTTAACCAAAAAACCATTGAGGCCTAAGAAACTAAAATCACAAAACAGCAATATAAATGAATGTCACACCGTTGCCAAAACAAATGATGCTGTGGAGGTATATCTCCGGAATAGCTGCATACCTAGTGTCACTGTTATATTAATGTGTCAAGACAAAGATCAGAGCGACAATGAAAAACTACCTGTACAAATATACTTGGACCCAAGGAAAGATTGGCAGACTGCTATAGATGAGCACACATTACGTTTTTACTTAAAAGAGAGTACCTGCAAACAGAATATTGTTCCTAAAACAGATTCAGAAAAACACATTACCACTCTGGCAGAAATACACATGGAAGATGAGCAACCATGGGTTCACGTTGGTATAAATGATTATCTTAAAACAATAAAAGCCACTTTAGCGCTTGAACATGAAAGGAGTTTCATTAATGAGAAATTGTTGCAAAAAATTATGGAGAGGGAAGAAATCCCGAAATTTAGGATTAAAAACCAATATGTTTCTGGGTTGGACAGTCCAGACTTTGAAAACCGAATTACAGGCAGATGCATGCTTAAAATTAGCATTGGGCAGAAAACAATTTACCATAATGTATGGATAGTGAATGGAGCACAAAATGAATTTTACATGGGCAATGACATCATGCACAGAATGTGTATGGTGTTAGATTTCCTTAATCAAAAAATATGGTCACGCCTAGGTGGGCCGGCACCTGAATTTGAAGACAAAAGAAGGGCTTATCATTGTGCACAACTAGTTCCTTATGCAGTCGAATTACAAATGAGGAAAAATACTATTGTTCCTGCATTTACAAAACAGTTTGCAATAACACTGAAATGCAAAAATGGACAGCAGATGAAAGGCTCTGATGCATTTGTATGCCTGAATGAATCCATAAAACAGCAAGGCCTGGATTATGAATACATTCCATTGGTAGACATTGGTGAGGGATCTGTAAAAATCATGGTAAATAATAAAGGTTGTCAGGATATTCATTTAGAGGAAAACTCCCCATTAGGAATGGCCATACAAAAATCACATTATACGGCAGATTTAAATAACATGGTGATTGGGAATATTCCTGAAAAATATGTAGATGCCAAGAGCGAGTTGCCAGAACACCTGGACTCTCAGCCCAAAGGAATATTTAAAATTCATTCTGTGTATCCTTATGATTCAAATGAGACAGTGTGCTGCCATCAAGAGGATTGCATAATATTTAATTTAAATGAAAATGAAACAGGAAATCAGCCCATTGAAGTGGAAGCTGATATGCCAAAATATTTAAAAGTGGCAGCTCTACAAAAAGACACAGCCACACAGTTAGAGGAAAGCGCTGAGATTCCTTTACCAGAAGAGTTTCCAGAATTTTCCAGAATGGTAGAAGAGCAGATCTCCTTAGCGGATGCATGTGACAGCGATGAGGATCGAGACGACCTGAGGGAAATATTTATGGAGTTTAAGGATGTATTTGCAAAAGATGCTTATGATTGTGGTTTAACTGATTTACATGTGGCCACACTACCAGAAGGTTGTAGCAGAAATCCAGTGTTTGTACGCCAGTATAGACTACCGCTGGCATGTTTAGAATCATTGGCAGAGATTATTAAAAATTTGGAATCACGGGGAATAATCAGGCCCATTCATAGCACATCCAATACGCCTATTTTAGGTGTGTTAAAGCCAAATGGTCAATGGCGGCTGTGTGCAGACTTAAGAGAGTTAAATAAAAGAGTACCAGTATCTAGAGATGGCCACTACCATTCATTGATCAGGGCCTAGCTCAGATACATGGTTCAAAGGTATTTACCACATTAGATCTCACCTCTGGATATTGGTGTGTGCCATTGGCAGAGGAGATACAACACTTATTTTCCTTTACATTTGACAGGACTCAATATGCCTGGCTTAGAGCTCCGTTCGGGTACATCAATAGTGGGAGTGAATTTGGCATATTTTTGAGAAAGGCCATGCCGGATGCAGCGGAAAGAGGAACAATAGTTTATGTGGATGATGTCCTGATAAAAAATGAAAACCTTAAAAGCCATTTTGATGAAATAAGACATGTGCTTGGCCAATTGCAGAAAGCAGGCGCCAAAGTATCTTTGCAAAAAGCACAATGGTGCAAGAAAAAAGTGAACTTTCTAGGGCATGAAGTGACTGAACATGGGCTAAATCCACAAAGAAAAAAAATAGAGGCCATACAAAGATTAAAAGATCCTAAAAATGTGAAAGGAGTAAAAAGTTTATTAGGGATGACAGGCTATAACAGAAAGTTCATTGAGAATTATGCAGAAATCACTCAACCATTAACTAAACTGCTTAAACTAAATACTCCCTGGAGATGGGAAAGAGAGCAGTCTGATGCAGTGGATAGATTGAAGGAATATCTTGTAAAGGCACCATGTTTAGCATACCCCATAAAGGACAGGGATTTCTTTATAGAAATAGGCTTTTCTGAACATTGTATGTCAGCAGTGTTATCACAAAAACACGATTTGAATCACAAAACCATTGCATATGCAAGTAAGGCATTTTCCCAAGTTGAAATGAAATTTAATGAATGTGAGAAGGCCCTATTAACCACTGTGTGGGCGCTACAACATTTCCGCCCCATTGTTCAGGGAGAAAAGGTGATTATTGAAACAAATCATCAACCGTTGCAATTTTTAGAGAGTAAAAGAATTAGATCAGGCAATCTAGCGCAATCCAGAATCACTTCATGGACGCTGGCATTACAAGGTTTTCCCGTAGAAGTGAGATATGGACAAAATAAAAAGAGCCCAATTGCTCAAGGGTTAGCTGACTTACATGACTGTGCAGCTGAACAAATACCAAATGAAATGGAAGTGGAAACTAGTTTACAGGAATTTGAACAATCATCACACAAAGCTTTTGATGAAAAAACATGCAAGGATTTGCCAACTGTATATGTGGATGGTTGTGCTTTTCACATTGAAAATGACAGTAATAAACAATTAGTGGCAGGAATAGGAAATGTCTGGTTGAAATGTGAAGGCGTTCCTAGTATAGGGATGAGGATTGGAGATAGGAGCAGTCAGGTGGCGGAATTGGCAGCCATTTATAAAGCAATTGCTACTGCAGTTGATAAAAAGTTCAGTGAAATTGTCCTGGTGACTGATTCTGACTATGCACGGAATAGCTTTGTGGAGTATTTGCCTGGTTGGAAAGCAAGAGGCATGGTTACATACAACAAAAAGCCACTTAAACATGGAAAAATGATACAAGCCATAGACAAATTGGTGTCAGAAAATAATTTAACAGTATACTGGAGAAAAATTCGTGGGCATTTAAAAACACCAGGAGAGGATAAGGAGGGAAATGATAAGGCAGACCATCTGGCTAAGATTGGGGCTGTGATGGGAGAATGGCTACCTATTGATTATTTAATGGGTGAAATACAAATTGATGCAGTCACACGTTCTAAAGCACCAAAGGAGGTAGATCAACCGGTGGTGCAGTGGAGTCATGACACGCCAGACCAAGATTTGATTGAGGCACAAAAGAATGATCAAATTTTGGGAATCTATTATAATCATTTGATAGATCCTGAACAAAATCCTTTAACAGAAAAAGATTGCATGGGAAAAGAAGAGTTGAGGGTGTTATTAAAGAACAAAACACGAATTAGATTACAGGATGGGCTCATGATTAGAGAGTCCATAACAGGGCAAATACAGTGGGTAGTACCCCTTTCATTCAGAGGACTAATGCTACACCATGCACATGATGCCATAACTGCAGGCCATAGAGGTTCACAAAAAACATTAAAAATACTAAAAGATTATGCTTACTGGCCTCATATGTCCCAAGATGTGGAATTATATACTAGAGGATGTCTAGTATGCGCCCAATTTAAACCTGCTTCACCAATGCATAGAGCACCATTGATGAAAAGAGGCCTAACTCTCCCATGGTCAGATTTGCAAATAGACTATGTAGGTCCTTTAAAAAGGTCGAGCAGGGGACACCGTTATATTTTGAGTGTGGTATGTTTGATGTCGAAGTGGATTGAGTGCATTCCTGCACCAGATTGTAGTGCGCAAACAGCAGCCACATTGCTGGTGAACCATGTGTTCTCAAGGTTTGGGTTGCCGCAAAGAATTGAGTCAGACAGAGGAAGTCATTTCACAAGTACTCTAATGAGCAAGGTATGGCAAATACTAGGTGTGAAAAGGAAACTACATATCGCATATCGGGCGGCGTCTTCAGGTACAGTTGAAAGAAGCAATAGGTCTGTTGTGGATATTTTAAAGAAATTTGTGGCAGAAGCAGGTTCCAGCTGGGATTTACGTTTACCGTTGGTTCTGATGGCAATCAGGTCGACTCCTGCCAAAGCAACAGGTGTTAGCCCCCATGAGGTCTTGACAGGTAGGAAAATGGTGTTACCACAACACCTACTATACAGAACACATGAACAAACTCTAGTGAGTGCATCCACAGTTCATGAATATATTGATGAACTGAGGAGGCATTTGCAACATGCATTTGCTTTTGTGCAGAGAAATCTGGAAAGAGCTGCTGACAGTGCAAAGTCATATTATGATAAAAAGACATCAGTAAAGGAATACAGTGTAGGGGATCAGGTGTACAAGTTTCATTTTGGAAAAAGTAAACAGAAAAATTCTAAATTTCTAGCGGGGCCATTTCGAATTATAGATAAGGTTTCTCCTGTAGTGTATAAAATTTTGAAAAATGAAGGTGAAACAGCAATAGAGCAGTTTGTCCATGTAAATCAAATCAAACCATGCCATCCCAGGCATGAGATCAGGCAGCTTGAGCATGTAGAAACAGATAGAGTCCCTTGAGAAAATAAATGGGTGTAATCAGGAGGCAGTGACAAAGAAGTTAAAAAAAAGTTGATTGTTATGATGGCACATAAACACTGTAATATATGTAAAAATATATAATATAAATAAATAAATAAATAAATAAATAAATGCACATATAACGGAAGCTCGTGGTTGGTGTGCAGAGAGAAAGTGTATTAAATATTGAATGCTGTTTTATATATGCTTGTTTTCTTTTAACTTGTATTTGATTTCAGAAAAAAAAAAAACAGAAAAAAATATAAACGAAATATTTTTACCAAGCATGTTTTATTTTTGGCAAAAGGATGAAGTTAGTATTGTGCTATGTACTTAATCTGTTTATTTTCTATTTTGATTTAGACAATTAACATTATTTGGTCGGAGGTTCCGGGATCAGAGGCCACGGGAGACGATGGAGTCCTGGAGTCCCCTGGATGAAGACCAAAAGATGCCTCCCTCCAGGTGGAGGTGAAGACAAAATAACCGGAATGCCAAAAGAGATGACTACTGTGGATTCAATATTGCCAAGATGAAAGAGTACTCGAATGAACCGAATGACATCGCTGGTCGGGACATACCAAAAGAGACAAAACAAAAGTTCCGGCATATGAAGTTCCACGTATTTATTATTTTAATTATTTATTTTAACTTGTTATATTACTTATTTGTTTTAGTTAGTTGTTTTATTTCATTGTTTTTAATTGACTTGGAAAATTTAAACTTAAAGTAATGCCACTTCCACTGAGAAGGCAAATGTGGAACATTTTATGAACTGATGGACTCAGATGAAATGTTGATTGCAAATTTTCATTGATGCACATGAATATTCATTTTGTTGGATTGCTATATTGTAAAAAAAAAATAGAACAAGTTGTTTTTAGGAGTTGGCTTGGATTATAGCCAAGTTCTAAAAACAAAAGGAGGGTATATGTAAGGATATTTGGCGTGTTACAGTACAGAGTACAGCAATACTGCACAAGTAGCACAATTTTTTGCAGCACCACCACAAGGGTGCGGTGCATTGCTATATGGGTTAGCAGATTAACAAGGAAAGACAGGCTATTCAGTCAAAAACGATTTTAACATATAAGATGAAAATCTATTTTTACAGTTAAAAGCACACGTGTTCATTTAAAAATGCACACTATTTTTCACCTGAAATGCCTATGGTGCGAGAGACGCATTTGAAAATTAACAGCTAACCTATTAACCATTAACCTGACTAATAAAACCTTATTTAATATAACCCACTAATAAAATGTGTTCTCCACTGCAGAATTAGGCATACTCTGAAAACCATTTAAATGTGTGTGCAGATTTTTTTTCTCTTCTCTTCTCTGCCTGATTCTCCGTGTTTTTGTGCACAGTAACTGCAGGAAGAAGGAAGTCAGATTTGCAACAATTGCAAATGTATAAGCGAAGCTATTGTTGAAGAGTAGGAGGATGAGAGATGATGGATTTCATTGGGACACGTCATACAGAGGGCTGAGAGGAAAGTTTTAGTGGGCAGTATCAGGGAAAAAGACAGGCAGACATCTTTCTGCACTACTGGGGAGAAGACCTGGCTGTGGGGTCCTGACTGAATGCAGATTCCTGTGTCCTGCTGCAGTCGAGATTGGGGAGAGCTGAAAGAAAAACCTTTCCACTGGCTGAGGCATTCCTATCTGAAAAAGCTGAGAATTCCAGGCAATGACCCCGGCTTGAGAAGGCAAGCGTTCCTTTTTGCTGGAGTTAATCCAAGAGAGCCACATTCACAAAGAGAACAACTAAAAAGATAAGGTAATGAGAAGTGTGGGAGCTGAGTGTGTACGGTAATATGCAGTCAGTGTAGGATTCCTGTGCGTGTCTTAATCAAATACCAATGTTGCAATTTGAGTTCTGTTCTCCGCCACGCTCTTTGCAGTGTGTCATAGATAATGCTTTGACTGTACCATTTTATTTATTTCTGTAAAGAATGAGATCGTGTCTAAATGCAGCTTTTATAATACATAAAATATTTGAAAACAAACGGGTGTTTTATTTTCTATTTACCATTACAATGCCGATGATGTGGGGAGATTTTTAAACAGTGCAATGGTCATTTTAAGACAGATGTGTGCATGTCAGAATCAGTATGAATAATTGTGAGTGACTGTAGCATAGCTTGTTGGAGGTACATGAGCCAACGGGAAGAGAGACTCTCTGAACATAGCTCCCTACCGTATATAAGGTAGTGGAAATTACCACAAGACTACCACATATAGCTCTCTGTCGTAAATAAGTCAGTGAGTTCGCCCATGGTGGCACACCAACACTATCACTGGAAATGTGGTATTCCTAGAATGCAGGTCTGAGGTCTCTCTAGTGATCACACGAAAAATCTAAGCAAAGATAAGGGATTCTGGACATTGGGGCCACAAATAAAACAAGGGAATTATGCTCACCAAAATACCACCAACCACGTATACCAAATATGCAGGTCTGGGTGCTGAAATAATGCATGTCCATTGTATTATTGTTGCACATGGCCAAATCTGAATACAAAGAGTGATTATTGCCAAGTTATTTTTCGGCGGTAATAAAATACCGTCAGACCCCAAATCTCCACTGAATACAAAGAGTGATTATTGCTAAGTTATTTTTCGGCGGTAATAAAATACCGTCAGACCCCAAATCTCCACAAAATACCCTACATGCCCCAACATGCAAAAGGGATTCACCACACGACAAACTGGGCACTGACCGGCAGACCATGTTCAACATTCTACCAGTTATTGAACTACGGGGGAAGGTTGGAGAGATCCATACAGGGATACTGTCAAAATAATGAAAAAGAGATTTGATGTTAAGTCTAAAATAGCTATACACATACTTGGCTCACCTGTTGCCTGACTCCCGCTTCTACACATAGAGCTCCTTCCACCCATCGACTATCCATTAACTGTGGAGCGTCTGTTATATCACAGGACCAAGGAACATTACTGTTTTGCACCTGATAACTGTCTTTTGATTACTATAGCCCCATTCTAACCCAATTTAGAACTTAGTTTGCAAAGGTAGCGGGCGCCCCTCTCTCGACAGAACAAGGCCTGATAACCTGTTCAGTGGTTATTAACCACTTGAGAGTTTGCAGCCACTGCTTTTACTCACTGTGCCTTTCACAGATGGGAAATATCCATTTGCATATCAGTCTTTGTCCTGCCCAGGGGCAGTCCAGCACCGAAATGCAATGGCAATTCCAACCTGAATGAGAGTACCACCAGCAACCCCATAAACGTGTTTCACCCTTGTTGGGGATCATCAGTGAGGTGAAGCTGATGCCTCTCTAAGCACAGTGGGAGGGAGACCACGTCTGGTTGCCCCCAGGAGACCTAGGGTTACCAATCCCAGGTTCCTTGAAATTTAGTTTGCAAAGGTAGCGGGCGCCCCTCTCTCGACAGAACAAGGCCTGATAACCTGTTCAGTGGTTATTAACCACTTGAGAGTTCGCAGCCACTGCTTTTACTCACTGTGCCTTTCACAGATGGGAAATATCCATTTGCATATCAGTCTTTGTCCTGCCCAGGGGCAGTCCAGCACCGAAATGCAATGGCAATTCCAACCTGAACGAGAGTACCACCAGCAACCCCAAACACGTGTTTCACCCTTGTTGGGGATCATCAGTGAGGTGAAGCTGATGCCTCTCTAAGCACAGTGGGAGGGAGACCACGTCTGGTTGCCCCCAGGAGACCTAGGGTTACCAATCCCAGGTTCCTTGAAATTTAGTTTGCAAAGGTAGCGGGCGCCCCTCTCTCGACAGAACAAGGCCTGATAACCTGTTCAGTGGTTATTAACCACTTGAGAGTTCGCAGCCACTGCTTTTACTCACTGTGCCTTTCACAGATGGGAAATATCCATTTGCATATCAGTCTTTGTCCTGCCCAGGGGCAGTCCAGCACCGAAATGCAATGGCAATTCCAACCTGAACGAGAGTACCACCAGCAACCCCATACACGTGTTTCACCCTTGTTGGGGATCATCAGTGAGGTGAAGCTGATGCCTCTCTAAGCACAGTGGGAGGGAGACCACGTCTGGTTGCCCCCAGGAGACCTAGGGTTACCAATCCCAGGTTCCTTGAAATTTAGTTTGCAAAGGTAGCGGGCGCCCCTCTCTCGACAGAACAAGGCCTGATAACCTGTTCAGTGGTTATTAACCACTTGAGAGTTCGCAGCCACTGCTTTTACTCACTGTGCCTTTCACAGATGGGAAATATCCATTTGCATATCAGTCTTTGTCCTGCCCAGGGGCAGTCCAGCACCGAAATGCAATGGCAATTCCAACCTGAACGAGAGTACCACCAGCAACCCCATACACGTGTTTCACCCTTGTTGGGGATCATCAGTGAGGTGAAGCTGATGCCTCTCTAAGCACAGTGGGAGGGAGACCACGTCTGGTTGCCCCCAGGAGACCTAGGGTTACCAATCCCAGGTTCCTTGAAATTTAGTTTGCAAAGGTAGCGGGCGCCCCTCTCTCGACAGAACAAGGCCTGATAACCTGTTCAGTGGTTATTAACCACTTGAGAGTTCGCAGCCACTGCTTTTACTCACTGTGCCTTTCACAGATGGGAAATATCCATTTGCATATCAGTCTTTGTCCTGCCCAGGGGCAGTCCAGCACCGAAATGCAATGGCAATTCCAACCTGAACGAGAGTACCACCAGCAACCCCATACACGTGTTTCACCCTTGTTGGGGATCATCAGTGAGGTGAAGCTGATGCCTCTCTAAGCACAGTGGGAGGGAGACCACGTCTGGTTGCCCCCAGGAGACCTAGGGTTACCAATCCCAGGATCCTTGAAATTTAGTTTGCAAAGGTAGCGGGCGCCCCTCTCTCGACAGAACAAGGCCTGACAACCAGACGTGGTCTCCCTCTCACTGTGCTTAGAGAGGCATCAGCTTCACCTCACTGATGATCCCCAACAAGGGTGAAACACGTGTATGGGGTTGCTGGTGGTACTCTCGTTCAGATTGGAATTGCCATTGTATTTCGGTGCTGGACTGCCCCTGGGCAGGACAAAGACTGATATGCAAATGGATATTTCCCATCTGTGAAAGGCACAGTGAGTAAAAGCAGTGGCTGCGAACTCTCAAGTGGTTAATAACCACTGAACAGGTTATCATGTCTGTTCTTGCGAGAGAGGGGCGCCCGCTACCTTTGTAAAACTATTTGTTAAGGAACCTGGGATTGGTGACCCTAGGTCTCCTGGGGGCAACCAGACGTGGTCTCCCTCTCACTGTGCTTAGAGAGGCATCAGCTTCACCTCACTGATGATCCCCAACAAGGGTGAAACACGTGTATGGGGTTGCTGGTGGTACTCTCGTTCAGATTGGAATTGCCATTGTATTTCGGTGCTGGACTGTCCCTGGGCAGGACAAAGACTGATATGCAAATGGATATTTCCCATCTGTGAAAGGCACAGTGAGTAAAAGCAGTGGCTGCGAACTCTCAAGTGGTTAATAACCACTGAACAGGTTATCATGTCTGTTCTTGCGAGAGAGGGGCGCCCGCTACCTTTGTAAAACTATTTGTTAAGGAACCTGGGATTGGTGACCCTAGGTCTCCTGGGGGCAACCAGACGTGGTCTCCCTCTCACTGTGCTTAGAGAGGCATCAGCTTCACCTCACTGATGATCCCCAACAAGGGTGAAACACGTGTATGGGGTTGCTGGTGGTACTCTCGTTCAGATTGGAATTGCCATTGTATTTTGGTGCTGGACTGCCCCAGGGCAGGACAAAGACTGATATGCAAATGGATATTTCCCATCTGTGAAAGGCACAGTGAGTAAAAGCAGTGGCTGCGAACTCTCAAGTGGTTAATAACCACTGAACAGGTTATCATGTCTGTTCTTGCGAGAGAGGGGCGCCCGCTACCTTTGTAAAACTATTTGTTAAGGAACCTGGGATTGGTGACCCTAGGTCTCCTGGGGGCAACCAGACGTGGTCTCCCTCTCACTGTGCTTAGAGAGGCATCAGCTTCACCTCACTGATGATCCCCAACAAGGGTGAAACACGTGTATGGGGTTGCTGGTGGTACTCTCGTTCAGATTGGAATTGCCATTGTATTTCGGTGCTGGACTGCCCCTGGGCAGGACAAAGACTGATATGCAAATGGATATTTCCCATCTGTGAAAGGCACAGTGAGTAAAAGCAGTGGCTGCGAACCCTCAAGTGGTTAATAACCACTGAACAGGTTATCATGTCTGTTCTTGCGAGAGAGGGGCGCCCGCTACCTTTGTAAAACTATTTGTTAAGGAACCTGGGATTGGTGACCCTAGGTCTCCTGGGGGCAACCAGACGTGGTCTCCCTCTCACTGTGCTTAGAGAGGCATCAGCTTCACCTCACTGATGATCCCCAACAAGGGTGAAACACGTGTATGGGGTTGCTGGTGGTACTCTCGTTCAGATTGGAATTGCCATTGTATTTCGGTGCTGGACTGCCCCTGGGCAGGACAAAGACTGATATGCAAATGGATATTTCCCATCTGTGAAAGGCACAGTGAGTAAAAGCAGTGGCTGCGAACTCTCAAGTGGTTAATAACCACTGAACAGGTTATCATGTCTGTTCTTGCGAGAGAGGGGCGCCCGCTACCTTTGTAAAACTATTTGTTAAGGAACCTGGGATTGGTGACCCTAGGTCTCCTGGGGGCAACCAGACGTGGTCTCCCTCTCACTGTGCTTAGAGAGGCATCAGCTTCACCTCACTGATGATCCCCAACAAGGGTGAAACACGTGTATGGGGTTGCTGGTGGTACTCTCGTTCAGATTGGAATTGCCATTGTATTTCGGTGCTGGACTGCCCCTGGGCAGGACAAAGACTGATATGCAAATGGATATTTCCCATCTGTGAAAGGCACAGTGAGTAAAAGCAGTGGCTGCGAACTCTCAAGTGGTTAATAACCACTGAACAGGTTATCATGTCTGTTCTTGCGAGCGAGGGGCGCCCGCTACCTTTGTAAAACTATTTGTTAAGGAAACTGGGATTGGTGACCCTAGGTCTCCTGGGGGCAACCAGACATGGTCTCCCTCTCACTGTGCTTAGAGAGGCATCAGCTTCACCTCACTGATGATCCCCAACAAGGGTGAAACACGTGTATGGGGTTGCTGGTGGTACTCTCGTTCAGATTGGAATTGCCATTGTATTTCGGTGCTGGACTGCCCCTGGGCAGGACAAAGACTGATATGCAAATGGATATTTCCCATCTGTGAAAGGCACAGTGAGTAAAAGCAGTGGCTGCGAACTCTCAAGTGGTTAATAACCACTGAACAGGTTATCATGTCTGTTCTTGCGAGAGAGGGGCGCCCGCTACCTTTGTAAAACTATTTGTTAAGGAACCTGGGATTGGTGACCCTGGGTCTCCTGGGGGCAACCAGACGTGGTCTCCCTCTCACTGTGCTTAGAGAGGCATCAGCTTCACCTCACTGATGATCCCCAACAAGGGTGAAACACGTGTATGGGGTTGCTGGTGGTACTCTCGTTCAGATTGGAATTGCCATTGTATTTCGGTGCTGGACTGCCCCTGGGCAGGACAAAGACTGATATGCAAATGGATATTTCCCATCTGTGAAAGGCACAGTGAGTAAAAGCAGTGGCTGCGAACTCTCAAGTGGTTAATAACCACTGAACAGGTTATCATGTCTGTTCTTGCGAGAGAGGGGCGCCCGCTACCTTTGTAAAACTATTTGTTAAGGAACCTGGGAGTGGTGACCCTAGGTCTCCTGGGGGCAACCAGACGTGGTCTCCCTCTCACTGTGCTTAGAGAGGCATCAGCTTCACCTCACTGATGATCCCCAACAAGGGTGAAACACGTGTATGGGGTTGCTGGTGGTACTCTCGTTCAGATTGGAATTGCCATTGTATTTCGGTGCTGGACTGCCCCTGGGCAGGACAAAGACTGATATGCAAATGGATATTTCCCATCTGTGAAAGGCACAGTGAGTAAAAGCAGTGGCTGCGAACTCTCAAGTGGTTAATAACCACTGAACAGGTTATCATGTCTGTTCTTGCGAGAGAGGGGCGCCCGCTACCTTTGTAAAACAATTTAGAACTTACCCTTGCTTCTAGGCAGTCAACAACCCCACTCTTTACGTTCTCACCCACCTAGCCTTTCTCTCTCTCTCGTGCTGCACCCTTTCTTCACTGTCTTCATTTGCCCATTTCTCCTACCCTCCATCATACAAATGGAGTCCGTTCCATTCCTCCTTGTACTCACTCTTCTTCTTACCTTCTCTTGTAGCTTTCGTCCTGGATTCGGTTTAAGATCTTCCTCACTCTGCTTCCTGCCCATCTCCATCCTTCCACACTGCACCTGTTTCCCTTAAAGAGAATTGCTCCGATTTTTCCAAAATGCCCAACCTCAACTAACCTTCAAACAGAACACTAAGTACCTTGAGGATAATGGCCTTGAACATTCACTTTAATTGGTCTTTGGAAGTAAACACTCCATCATCTCTGCACTCATGCATGTCCTCAACTTCCTCGCTGAGGCCCACCACTCAAATTCTCTTTTATACTCATGCTTTTGGACCTTTCTTCCGCATTTGACACTGTCGAACACTCTTCTATCCTCCTCATTTTCCAGAACCTTGGGTTTCACAACTCTGCTCTTGCCTGGATCGGCTCCTAGCTGGAGGGTTGACCCTTTAATACCTCTTGGAACTCACAAACCTCTCACCCCTCACCCCGTTTGTATCCCCAAGCAGCAGTCTTTGGAACTCTAGTCTTCAACGTTTGTACCTCAGCCTTAGGAAGATGTATCTTGTCCATTGGCTTTCACTTTCTTCTCTTTGATGATGACACTCAAAATTCTTTGTTTGCATTTTTCTCATCCCTGCCATCTTGAATGGATTACTAACGGTCTCACTGCAATTCGTCACTGAATGGCTTTCTGTTGCCTCATGCTGAACTCTTCACAAAAAAGAAGTAATCTTTCTCCCAGCTTTCAATGCCATTCCCTCCCTTCCTTCTCCCTTCTCCTTTCTCCCTCGCCTTCTAGCTCCTTTGGCCAAGACTCACAACCTTGGGGCCCTCTTTTATAGTGACCTTCTAATGCAACAATTCCTCACTACCACTGCCTCTCCTGCTCATATTAACCTTCTCAACATTAAAAAAGTTACCATTTATTATTAACCACTCTATGACAATTCTAATCTGCACCCTCTAGCTCAACAAATTGGACTACTGCTCAAACCTTTTCCTTGGCATTTCACTCGACTCCCTCCTCCATTATACAGAGTCCTCAACTTTGCTACCCACACTTTCCACAACCTACCCAGATCCATCTTCACTTCTACCTACCAACAAGGGGTTGGTTGACTCTCCATGCACAACCGCTCCCTTTCCCAGTTCCTTTTCTAGTCTAGAAAGCCTTTAATGTTCTTGCTCCTCAGTACCTGTCTGATTGTATCTATGCCTACTCAACATCTTGTTCCCGCCACTCCTGCTCTGCACTTAACATCATTGTCCCATGCCCCTCTGTGACTCAACTCACTTCTGCTCTTTCTCCCTACTAGCAGCACTCCCCTGGAACCCGCTGCCCATCACAAGCCTAATTATGGATCACTTCAAAGCTTGGCTTAAACTTCACTTACTTGCTTAAGAGGTATCTCCACCTGTGGTCCCTGCCCTCTCCACCATCCTTCCTGCCTGACCCCACTCCTCCCTCCAGCGAAACTTAATAATATAATTTTGTATATTTATAGTACTATCTTTAGTTTTAAGCACTTGCCCCCCTAGATTAAGGTTATATTTGTAAGTTAACTTTTGCTTACATATAAATGTGTGTTTGTTTTGTCACTGGTATATGTCCAATTGTTTCTACACCCTTTTACACTGGCTCTTGTTCTCATCTTTGTGTTTGTGCACCCTCGTAAACTGGATCACCACTTCTTGTCACCTTTGTGCTAATGTATAGACACCCTTAGGAGGAATGCCTCTGCCATCTGTAAATGTGTCATTGTAAGCCATTTCTGATTGAAAGTGGCATCCCTCGTCTTCAAATAAATACAAAGACAAAGCTTGTATGCCGGAACCCAGAACAACCAGAAATTCACTCATGACTTACTAGTGACATTAAGAGAACTTTCATTCCCTTGTGACTTTAAAAAGAAAACACACATTTTGCTCAATGACATGGTTGAAGTACAGTGCATCAATGTTGAAACACAAGGAAAATTGCTTTATGAGAAAGACCACCATATTTATGTATTTATTTATTTATGTGTTTATTTATTTATTTAAACATTTATATAGCACACAAAACCCAGAGGTCTCTAGGCGCTTAATTTTACGAGATTGGTTACAGACATATAATTCTGTTTATTCATAAATAGGTGGTTCCAGACGCAGGGTACAATGCGGAAGTGAGAGTTACCATTTTATCTTGCATTCCTGTCATACAATATCATTTAGTGTAAAAGAAACACTAGCCACAACAAGGGCCGTAGAAGAAACAGCAGTGTGATGCAACGACACAGTATCTCAGGCTGAGATAAACTATTGGTATTAGAAACAGAAATGCAAAGGTGCAATTGAAACCAATGAAATTGATAAACACAATCAAGCTAGGTTTGAAGCAAGAACACCAGGGTTTACCTTAATGGCAGCAGTCCATCGCTCATAGCAACTGACAAGCAATGTTCCCTCTAATTATTTTTCTCTATGTGCGGAACTGGGTGGCTGTTGTGCGCACATTATTTTCCATGTGCGCAACTGACTAATGAGGCAAGCCACTTTGTGGGCTGCCGTTGCAGAAGAGAGTTTGGAAAGGAATTTCCTCTTCCCAGCCATTGCAATTCTTTGCAAATCTTACAACACTTTTTCCAAACAGATAGGCTAAAATAAAATATGTCATATGTGATTATAGAGAAAACTCATCAACCAGTTAAAGACTTCAACATCTGCCACAGTACCTTGCAAACGTACTTCTGTGCAGAGAAAAATGTGTGTTTTATGCCACTGTAAAATCACACATGTGTATTACAAGACACAAATATCTGTTGGCATAACTGATGTGCCTGTCAAGAAATTCAGACAGAATACAACATTTGCCGATTAATGGCAATTAAAAGCAATGTGTCAAAAAACATGCTGATAGGAGTTCAAGTGCAACTTTAACAAAGTAATTAATTGGCCAGGAGAACATGCTTCTAATAATTTGTGTAAGGATGATAATTGCATCAGAATAACTGGCCCTCAGAATAGGAGGATCAAATATTCCTGTGCCTTTGCTTACTATCAACATTACGTTCTCCTGTGGGTAGTGATAACACCAGCCTTACAGCTAAGAGACATATGCACCATCAATTTTGACTCCCTAAAAAGGAAAATGTGCCTAACAAAAACGAGAAACAATGAATATATCATTGCTTAAACCTACAAAGCTCCACTGATATTTTTTCGAATTAGTGACCACTAGAGCAGTGACATAGGAAGGAACTCTAATAATATTAATACCCGATCTCAAGAGGAAATGTAAGCGGAAAGAACATCTTTTAATGAGCAGAAGGTATCCCTATTGGCAAAGCTAATAACTTTTTTACTCCCTGAAAAATCATTTGTCTCCAAGTAGGGAGCAGAATCTGATTAGAGTCCTGCTTTTACCGCTACATAGGAAGTGAAATGACAGGGCACATAATAAAGTGTATAGTGCCTTGGTTTTTTAAATGTGCTGCTTTGTTCATCAGCCGCAAGGAGTGATGACCTGTGCTCTTCCGCCCATACCCTTCCCCAGCCCCTGTGCTAGCCTCCAATACTAGTTGACAGAGCACTGTAAAAAGTGAGGGATCGTAGCAGTAAACATTGACTGGGATATTTGCAGACCCACAATACTTTGCAAGCAAGGCATATTTAATGCCTCAAGATATTATGCGCGTTTTAAGAATGTCATGGCTCTGCATATACACAATTCTTTTGCAGTGCATACTAGATTGTTTGCAACATATCCCACCCTTATATCATTGTGTAGGATTGCACAAGTGCTCAGTAAAACTGTTTTTGTATAGAAGCAAGATAAAATATAATGTGTGAAGGTCTATGTCCAAAGGAACTCTGGACACTTGGAAACAATGCAGATTGTCTGAAAAGCTTTCTCCGATCTGAATATCTGAAGCCCTGATACTATGGATGAGTAATCCCAGGCATAGTCCTTACACATTATCCCTTGAGGGCTAAGTAAATGATACTGCAATGTTGCTCTCCACTTACAGGGTAATGTTAGTAATGCTAAAATAGGAGACCCTGAGCATCACATTTGTCTTCTCAAAATCTTTAGAGGGCAAATTCATATTTGAGTTTTATAATGCGTTAACTTGCAAGGGGAGCTTCAAAGCACTTGCGTGACATATGCATATTTCAGTTCGATGATAGTGTGGGTGATGCTTTTCGTAAGCGCAATGCGTAACAGAAATGTTGGCGCGTGAACGTTATTCATGTTACAACAAACATAAAACAAGTGGATGTAGGTACACGTCTGCTAACCTTTCACAGAGCCAAGAGAGAAAGAGTCAAGGTTGGTAGTATCTTAATGTGTTCTGGGGCCGAAGTCAGAATCATAAGGTAAAAGTGTGGAAGAGTCAGATTTAGGAGTCATGGGTGGGGAGGGAACATTATTTGGTTAATGTGTGCAGGCATATCTTGGTTAGATTCTTCTTTTCACAGAGCCAGTTGTTCATATTTGTTTTTAACCTCTTGTGTGTGTATTTTGCTGTTAGGGATTTTAGGTGTTTACGGTCACTCTTGCATAGTAGTGTAATGCAAATGAGCAGAATATAAAGACTAGTTGCTTAATTTAAAAGAAAGACAATTTCAGGTAATTGCTGTGGCTTGTGCCTTATTAAATCTTTTTGAATAGGTGAAAATTGTCTGTGTGCGCTGCCAAAAATCCTCTGAGCGGCACCCAGAAGGAAGCTGGGCAAGCTCACATGCGCACAGCTTACAGAGAACATTGCTGACAAGAGTCCTGCAAAAAATCAAATGTGTTCCAAATGCAATCACAAAGGCCAAATCACCACAGTATGCAGGGCCAGCACTCATAAATAAGTTTCTGTGATTGGTAAAACATCCAAGAAAGGGATACACCCACTGAAGAAGATGGGGTTGTACTGTCAGTACAATCTGAACCCTCTAGGAAGAGAAATAAGCCCATTTGCGACATTCAAATAGGTGGGAAAGCTATGGGAGTGCTTGCCAATTTTAGGACAGGCTACACTATAATTCATGTGAATGATTATAATCGAATGTTTGGGAAAGGATGCAATGGAAGAGACCTGACGTTCATTCAAGGGCTCATGGAGGAACGGAAATTCAGCTGTGTGGCTGCTGACAATGCTGTTTCGCTTTTAAAGGAAAATATGCCAGTGTTTAAATCCAGGTCTTGGAATAAGGCCTGTCATTATTTGGATGGGAAGATCAGGCAAGCTTACAAATAAAACTGCAACAAAGCATCGAAGATCAAGTTATGGCTGGATGAACATGCCCCAGGAAGGAATAGTCTGCAAGTTTGATTTGCGGCTCAGTGATACCAGATTATATATATATGTAAACTCTAGCTCAAGAAAGGAGCTGTCCCCATCAAACACAGGGTATGCCCCATACGAGTCACAACATGTGACTAATTGCACAAACTCCTTGCTGGCTGGTAAAGGATGGAATAACTAAAAGCATTGAAGTGACTGAGTGATTGCAACCTATTTTATACATCCATAAAGAAGGAGTCAAACAAATTGTGGCTATGCGTAGACTTGCGAAGCCTCAACAGTGAGATGGTAACAGACAACTAGCCATTACTAAGCATTTCAGTATCAACTGATGTTAAGCTAAGCTTTTCAGTTTTCAAAACGAAGTGTAATAAACATATACCAATAGAGACAGTTGCACTGCTTACAATGTTTTCATTGAAGCTATTTAAATCTTTGGCCTTTGCAACGTGGTGTTTTCAACACATCCATATCCGTCGCTTTTCTTTTAAAGGTATACTTGTTGTTTGATTTGGGTATGAGATTGGGGGTGGTGGGTAGCAGGGTGGGTTAGAGTGAGGTTAGGGGGAATCCCCTGTTTGAAAAAAAAAGAAAATGTGGCGAACATGGCGGCCGTGAAAACACCACAGTGAAAAGGCCAACGGTTAAAATAGCCAGGGTGAAAACCTGTGAAATCAATTACAAAAGTATTCAGAACTACTTACCATCTTTTTAACCCCTTTCGAAGCATTTCAATACTCAAGAATTACATTTGAACTCTCCTCTGCAGCATCAGCATTTCATATAATGATGAACAGTATGCAAAAGGGATACAAAATGGAGCATGTTCCTAGGATGAAATCTTAGTATACAGACCTACAAAAGATCAGCATACGGTGGCAGGCAGGAAGGAGGAGTCCAACACGCCGAGGACATGATTCAACACTTTAATTAAACTTATAAGAAAAAGGCCTAACTGTCCCTATCACTAAAGCGAACACCCTACCTATTTCAGGAAATTAAAGGTGCTTGTCAGTTGTGAGGAAGTCCAAAGTAAAAATCTCCTCCATCCAAACTAACTCTATCTGACCCTACCATCATCTTTAACTAACTTAAATAGACCAAGAGACTGGGCCTCATTACGAGATGGGTGGTAGCCATGGTGCTACCAGCACCATGGCTGCCTCCCATACCGTGTCCAAGTCCGGTCTTGTTCAATGGGGATTTACCGGTGCATTCCGACCCTGGCAGGACGGGTAAATCCCCATTGAACAAACCATTCAGGCTTTCCTGAGGTGGGTTTATCTTGTCCCTTTTTTAGGCTTACTTTGTCATAACCTCTTTATCATATAATGGCCCTCATTACAACTTTGCTGGTCCTGAAACAAAGGTGGTGGTAAGCTTACTGCCACCTTTGTTTCCAGAATGGCAAAGTACAAGTCTGTGGCCTGGTGCCGTGCCGCTCGCCAGGTCTGCCCTGGCGGGCCGAATGGCACCCGGCCACAGACGTGCATGGAAGCACCGGCATCATTGTTAACGGTGTCGGTGCTTCCATGGTCCCCATTCCCATTGAGTCCTACTGGACTCAATGGGAATGGGGCTTAACAATTGCCGCCGCCTGATTTACCGGATCACTGGGGCTGTAATGCCCCGGATATTCCGGCAAGTCAGGCAGCGGTAATTCATTACGGGTCCAGCAGCTACCTGCCGGTTTTTCTGGCAAGGTCTCCGCCAGACTCCTAATGAGGGCCAATGTCTCTTATTTGATCTTGTTCATTCAAGGTTTTTATGTCCTGTTTCTCATTACATATGCTTACCTTATACTTGCTCCAGTCTTCATTTCTGAAGAGATAGGGTTTCTACCCTTCCTCCCACAGAACTTGTTTCCAGTCTCTGCATACTCCCCGACTGGGTTGCTTAAACCCTTCTGTTACAGATTTTTCACTTCTGCTCTTAACTGGTTTCTTTCTTGGTATCTCCTCCTTAGGAATCGGACAAGTTCCTCTCTTCATATAATACCCTCTTCTCTGTCAGGTGTTTCGTTACTGGATTACAATTACAATCCATAAGGCTTAATGTTAGTTTCTCGCCCTTAGGACTGGGACGAGTTCCTCTTGTTGTATAATAAAGCTCTTCCCTGGTCGTGTTATTTGTTACTTCCCTATGACTCAAATTATACAGTTATAGGGCCTCATTACACGGAAGGCGGTGAGCCATGGCGCTATTAGCGCCATGGCTCATGCCGGTAAAATACCGGCACCGCCTTGGCGGAAAGGGGATTTACCGCCCCATTCCAAGGTTGGTGGGGCGGTAAATCCCCCTTCCGCCATTGCCCTTCCCCATTCCCATTTCTGCCCCATAGGGCTCTATGGGAATGGGGAAGGCGCTAATTACGGCACCGCAATTTTGCAGTGCCGTAATTAGCTCCTAGGTCCCTTAGCGGGTTGGTTTTTAACGCCTGCAAAAAGCAGGCGTTAAAGCACCAACCCGCTAAGGGACCTCGTAGTAAGGCGGTAATGGTTAACGGTCACCGTTACCATTAACGGTGGCCGTTAACCATTACCGCCTTCCGTGTAATGAGGCCCTTAGTCTTATTTTCTCATCCTTAAAACTGGGACAAGTTTTTTGGGATGTAAAGCGATGCCCCAGTAGCCTCCCGCTTCTCCCCAGGTACCTCTAGCTCTGGCCGAGACGGTGGCGGAGCCCGGCTCTCTCTCGGATGTACTTTCCCATTTCTCTCGCTCGACGTATTCCCGTTCCTGGTTCCTCCTCAAGTTACTGCTCTGCACTCGCACTGGTGATCGGAAGCTTTGCATGCTTCCCATATTGGTTTTCTTGGCATCGTTCTTCGGGCGTCCTGCCCACCACGCTGTGTTTGTGGTCACGCCACCACTGGATTGCTCATTCCTCTCTCCTTCCTCACAATGCCTTTCTCACATCGGCACATGCCAGGCCTCTGTCGTCTTGTGCTTGCATTCTCTGCCTCGTTTAAAGTCGCGGGCTCTGCATCTTGCCCTTGCTCCAGCTCCACAAGGCATAATGATGTTGCAGGGCTTCCCCTGCGCACCAGGTTCTCTCCTTTTTCTCCTACGTGCCCCAGTTAAATATGTGTCTCTAGTTAAAGAGACATCTTCCTTTTCTTTCACAAATGGATTTCTTTTTTAATTGCCTTCAGCCAACAGTAAGGATGCTACATTATTTAGTCCCACAGGTAGTCCCATGTATGCAGATATGGTCAATGGCCCAGGGAGTCTCTCTTGGTGAGGTCCCACTTTCCTTGACCACTAGGGAGGGCTTGCAGCGCAGGCACACCTCCCTAGCCTCACAGAGACTGTGCAACCCATTACGGAGAAGGAGTGAATGCCTGCGATGTGTCACAATACTCATATCTTAAGTTAAGTGCAAATTCTTCAAAAAGCAAGTTGAATACCTTGGTGGGATATCACACGTCAGGGTAGATAATGAAGCCAAAAGCAGATATTATAGAAGCTATTGTTAGAGAACCACACCCTGTCATCATTGTGAAACTTAAATCCTTCAGAGTAAATTTAGAGTACGACTCAAAATGTATATCAAACCTCGCAAAACAGAACCTTTAAGGAAACTATTAAGTAAAGGAAATACATACACAAACAGCATTCGATACTATAAGGGGTGACATTATGCAAGCCCCATGTTGGAGACTATTTACCCCAGAGCTACCCACTTCCATTACAGTCAATGTCAGTGCTTATAGCCTGGGGGCAACATTGATACAAAAGAGAAAACGTGATGAGGGCATAGTTGGCTTTGCTTCAAAGTGGCTGTCTACTGTTGTGAATCATTACTCAGCAATAGAGAAAGAAATGTTAGCCTGTAACTGGACCTTGTCCCACTTTAAGTCCTACATCTGGGACATTCTATAACAGCAACAAACCATTAAATTACATACTACACAATGGAGGCACAAGAACATCACACCTAGCAAGACTAACAGCAAAACACCAATATATTTAGTTTGATATCCATCACACCCCTGATAAACAGAACACTCAACCGACTGCTTGCCAGACTCTCCACAAAGCAAGAGGCCAACGTCTGTACTACACAACCAGGGGCTGGTCCCAAGAATGTGATTTACCGTAAGAGATTCAACCTTATAAGAATGTTTCAGATGACATATTTATTCAAGGAGAAGTGTTTAGGAATTGCAAAGTTATTCTACCCAGTTCTTCCAGCAACACAATCATATCTGCTGCCGATTAAGGACATCTTGGGACTATACTCACCAAGAGGAGAGTGAAAGAAATGTATCCGTGCTCTGGCATACATGCTGACCTTCATAATGTTCTACAGAAATGCAGCACATGTTTAAGCAGGGGCCGCTGGCTACTCACCCGACAACCTCCACTGCATCCTGTTTTGTGCCCACGAGCAGTCAGTGAAACTTTAGGTCTGGACTTTATGGAACCCATACAGAATATGTTGTTTGAAAGCAAATATGTAATATTGCTAGTCGACTACTTATCTAAATGGATTGGCCTTCACCGTGTGCAAGATTTGACAACACATTCAACTATCGCGATCCTTAAAGGTATATTCAGAATAAAAGGATTTCCTGTAGAACGAATCACTGAAAATAGTGAGCAATTGATATCCAGGAAGATGGTGTCATTCTTGAGCACTAGCAACACCAGGCACACAAAGGGGCACTGTGACATCCCCATGCCAATAGCCAAGTACAAAGGGCAAACGTCTCCATAAAAGAAGCCCTTCAATTGGCTCCAGCTCCAAGACAAGATGGATGACAAGTAGTTTTGGCTGGTGTCAATGCCCATCTATTAACTTCGAATTCGGTTACCAACATTAGCCCCGCCACAAAAAGAGAAAATGTATTGGGTATTCCGTGCTGGCAGTACCATGGCTGCAGAAAGATCAGAGTTCGAAACCAATTATGTATTGGACATTTTATACATGGGCAGGCACACAGAGAGGAAGAACAAAGGACACAATGACAAACAGAAGTCCACAAAAGCACCTACAGGAACGAATACAAATGGCATGCAAAAACAAGAACTCAAATTCAAGTTATGGTACCCCCAGAACAGTTACCCCCGCTGAGAGAGTAGGCGCCTACAGAAAATGGGGGATCATGAAGAATCAGAAGGAACACGAGAACGATCCCAAAAACAAAGATCTGAATACTCATGACTCATGGGCGGAGGAACAGTCACTGTTTATGAATAGTCTGCATGACTCAAGCGCGGACCTAACTACAGAAGGAACTTAACGTGTCTCCAAGGAAACGTCTGAAGCCCCATCACAAAGAATAGCTTGAGAGACATTCAGACCATCAGAAGAAAAGGAAAGAATTTACGAATTGGGCTAATCACTAGATCCAGCTGGTGCCAAAAGAAGTTGCCAAGCAAGTATAAAGCTGTTGAAACAGATTAGCCGTTTGTTGATAAAGGAAAGAAATATAGTAGTCTAGCCTCCCATTGTGCATGCAGGCAGGGGCTTACGCTCCCATGCGCACGTGAGGTGCTTTGGAGAGTGAACTGACAGAGAAGCGTGGGGAGCCCGAGAGACACCACATCTCCTGTGCAGAACCCACACCACTGAAAGCATGCACACATGATGTATACCTTGTGATAATAAATCGAAGATCACTGTTAACTCATAGATTAAGACGACTACAATTGGTTGAAGGTTCCTCATCTTTATATATATCATGGCTCCATCTCACATCATGTGGGATGGGCAAGGTCGCATCAAGATAGTTTCAGCATGTATGCACGTGCCACGCAAGTGTATTGGGAGTGAAGTAGACGGATCATGCTAATTAGTGGGAGCTGGGCTCCCTTGTTCCAAGCTGCGTAGTTATGCCACATGGGGATTGCCAAGGTTTGACCCACTTTGGATTGGCTGGTTTGGGGACTATATGTTGCACAGAAGTACCCCACACAAGTGACTGAAAGTTTTATCAGACATCCCTTATCCCTCCACCTCTAGGCAATGTGTGCTGGTCTCTCAGGGAGCCACACAATGTACCACGGGGGCCGCTGAATGCCGTTTGATACAGGAGTTCAGCAGGTTTCCTCCCTTCTTCCCATCACCGGTGTTGGACATGAGCCAGAGTAAGAAGGAGCTCAGGCATCCCGTGTGGCTACGCTATCCCAGGAGTCACGAAATTCTGCTCCAACTAATAGGCTTCAGAAGGATTGTGCAAACTGACTGAACGTTTAACATATGATGAGCTCAGTGGAGAGACACACCAGGAGAGAATCTGTCCAAATGGGTATATATGTCTTGGAACTCACAAAATATGTTTCTGTGAGGGTGTGTACTGAGACACATGAAAAGAGCAGAGAGCCCAATTTTCATTACTCAATCAGAAGGGTTTCATGCTGAATCACTATCACAGACATATTTCAAATGTAAAATGTGGTCATTCTTATGTTCCCAAAATTCTTTTTGCTTCTATTCAAATCACCAGGACTGCATTCCGTGAAGAGATAGGGTGCTGCTCGACTTGGGCTGTGGCTCTGCCCCACACCCCCCACCCACAAAACATTATCTCCCTTCTTTCCCCCTTCCCCCACCAACTCGAGGAGTGTGGGGGGCCTCAGAGTATTTTATTTCCATTTTCCAATGTCCTGCACTGCCTTCCACACCCCCCTTTCGCTGAGGAATGTCCTCCAACATATGCACAGGGCCGGCCCTAGGCATGGGCCTTCTTTGCCGCAGCCCAGGGCCCTGGGTTCATGGGGCCCCCAGACACCAGCTGCCACTGACATATACAGACAGAGTCTACAACTGCTTCCATGTGAAGCTGTTTTCTGCCTGTCCCTGCTAGGCCATACTGTCACCTCCAGGCGCCTGCGAGGCTCTGCAGGCTGATCCCCCCCATCTACCACCCCAGCAGCACATGAAACTCTGCACTGCAGGTCCCCCTGCGGCCTGCACCTGATTAGTACTTAACCCTCTTTTTGTTGTACAAAGCATCTAAACAGGGAGCTAGTTCAGAGATGCTTTCAATAACCATAAGTGATCATGTTTAGGTGATAAACACTGCAATAGGGACATTTTTAAAAGCACTCGAGAAAGCACCAGTTAGCCACCCAAATGTACACTTTCTTTTATGACAATTAAAATATGTCAAAGCAAACCTGTAAATGAAACTGTGACAGAATGGCAGACTACTTAAAATAGTTGTTCCTAGAATCCAAACTTGCACAAGGCACATTTGGCTCTGTTAGTAACTAATTATCAATGAATTCCCTGGGTTTCCCGGGAGCACATTATAACTGGGTTTTTTTTCAGCAAGATGAACAACGCGACTCACGTATTTCCAGGGACTTCATGACCATTGAAAACCATAGTTGAAATAAAACAAAAATCCTAAATAGAATTTTCTACTCCTCAAAGTGGAATAGGAAAGCAAGTTTCTCCCCTTCGTTACCAAGAAAATAATATCAATTTAAATAGCGAGTATCATTTTTCCAAATAACATTGCACAGAAATAGATGTATTCTGCCTTATCTAGACCCCTAATGCCAATTAAAATGAAGTTACTGATTCCTCTTCTCATTCAATTTTATAATGTCATACTGTGCAACCCTTTAATGCATGAACATATTTTGCTCTCAAACTTAAAGCTTCTACCCTGAAACCGATCTTTTAGTATAAGTGCAACCCATGCGACTCTACCAGACATACTTGCATCTACGTCCGAGCTGGAAACCAATGGTGTCCAACATTTTACATCTGAATTAGCTCTAGAATTAGAAAGTCATATGTGAATCCAATATTCTTCGATGATGCCAACACGTGTCAATGTTTTCAGAGAAAAGTAAATGATGTGTGTTGTAAGATGTATTGTAGGAATGATTTTGTCTTTTTGACTCTACAATCCATGACAATTTGTATTTTTATATTGGAGAGGATTTTACTTTTGTATAGAATATTTATTCAGATTTGCTTTTATACGTACAGATGTTTCTGTGTATTGTGAATGTAAGTGCTAGCAAGATAGTAGGAAGCAGGCCGTGTTTCTTGTCTGTAGACAAGCTGCTTGTATTTATGTGGAATATTTTGGATGACTTCCCCAGCACTGAAATTTAGAGGACCACCTTTAATATCTGGAATTATTATTTTAAATAAAACTGAATATTCCGAATAAAAAGAGCTTTTTCTTGTCCCAGATTTTGTGGTGGAATTGCTGTGTTATGGGAGGTATCAGGTCAGTCATATTTCTCCATAAATAAGAAAGAAGAACAAGTTACTCTCTTACCTGGTAACGTTCTTTCGATAGGATGGTCCGACGACGTATTCCATATCTATGACAGTAATCACCACAGCTGTGCTGCTTCGGAAAATCTTTCGCCGTCTGCTTCGATGACGTCGATACGCTGTCCTCGAGGGCCTCCGTCGAGCCAACGTCACTGGATGTTATAAGTAGGACACACGACACCAGTAGCCTCAGTTGTAGTTTTTTCCCAGAACGTGTGGCACCAGTCTTCTGCCAGTATGACCACAGAAAGCCTTGCGGAAACGGAAGCTGCAATCGCATAAGAACTTCTGCAGCGGGGCAGGTAGGGAGGGAGCGATTTGAAATAAGTCATCGGACCATCCCATCGAAAGAACGTTACCAGGTAAGAGAGTAACTTGTTCTTCGAGGGGATTGGGTCCTCCGACGTATTCCAATGTCTATGACAGACTCCCAAAGCAGTACCACCGTATGGAGGAGGGAAAAGAATTTAGAATATAGAAATTTAGAATGCCCAATCAAATTGCAGAGTAAAGGACTGCCTTGCCAAAGGCCAGATCCTGCCCATGGATAGAATCTAGGGAGTAGTGTCGTACAAAAGTATGGACCGAAGCCCATGTGGCTGCTTCACAGATGTTACGAATAGGAACGCCCCTCTGCAGGGCAGTAGAGGCAGCCATACCCCTAGTAGAATGGGCCCGTGGCCTACCGGAGGGTCCTTACCCGCCAAGCGGTAACATTCAGAAATTGCCAAGATAATCCATCTAGACAAGGGGCCTGATCACGACTTTGGTGGTAACACTGGCGGTAATACCAGCAGCAGTATTAGCCCTACCGCCGAACTCCCCGGCGCTAATAGCGCCGGATCACGAGTTCGGCGGTAATGTAATTCCCCATTCCCCATTGAGCCCATTCGGGAATGCCCCATTCCCCATTGGGCTCAATGGGGAAAATTCACGCTCTTACTGCCGGCGGATTTCCCACTGGAGGTAATAGCGCAAATTTTCAGCGGATTTACCCCCAGCTAACAGCTGGGGCAAAATCCACGAAGTCCTGATTTGGCAGACCCTTAAATCCGGCGGTAATAGCGCGACCGCCGGATTTAAGGGTTACCGCCAAAGTCGTGATGAGGCCCAAAGTCTGCTTAGTAACAGCTTGTCCCAAACGCATTCCAGCGTAACCAATAAAGAGCTGATCGTCCACTCTGACCCGGGACATGCGTGAAATGTCGAAGCTTAAAGCTCTCCTAGGATCCAACCTAATGAGCCTCTCCTCTTCCTTACCAGGATGTGGAGGAGGATAAAATGCCGGAAGAATAACCTTCTGGCTTAAATGAAATTCCGACACCACCTTTGGAAGAAAGGAAGGAAAAAACTCTAAGGACAACCCTGTCCTTATGAAACACAGTGAAGGGTGGCCTAACCGAAAGTGACCGCAACTCACTCACTCTGTGAGCGGAAGTGACCGCAACTAAAAATACAGTTTTAAGGGTTAACAGCCTCAAAGGACAAGAATGTAAAGGTTCAAATGGAGCACCCATTAGGAATTTTAGAACAAGGTTCCGATCCCAACCAGGCACCTGGAAAGGTGACGGCAGAAACACATTAGTGAGCCCTGTGAGAAACTGAGAAATTAAAGGAATTTTGAAATAAGAACACTCCTCAGACGAGCGCTTAAATATGGACAGCGCCACCAGGTAACCTTTAATGGTACCCACTTGCAGGCCCTTGTGGGCTAATGAAAGCAAAAAAGACAGAACCACAGGAATGTCACATGAAAAAGGATCCACATTCTTTACCGTGCACCAGTCGCAGAACTTTCTCCAACGGCAACAGGGACTTTGTTGCCGGCCTTCTGGCCGAAAGCAACACCTCCATCACATCTTCTGGGAGGTCCCAATCCTTATACCTCAACCTTTCAGAAGCCAAGCGTGAAGGTTGAGGGATCTGACCTCTGGATGGAGAACCTGACCCCCCTCCCGTGAGAGCAGACCGTCTCGGTAGGGAAGAAGCCGTGGAGGGCAGATGGCCAAGTCGAGAAGGTCCGGGTACCATGTCCTCTGGGCCCATGTCGGAGCAATGTGGATCATCTGGGAAGTGAACCTCCGTAACCTCTGCAGCACTTGCGGGATGACGGGGACTGGAGGAAACGCGTACAGCAGTGGGAAGGACCACTCCACCATGAACGCGTCTCCTAAGGCTCCTCTTGGAGGAAATTCCCGCAAGCAGAACCTTTCGCACTTCCGGTTGACACTGGAGGTGAAGAGATACACTTGAGGGGTCCCCCAAAGGGCGAAGATCTCCAGGAGAATCTCCTGAGCCAGCTCCCACTTGTGAGAGTTCGTGCTCTGCCTGCTCAGAGAGTCCGCCGTCTCATTTTTGTCTCCGGCCAGATGAACTGCAGAGATCGAAATTTCCTGCTGGATGGCCCAGAACCAGAGCTGCATTGCCTCCCTGCACAGAGGAAGGGACCCTGCCCCCCCATTTTGTTGAGGTAGTGCATGGCCACTGTGTTGTCCGTCAGAATCAGGACATTCTTCCCTCGCACAGTTGGCAGAAAAGCCTTCAGGGCAAGCCTGACAGCCCTCAGCTCCAACAGATTGATATGGAGTCTGGACTCCGACGGAGACCAACGACCGCTGACTGTCAACTCGTTGGCATGAGCTCCCCATCCCGTGAGGGATGCGTCTGTCACGATCGTCACCTCCGGCCAGGGTAGCCAAAATGGAGCCCCCCTCATCAGATTACCTTTGACGGCATACCACAGAAGGTCCTGGGCGACCGAGGGCGGCACCTGAACGGGGTCCGACATCCTGCTGGAGGACTGTGACCACTGGATCTTGAGAGCCCATTGCAGAGATCTCATCCGCAACCTGGCCTCTGGCACCAGAAGAATGCAGGATGCCATGAGGCCGAGCAACCTCAAGAACTCGAACGCTGGGAGACTCTGGGCATGTTGAAACTTGTGCACCATCTGCTGAATGTGATGAGCCCTCACCTGGGGAGGAAAACACTGGACCAGGGATGTGTCGAGCACTGCTCCGATGTACTGGAGCCACTGAGTTGACGTCAAGTGGGACTTCTTTAAATTGAGGGAGAAGCCCAGCTTGTGAAGGGAGTGGCAGGTGACGGACAGATGACCGAGGACTTGCTCGGGAGAGCGTGCCCTGATCAGCCAATCGTCCAGGTAGGGATAGACGTGAATCCTCCCTTTCCTGAGATACGCTGCCACCACCACCATGAGCTTAGTGCAGACCCTCGGGCGGAGGTCAATCCGAACGGCAGGACCCGAAACAAAGTGCGAGTCGCCAACCGTGAACCTTAGGTACTTCTTGTACTTGGGATGTATCGGCACATGAAAATCAGCATCCTTGAGGTCGAGAGACAAGAACCAGTCCTGAAGTTGAAGGGCCTGGAGGTCTTGAGAAAGAGTAACCATCTTGAACTTGTCCTTCCTGAGGAGCTTGTTCAAACTGTGCAAGTCCATGATGGGTCTCAATCCTCCGTCTTTCTTTGAAATCAAAAAATAAGGGGAATACCATCCCTTGTTCCTCTCTGCTACAGGCACCAGTTCTATGGTGCCTTTCTCCAGCAGGGATTGTATTTTCTGTGCAAGGAGCAGATCCAGACTCTTCAAAAAGAGATTCCCTGGTGGATTGTCGTGAGGCCTCTGTCAGAAAGGAAGACAGTAGCCGTGGGCTATGATCTCCAGAACCCACACATCTGAAGTAATGGCACACCATTCTACAAGATGCTGCGCCAGCCTTCCCCCAACCGGCGAACCCTGGGACACGCCTCATGACTAAGCTGAAGCGGCTGCAGCATTGCCTGAGGGTAAGGAGGCAACTGCCCGAGCGGCCTTGGCACCTCGAGTACCTTGTTTTCCACCTCTGGTACTCCGACGGTTGCCCCTTTGACTTGCAGCTCCTCTCGAATTACTAAAGGATGAGTAATATCGAAAGGAACCTCCCCTCCATTGCTGTTCCCTAGGACGAAAAGGCGGAGGTTGGCGAACTGCAGCGCTCAACGACTTTGCAGCAGCTTTGGAGGTCTGCAACATCTCAAGGCTCTCATCAGCCTTGCTGCCAAAAAGATGTTCACCATCAAAGAGCATGTTGAGGAGCCAGGCTTGCACATCGGGAGCAAACTCTGACTTCCGCAACCACGCAAATCTGCGCATTACGGTACTCACCGCCATGGACCGGCTGAGGCAATCTGCCATGTCCAGACCCGACTGAACGGACTCACACATGGCATCCTTGCCATCCTACACGATAGTAAGAAAAACATCCCGTTCCTCCCCTTCGGGAATATGTTCAGCCGCTAACAAAATACAGTTCCACAGAGTGTGCGTGAAACATGACAAGGCACACACGGAGTTGGCTGCCTGTAAAGCCATACCCCCTGAAGAAAACACTTTCTTCGCCCAGCCATCAAAATGCTTGTCGTCCCTATCAGGAGGGATGGTAGGGTACGACGCCTGCATTGCCGGGGCCGTAGCCGCCTGCACCACCAAACTCTCCGGAGTGGGGTGCGTGGTCAAGTAGCAGGGGTCGCTACTGGCTGGGCGGTATTTTCGCGGCAAAGGCTTTCTCACTGCTGGGAGACTCTCCAGAGTAGTCCAAGCCACTGCCACCCTTCTTTGCAAGGCCATATGGAATGGCAGTACCGGGTCAGTTGGTGGACCTTGGTCGAGGATATCCGTCAGGTCATCCTGCAGAAAATCCACTGGTGGCGCAGACCACCCCAAGTATTCCCTGACCCTCGACAAAAGGCGCCGGTATGAGGATTCAGCATGGGTGCCAGGCTCAGGCCTACAGAACTCCACCTCCGGAGAGGTGTCCAGACCACTGGCGTCGTGCAGCGACTGACGCAGGTCTTCAATCTGTCTATGACCCCTGCGCCTGGCGTGCGCTACAAATAAATAAAATACAAATACAAATACAAAATCTTGTCAGGCACCTCATCAGGCACAATACCTTCCTCAGACCCCTCATCCACCTCAGAAATATAATCCAGAGGCTGGAATTAGGGCACAGAAAAAGGGACAAAGACATTTTTAGCCATGGCCAGAGCCTTTCTGGGGGGTTCCACCGTGCCACAGGGAACCTCTGACAAAGCAGCCTCAAAAGTGATCGAGGGCATCGATGGAATCAGCGTTGACGTCAAGCGTGGTGCCGATGGCTTTGACGGCGTCGCCACAATCCTCGAGGGCAGAGCCCCGAGTGTGTCCTCCAACAGCCGGGGCGCAGATGGCGTTGAAGGCTTCCTCGGAGGCGGAGCCTCGAGAGAGTCCCTCGACGACCTTGGCGCCGAAGGCGTCGATGTCTTCTTCAAAGACCTCACAGGCTCCGAATGTCTGGAGGGTGTCGAGGACCGGGACCTGGAACGGGCATGTCTAAAGCGACCATCCTTGTCTGACTGGGACCTCGAAGGCGCCCGGTGATCGCGACGACCGCTCGCCTGAAGGCGTGCGAGTGGTGTCTCTAGCATGGTTACGGCCGGCGTCTTTCAACGGCACGGACGGAACGGAGCCCTGCGACTGAAAAATCGCCATCATCTCCTGCTGAAATGAATCCCATTCTGCAGGAGTGGAATGCTTGTTGGGGCAAGCAACCCACCGACGGGCGGAGTCCTCGGACGAGGACGGGGAAGGCGACCGATGACGGCGCTTCAGTGAGTGCCTCGAAGAGGCAGGGGAATGGCGGGACCTACTCTTGGACCGAGACCCCCCGGACTTATGCCGACGATGCGGAGAGTCGCCCCTCAAATCGTCAGTCGAAAGCCCAGTGGATTTCAACTTCCGGGGCTTGGCCACCTTACCTACAGAAAGCTTCTTCCTACGCTCCCGCAAGGCCTTCGATGTAAGCGACTGGCAGTCTACACAGTCATCCTTGTCATGGTCCTCACCGAGGCACCAGAGGCAGGCGTTGTGCGAGTCCGTCAACGATATCTTGGACCCGCAGTCCCGACACTTCTTAAAACCCGGCCGCGGGGTAGAAGAAGATGAACACATTATGGATCTTCACAAACGAACAGGTTCGAGGAACCGAAAGAACAAATACTCAGAAGAACTGAGGCACGCCGAGATCTCCGAAGCGAACATGCTCGCGGAAAAAATTGAACTGAGGCTACGGGCGTCGTGCGTCCTACTTATAACATCCAGTGACGTCGGCTCGATGGAGGCCCTCGAGGACAGCGTATCCACATCATCGACGCAGGACGCAGACGCCGAAAGATTTTCCGAAGCAGCACAGCTGTGGTGATTACTGTCATAGATATGGAATACTTCGGAGGCCCAATCCCCACGAAATGTAGTTATATTACATACATTTAAATGATTTTAGACTGCAACAAAGTGTGTTAGGCATTTACTGTGGCCTTCAGCAACACCACATGCAAAGCTGACCTGTTTGGAAGATTCTACAGGGAATTTAGGAAAGCACGAGTAAGGTCTCCAATTGGCTTTAATTAAATAAGGCAGTACTGGACCTGTTGGAATTAACGTGCCGCACAATGTATGAAAGGCAATTGTTCAGGGAGGTAATCCCACCCTGCATATGTTAGGGCTAGACTGATAAGGAATATATTACTTAAAGAGAGGCTATCCATTATTATAAGTGTGCTTAGGTTGAAATGTGTTTAAATTATGTGAGAGTCTGCACAGCATTTACATGGGATAGCTGCAGTTCCTGGTGTACTTAGGCTCTCCCCCTGCCTATTCATCAAACATGTGAAAAATATTTTGTATACCAGAAAAATTGCCCTTGTCCATAGTATTTTTGTACTTTTATTGTACAGTTTTAACAAGAATTGTGATACTCAATTATAAGTAGATCACAAGTATTGAGTTAAAAAAGGTGAAAATAAACAGTTATTGAGCTTGTACTCAGATCAAAACTTTACATTTTACAGGAAATGGTTCATATAAGAAGTGCCCCAGCCGACATGTGTTTTCGACTTTTCAGGTCCTTTTCAAGACTTAACATAGGCATGTAGTTTATTCTTTTCTATTTTTTATTTCATTTGGTTTATTTAAAACCTTTCATAAATTAACGTCACATGTTCTATTTACATCTAAAAAGTATATCCAATAAAAATATTACATTGAGTCATTATATGTCCACTCAAGGTGTACCCATTTCATTGATGACATATTTGGTGGCATCTTGAGTTAGTGTGTTTTTTTCCCCACAGGGGTTTAACAGCACCTCTTCCAAAAATGTCATTGCCGCTAATACCATCAGTATGTTTTTCCCAATAAAGAGCAATGACCACCATTCTTGATAAGAGAGCGAGTTCATCTTGTGGACAAGATTAGCTAAATATTTTGATCTTAGATCTTTGAGTTTTTTACAGGCACCATTATATGTTATGAAGATTCTCTTTGGACTTGATCTTCGCAGAATCTACATAGGCCATCAGCTTTCAACATCTATCCTCTGCTCACTAATACTTCAAAGTTAGAAGGATGTTTAAACAAAACCTCAGGAACAGGACTCGATAATGACTAGATGGAAATGTCGACAGATAGGGAGGGAGTTTGTTGATGGCTCATCTTTCCTATGTCACTGGTAGCGAGAGCTTGCATTTAGATCTTAAATCTTGTGTGTTTATCCAATCAGATTCTTTTAGATTTGTTTTACTTTTTTTGGATTGAATATCAACATATCCAATGAGCGTTCGATAGTTGCTAGCCAGGTTTCGCATTTATTTTGCCATCTTTGTAGCAGCAAGTCGGAGTTCAAAGTCTCTATGTTTCTGATGATGGAGAATGGGAAGGAGATGATCCATCATCATGCACTTCCTATAGAGCGATAGGGTTTTCCATGGCGCTGCCGACTCCATAGATTGAAGCCCCAATTCATACCTGATTGAGGCCAAGGGGAGTCCTTTGGGGAGTCTCAATACGCATCTCTAAACAACCCTTCTAGCGTTAGCCATGTTTGCCAAGGTAAATTAAGGAGGGTTTCAGCTCCATGCATCAGAATAGGGAGTGCTCGCTGTTTATAGAAGGTGGTAAGAGGTGTGATTGTGTAAGACCCATACCGTTTAAGGATCGCTTGGCTCTGAGATGCTAGCCTTTTAGTTTTTGCTCTTAAAATCTCTGCCCATCCACTTTCATTTATGTTTAAGTTAAACTGGATCCCCAAGTAGGTCAACAAGTTTACTTTTGCTAGTCGCTGATTTCCCTAGCACCACGTAAACCTTCCTTTTCCTTTTTCAGATGGCTTGACAAGATAGGCAACTTGCATTATACAAGTTTTTTTTAATGTTTATCCTTATATCATTTTGGTTGATGTATTCTGACAAGACGTTCAATCAGCATTTAAGGATAATTGGAGTTTTGTCAAGGAGGACTAGATCGTCTGCGTAAAGGATCCATGGTACAAATTCCCTTTGAATCTTTGGTGGAAAGGTGATCACTGCATTTTGGGATTCTTGTAAATCTGATATATAGAGGTTAAACAGGGTTGCTTCTAGGGGGCAACCCTGTTTCAGACCTCAGTATGTGCTTATTTTTTTGTAAGGTGGCCTTGGCTCGACAGCCTAACCTCAATTGATGTTCCAGAGTACAAGGCTATAATGGCGTTCAGCAGATCTTTAGGGCCTCCCCACATATGGAGCTTCAGTCAAAGCTTCTGTCTATTTATGCTATCGAACGCTTGTTCAAGGTCGATAAACGCAAAATAATAGGTTACTTTCTGATGAATGGCTTTGAGTTTCAGTGGGTTTAGAAGCAACACATTTAAAGATGTGGCAATGCCTTTGACAAAGCCAGTTTGTCTTTTATCAAGACGGCCACTTCTGGATGCCCAGGTATTCAGGTCTCTCAGGAGGATTGAGAGGAATAGTTTGCCTATAATATCTAGGAGAGCGAGGGGCAGTAGTTTCTTTGATCCTCTCTGTCGCCTTTCTTAAATATAGGCATAATGATGGCAACAAGTTCCTTTCCCACGATCATGTTACTGATGTGGGAGCTAAGGCAGTTGGCATGGAAATTGGAGCAAACACCATAGAGAAATGGGCTATCCAAGACGATTATGTGACTTTAGAGGTTTGTAAAGTCGCTTGAAGGTGACCATTGTTATTGATCAGCTCCCATTGGTTTCTAGTGTAATTCATTCTGACAGATTTTAACATTTGTTCAGCGTCAAACTGCGCTCAAAGCGCTTTGGTTGCAATGAGACAGTTTTTAAACGTTTGTTTCCTTTTTTTATGCATAGCGACATGCTCAAATCATTCAATTGGATGGTCTTCCTTAGATCTGCATGCAACTATTTCTTGGTTTTAGTCACTAGGATGTTAGTTAAGTGCATTGGTGCAAAGGATGGCTTTTCATGGGATTTTTTGTTTTCTTGGAAGTGTTGGAGTAACCAAGTATATTCTGAAGAGGTCTTATTTCCTTTAAGAGACTTAGAGAGTCTGGTGGTTATAGAGATTATAAAGTTGGTTTTCAGGCAGAGTCTATTTTTCCCTTGCGATATTAGTAGAGGCCAGTTGAATTTGCGGGCATCTATCCTCGCCTCAGGATAGTAAGATATTTCGAGTAAGTTGTGATCACTCGATGGCATCTGTATTATGCTAAACAGTTCTACCAAATGAGCCCGGTTAGTGGAAACAAAAGCATAGTCTATGCAGGCGGACATTCGTCCGCGTTGCCACGTATGCTTTCCAGGGTTGTCTCCTCAGGTATTGGCATTCAGCATGTGTAAGTCGCGTCCCAATGTTTCTTCTGACCATTTTAATGAATTTTTGGTCTGGTTTCCAATATTGATAATTGAACCTTGTTCATCGACGAGGCGCATATTTAGGTCCCCACACACCAAAATCGGGGGATCTTGAAGATCTACTAATATATCGTCCAAGGCTTTCATTACCCCATTTATGAAAATGTGATAATTGCATTTATCAACATTGTTATACACTTTGTCTATGACCAGTTGGATCTTTCTCCGGACAAACTCCAACTGTTTTTCGAGTGTTATTATTTGGGTAAAAGGATTAGGGTTTTGAATTTTCTTCACGGTTAGACCTGATCCTCTTCTTATGAGCATAAGCAACCAGAATATGGTCTTCCAAACTTCCCTTTTCTGGCAGAATTGAGGTAGCAGTCATATCCATCACAGCTGGCCGGTGCTCAGAGCCATGTTTCTTGAAGACATAGAATATGGTACATTTCCAATCCCATGTCCCCGGTGTTAATCAAATGGGAAAACCCCCTTGCGGTCCAAGAGCCAATTTTTAGAACCTTTTGGTGGGGCTTGTTCTTGCTCTATTGTTTGGTGGTAGTGGCTAGTGCAGTCGCTATCCATGACCACTGGTTTGAGGAGGCTCCATTACTCTTCGTGATGTTGTAGGCGAGGAAGCACAGTTTATGGACATTTTCAAGGGGAGGAAGTTCGATTTCATCTCCTTTGTGGGGCTCTTTTTTGTCAGACTCCTTTGGGTGTTTTTTGATCGGTGTGAGTCGAATGCATTTGTCCGACCCATGAGTTCTTTCGAGTTGTCCTTCTTTTTACTAGGGTGTTCATTAAGGGTAGACATTTCAAAACCCAGACAGAGGTAATCGCTCACCATCTCTAGGATGGCATCTTTTAGAAGAGAGGAATTTAGGTGCAATTTTACCCAGTCCATTCGTTCTTCATTCATAAATTGGACGATCTTTATGTCTTCTGATGTAATAAATCTCAATTTTGTACTGTGATGTATTTGTTTTATTACATTTTTCCGATTCAGGATTAGGTGATCGTTTGCATGAAAAATTCTCTCTATGATTACTATAGTGTCATTTGTAGGCCAATTGGGTGTCACCTCTCTATTTGGCTTCTTTGATAACTTTGAGGTACTGTTTTCTATTTTGGTATCAAGACTTTGGCAACTGTGTTTCTTTAGAAGCATGTTTTATTTCTGTTCGAGTGTCAGAAAACTGGGGGGCTGTGTTTGTTGGGTTGTAGCTCTCGTTACTGCGCCTGGTGTCTCACTAGGCAGTGATGACATTTTGTTTTCTCCAGCCATTAATGGTGCTACCGTACCATTGGATTGTGCTATATTCATTTCTTCAACGCTTTCTGAAATATTTCGTTGAGGAGGGCTGTTTTGTCATTGTGCACTAAGGTGCTGTCAGATAAGGAGATACATGACTCTTGGTTTGAATCATCTGTATCATCTAATTCGCTGTTTGGTATTTGCGATTTTTCAAGATTCAGTGGATCACCTGTTGTTTTATTTGGCGGGAGCATGAACGTTATCGTTCTGTCCTTCTTTTTCCATCCTAAATCAGGTTTCCTGCGGGAGCCTTATGTTCCTTAGAAAGGCTTCGGAGCCATTGGATTTGGTGTTTTTTGTTGAGTGTTGTTTTTTCAATTTCTTTGGTTGTGATTGTGCGTTCTTCTGTTGTATATGGGCAATGATTCTTTTAGTTGTCTTGACAAATATTGGAAAGGGTTTGCATGGTTTTTCATTTGAAGATCGCGCATTTGAGGTTAATTCTTCTGGAATTGCTGATGAGGTCAGACTTGATGGTATCATAGGAATGGTCTCATCAGCTGGAGCTAGAGGGTTGACTTGTTTTGTCGAGTTGTTAGGTTGAGGACATATTGAAGAGTCAATCTCTACTTCAAGCGCGATTCTCGCTTGCTTATTGTAGTAGATGTATGCCTTCTCAGGAATCGAGGGTTCGGATATGGCTGGCATTGAGTCGTTTTTTAGAGAGATCAACGCCACGGCTGGTGAATTAAATTTCGGTGGCTCCTTGTTCCTTAAGCAGTGGGTCTGTTTTGCCTGGTGATACATGAGTCATTTTTCTCTCTAGACAGTGATTTCTCATCCATTTACAATTTTCCAAGGCTGTCATAAGAGTTGATTTGTCGCATTCTTCTCTTCTTGCTAGATCGCACAACCTGTTCTGCCACATAAGTGAGACTTCCGCCTCCTTGTCCTGAATGTTGGCAACCAAGGTTTCCATTAAGACCAGTTGTGTATGAGTCATTGAAAGAAGAGTCGCCTGCTCCTTTAATGTATCGTTTAAGAATTCATATAATTTGGTGAATGTTGACATTGATATTATTAGTGCTGCCATGATATAATTTTTTTTACGCAACGGCATGTTCTGGGGCTAGATGCGCAACTGATTCCAGGTTTCTTCGATAGTAGACTGAGTCCTGCATTTCCACATCTGACTGGCCTCTTTGTTGGTCGATGTGCATAGAATCAGATGTGTCACTCTCTATTTGAGGTTCAATTGCATCGGTTTTGTTGCAGCTTGTTACTTGAATTGGTACTCAGGGTCTTCATAACCTCGGTATGTTGAGTGTTAGTGATCCCCCCCTAGTCCCATCTGTTGAGGTTGAGGAAATGTTGAGCTGCAAGTGATCTGGGGGATTAATGGCCCGGATGTAACTGTGGTAGAGGCCCGTAGAGAGCTGGTTGTGGTTGATAATAATGGAGCCCTCATTAGCTTATATGGGCCTTTTGTGTTAGGTGTGCTTCCACCTGGCTCTTTAGGGCTGCAATGTCACATGATAGTCTAACTGCGAGTGCAGTACGCTGAAGTTCCAAATCATCGAAGGTGGTAAGGGGACCCATCCGCGGGCTACTTGCATGAAGCTCACCGTTGGTACTGGAAATAGCAAATAGGCGCTCCAGCGACATGCACACTAAAGTTTCACTTGCCTGTGTAATAATAGTTGGTTGGAGTGACTGCAATATATGTGTCTTAGTCAGGTCCGCAATATTTCCAATAGTTAAAGTAAAGATGTCGGTTAATTCCAGGGCTATAAGCTGTGGCTGTGGTGGGAACAGAGGCATTGCCATCCTTGTTGACTCGACAAGGTTTGTGTCTGCTGTATGACCTGTCATCAAATTAGACTTCAAGCGAGATTTGCATGCTTCTCGGTACGGCTTCACACTCCCAGAAGGGGTGATTATGGGTTGGGCCGTATCTTGAAGAGGATGGCCGGCCTGCATTGGCCGTAAATGTGAGTGATGGGGTTCTGGGCATGGTGTCATGTTCGCTCATTACCAATGATTCTCCCAGTGAGAGCCCGCAGTTAGGTACCGTTGGACCAATCACCACAGGCACTGAGCAGGGGATGTTTTGAGGTTGAAATCTGAGCTGTTAGCTGGGCATATTGATGTCAGCCGATTTAGTAGTAGTAGAAATTTTTTTTGAGGAAATAAAAAGATGCAAGAGAGGAAATCATATGAGTATGAATATCAAGCATGTCAAGTTTCAAGATCCGTTAGTGCAAGGTATACCAATACAAAGAACATCTTTAGAGGAAGAAGAGGAGTCAGACGCAGGGTTGAACAGAGATCAAGATCAGACTAGAAGACTAACCAGCCTGAGCTCCAGGAAACAACTAATCAAGGGACAGTACAGAATCTCGTGATAAATGCATCAAATAGGAATCTTACAGATTTTTTCAAAATAAAGGACTCTCTTTCACACCGACAGTCGAAACAAATCTATTTGATTTGCAAATAGATTGTTACAAGTTTATAAGAAAACTTAAACTTAAAAACAATGTTCATCAAAAAGTGAGAACTTATGAACCACTTAAGGCACACATGCCCCAGGGTAAACTAACAATAGCTGATATAGAGAACACACAATTACTCAGCAATATCGAATATGATGACCATATTTACGGTGGTCTTTAACTTAATTCTCCATGTTGGACATCTCATCAAGATTTGTAAATTTAGATTTTGGAGACAACAGTTCCTATGGTACAACCCACTCCAATCAGGAGATCATTGATGTATTAGGGAGATTATTGATGTATTAGGACCACTGTGAATAAGTTATATGCCCATGTTAAGCCTTGATAAGGACCTGAAAGGTCAAAACACCTGTTGGCTGGGGAATTTCTGATATGAACCATTTCATGTACGATATAAAGTTTTGATCTGAGTACAAGATCAATAACTGTTTCTTTTCCCCTTTTTGAACACAATACTATGTTTAATTGAGTATCACAATTCTTATGTTAAAACTGTACAATAAAAGTACAAAATCCTAATTATTCTGATATACAATATATTTTTTCACATGATAAGGGATCTATCAACAAAGGTCTAGCATCATCAATTTATGTAAAGTTACATGAATCTGGAAAGAAGGCTACACATGAGATTGGTAGATAGGAGCTGCTCAGGGTTATGCAAGAGAGTATACCAAGCACTGCTCAAAAACACATAAGCTCAGGGGCACAAAAGGTCAAATGACATGAAATGAATGATGGTGAGCAGAAAATACCCACCAAATGCTTAAATGGATTTAACTACATTGTGTACCTCAAGACACCCTGAGGTCACAAGCGCTCAGAAGAAAGCAACGTACGCTTGCTGAATTAGGGATTTGCTTTTGGCACAACAATGAGGCACAATAAGGTAAAAGAAGGGTGTGTGTCTGGCCAGCCTTGATGGGTGTACAAAAAGATTACACACATCACCAGCCCCCAACTGCTGACAATACTACAGGCTGGTATGATCTTATCTCCTTGCCCCCAGCCACAGTAGACAGAAAAACAATGACAGCAGATGAGGAATAGCAAAGCAGGTTTGAGAACAGGACAGACAATTACGATAAAAGCAGAACATGGTCGAAATAATGGATAGATCTGTATGAAAAAGGTACTCTTTCTGGCCAAGCAGCAAGGTGCAGTATTGCAGTACTCTATTAAATGTAAGACCGACAACACGTTTCTCTCCTGCTGATTGGGAGGATTTGATGGAAACAAATACCGCAAGGTACAACTCTATAAAACGAGGGTTGTTGGGAAAAATGGGCATGGAATGCCCCTACAATGGGAACCTGTCAGAGAGGAATGGCTACAACAAAAGCTCTGGTCTACTTCTTTCAGGTTGATCCCCTTTTTATCACTAAGAAGATGAAATGTTCCTATAAATCTGGATACCAAATCATACTCCCTGGGATTCTTATAGTGAATACTTCAGCCTGGGTTTACCCGGTCAGCAACTTCATACAAACAATACACCAGAGGATACTGGGCAGCTGGAGGAGTAGGCATCATTGATAAGTGCAAAAGAACTGGCTAGTGGCGTGCCTCCCTCCTTCACTATCAATTGCATTCACTCAATGTCCATTGGGGGACAACCTGCAAATTATTTAAACAAATGTACTGGATACTTAGCTGCACAATGGGCAGGTAGCCGGTGTGGTACATTATGAGCACCTACTGCCTATGACCCACCCAACCTTCAGTTAACAGAGTTCACTTTACTGCTAAATCGTCTGCCTGGAACCCAGCTCAGAGCAAAGAGTTTGTTAAAATTATTTATTTAATTGTATTTTGGTTTAAATGTATACCTTTCACAATATACATTAAAACAAACCGTTTTATTAAGCAATACCCCCCAAGCGGCGGGGGCATTAGCGACTCAGGTAATGCCCTGGGGCCCATAGTTATAGGCCCGAGTAAAGCGAGGGTCTTAACAAAGGCCCCGTGGCATTACCAGATTCGGTAAAGCCCCAGCCACGAGGGGCATATAGCTATTAGTACACCGGCCCAGAATATCTGCATGACCGAGGCACTAAAAGCATTTTTTTCTTTCCTAAAACGCTGCAGCGTTTCAGGACAGAAAAAAAAAACAACTAAGAAAATGGCCGCTTTTCCTTTTACATGGTGGCCATCGGGATCAGTCACGCTGGGAACACATGTGTGAACATGTGTTCCCAGCGTGTCCGTTCCGGAAAGAAAACAGAGAAGAAGGTAAGTGGGGTTGGGAGGGATGGCCCTGCTCCGAGTCTCCACACGGATGGAGGCTGCCATCGTCCCCCACCGTGGACAAAGGAGCAAGAAGGTAAGTGGGGTGGGGAGGGCAGGGAGGAGGGAGGAAAGGGAAGAAAAAAAAAAGCCTTACCTGAGTCCCCGGCGGGGAGCGAAGGCAGCCTCTCAGCCGTGGGGGGGGCTCGGAGCAGGGATGGCCCCGCTTCGAGCCTCCTCATTGGCTGAGGAGCTGCCACGCCCCCCGCCAGGGACAATGGCAGTGGAATCCCGACCGAGGGATTCCCGGCCAGGTAATGCTTTAGCAAGGGCCAATCAGAATGGTTCTTTCATTCTGATTGCGCCCTTGCCCGGTACTAATTACTTTATATAGACTAAAATACATATGGAATACAATCATTTAGTGCAGTATAGCATTAAAGTTAAAATGTCAGATTGCTCAAGAGGCTACCTCTAAAATCCTTCCATCTCCCAGTAATTCATTCAATTCCTGTAACAAATTCATAAGTTTTATTATCAGCAAAATATTTTCGCCTGGCATAAATCTATACCAACACCCTTCTCCAGCGTCTACATGAGTCAATATACATAACATATCAAAATGTCTGTTTCTCAAATTGTCCATGATAGGGAGATAAATAACCACGTTTAAGTGTTTCAATTTTCTCTAGATCCAAACAAAGGCTTAAGATCTCTAGTGCAGGAATTAAATTGAATTTAAATCTCCTATAACCGTTCTCATTTTACTACAAAGAAATTGATATAGATATTATGGAATGTCATCTCTGTTTCTAAAGATCTTTGAACATTCACAGTATAATACGTGGTCACTACTTTCGACTCTAGTTCTCCATTCTCTTTTATATAGCTTTTTTTTTTATTGATTAAATCCCCTATTTCCAAATCAATTTCATTTAATAGAGTAACCTATTCAGTCTCAAATTTAGTAAGAGACAGGATATAATTGTCTTCCAATGCCTACCATGGGGCTGGATGAAATGTTAAAGAAAGAAGAAATAAGGAAAGAACAAAGCCAGAACTCCCCCACCCCCTGCCAGAGAGTGAGTTGGACAGGGAAGTTAAAAACAACAGACAGAGAGAGGGAGGGAGCAGAGGCCAGAGGGGGAGAAAGAAGACAAAAATAACTGCCCATGGAACAGAGACTGTAAAGCACCAGGCAACAGCGCATAAGGGAACCCCCCCAAAAGATTGAGCCAGGTGGCCGAGCTTCTTGGTAAAGGGCAGCCCAGCCATCCAAGCACTGTGCAGGTGTCAACCCACTCGGGGACCAGACCAGATGGGCCCATACATCTTAAAGTGTCCAGCAAGCGTGCAACCGGCTGCAAGAGCCAAAGAAGAACAGCCCAGTCTAGGCTGTGTGAGGGGGCATCCCGAACCAGACTGCCTGGCCATGCCCTAGTCATGCAGCCTCGTGGCCAGCAATGCAGGCTCGTTATGAAGGTCCTCCCAGGCTGCGTATGTCAAGCACAGGCCTGGAGTTGAAGATCGGGGATGTTCACTCTGCTCCAGAGGGTGGAGCAGTGAATGAAAGCCCCAGGCTGGCTCACCGGCCAGCCTGGGAGAAGAGCAGGAGGAGGTGAAGTCCTGGGCTGCTCTGTTGGCCACCCCGGGCGAAGGGAAGCCCCAAGCTGTCTCCTGGAGCAGCACGAGAAGGCTAAGGGTGCGTGCCGATGACCATGCAAGCATCCCCTTGGCAAAGTGGACACCACCTGATTATAATATGGCATCTAGGTGCAGCAGTAATTGTGGCAGCATCCGCACTGCACAGGGGATGCCACCTGAAATACTAATTGTGGAGCAGGCCACAGCAGTGACATGGGTCAGCCCCATGCATACAGGGCCAAATCGTGAACCTTTGTCGAGAGGTATCTTGGGGAATTGTTCGAGAGGCATTTGTGTGTGATGGTTAGTGTCTTGAAGAGTAAGCGCTCACAAACTGGAAGCCAGTGTATGCTTATTCTCACCATAGAGATGTGCTCACCTGTCGAAATATTCAAGGCTGCCCTGAGATCATTGTTTTGTACGATCTGTAGCTTGCTAACCTTTCGTTCAGAAGTTCAAAAGTAAGGCGACTGTCTGATGAGAGAAAGGGTCTGCAGGCATTAATTCATTTGGCATTAATTCCTAAGGTTTTGACATCGTCTGAGACTGGGTTGGTGTTGCCATCAATGACACAGGATTTGTAGACTCTATCAAGTTTACTTAATAGAGATTGTGAGACAACCAGGAGCATTTCTGTCTTGTCATAATTGAGGCATAACATGTGGGAGGCCATGGATGGTTTGGTAAATGTATTGCAATGTGGTTGAGTCAATAGAATAGTTATCTGATATGGGCAATAGCAGTTGTGTGTCATCTGCATAGTTGGTGTAAGAAATGCCCTGGTAATCTAGGAGGTCAAAAAGGGGATTGGTAAATATATTACTCAGTGTTGGTGACACACATGAGCCTTGTGGTACACCACAAGTGACAGAGGCTGGAAGGGCTGAGGCAGTAGGTGAAAAGACCCTCATTGATCTGTTAGTCAGAAAAGAAGAGATCCAGGTGATAGCTTCAGTGGAGAAGTGGGCTGCAGAGTGTAGGTGTTGATATAGGATTTGATGGTCCACCAGATCAAAAGCCGCCGATAAGTCAAGCAAGGCGCAGGGCTATCTTGCCTGTATCCTTGTATTTATCCAATAGATTTTTTAAGTGGAGTAATGCCGTTTCTGTGCTATGACCTGGTTGGACTCCAAATTGGCCTAGGCCATGGAGGTTGTAAGATTCAGGATATGATTGAATTTGAAGGTGTGCTGCATGATCCAGGATTTTAAGGAGGAAAGGGACAGTCGAAATAGGTTGGTAGTTAGTTGGGATGGCAGAGTCAAGGGTGTTGTTTTAGCAGTGTTAGGACCCAAGCGTTTTTGAGGTTGATTGGTAGTGTGCCAGAAGTGAACGAGACATTAATAAATGAGGCGAATAAGGGTGTAAGCGCTTTGGCGCAGTCCTTAATGACAGCAGCAGAGCAGACATCGCCTAAGCATCGGGATGGTTTAAGACCATTGATGATCTTAATGACCTCGGTTCAAGAGACAGGTATAAAGTGAAATAGGTGAGAATTATGAGGAAGGGCTGAAGGCTCTACGGCAAGACAGCCTGAGGAATTGACCAGTGCGTTTTCTTTAGACAGGATCTTCTTTTGCAGTGTAGTGATTTTATCCAGCAATGGACGACATGTGTTTCGTCTGGACTCACCCATAACAGAGCCATTTTATTTATTTATTTATTTATTGAAATGTTTTTTATAACGCGCCTAATACCGTACCTGAGTTCGGTTTCTAAGCATGGATGCGGGATTCAAACCTCTGTTGCCCTGCATGCCCTTGCTTCCAAGATCAGTACGTTGCCCCTGTGCTATCCTCCATTACACAAACTCAGAGACTTCTTATCAGCAATTGGCAGCTGGATGTCAAATAACTAGCTTAAGTTAAATGGTATGAAGACCGAGGTCTTGCCAATTGGTTCTCAGAAAATAAAAGTCATTTGGAGTGATGAGTATTGGCTAGACTCTCTGGGTCCCTGCCCAGCCACCAGCACCTAGTTTGAAAGCCTGGTGTGAAGCTGCTTTTGTCAGTGTCAAGAGAGGCACATATTACTACAGTATGCAACACCGGCTTCACAAAACTTAAAGTACTCAGGAAAGTTCTTCCTTTCCTTCCCGCAGATTGTCGGGTTAAGGCAGTCACTTCATCAATCATGAGATCGAAAGACTATTGTAATGGGATTTACCTGGCCCAACCGGCTTTTCAGATTCACCGCCTGCAGGTTCTCAAACATTTGGCAGCGCGATTGGCCTTAGTTGCACCTAGATTCACTTCCTCTGCTCTTATACAGCAACAGCTTCATTGGTTGCCCGTTAAAGATCTAATTGAGTTCAAGATTTTGTGCATTGCCCATTGACCAGTTCATAATACGGGTGCTACCTACCTTCAAGCTAAACTAGAGCGCCATCAACCCACTCAGTGTCTCCGTCCCAAACGTTGCTGAAAATCCACCGCTTCCAGAAAGTTCGGATTGGGGGCCGGTCCCTTTCAGTCCTCGCCCCCACTCTCTGGAATGCTTTTCCTTTCTCTTTACGTGACACTGCAGGGTATATGCAGTTTCAAACAACTTTAATAACATACCTTCTTAAGTAGCTCCCATGTTTTTTAGCACACCAGTGTTCCTTCTCAGTGCCTAGATGCCCTTGGGCCATAGTTTGCGCTTTATAAAGACAGTACATTACATTACATTACATTTTGTATGCTGGTGCACCAAGTGTTGTTTTTGATGCAGTTGGGGGCGGGGGGTGGGAGGGGGGAATGGGTGATTCTAACTCCTGTAGAATTGCATTGAGCCCCCAGCGACTATAGCTGTCAATTCTTGTATCACAGGTCGAGCTCTTAGCTAGAAGTTATGTCTGTTTATAGGCCTTTGCTAAGGAGGTAAAGAATGCTGTGTTAGATACGGACGGGTTATTACTGCATGTGGCTTCCACCACTCGTTTCTTGGCACAGAGTGCTTTGCAGTCCACGATGAACCAGGAATAGCGATGTGCAAAGGGTTTAAATTTATGTTGGGCCAAGGGGGCATTGATAGCAAGCATTGGAGATATATTGTAAATGTCAACCATGGCAGGGTCAGTGATAGCAGTATAAAGGTTAGTCAGCTCATTCATCAGAGGCAGAATACAGATGGCCATTATGTAGCTGGAGTTCCTTGTGAGAGTAGGGGGCAATGGCACAGCTACTGTTTCGGCTGACTTAGAAGTTGGTATTTTGAACAAGATAATGTTATGATCTGTCCAGAGAGAAGGTAGATTGGATGTGACCGTGATGTTCAGGTCAGCGAGCCAGTCTTGGATGTAGCCTTTGTCATGGGTCGGCCTTAGTATGTCTTGAGTGAAGCCTAAGGCCTCTATAGCATTCTTAAAAGACAGGGCATTCGTGTCTGAGTCGTTTTTGAAGCCCATGTTGATGTCAGCAAGAGAATAGTCTTGGATGAAAGTTTAGAGTTAGCCAAGAGGAGTTGCATGATATCCGCTTCAAAGGAGAGTGGTGGGCCTGGGGTCCGATAAATCAGATGAATGGTGATTGTGGCAGTGTGGCAGAGGGTTAGCTTAACAGATAGCCGTTTCCCAGTCACCAAGGTACAGTTACTAACTTCTCTGATAAGGAGGGAGTCTCTAGCAATGATGCCCACCCTCCCCCCCACTTCTAGCATCTACTCTGTCCGGAAAATTAATTATTTGAGAGGAACAGCTAAGGAGAGTGCTGGGCCTGAGGCGGCATGCAGCCATGTTTCAGATATGGCTAGCAAGTCGAGGTTCTTAGGTTACTACTAAGTTAAGTAGTAGAAAGGTTATGTAGGAAATATTTTTGTAAGGGAATGTTAAGTAGGGTTGACTCAAGTATCTGTAGTCTGTTTTTGTAGTTATAGTAAAAGGGGCTACAGGGGAGGTACCTTGGCATGGGGTTGCAAGAGGATGTGGTGGCCTGCCTGAGGCTGCCTAGTGAGATGGGACCCCCCACAGAGGCCATCCTGAGGTTAGGTAAGGAGACCCTAAGGGTACCTGAGACCTCTCCAAGGAAGGGTGAGCTGACCTAGCAGGTCCCCATTTAGTTGGTGCTCACGTCAGGGGAATCCTAAGAAATAGAAAAGGGAAAGGTAGTATAAGGGTAAGTGTTTCTTATACATAAAGAGTGGTCACAGTTGGAATCCCCATACAATTCACTCTGGTGTCTGTGTCCGTTGGTAATCTAAGCACTCATGGTGTAGCCCGTATCCTGTTAACAGCAATTTTATTGGGCAGGTGCAGCACCCCTCCCTACCCAGCTGGCCAGGGAGCGTGGGGGGGGGGGTTGGCTAGGTTTTATCCATGACGACTGTAATGGGTGCTTTCTGGCTTGGATGAGGGCAAGAAAACAGGGTCTCCATACATGTTTTAGATGGTATGACGATCTTGGATTTTGCCAGGTTAGCGACAAGGTGTTTTTAGCACTTCAGTCTGCAATCTATGAAGTGTCCTTTGGAGACCCATTGGAGTCAAATCAAAGAGCAACAAGTCATCCGTGAAAGCCATCCACTGCAGTTGACTGGGAAGCAATGTAATTGGTGCCATCATTCTCTAATGTTTGCTTAGTATAAAATAATAAACATTGGGGCCAATATACATCCTTGACCTAGCCCCACATGAGTAGCAATCTTTCGAGATAGAAAACCCTCCTTATTAAGTCTGTTTTGGATCATCGTGTTTTCATATAGTAACATCAGCAGCCTCAAGAGGGCCTCATGGATACCCCAGCCTTCTAATTGTTGCCATAGTAGAGCTCTATCAAAAAGCGCTTGACAGATCAATTGAGGCTATACAAATGGTTTCCCGATGTTTCACATGTGCAGAGGCATAAAGAAGTGGCAGAATGAGGCTATTTCGGGAGGTTCTCATTTTTTTCAAAAGCCCACCTGAAATGTTGACAGTAGTTCCTTTTCCATAGCCCATCATTCCAATTCTTTAAGAAACAGTGATGCAGAATGTTTGCTAGACGCCTCCAAAACGGCCATGGGTCGATAGTTGTTTGGATTACTTCTATCTCCCTTTTTAAACAGGGGAATCATCTAAGAAATATGCCATGAGGTGGGAAAACAAGCTGTAGTTAAAATATCTGCAAAGAGTATTTCAGAAATGTAAGACCACAGCTCCTTATCGTATTTGATGGTAAAAGGAGATAAAGAGTCTGGCACAGGGGCTCTTGAGGTGTTGGTGCTGCTAATACAGTCTAATGTGTCTTCCCTAGGAAATAAAGTATCCCACTTGGCAAAATGTTTCTTATTTTACCTCAATTACAATGTCTGTCCACCGGGATGGGGTTCGGTCGGAATATGTCAGGTTGTAATGCGATAATCCTGTAATTTCTTTTTTACAAGTGTAAACCTTGTTTCATTCTTAATTAGACCTTTGTTTAATCTTTCTAAGTTTTGCTCTCTTATCCATTTTAGCTGAGACTATATTGGCATTGTAAAAGTGTGAGGAATGGTCTTGGGCCTGATTTACCAAGTGTTTTTGAATGGGGTTTAACAATAGGAAAATGATTTTGGAAATCAGGACCCTTGCCTCCAGCAGTTACCCTTTCCAGTCAATTTGGCCAAACAATCAGATATAGTTCTATTTATGGAAAGTACATTAAACACACAACACTGGTGGATGGTCCCACATCAATCATTTAACAGGCCCATAAGAGCATTTGAGAACTAGTTTAAGGCTACTTGGCTCCAACAAACTCTTCGACATCCATTATCTGGAGTAATGAATGCTAAAAAAGCAATTTGACTATGTTCAGGTGTAACCGCAAGAGTAACCCTGCCTGGTCAGTTAGAGGCCTTGAATAATAGATTAAAAGTAGAGCTTTTTTCCCTTAGCATTTTTTTTCCCTTAGCATTTGAGAGGAGAGAACATAATCTAATTGTGGTGAGGAGGAAACTCTTCTCCATGAGTGTGGCTTATGTAATGACTTATTGCAAAAGAAGGGTACATGTCCATCCCCCAGTCTTCCATAAATCCTATCCAACGCTGACCTCGAGTAATACTGTCAACTTTGTATTGAGTCAGATTGGAACAAAAAGCAGAATCTTTGGATCCCATGTTAAAGTGACATGTGCAGTTCAAGTCTCCCGCAACTAAAATACTATTAGAATATTCAATGCCCAACCAATCAGTAAAAAGTAATCCTAGTTCATCAAGCATAGCTTCTAAGCTAGTTTTTGCATAATTTTCATAAACCGTAACAATTAAAATGTCAACACTTGACTCTCCAATGTGAAATTTTAAGTTCACAATTAACAGACTTTCACAGGTGGTATGATGATCTTTCCCTGAAAATCTACATTGAGATTCACCGCTGTGAGTACGCATCAACTTTAGCAGCCGCAAAGAGTCAAAATTGACTCATTTGAAAATATTCGAAAACCTTCTATTATCACGTAGACATTGTTTCCTGTAAGAGTGAATTAAGTCATAGTTTGCCAGTTTTAGATGACAAAAGAAAGGTATTGTGTTGTGTTGTACCGCTTACTTAATATTGTCATATAACCTGACAATCGAGTGAGGTGCCAAATGGAGCGCAGTAATTTAGGATGGTCCTAAAGTTTCGAATGGAGGTATTTCAGGTGCTTTGAAGGTGATATTCGCATTATTGGGAGTCCGAAAAGAGTATTTATTTTTCCCCCGGGTCCTCCTTTTTTCCCTCTGGTTAGCTCGACATTGCCAGGATTGTATTTTGGATTCATGTGGGCTGTTTCCTGGTCCAACAGCAAAATGTCTTCATAACGCTCTGTACACATGACAGGAAATAAGTCATCTAGAGTTATTGACTGGGCGTTATCAGTTTAAATAAGGCCCACCAGTCATTGATTTTTTTGTGGCTTGTTTGAACAATGTCGTGATCTTGTTTATTGGCTGTATTACAGTCACCCGGGTCTGATCTTTTTAATTCCCTTTGATCATAGATACCTTGGTTTTCAAAATATTTTCAATGCTTGTCCTCTCTCAGTATTAGCTCCTCCATTATGACCTAGGACAGCGGAGACGCTGATCAAGTGTCTGTATTCGGAATGGACATTCTGACTCCTTAGATTGTATTTTTGGACTGATGGAGACGTCATATAATGAGGTAACGAAATCGAGGTAAATGAATCAGGATTGTAACTTTTGCTGGGGAACTAATCTCTAATTGATTAGACTACAAGAGGGGGAAATAGTGAGAAATCTGCGTAACTCTCACTATACATATAATTTTCCGTACCTCTCTGCAACTCAAAGCTCTCCTCGAACCTAGGTGGACTTCGACAGACTTCACTTTCCATCGCACTTACGCACCACGCTCCACACTAGAAGTGACTTTTTATAGCCCCTCCACCATCTCAAAGTGAAACAGAGCACAAGAAAACACTGTCCTCAGGAAACAAGAAACAAGTTGGAAAGCTTTGGCAGACTACACTTTCCAATGCACTCTCACGTCGCGCGCCATGCTGGAAGTGACTTTTTATAGCCCCTCCTGCTTCTCAAAGTAAAGCAGAGCACCAAAAAACACTGTCCTTAGGAAACAAGCACCAAGTTGGGAAACTTTGCAAGACTTCACTTTCCACCCCACTTCCGGTTTTAATTAGCCCTGTGCAGCCTTTTTCATCCCCTCATTTTCACCAATCCTGGCACCTCCATTATCTCTTCCCTACCAAAAGACAGCCACCTTCCCAGTACCGGGCACCCCAGAGTCTTTCCTATGACCCATCCTACAGCTAACAGGGTCTGTGCTGTTAAAAACTCAGTCTTGGCCCACGTGGACCCTACAGATCGCAGACCTAGAGACAGCTTTCAGCGCATGGGATGGAGGGGTGTTAATGAGTCCTTTGGTCTAGTGATGGATTTAAGGGGGAAAGATAAAGGTGGGTTGGACACATACGTTTCATACCATGGTAAATAGTTGTTCAGCCCAAGTTCGGCTAAAATGTATTGGTGTGGGTTTGACCAAATACTGTCAAAGCTACTGTATCAACGCACAGCACTAATGGATGGTGGCTGTCAGACTATGATTCAAGTACTGGTGGATGAAAATAAGAAATAAAAGACAACTGGTAAATGAAGCGTAAGAATATGTTTCATATTTATCTTAAATCTTTCATGCGCTTATTGGCTCTGCAACGTGAACAAAAAATTGTTCACTCCAAATTAATGGGTTTTAAGTGGAATACGGAATTGACGTGGGGCTCTGGAAAGGACACATGACCAAATAGTGCTGGGCATGGCATAAAGGAGGGACAGGCGACATAGGTAAGGGCCACTGGCCCCAAATAATACACCAGGAGACCCCGCAAACATGTACTTTGGGGCTCCAAGCATGGTCTCGGGTGCTCTTGTTTGCATCCAGTCTCCGTGCTATAACCAAAAGCCCCCCTGGTTCAGTTCCCAAATAAACAGTTTTCTGTGAATAGAGCCCTTCTATCTCGGGATATAAGCAATTGCATCAGTGAGTAAATCACTTTGGTTCTGTACGTTTCCCTGGCCTGGTGTGCTTAATAGCTCTTAAGTGCTCATTCAGGGTTCCGGGCTCCCTTCTGTCTGCCTGTCCTGTGATAATCTGCTGCAAGTAGTAGTAATACTTTATTTCGGTTTGCACCATTTACAAAAAATAGTTACAGTACGATAGAAAATACAAAGCTAAAACCCTATTAAGAGGAAAGTCATCGACAGGATAAACGATGCACATTTATATCCATATGTAATGAGAAAAGTGAGATTAAAATTCCAGACACTTCAAAGAGGCAACAATATACTCGCATAAATCATTTACAAAACATGCATCAACACAAGACAGAACACTATGCATTGCATCCAAAACAGATCTAATATTATTACAAATAAAATGTCTTTTGAGCCATTGGTATATTAAATCTAATATTCTTGTACAAATAAATAGAAAATGCAGTAAATCCTCTATAGCACCACTGCCACAAGTGCAGTCCTTAGACCAAAACTGCCACGACATCCGGCCCCTTAATGGCAGAACTTTAATCTCACCGTGGCGAGAATGGGTCGATGAATGGGTGACCGAAGAGCGCCCATTGTACAATTCTCCATACTATAACTAAAAGCCCCCCCCCACACACCATGGGTTCAGTGTCCAGATAAACTGTTTTCTGTAAATAAAGCCCTTCTATCTCAGGATATAAGCAATTGCATCAGTGAGTAAATCACTTTGGTTCTGTAAATTACCCTGGCCTGGTGTGCTTAATAGCTCTTAAGTGCTCATTTAGGGTTCCAGGTTCCCTTCTGTCTGCCTGTCCCGTGATAGTCTGTAGCTATAAACCCCCTGCAAGAAAGGGCTAATAGTAAGCCCATATTCCCCAGTGAGGTACCAGTCTTCTCAGTGTAAAGGCTGTGTCACTTCAAGAACGCTTATGCTAACCTAAGAACATACACACATCTTTATAAATGACAAATCTGTGACAGTGATTGAAGCCGACATGTCTTCTGGGCTTATAATGCACGCTGGCCTTTCTGCTTATTTCATTTATGATAACATCCTACAATTATAGAATTACCCTTTGGGAGTCATGTGCTAGTTTTTCTCTTTTAGTAGGCAGACATATTTCATGCACACATTTCATGGAATCCCTACCTTACACGCACAGAATCCCTACCAAAATCCCTACAGAATCCCTACCAAAATCACAACATAGTAGACAACATGTGGAGTCCCACAGGGATCCTGTGTCTCGCCAACGATGTATAATATCTTTACTAAACCTCTATTTGACTAATTGGACAGACTGGGTATCACCTACACAAATTATGCAGACAACACCCAGATCCTCATCCCCCTTTCGGCAATTTCACTACGCATACAGCTTTAGTAAACAAAATGTAGACCCTCATTCAGGCATGGATGGCAACCCATGGCCTCTGCCTGAATGACGAAAAAACAGAGATCCTCATTCTAGGCTCACCCAACAACATAAAAAACTTGATTCCAACTACAGCTCCTTCAATATCGATGGCAATATAATCCCCATTGCCAAAGAGGTGAAAACCCTCGGTTTCTATTTGGACTCCACTTTGTCCCCAAGGAAACAAGTGAACTCCCTGGCCTCATCCACAGCCTATACCGGTAAACTTATTAAAGCATGCCTTCCTCTCACCAGCTAGCTGCATTATCCTAGCCAATGCACTAATCCTCTCAAAACTGAATTACTGCAAAGCACTTTATGCAGGCACAAATACATACATCATCACTAAACTTCAAACCCTACAAAACAACGTGCTCAGAAGGGCCCTGAACCTCCCAGTTAGAGAGCATATCTCGAATGTGCGGAGAGAATACAACTGGCTAAAAATTAGCGATAAGATCACCTTCAAAATTGTCACACTAACATTCAAATGTCTGAACAATGCAGCCCCCCCATACCTTAGGGTAGGAATAATAAGAAAAACCACTGCACGACCAACCAGAACAGCCAACTCTTTCTGCCTCCAAACCCCTAGATTCCGACTAAAAAAAACAGGAGGTAATAGCTTCCCTGTGCAAGCAGCCCAGCACTGGAACACCCTACCAGTTGAACTAGGAAGGGACCAGCCCTACAACAGCTTCAGGCACCATACCCGCACCTGGCTTCGACGCAACGACCTCTGAAACCGGTGACCCTGAGCATTGTAATCTGATGACACACGTACCCCTCCACTCTTACATGTAAAATGTACATAATGTATTTACTGTATATAATTTGTTACCTTTCCACCCTTACATGTATAGAATGTACATAATGTAATTACTGTATACAATTTATGCTACCAACAACCTGTAATTTGCAACCTGTAACCAAGTTCTAAGCATTCTTGTTATTCTGTGCTCCCAGCTACCCAAGGGTTTTCTTTCGCACTATAAATAAACAAACAAACAAACAAGCTTTGCATAAAATTACTTTGGGGTTTGAAGGATCAGGTTCAGTTTTGGGACATTGCCAGGGGCTCTGCCCCACCTATCCCCTGCCCACTTAAAGCCCTGGATGTGGCTTTGCCGGAGTGTAAATTATGCATATCTGTAAACCCCTGCAATAAGCCCAGAGACAACATTTCAGACCCTTGCCTTAAATGGAGTCTGGCGAGGAGGATGGTGCAAAATGGCGGCCAGCTGGTGGATTGGTATAACAACATGCCCCTCACCCTTCGCCTCGAACCTTCCGTTCTTAGTTAACCTTGCAAAGCCCATTCTGACTGACCCAGCGGCAGGGGCGGTGACCAAGGGGCCACTTGGGGCCTTGATTCCAAGGAGGACTGGCTAGGCCCCCTGCTAGCTTTTGCATTTGCCCTCTCTCCCTGTGTGCGCAGAAAGGTCACAGGTTCCATTAGCTCAGGCAGCCCTGGACCTCCAGCTAATGGGGTAATACATCCCCGTGTCGAGCATGGGGGTGTCTTGGAGTAATGACTAGGATTTACGTGTGACCTTGGAAATCCTTCCCCGGCCCAGCGGAGCCCCATACCTCTACCTGTCACTTGTTACGAGCTGGAGGAGGGGTCGCGCATTCCTGCTCACCTTGGTGCAAAGTCAGAAGATTTGAGATATGGAGAGGGGCCATTAATTGACTCATAATGGTCTGCCCTGGGCAGCCTCGTGTAACAGAAGACGTACAGTCACGGCCTCAGTGTGGTCGAAAGACGACCACAAAAGCCTTTGAGTTTATTTGTCTTGCCATCACCAGGAACTTGGTAGTTATCTAGGTGTGACGCAGAGGCCGGAGTACAGAATTAAAAGGATCATTTGGCAGCCATTTAAGACTAAACATGGCTCCCTGAGGCCCAACACCACGACCAGACCAATGCCTTCTCATTAATTCCTGATAGTTTCTCTCATGAGCCGAGCCCCGCTCATGCGGGGCTTCTTTAATAATTCAAGCATTCTGGCTAAGGTGTTGATGAAAGCGATTAGTGCCACTTCGTACGGGAGCCTATGCACAGCGCGGCTGACTGCAGAGTTAAAACACGTGTTTCTGATCAAGCTTTTTTCTGTCAGCCTCTCCATTAGGCCGCTTGTTTGTCAGGATGGGTAGCATGGCAGGTGCTAGCATGAGATGTTCTACACAGCAAGCAGCCTGTGTGCCTCCAGCACTGGGCTTCGGGGGGAGAGCGGGATTTGGCCCTGTAAACATCACTTGGGGCTCCATATTAAGATAGGAATGGGCCGCAGCATGGTAATTGATGTGGAGCATTACCCTTGCGCCTGTTCTGATCAGTAATGTGATCTGAACTTCAAATCACTGCGCAATTTTTCTTATTATTTTTGAACAGCCCACCTCGTCTTTAAAAGAACACAACAGCCAGCACATACAGCTCGCACAAGCACAAAGCATTTCTTCGTGTCTAGCACACAGAAAAGCTGTTCACCACAGTGTGAGCACAGACACAGGCCCACTGGGCCTGCCACTGCTTGCTTTTATTAGTTCTGGAGTATCCACCCAATGCAGATCTTACAATAAACTATAAATTGGTTTAGTAGTTATACCGTCAGTATCACAAGTCACCATAATTAAACCTTCTGTGGATGATTTGCAGCGCTATATCTGCTGCCACATGCATCCGTTTTTGGCGATCGCGTTACATGTGTTAGAGCTTCCAAAGTACTGGGGTAGACTATTTATTTACGCTCAAGAGAATGTAATTGTTTTTGTTGTGGCTATTAGATGGAACTTTAGTGCCACCTCTAAGCTCAAACTATTTAATCGGAGTACAGGTAGGGTGGAGATGGGCTGTGAGGAAAGACACACAGTTTGTGGGTTTTGCTTGGATGTTTACCCAACTGTTGACTGCTGATCCCTTTGGCCATTCCCACCCACTGCTAGCCCCTTACCACCAAAAGCACACCCCCTTGGATCTCTTTGCAATACCTCTCTCACGCAGGAGCATCAAAGATTGTACTGTATAGGACCTGCCAAAGCTATTTCTAAGACGCCTTTGGTTTAATTGAAGCTGTTATTGAACAGGTGTAATAAAAACATCTTAACCAAGTGTGCCTCCATCAACTTGATTTATAAACTATGCGTGCATCATCACATCTCTTCTTTGCACCAGATTCCTGTTAAAAACAAGCTCTGACTAAGCCAACAGTTTTGGCATAGGTATCGGAATTACATAGGTATTTGCCAATCAAAGACATAATTTAGATCCCCAGGTCCACGCTTAGAAACCTCTGGCTATTAAGCGCATTATAGATAACATATTATATCATATGTCCGGGTACTCACACCATTTTCAAGCTGTTTTATGGCCAGGTAGTACCATTATGTCAACGCCTGGCAAATGCATACCCCATACCCACACACAAGCCAAACCTCTTTGTCTTGCCAGTGCTTGTTTTTAATGCACTAAGCTGTCATAACATAACATGCTAGGTTTGTCAAGTGACTGGCACAAATCCAGCCAAACGAAAGTGACGTGGCAACTAAATGTTTATGAGTTTAGAGAAGGGTCGGTTTAAACACCCATATAACAACATTGTGTAATTGATGCCAGGGATGCCAATGACACTCCCTAATTTACATAATTTCCTTTTACAATGTTTAGTTACCATGACACCCGTTTCGTGTACATATAGCACTCTGACTGAATATTTAACACGGTCTAATGTTCTGCTTTCTGACTGCAAGGGTTACAGTAGCTTAAATCGAAGACGTCCTGGGGTCGGGGGGGTGTGTGCTAAGAAATTGGCGAGGGTAGGTGGGTGCATCAACGACAGTAGTATCCCAGGCAGGTCAGGGGTCAGCAAGGTGCCACAACTCTCTAACAACAGCAACAGCACCAATAGAGATGTCTGCTCTCTCCTATGATTTTGTAGACGTCTTCTCTTCGCACTCCAGCAGCTGTGAGAGGGCCAACAAAACAATGTAGGCCAGTTTTCCATTTTTTTAGATAATTATTAGAGTTAATAGTTTGTAAATTTCCTCATGGCGCTGCAAGGGGCAAATGGGTGGCTATAAAAATGGGAGGGTAACTTGATTTATAAAAGATTTTGTCACGATAAAATCCTTTTGCTTACACTATGTTTATTTGGTGTAAGTAGCCATGAAAATTACAAAATAGGGTGCGGTCAACAAGCCGACAGGTGTTGGGGCCGGTGTATTGGTCATAAATACGGTAGGAACACCCGGAGGTGAGCAGGATTGTGGGTAAAAGCTTGGCTGGCGAGGAACTGGGTGCATTCTTGGTGTGAATAAAAGATAGATAGGTTATTCTACTCTGCATCGGGGCTTCAACACCCTGCCCCTGAGCCCGTGTCCATGTGGAGATGCATTATTGATGGTCGGTGGGCCTTTTCCATCATGGCCACCGCAGTGTGCTCGACCAGCTAACCCTGTTGCCTCAGTTTCTCGGGAGGTCCGCCTGATTGGCTGTTGACCTGCTTATATCCACAGATGGCCCGGGAGCCAGCAGGCGACGCCGACGCCCTCAAAGGGCCATCTATAAGGGCGTTTGCTCTCCCTGTCTGGGCCTGTCTGGGTTCTGGAGGTGCCCGCACCCTTTCTGTTCGCTGATCCTAACAAGCTCATAGCCATCTACAGAACGTGCATAGAGCCGGTAAGTCCCTGCTGTCCCCTTCCCCCTCACCCATTTCCCGACTCTGTGAGCGATTCCCCCCCGTTGTGGCCTCTCTTGTTTACGCACTTCAGCGGGGTCCCTGACATTGCCTCCACCTCCCCCCTGCGTGATTGTTTCTACACTGCATTGAGTTGCCATGTCCCTCCCTCCTTTGCTCCCTACCTTGATCACCGGGAGCTGCACCTTTCGGCACCTCTGTATGCTTAACTCGCTCCCAACCATCTTCTACGCACCTGGATATTGGACGGCTATTTCCTTACTGACTTCCTGCATCATCGTTTGTGCTCACATACTTTATTGGCCTCCATTCTTCCATTTACTTTCCCCGAATGAAGCTCTCGATGGTAAAGAAACAAAGAAAAATAGAGGAGGTGGCCCGGTAACCCCTGCAGGGTAATCCGCTATCGCTCCCCCCCCTCCCCCTGGGTGAGGGGAGGGCTCAGGCGCGAAACAGCGCAAAAGACTCCAAAAAGCCCGCAAAGGGCGAACAATGGAAAGGGTTGGGGGAAGTCCTTTATAATGAGCGGTCGTTCTAGGGCAGGTAGCATCCAGCCCCTGCAGTAGGACTCCCGTACTGCCGACAGAGAAGGTTTTCGTTTTGCCTGAGGATCGTCACGAAGTGCTGCCCAGAGGAGCGGATCCAGAGCGAGATCTAGGAGTGAAGCAAGACCGCTGCAAGCACTATTCGCCTATGGTGTTCGGGGAGTTCGTGGTACGGCAGGAGCGGATCACGAGCCGGCAGCAACACCGTGGAGAGAGGAGGCGCCGGTACGGGAACGCATCCAGGACACCACTACCGGCGGTTGGTCGAGCCCGCAGGACGGTAGTAGGCGTCGGTTGGAGGCAAGCCGGAAGCAGAGGCGATCGAGCTCTTAGCTGAGGAGGAGCTGTGGGCGGCAGCCGAGGAGACCGAAGGTAATGCCCAGGGACACGGTGAGGAAGGAGGAACAGCCGTCCGAGGCATACAGGTAAAGCGGAGGGCACGGGGAGCACGGCGCACGCGAGGAAGAGTGACAAGTGGATCTAATTTACGCGGAGTTGACCCGGGCTGCACAAGGGTAAATCCTTTGGGGACACTGGGTCGAAAGTCGGCAAAGCCAGTGAGGAGCACAAGAAGTGCGGGCTGCTTTAACAGAAGCAGTGAGTTCCTCCCTGCAGCATTCAAAGGGCAGAGCTCGCAGCACACAGCGGAGTACAACGCCAGACAGCAGTGAAACAACGGCTGGAGCTGCAAACTTTGCTCCATAACGGCTGCAAGCCAGCCCTGTGCCCGGGTAGCCCAGTCAGTAGAGCAGCAAACTTTTAATCTAAAGGACCGGGGGTCAGGCCCCTGTTCAGGCATACTTTCACTTCATGAACAAGGAACGTGTGCACAGCCAGAATAATAATGGAGTTGGAGGTTTTTTTGGAGATGGCAAGATTAGTGGCAGCAATGCATGGGCCCGATTGGATGAGCACAATGGTGGCCCACGCAGGACAGGAAACGTCAAGGCCCAGCCAGGTGAATGGCTCACCACTCTTGTGTCAGGACAGCGCCAGTGAGGGGATGCTGGTGGAGGTAGAAGTACAGGAAGAAGAAGAAGAGGAAGAGGTCCAGGAAAAGAAGAGGAAAAGGACTATGACTACAAAGGCCAGGGCGAGCAAGGAGCAGTCCAACACCACCAAGAAGCCAAGAGGGAAAGGGAGGGCGCAGGTGGATGCAGCCATACCGGCTCCAATACCTGCTGAGGCTCCAGGGAACCGTGGTGGCACACCCAGCACTCCCAGTGGAAATAGCTGCGGAGGGACCCACATCCCTTGAGATGGTCAAAGGTATGTTCATGGAGTGCATGCAAACTTGGGGGAAAGGTGGGCAAGTTCAAAATATATGTACTAATGACAATATGTTGAGAAATGTGGGTAATGATTATGGAGCAAGGGATGATCCAGGGCTTAGGGGGCCGGGGAATGGAATGTATCATGCCTTTTCTCCTGTGGGGGGGATTGGTATGGTACCTCAAAGGGGTGTGATTCTGCCAGGGGGGTTTCAGTCGGCCGGTTTGCCTAGTACAGGTCCAGTAGGGGGGGGTTAGTCAACTGTCCCAAATATCCACGCCAGCTGGAACTCAGCACGGACAGGGTTGGTGGGGGCAGGGGCCTGGGGTGCTCAATGTCAGTGGTGAGAGGCAGGCACAGCCTTCGCCAGTGGTCCCAACCAACTTAGCGTGGGGGCAAGTAACCCAGTACGTAAGACCAATGCCAGGGTTTGCACCGGTGCGAGCGGCAGTCAACTCACTGGTGTGGCACATTCCATGGGCCACTAAGGAGAGGCTTTGGAGGAAAGAATTTGCGGACATCTTTGACTTGTTGGGGATGGTGCTTTTAGGGGAAGGTTTGAAAGACTTATCAGAGAAAGAGAAGGAGAAAAGGGAACGGGAGAGGTCTAAGGTGGAACACACTATTCATAATTGGCTCAAAGCATTTAGAATGTACATGTCTGTGATGCTACAAAAATACCTCCATGATGCATTGTCAAGGACAATGTTATGAACAATATATCCATGACCTATACCTGAAGTATGGGGATGAGAGGTGGCTGGATTATGATCAGGGTTTCAGGCTTAAAATGCAAGTATGGCCCGCTATGTCCTGGGATGAGGTTGATGTCGGGGGGTACATTGATAAAATGGTGCCCACCAGGGAGCCCGGGGACAAGCAGCAAGGGGAGAGGTCTCAGGTTTGGAGAGGCAGCAGGGGTTATTTCGCGGGACCTCCTCCTGGGTCAATCGGGAAGCAAGCTACCAGGGGGAGCGAGCTGATTGCTGGAGGTTTGCAGAAGGGGATTGCCCTTTTGGTAAGACATGTCGATTCAGGCACCCAATGGGTGGGAGCGCTGGGGCACGCAGCTCCACCTCAGGTGAAGCAAAACAGAAAAGCAACAGCAAGCCAAGAGAGACGTCAAAGAGAGAGTGAGGAATTACAAGTGAGAAAGAAGTTTGACATGCATATGAGAGACAAGAGTATGATTGAAGCGAATTTACCCACACCGGTTAACCTCCTTGCCATGACTCCTTTTCTTAATATTTATCACAACAAGGTTGATGCAAAGTTGTTGTGGCAAGGGTTCAGGTGGGGTTTCAAGATCCCTGGTGCAGGAGAGATGGGGTTTAAGGAGGCAACCAACTTGCGGTCAGCACTGGAAAGGCCGAAGGTGGTGGCACGCAAAGTGGAGAAGGAAATCAAGCTAGGTAGAGTGGCTGGCCTTTTCCCTTCCCTTGCAATGGACAATTTGGTGGTTTCACCACTAGGGCTAGTGCCCAAAAAGGAGGAAGGCCTGTATCGCTTGATCCATCACCTCTCCTTTCCAGAATCGGTGAATGATGGCATACCGGAGGAGTTGTGTAGGGTGCAGTATGCCTCCCTGGATGACACAATTCAGATGGTGAAAGCAGCAGGGAGGGGTGCCTTAATGGGAAAATCAGGCATTGAGTCAGCTTTCAGGCTCTTGCCAATTCATGAGGAAAGCCACCACGTGCTGGGGTTCAAAGTGGAGAACAAATATTTTTACAACAAATGTCTGCCAATGGGCTGTGCCATTTCATGCTCGTACTTTGAAGCATTCAGTACCTTCCTTGAATTCACTGTGAGGGAAAAGGCGAAGGAAGGTGGGATCTTGCATTATCTTGATGACTTTTTGTTCATTGGTAAAGAAGGGACTGGGGAGTGCAGGAAACTCATGACTGCATTTCAGGGTTTGATGGGGAACATGGGGGTCCCATTAGCAGCAGGGAAGATGGTAGGTCCAGCCACTACATTGACATTTCTGAGGATTGAAATCGACTCAGTCAAAGGCAAATGCACGCTCCCACAGGACAAGGTGCAGAAATTGAACAGAGATCATAAGGGGGCTGAAGGGGAAGAACAAAGCCACCCTGAGGGAGCTGCAGTCGCTGGCGGGTAACCTTAATTTCGCTGGGAAAGTAATACCCACGGGGAAACTGTTTGCCAGGGGTATAGAGCTTAAGACAGTGGGGCTGCAACATGCTTCCCAACATGTCCGGTTGGGATCAGAGGTAAAAGAGGACCTCTGGATGTGGGAACGTTTTTTGGAGAAATCAAACGGGATTTCAATTTGGAGGGAGGACTGGGCCAGCAGCGAGAGGCTCAAACTGTTTACTGATTCATCAGGGTCTCACGGTTTCGGGGCAATCTTGGGGGTCAGGTGGTGTGGTAAGGTGTGGCCAGCAGAGTGGCATCTGAAGGGAATCACGAAGGACATCACCCTGTTGGAGCTATTTCCCATTGTAGTAGCATTTAAACTATGGGGGAAATGTTTGGAGAACAAAAAGGTGTCACTGTGGTCAGACAATTTGGCGGTGGTTCAGATTATTAATCTAGGGTCATCAAGCAATGTAAGGGTATTGAAGTTGCTCCGGGAACTCACTAAATGCCTAATGGCTTTAAACATCGAGGTCAGTGCGTGGCACATTCCCGGTGTCAAGAACACGGCCACTGATTCTCTGTCTCGTTTACAGTGGGAGAAGTTCCGAGGCAACTGCCCAGAAGCATGGAAAAGTGATGTCCCCATTCAAGAAGCGCTGGTGGGGGATGATTGAGGCGAGCTGAGCTCTCTGTTAGGCACGGCTCTGGCGCCAGGCACAGCAAAGAGGTACAGGGCTTGTTGGGAACGGTTCACAGCGTTTCGAAGGGACGTACTGCCAGAAGGGCAGAGAGAGTTACCAGTGCAAGCCTTTGTTGGCTGGTGCTGGAGTATGGGGAAAACCAGAGCCTGGATGACACATCACTTGGCGGCAATAGCCCATTATGCCAAACTTGGGGGCGAAAGGGACCCCACCAAGGAGCATTACATCACATTGGCCATGAGAGGTTGCGCCAAGCAAACATTATCGAAGCCTGATTATAGGCGGCCCATCGACGTAGTAAAACTTTATGGTTTAATTAAATGTCTGAATACAGTATGCAGCAGTAAGGCGGAGAGAGTGCTATTTTCAGCAGCCTTCACAGTAGCATTCTTTGGGGCCCTCATGGTGAGCGAGCTAGTGCCCGAGAACAAGGAGGGCAAAGGGGCAGGCTTCTTGCGATTAAGGGATATGCAGTTAAGTAGCACACAGGTGATCATTTGCGTGCATAGGTCAAAGACTGACCAGAAGGGGAAAGGGGTGGCAGTGACACTACACGCCATCCAGGTGAGTTTAGTATGCCCGGTATCGGCCTTTGTCAGCTTCCTGCAGCAACAGCCACCGTCGGATCCAGGGGCGCCATTGCTGTTGCATAGGGACGGGTCCGCCTTGAGCCGCTTCCAGTTCAAGAAGGTGATGGAACTGGCACTGGCAAAAATGGGGTTGATGGAGGGGCGGTTCGGGACTTATTCATTCAGGATCGGGGTGGCCACCTCCGCAGCAGCTAGGGGGTTAGGGGCTGAAGACATTAAGAAGTTGGGAAGATGGTCGTCAGGGTGTTTTAAAAGCTACATCAGGCCTGAGAAAATGTGAAATAACATGCCATCTCATCTCCTTCTCATTACCAGCTTCGCAGAGGAGGGAGAGGCACACCGTTTGGATAGTGGGGCACTCGTTTATTTCAAGGGCCAGGGCTAGCTGTACACCGCAGCAGGAGGAGCTTGCAGCTGGTGAGTAGCGGATCTGGTGGCATGGCGTGCCAGGGATGAAATGGGCACAGCTGCAGGGGCTTCTACGGAAGTTGCTGGGTAAGCAGCAGAGGCCAGATGTGCTGGTCATCCACTTGGGGGGGCAATTTGACTAACTTAGGGAGGGGGGTCTTGTTGAGGGACATGATTTTCTCATTACAGGAGGTATCAGCACAGCTGGGAGAGACGGAGATCGTGTGGTCGGAGATATTTCCCAGGCCAGAATGGAGGGGTGCCGACAACCACATGGCAGTTGAGAGATCAAGGAAGATGTTGAACTACGCCATGTCTAAATTCTGCAAGGGCACAGGCTTCCAACATATCAGACATGGCCTAATCAACTTAAAATCCCACAAATAATTTTTAAAAGATGGTGTTCACCTCTCAGCAATGGGAATGGAGCTCTTCTACTGGAATATATGTACAAAGCTCTTGGAGCTGTAAAAGGAAGCAGGAGAGAGGGGGAGCCACGGTGGACGGTAACGCACCAAGTGGCATGGCGCTGTTTGGGCAAACAAGCACAAAAAACAGACTCCGAATGAGCCTGGAGGAAGCCGGAAGGGTCTTCGCTCTTCTCGGACCAGCGCCTCTTGGGAGCCTAATGGTAGGGGCGTCTGGTGGTAACAACAAGGGCTCAGCTTCCCCCACAAGAAACAGCGCTCTCCCCGCCCACGGACACCTGCAAGGGCAGTGTAGGCTCAGGCACAAAGGGTTGGGAGAGTTGGGCCTACTATGGACTTGGTGCAAAGGAATAGGGGGAAGCAAGTGGATTGGACACGGAGCAAGCGCCACACTTACATACTGAATTTCACTAAATGTGTGCAGTGATTCTTTTGTGTGAAAATAAAACTGCGGCTAAGTTTGCCATTTTGAAAAACAACTGTCTCATTCCAGCTCTTTTTCTGAGAAGGGAAAATAAACGGTAATGGAAGAATGAGCAAAAAATGGCTTATTGGCTATGGGTACAAATGGACAAATGCAAGGGTTATGAAGCTGTTGACGGGAAAGAAACAAAGAAAAATGGAGGAGGCGGCCCGGTAACCCTTGCAGGGTCGTCCGCTACCGCTCTTCCCCCTCCCCCTGGGTGAGGGGAGGGCTCAGGCGCGAAACAGCACCAAAGACTCCAAGCACAAAAAACAGACTTCGAATGAGCCAGGAGGAAGCCGGAAGTTTCTTCGCTCTTCTCGGACCAGCGCCTCTTGGAAGCCTAACGGCAGGGGCATCTCTTGGTAACAACAAGGGCTCAGCTTCCCCCAAAAGAAACGGCGCTCTCTCCACCCACGGACACCTGCAAGGGCAGGGTAGGCTCAGGCACAAAAGGGGTGGGAGAGTTGGGCCTACTATGGACTTGGTGCAAAAGAATAGGGGGAAGCAAGTGGATTGGACACAGAGCAAGCGCCACACTTACAGACTGAATTTCACTAAATGTGTGCAGTGATTCTTTTGTGTGAAAATAAAACTGCGGCCAAGTTTGCCATTTTGAAAAACAACTGTCTCATTCCAGCTCTTTTTCTGAGAAGGGAAAATAAACAGTAATGGAAGAATGAGCAAAAAATGTCTTATTGACTATGGATACAAATGGACAAATGCAAGGGTTACTGTGTTACCAGGCCTTCAAACCTAATCTGTATCTAGGATCCTTCTGCCTGCACTCCACAATCGCCTCTTAAATTCCTTTTTCGGCTGTAACTTGTTACAGATTCTTATCTGAAATCGGTGTGTTTTTTTGCAAATTGCTGCTGTGGTTAAAAGTTGGCCCTTTCCCTCCTCTCTAGGAAAGTCACATCTGCTCATTCTGTAATTGCTGTTGTGTTTAAAAGTTGGCCTTTTCCCTCCTCTTTAGGAAAGCCACAACTGCTTGATTTACAATTGGTGGCTGTGTTTGATATACGTGTTTTACCTTTTCCCTATGAAATTCAAATCTGCTTGTTTTGAAATTGCTGGCTGTGCTTAAAAGTTGCCCTTTCCAACTTCTCTAGGAAATTCAAATCTGCTTGTTTTGAAATTGCTGACTGTTTCTCGTTGTTTGCCTCCCCCCTTTATATCCCTCTTTCTTGTTCCCTGTCCTTTTTACTCACCTCTGGTTGTTATATTTGTTCTGTAATCTAGGCCTTTCCCTTTCTCATTGGCTTGATCATGCATTGTTGTGTGCTAGTTGAGTCGTGCTCTGCTGTTGCTCCCTCTCTCCCCCACCTTCCTCTCTCTGCATTCTCCTCAATGGTGCTCTCAATCTCCCCTATCTTCTCTAATTGCTATTCTATCACCTATCCTATCCCTCTGTATAAGTCTGGAAGGAAAAAGTTCAAGGAGGATCTCCTGGTCTCCTACCCTGACCTCCCCATCGCTGACACCTATATCAATGCTTCTTCCAGACAGGCTGTCACCGACATCCTCTTTGCCGTTCCCTCTCTGGACATTTGGATTCCCCCATGTGGTCTCTGCGCTCTCCCCTTTCTCTTCCTCTCCCATTAATGGTAGCACCTGTTGTGAGGTACTCTTGGCATCATTCCTATCCTCTAGGGTCATCATTAATGTCTACTTAAATGGCACTGTCATGGCCAAGGCTCTCAGCCCAACCCCCCTCCTTCTTGACAGGTGTCTCCCGTCCCTCTTCAACTTCCCCACTCTCCTGCCACTCCTCCTTCTGTCTTTCCTCTAGCTCCTCTTCCATCTCTGACAGGTCTACCACACTCATGTACCCCTCCTCTGAAGACCTTCAAAAGTGGTAACATGCTCCACTTAACTACCCTCAACTCTGGCTCTGCTGTCGAACACTCCTCTGACATCTGCCACCTCCTTGAGGACCTCGACCTAGATGCCCTCGCTCTTCTAAGACATGGTTCACTACCAGCTCTACAAGATCCTCTCTAAACCCAGGCCTAACCGTCCCTGAGTGGGTCCTTGCTATTATCATACCCACTCAGGCCTACTCCTTTCAAATGACTTGTCTGCTGGCTTGGTGTCTCCCCTAGCCTCTCTCTGACTTTGGCCACCATCTATAGGCCCCCTGGCCAGGTCTCCCACTTCCTCTCTGACTGGGCTGACCTCCTACAAGCTTCTCCTCCTCTGAGACTTTAATATTCACCTCAACTCCCCTGATTTGGCCTCTGGGCTCTTCCGCAACCTCCATGACTCTCCCTCCTCCTCCATTCTTCCCTCCAGTCAGACTCACTCTGTTGGACCCACCTTGGATGCTCTCATCTCCTCAGACCTCCCCATCTCCAACCCGCTCATTACTCCTCTCTCCTGGTCTGATCATGCTCTGCTTTCCTCTCACCTGGATCTCCTTGGGCCCCGGGCTAAGCCTCCACCCGCACTGCCAGCCTCATTTCCCTTCATTCAACCAATGAAGCGAGTGTCACTTGCCACTTTTGCCAGCACCTTCACTCCCCCTCCCACTTTTACCACTGATTCTCACCCTGACGCAGCCCTCACTAACCTTCAACTCGCCATTTCCAACACTCTGGACATCCTTGTCCCTGCAATGAGGATCTGCATGAAACCTGCCTCCAAGTGCAACTCTTGGTATGACTCTGACTTAGCCACTCTGAAACCCAAGTGCAGAGCAGCTAAGTGGAAGTGGCAGGCTTCAAGCACATCCTCTGACAAACTGGCCTGCTGCCTGCTCCAAAGGCAATACAGACTCTCCTTCTGCTCAAAGAAGAGGGCCTTTATCTAAGCCCGAATCTCCACAGCCACTAACAACACGGCAGAACTTTTCAAAATCTGCAATGAACTCGGACCCCTACTGCAATCTCCACTTCCTCCCTGCCCTCCCTGGCCCTCTGTACTTCTCTGACCTCTCACTTAATTTCCAAAACTCAGGACATCCTCTTCTCACTCTCCTCTACTCCACACCCTTCTCCCTTCTCCCTCACCTTCTCTCTGGCCTCCCTTGGCCCCTTCTCTCCCCTCCCTGCCTACTCCACTCCATTTCTCCTATAACACCTGATGAGGTTTCTAGACAAGTCCGCTCTATTAAAGTCTCATCCAAACAGGTGCTCCCTTGCTCCTCCAGAACTATCAAGGACATTATGATATGATATGATATGATATGATATGATATGATATGATATGATATAGCATTTATAACGCGCCTATACACAAGTGTTTCAATCTCCCTTGCTTCAGCCATGGCTAATTTCTGCAATCGCTGCTTTGCCACTAGATCCTTCCCTTCACTCCTCAAGCACTCCCTTGTACATCTTCTCCTAAGAATGTCTTCTGCCGCCCCTTCCTATTCTAACTACCACCCTATCTCCATTAACCCCTTCCTGGGCGAATTCTTGGAGAATCTGGCCTTTACACAGCGTATCTGCCTCACTGAATCTGTTCATTGCCTTCACGACCACCAGTCTGGCTTCAGAGCTGCCAGAGGCACAGAAACTGCTCTCCTGAACACCCATGAAGACTTGCTCTCTAATCTCGATTCCAGCTCTCCTTTCGTTCTCATCCTTCTTGACCTTTCTTCTGCCTTCGATACGGTCAATCATGACACGCTGATAAAGCGGCTCTGTGACACCCTTAGCATAATGGACCTGGCTGTGAATTGGTTGACCTCCTTCCTCTCTGATGGACCTTCCCAGGTTCAACTGTCCCCTATTCTCACCACCATCTCACTCTCCACTTTTGGTATCCCTCAGGGCTCTATCCTCTCACCTCAGTTTTTCAATATCTACCTGGCCCCTCTGGCCCAGATGATCGATCTCCACCTTCTCTCCTAACTTCCAGTGTTTTGCAGAAGACACGGAGCTCTCCTCAAGCTGTACTCCTATGCCACCTCTTCTTCCTCTCTCAGTCCTGACTGCCTACCCACTGTTCAGGCATGATGCACTAATAATGATCTCTGCCGTAATGCTAGTAAGACAGAGATCCTTCTCGTTGGGACACCTGCTCCCTCTTTCCCTCCGACACTCTGGCCAGCCTCCATGGGCCCCTTCCCCTCACCCTCCTATGAGGCAAAATACCTTAGTATCATCTTTGACTCCTTTCTTTCACATAATGGACCTGGCCAAGAAGGCCCACCTTCAGCTGCACCTCCTCAGAGGCATTCTCCCTTTCTCACCTTCCCCCAGAAACTCAATGTCTTCAGAGCTCTGGTTCTTTCCAGACTAGACTACTGCAACAGCCTCTTCCTCAATCTGCCTAACTCCTGCCTTCGCCCCCTTCAACTAATCCGGAATATGACTGCAAGACTTATCCTTGGCCTCAAGCCCAGGGCCCCCATCTCTCCAGCCCTTAAATCTCTCCACTGGCTCCCAGGTCCTGCGACGAGTAAGTTCAAGACCCTCTGCATTGTCCACAAGGCTTTCTGGTGCATGGGACCCCACCACATCCAACTCTCTCTCCCTAAATACCTCCCTGTTAAACCTGTTCTGTCTTCTTGTTCTAACTCTCTTCAGAACAGACACTTTGCCAAGCAGAGAATGGGGGGGTAGATTTCTCTCCTCCGCAGGTGCCTCCCTCTGGAATGACCTCCCTGTCCCTCTCAGATTTGATCCAGATCTCTTTAATTTCCAGAATCTCCTCAAGATCTTCCTCTTCTCCTCTATCTTCCCTCTCTCCCTTACCCTGCTGACCTCCCCCTCTGCCCTAGACTCACAGCCTGGTTCCTTCAAGAGTCATACAGGGCAGCAGGCCCCCCTTTGTCCAGTCTACCCGTGCACTTGGTCTCGTCTGACCCACCACTCCCTACCCCCTCAGCCTGCATTTGCCTTAACGGGCCCACCTGCCTGCACTTGCCTAGCTGGCCCGAACTCTCAGAGCCATTCCAGCCCCTTACCTCACAATTTACTTGTGGACCTTCCTTCCACTGCATTCTCTGCTTCCCTCGGCCGAGTACACCTGGCCTCCGCTGGCACTCTCCTCCTCACAGGAATTCTGCCCTGTTCCTGCGTCTCGTTAATGCACTTGCACAATCTGAATGATCGCTACTGTGTTTTGTCCTCCCTGGTTCCCCCTCCCCCTTGCCTTGTTGCGCCTCAAAACACTTGTGTATAGGTGCATTACACATAACCAATAAATACAAACACAACTGAGCATAAAGGGAGCAGGGAGGCTGCAAATGGTTTAACAGGGTCAAAACTGCCGGTGGAAATGGCAGCGACAATTAGAGTAAACAGACAAATAACTGGCCATTGAACATGGGTGAAATACAACGTTTTTGTATCTTGACCGTCATGAGCTGTTGAAAAAGTAGGAGAGATGGTAAAATAGCACTCAATTAGAACATATTATTTATTCAATTGAATTTCAATTAAAATTCAATTTATGTTCAAGTGCCTCCTTTTCAAGGAGTACCATCTTCATGCAGCATAACACCCTCAAATCCCCCTGGTGGCTTATGGACTCCAAGAATGTGAAAGAACACTGCCATTCTGTCACTCATAATCAGGCGGAATTAGCCCCATATAAAGTGGCAGAATCGGGAAACGAGTGTTGGCTTGGATGTGTGCTGCAGAGGTAGAACTTGGTGCTAAACATCAATGGACGGAAGAATGATCAGGGGCTTTGGAGAGAGAGTAACTGTTCCATGAATGAATGATAGCTCATTGAGATGAAACCCAAACACAGTCAACCCAAAGAGTGCATGCAGGTCTTGCCTGATGTCAGGCTAAGGGCATTGTAAGTTATGCTCCAAATGGCGGATGTATAGGTCGTTGGGGAGCAGCACCCCTCCCAATGTCGCCAAAATAACATGTGACAGGTATGTCCACTTTTTGGAACATACTGCTGGCCGCATTTATGTGTAACAAAAACAAAATGATGCCGGAACATTTCAAAATATGCAAACAAGCAAAGATCCATTCTACGTGCGGGGCGGTGGGCACCCCTTTCCCTTTGCTGTCTTGTCCTGCCCCCTGTGCCTGTTGTGGATGATCTTGTTCCTTTCTAGCTTGAGCCCATCCTTCGTTGGTCCCCAGACCAGCATGTCAATATCATATGGGTGGCGCCAGTTAGCATACCACTCAGCCAGTGAGCCCCTTGGCGACCAGCACAGGTGCAATTCTTAACAGCATCTAATGACAGTGACAGTTAACATCCATTTATGTCAGTCCCATACTGTAGAAAGCAAACTTTCCCTGCAACACAACATGCCCTTGCCCTCTACTTAACCCAAATACGACTGATCCCCCAAGTGCAGTATAGTCCTCCACCATTACCCAAATTTCCCTTAATTGCAGTGTGTGGAGAGCACAATGCTTCCCTCATCCCTGGGGGCAGTGGGAATCCAGCAAAAGAGGTTGCACTGATGTACGCATCTCACTTAAGGGGTTGTAACTCCAGCTGTCCTCAAGAAACACTAGATCTTGGACTCCTGGGGTATATGCAAAAGAGCAAGTATCATATCTACCCTGATATGGTGGATCTTTTTGGGAAGGAGCCTAGTGCTTTTTTTCATTCCCAAGTGCTTTAGAATTAGGCAAGACTTCTGTTAACTGTTTTCTAAGCAGTACAAGAATCCAGGGTGGAGGAGGGTCACTATATAAAGATAGTTAGGATTTAAATATAAGGTGCAAATAACTATTTAGATGGATATATTTGTAAAACTGTTAAATTGTAGTAAGCTTTTCTCAAAGTACACAGTGAATGCAGCCTGTGCTAAAAATAGACTACAGGCAGGCTGGCAGAGCACACGAGGTAACTCAGCAGCTGTTCCCTGTCCATCACAAGCCAATGGACACTAAAAAAGATTCAATGCACGACGTACAGAGTACAATGGGAAAACAGGTTTTTTTGGAGAATTACTGGACCAGATGAAATATAAGAATATTGAGTGGAGTGTTGAGAGTAAGGCGGGAAGGTGTGTTTTGTATAAATGTTTATAATATAGAAAATTATGCTAAACAAGAGGTACAATGTATTCCTGCAGAGGCAGCTGTATGTTAAGTAGTTTGTAACCTGGCCATGCAACACTGGAGACTGCAGCATCCCTTTTAAGGAAGAGCAACAGTTTTGGATGAGCTCTGCTGGTATCCAGTGACCAAGTTGAATAGTATATAAAGGCGCGTGCTTGCCATTAGTCTGCAGGAGCCAGCCACGGAAGACAGAATGCTGGTCCCCTCAAATCCTCATTTTTGTACAGATTAAAGTTTGTTATCCTTGCAAGATAGACTCATGGTCTTCATTCCCTTAGAGGGGTGCATTTACTCTGGTATGAGCGTGATCAGAGGTACCCCAATATATTTAAGGGGTGCTCCTGTAAATTGGGGTACACTTTCAATCTCTGGGGCAGCAAAAGATGCACCACATTGAGTGGAGATGTACACATGAGTTCAACCTCTTTTGCCGGGTTCCCGCTGCGCTTGGGGATGAAGGAAGAGTTGCGTTTTCCCAGCTTCACTTCAATAATGTGCCGCCTTCTGCGCTTATGGCCCACGATATCCAGATGTTTCAGACTCCTGCAATCAAGTTTCCTCTTGATTTCTTGGACTTCACGTGAAAGGTAATGGTCAATGCCAGGACGCATGGCATTTCTTAACCTGCCTTTTTTGTACATAGAGAATACGACCATCCCATCTATTTTGCCACCCTGATACCATATACTATAAAAAGCAAAGGAACATACTGAACATAGGAAAATGTGGCATTGAAAAGCTAGAAGATTAACGTAAAACCCCCTCCAATCATGGTGCTGTTTCATGGAGGTTCGAAGATAGTCCAAGTACAAGGATCAGACTGAAGCTAATTAGTATAAACAGTTTGAGGTAGAAGGTACTTGAGGTAAAGACAGGCAAGGGGCGAGCGATGTACATGATGAAAGCTAGGCACCAAACATTGAGACAGCATCACCCTCGGCTAATCCAGCACCACCACAATCAATCACAGAAGGTACATACATTGTCAAAATTCAGACCCATCTCTGGCAAGTAACTCTCCAAGATACTTATATCCTTCAGACCTGCCACATATGAGGATGACATGCTCCTATACCCCCCTTACTAAGCACATCAGCAGCCAACCACTTCTGCCTCAGTAACTTGGATTCAGTGTATCCCTCTCACAGGGGTTCTTACATACTTCCCTCAAAACAGGCTTAATAATCCCATTCCCAAAAAGGGGACTTTTGACCCAGATGACCCGTCAAACTATTGCCCGATTACCAACCTTCCATACCTGTGAAAGGCGATGCCAAGGGACTCGCTCCACTTCTATGTGCACATATAGACAATCAGGATCTCCCACAGGACTACCTGTCTGGGTTCAGGCCTTGATGTACTTCTTAGACAGAAATGTGCAGGTCTCTGATGATGCCCTGCATATCACAAACAAGTGGGATCCCTGCCTCCTGTTCATGCTTGATCTATCAACAGCATTCGACATAGTTGACCAGGGAACTCTCGTCACACTACTTGCTGCATGGACATGTTTCTCAGACTCTGTACTCGCTTGCTGAATTTTCTACTTATTGGACACGCACCAACTAGTCCAGATGGGAATGCACAGATCAATGTGCAGTCTAATCACATGCAGGGTCGCTCAAGGCTCCAACTTGTCATCATCAATATCTACATGGGGCCTCTAGGAGCACTCCTTAATGGCCCAGACATCACCTCACATCGATATGCTGATGATAGATGAAAGTCAGCTGTATTAAAGACATCTCACAGCTAAATCGCTGCTTTACACTTATTCAATCCTGCAAGATGAATTTATAGCTTAAGCTCAAAATCCCCAAAACTTGTTTTTTACTTCTCAGAAGTGAACACATCACCAAAAAGGAACAGACATTCAGGTAATACTAAACATTATTGTGCCAAGTCCAGCCTTTCCTACCATGCCGCTGACTTCAGGACTGCAGTGCAGCTCCTGAATGTCTCACTTCTGGATGGACGAAAGTGGCACCTCCCCCACAACAGTTTCCCCACTCAAAGCAGTACATCACACCACAACCAGACTAGTCACTGGCATCAAAACTTCTGCCCACATGTCCCCCATCCTGAGTGAGCAGCACTGGCTGGAAATTCTAGCTCCAATAATCTTTAAAAAGGCCTGCAACAAATACAAAGATGTGGCAACGCATGCGCCACCATGACAAGACAAAAAACTGATCATCTCATAAAGCTCGCACAAATAAGCTGTAACATCACGAGACTGCAAACAAAAAAAAAAGGAGAAAGGTCCTCCCCTGTTAATCACTGACACTCCGGAACACCATCCCAATAAACATCCACATGGCACATTCACTACTACAGTTCAGGAAAGAACTGAAGAAGATGCTATTAAGACATTGCTTCAAAGCTCTGTGCACAATCAAACCATCTATCGGCTTCATTCAGCGACCTGCCCAAGCCCTACCGTGACAATCCCTGTGTGCACTAAAACATTGTAAAGAGCTTTGTTGCTCCGTAGATTGGTTTGCACTGTATGAAAAACCTTGCATGTATATTGTGAGGAATCAAGAGTATTCACCCCAGGGGGGAGCCACCCCCTTTGAGGCTAGGGAGCTGAGCCTGCTGCGCAAGACCCTCCAGAGGGACTGGGTAAGTGGGACCTCACTGGGAGTGACTCCCCGCTAGGGGACAAGGACTCTCATTCACACAAGGAACTCCCTATGCAAACAACACTATCTGCCTATATGGAATTCCCTTCAATCAAAAGTAATGTGCCGTGCTTGGCTTCAGGTAATGCTGGATCTAATACGACACCTGAAGGAAAACAAAACTCTTCTTTGAACGTGAACTTTTATCAATCTCAAAAGTCCCAGTAGAGAGGCCCCAGGACTGGTGGTGTCATACCATTGTTAAGGGCATAACAAACCCCAGCCAAAGGAGCATCAAGTATAAAGAGTCTGAAGGACTAATATACAGACGAAGGAATGTAAAAGACTGCATCCAGAAAGACAGTAAGAAGGACATTGATAGGTCTCTCATGGTCTGGCATAGCTGACCTATGAATATACTGCATGAACTTCCGAAGCTCATGAACGAGACACTGGGAACAGGATCAATAGTCTCTACTAACTTGTTTCCAGTTAGTGGCAAAATTAGACTTGTTGCAAGTGGAAAAACCCTGAAATAATGCTCCAAAACATACGGCTAAAGGGAAGGTGCCAGAAGATATAGGTTTTGGCAATCTTTATTAGTTTTAGTAGTAGCATCAGATAGAAGTAGGTTTTGAACTGAGGACATTTTTTCTTTGGACTTTTGATGACTGGCGAGCACCCTTAGTTAGTTTGGTTAGGCAGGGAACATTCCCATAGAAATGGGGAGAGTTAGGCATTTTTCTTATTTAAATAAACAAGTTAAAAAATGACCAACGTGAGTCTGACTCCTACTTCTGCCTTGACACAATACATACAGGCATACATAACCTCTGTCACTCTTTTAATGGAGAATATGAGGTGAACCCGCTGTAGAAGGCTTGACCCATAGAGTCCACGAGCACCCTGCCCGGTTTTTTCACAGCAGGGCGCCACACCATGTGTACATGTTAATCCAGTGCCTCTCTCGGAAGTCTGTGCATCCAAGTGAAGTAACAAAAAGATACATAGAAAATGAGAAAAGGGATATTTGAGGCAGGTTGCCCACATCATTTAGTCATCTGTATGCCTTTCAGGAAATCCAATACTAGAGGCAAACATGATGAATGTGGGAGTCACATACACTGTCAGGTTTGTATTCTGTATTCAAATCAATCATAACTGGAGCATGAAATGGCTGATATCGACCTGAAAAGGGGAACGGAGTCAGTGAAAGCAGTTTTCCTTTGTGAGACATTAAAAACCAAGGGCACCCTCCAAGCCACAGGGAGGGTCCTGCATATTGCCTCAGTGTTAGGTACCTTTTAAATAGAGACCTACATAATGCAGCCAAAGTGTGCACACCTGGTTATGACAAGCTAAGTAACTCATAAGCAACCAGACCTTTGGTCGCGAGTTTCTGTGCCTCCAACAGTCCGTCTAATACCAACTGTATGGTTTGTTGGAGATTGTGTAATGATTTGTCAGCAGCAGGCCGTGTGGAACCAACAGTTTGAACAGAGGGTAGAGAATGTGTGTATGTCATGCATACAGTAGAAAGGAGCGACATCAGTAGAAGAATGGCCAGAGTTATTCTATGTGAATTCCGATGTGGATAACAGTGATTTTTTGACTGACTAAGTACCATTGGTAAAACAGAGAAGGTATTGTACAAATGTTTGGTTTACTCTTTTTCTTTAACCATTACATTGAGGATAGTACTCTGATGTCAGGCACTTTCGATCCCAAACGCCTTTAATAAAGCATGGTATTACATTCCTCTAACAAAAACAACCCTATGAGGAATACCATAGATGCATATTATGTCAGCAAGAAAGGGTTCAACCATAACTATTGTTATGGGTATTTTGCGCAATGTAGTGAAATAGTAATTGTTGTAAATGAATCCAGACCCACAGTTGAGTATAAAAATGGTGGAGAAAAATCTGTTGTACAATTTGTGGTTATAGCATGGAATGCAAGTCGGGTCTTTTCAATCCTATCAGCCTTTGATATGTAGCCTTTAGCCTGTGCACACATATGACAGATGAAGACACAGGCATACATATCAATAAACATGCCTGGCCACCAATACAGGCATGAACTAATGTATTTAGCAGCTGCTATATCACAGTCACTTAGTAATCGAGTATCATGACTCAACTGTAGAAACATCTGTTGCAACAAGAATGTATTTTTGTGTACATAGATGTCTCCTTTAACTTTCATTCACAGTACATTTGTATGGCGCACAGGTAAAGGCTTTGCATTGTTTTTCAGTCTTACTTGCTTCCCAAACCAGAAATAAGAACACGATCAAAAGCACACAACAACCTGGTGACAATATGGGTTGTGCTCGAGAAAACTGAAAGATCGATATTTCTGGATAGACGTGTGAAAGAGCCTCAGCAGGAGCATTTCATGGCCTGGTTTGTAAATTTCTCAAAATATGCATTTTGCAAAGAAGTAAGCCTGCCTTGCATGACAGATGTTTCTGCACTCAAATCGCCAGAGGACGTGTACATTTCTTTATTGGGTACAGAACTTGAGGATTAATTTCGTTTCCAAAAACACATGCCTCCATTCCAGGCACTCTTCCAATCTGAATCCTAGTAATTTCGCTTTCATTCTGTTATCTGCTTCAAGGGAAAAATGCCTGAGCTTGTCTCATCAAAATCATTCTGAAAAGTGTATGTCTCCACTATGAATTGCTTTGTGTTATCTGGCAGGCACAATACACGGTTCAAGAACACTCAGTTGTTGATCTCATCTCTGACACATTTCTTTCCCTTTCTGTCTTTCTTCGGTTGAAGAAGCCATGTATAAAATAGCAATGCTTGTAAAACAAAGGCAATATGCCGGAGCAAAAGTCGTGCACTTGGAATCATTTTCATGCCTACACATGCTCACGACGCTTTGCTCTTTTGGGCCTGAACTAGGGGTGAACTTTCAGTGATGGCTACTGTGTGTCACTGTGGCATTTGTGACTTGGCTCAAATGGCTTATTCTGCATTCCCTTTTTCAGAAGATGTGTACTATTCACTGAGTGTTTTGGGAATAGTTATAGACAAACTGCCAATGGCATTTTACGAACTGGGGGACACATACTTCCTTGATCAAGGAAGTCAGAGACCATTCCAGAACTGCAGACTAAGGGGGGGCAAAACATACCCAAATATCCATTCTCTGTTGTTCAAAAGCACACTTTTGGGCACTGAGGGATATGGAATGTTTGGCTAGCCTGTTGAGTAGCTCTTATATATGAGAGAACTTTTGCTGCTTGTGATTGGAACATATCTACATATCATAAAAATAATCAATTGCCTGAACCTTCAAAATGTCTTAGACAGGAACATCCATAACATCCTGGGCAATAGCAGTGGTGTACAGAACATACAGGGCATTAGCCTATAGTCAAACAATCAATAAGGTGGCTGAAGACGGTATTTCATTCTTCACCATTATCAACACTTTGCCGGTGACAAGTCGCTCTGAAGTCTAGTTTGGTAATAGTGTAGATTGACAAAGGCTCTAAGATTTCCTGTGTAAGGGCTAATGGGGGCATTTCATTGGCTGTATTTTGGTTGACCCTTCCCCCGGCCCCCATAATCAATGCATAGGTGTTTTGGGGGGGAGGGGCGGCAAGTGAAGACCCTTCAGTAAACGAGATAGAAGGGTCAAGCTGTTGTCAAGCCTTTTTTCCAAATACTCTCTCAGGACCCTCTTTTCAAAAACTCAGAGGGTGCATATGTAGAGCAAGAGAACAGCAACTCCAGGAGCCAATCAATGTGGAACTCACAGTCCCTGAGAGGCAAAGGAATACTTGTCGAAGTTTCTGCAAAACATCAATGACGTAATTGTAACATGCTGGTTCCCCGTGAAGTGAACAGCAATAGCCTTGGGTATCTTCTACTTGACAACAGCCTCTTGAGAAACACAGCTCTAGCCCTGAGACGCGCACCCTATGAAACGGAACCATTGAGGGGAAAAGAGTATTAAGGGAATTTATTTACAGGTTATACCATGCCAGCAAAGGAAGGGCAGGTAACAATAGAGAGTGGAGCGCCGGTATGAAGTCTAATGAAATCTGCTCTTGACGGTTTCCTATTGTCATCGATAAATGTACAGAACATATTTTAACCAGCCAAGATGAAAGGATGTTACTACCAACCACACACACTAGCGGGACCCTCATGGGATAACAGAATACATGCTGTCCTCTGTCCAACCTTCGTCCATGTATAAACCCATAACCCCCGACTCCACCAAGGTAGAGACAGCACAGGAATGGGTATCCCTTAAAAATATGGTCAGATCCATCATGAACAAAGACCTTCCCTTGGTCGAATTAGAAGTTGATTTCCAGGCAGAAGAACAGAGATATAGAGGCAGAGGAAATTTCCGAGCGGAATGCAGGCTTTCTCGATTATGACAGTGATCTTGAGGTGCTAACTAGGCACTGTCTGGCAAAACTGATTTTTTTGACGTATATTAAAACAAAAGACACAAATACATCTGTGCTTTCTTTAAATGTCCGTCAAAAAACCACAACTGCCTCTGAGTTGCACAGGCTCATCTAATGGGAGTGTCTGTGGTTCTACCTTAGGTTATACTGAGATGATATATATGCCCAAGGTGGCGTGCCGACCCAGGTAACAACCCACCGCCCAAGTTAAGGGACAGAATACCGGAAAGGCGGTCATGCCTCTGAGGGTTATATCGCCATTAGCACCTGTGTAGTTCCCTACATGGGTGCTAATGTATATATTTTTTTAAATAAGCGTACTGTTTTTGCGCTCGCCGACTCCGCAGCAGTGCTGTTGACAGCAAGTCCCTTTTTCATGTTGATGAGTGTGATGTCATCGACATGGAAACGGACTTCATGAGAGCAGCACTGCTCCAGCCCCGAGCCACGCAATAAAGGTATGTTTTTTCTTTACAAAATAAAGTTTCCATTAGCACCCGTGTAGGAAACTACACGGGTGCTAAGTGGTGAAAGTGGAGTGGGGAAGGGAAAGGTGGGGAGGCTGCCCACCAAGGATAGTCGGAACACGGGCTTTCACTATACAATACAGCCCGCATTCCGAGCATCCTGATTGGACAGCGCCCCCTGCCAGGGTGCTAAATTCCTAGATGCACCAATCCATTGGGGAGATGCTAATCTAATTATATTGTTTACTTTGTATTCTGGGACAGTCCTGGATTTCCCCATTATTAACCCAGGACAACAAGTCCTAGAATGCAAAGTTAAATCCAGGGCTGGGTTAGCATCCCCCGACCGGAATGGGGCATGTGGGCATGTACATAATAGGCAGAAGTGAATGAGTGCAAAGGCGGACAGTACTTGCTCACGCCTTCCTTCTCTCAACCCTTGGTTCCTGCATGTAGTAGGCTATCTGCATTACCATGTGCACCACAGCATTCATGGTGGCAGAACGGAGCATTCTGGCCAAATGTCCTTGATTTCTTCTCTTAGAACCCTTTGTAACAAGAACACACGTTTCCTTTTAAGCCATCCTGCTTCAGCAGCAAGTTCACAGAAAAAAGTGACACTCGTCAACTTGTCACTGCGGACTTGATGTATGTCTATGAGTTCCTGCCATTGCCGACCATGACAGAATGCTACGAATGTGGCATACAAGGCACGGTTATCATGAAGCACGGCCTCTGATCCAGGAAGTAAGGTGTATCCCATGATACAGAATTTCTAGAAAATGTACTGATTACAAACTTTACATTGGACCTTCAGTACCAGAGGGATTATGTATTAAGGTGAAGTGGACTAGACAAGTCAATTGAGTAATACCTTCTCGGTCATCCGACCGATGAAGCATGTGTCAGTGGAGGCTTTCAGCGCTACTTTCTCTCCTCCTCCTTCACCTTTGGCTAACTCGCACTCTGACACAGCCCTCTCTAACCTTTATCTCTCTTTCTCAAACACTCTTGACATTGTTGCCCCTGTCATGAGGATCCGCTTGAAGCCCACTTCCAAGTGCAACTCTTTGTACAGTTTCCGACCTTGCCACCTTTAAACGCAAGTGTAGGGCAGCTGAGAGGAAGTGGAGGACATCAGGTGCACCCTCTGACAAACTGGCCTGCCACCTGCTCCAAAGGCAGTACAGACTCTCTGTCCTCTCTAAGAAGAGAGCCTACATCCAAGCCTGCATATCTGCGGCATCTAACAACTTGGCCAAATATTTCAAAATTTGGAGGCAGCTGGCCAATCCCGCTGCAGTCTCCACCTCTCCTGTTCCCTCCCAGGCCCTCTGCATGGCCCTGGCTTCTCACTTGATCACTAAAACTCAGGACATCCTGTCCGCTCTCTCTTCCTGTACCTCCTCTTCCTCCTCCTCTGCCACCCCTGGCCCATATTTGGCCGCTTCCCCTCCTCCTCCTTTCTCCATATTCCCCCTGTTTATCCCATGCAATGTTTCTAGACAAGTCTGAACAATGATAGTCTCTTGTCAAAGCATGTTCTCCTCTACTCATCCAGAATGATCAAGGACCACATCGACACCCTGGCTCTAACCTTGGTCAATTTCTGGAATCATTCCTTTGCCACTGGAACCTTCCCCTCCACCCTTAAGCACTCCCTTGTACACCCCCTTCTTAAGAAGCCCTCTGCTGATCCTTCCTCTTCGGCTAACTATCTCCCAATCTCCATCACTCCTTTCCTGGGCAAACTCCTGGAAAAGCTGGCCATCTCCCAGTTTAATCTGCATACTGAATCTGTTGGTTGTCTCCAAGACCACCAGTCTGGCTTCAGAGCTGCCAGAAGCACGGAAAATGCTCTTCAGAACACCTGTGAAGACTTGCTCTCAAATCCTGACTGTAATCTTCCTTCTGTCCTCATTCTCCTTAATCTATCCCATGCTTTTGACACGGTCAATTATGACATCCTGCTCAATTACCACCATGACAACCTAGGTATCACTGGTCAGGCCCTGTCCTGGATGACTTCCTTTCTCACTGACCGCCCTCCTGTGTCCAATTGGGGTCTTTCCTCTTTTCTATCTCTCTCTCTCTCTACTTGTGATGTTCCCAGCGGTCTAACCTTTCTCCCAGTCTATTCAACCACTACCTGACACCTCTGGCCCACCACTTTGCTACATTCTGTTCTAACTTTCAGTGTTATGTGGCTGACACCCAGCTCTCCTTCAGGCTACCATCAGCCACCACTGCTCCTTCTCTCATACCAGACTGTCTGGCCGCCATTCAGGAATGGTGTTCTGCCAATAAGCTATGCCTTAATGTCACTAAGACCGAGATCCTCCTCATCGGGACACCTGCTCCCTACTTTCCTCTCTCTCTGGCTGCCCACCCTGGCCCTCTTCCTTATCCTTCCTGTGAGGCTTAAATCCTTGGTATCATCTTCAAATCCACCCTCTTGTCAGTCTAGAAAAAAGGATACCTCTCATATGTGACCGCAAACGTATTTTGATGGCCGTGGGCCAACGAACGGCCATTTTGATGTAACAAGAATCGCCATTTTGTTTTCTAACCATTGCTCATTGCTTTCTGTTCTTATTGCTTCGCAGTACATTTTCTGCTTACACTGCTCGAATGTAAAACATTGTTGTCTGCACGTGAAAGGACAAGGCTGCAGGGCCGCGAGGATAACAAGAGTTTGTTGAAACACAACGTAGGCAGCGCCAGGAAGAATGCCCGGCTCCCTCCCGAATGTAGCCTTGAAGCAGAACTGCAGGGCATTTAATCATTTCACAGCTGCAAGCCAGTCTCGTTATATGGTAGAATATGTTAGAATAAAGCAGCTAAAGGCTTGAATTATGCTCTTCTTACGCCCCCCCCTTTGCTGAGCCCTGTTAGAGCGTGTCAGCTCCCAGGACACGAATAGCACCTCATAGATAGCAAGGTCTGGAATGCAACTCTCCCCCCCTATGTAGCTCGCTTCCAGGAACAGAAGCGCTGTGTTCTGTTCAACAACTGAAAGATGCCTCCGCACTCACAAATTGCAAATTGTTACTAGAATAGATATTTGAAGGTGTCATAGCTGTCGAAAGTGTCCATCATCATACCAAGTTCAAAGAAACCCAATAAAGGGGGGTGTTAAACATGTCATAGCTGATTGTTTGATATGCATTTTGTATATATGTAACTGATGTACGTAATTCACTCTCTTGCGTCCCTCGAAGTCTAGAGATACACGTCGCGGGGCGTGAGACCGAGTTGGCCAACTGAGACCTTTGCTTTGCAATAAACCCTAGCTTTGGGAATACAACCTCATGTCTAGCGTATCTATCGTGTATGGTGACTCGCCTTGTTTCCATAGACGTAAGGGACCCTTAGGGGCCCCTTTCAAGATGGCGCCCGAATAGGGACCCTCCCCCACTTGTTCCATTGCATACGTTGTAATTGAGTAAGGCGGAGAACGGAGAGGACGGGACGATCGAGCCGGGATCAAGAGGTGTTCGGGGCGCCCTGCAGAAGTGATGAGAGACTCCTTTGCAGATCTGCACACATCTGATCCCTGATCGACGTGCCTGGCTAGAGAACAAGGAGGCGGGGTCCCAAAACGAGGCAGAAGCAAGGAAACGCAGACACGACGTCATTTGGTGCGTCAGTATACAGACGACTTGATTTATCAGGTGAGTCATTCTCCGATTCAAAGTAATCCTGATATTGGTTGAGAGTTGACGTTGCAAAATCAAACGCCCTGGGTAAAGTTGATTAACCAGGGGGAAGGTTGAAACATGCCTGGGGTATTGTCCACCCTAGCAGGGTTTTTCCGCTGTGGTAGTCAATCTTTGGAAGATGGCCAAATTGCACCACCTGGGGGAACGTCGGCGTATGAGATGTATGTAAAGTATGGAGTCGGTGCGATAATATTCTGTGAGACTTGGCATAGGCAAACCAGAAAGCAACAAGACCATCAGTGGCCGATTAATGGTAGTTTTGAGATAGCAAGAATAGATAACTTGGAAAGGGTGCTGATAAGAAAGAAAGCGCGTCCTGCAGCATTTGATATCGTTAAAGAATGGAGAAGGGAAGCAATGCTCCGATTTAGAAGTAGAGCGAAGCATGCGCGCAGGCATAAATCGAAAGGTGAAGTAGCGGAAGAGAAAGAAGAGGAGGAGTGGACTGAGAGTCTAAGAAGGGCAGGTAGGTGTGACCAGTTGAATATAGAAAGAATATACCCACAACGAGAATTACATATAGCAGATGAATTGATAGAAAACATATTGACCCATACAAAACAAGGCCCAAGATCAGAAGTGAGGCCAACCACGTCAGTAACAATTGCCCAAACCCCGCCCATAGCCCAAACTCTCCCTCCGGTAGCTCAAGCCCTACCACAGCCACAGACCGCGCACGTAACACTTCCTATTAGCCAACCAGGCCCACAACAGACACTCCCTGTTGCCATTGTCCCATCAGCACTGCCCACCTCAGACACAGAACCGGTACCGTCCGTTCCTCCCGGGGTTGAAGTTGAAACCACGGGGGCGAGAGGCGGGACTGAACAACGGGGATGCACGAGGGTAACTCGCAGCGCGATCAGCAAAGGAAGGAAGGTGGAATTTCAGCAACAGGCAGAAATATATATAGACGGGAATGATGGGACGGCAGCATTGGCTTCGATGTATGACTTCCGAAGAAGCAACGAAAGACAGGTAGTGTTGGAATGCATAGGTGAATATTTGGTGGAGAAATGTAAACAGTTAATTGGGAAATAACCACCGCAGCGATTGTTAGATTTGAATGCATTAGCACGCTGTAGGGAGAGGGATGAAGAAGTGAGAGAACATGTATATGGACTTTTTGAACTTAAAGATGAATTAGATAATGATTATGCTGAAATGTTTACTACACCTGGGTACAGGAGTAGGGATATCGGGAGACATAGGAAGGAAAATGTAGAGCCGTATATACAACTACGACATTCAATGTCGTCAGTACAGAGGGGCAACAAGTTAAAAGTACGTATACGAGAAGCGTTTAGATGGATGTCGGATCCCAGTATCCCCACAATGGAGATACATGAGATATTTCATGAATATTCCATGCCCATGAAAAGAAAAGCACTGCAGTCGATGGCTGAACATTTATTAGACAAAGATATAAAAAACGATAAGGCTAGCCCACCCGAAATAATGGCAGTATATAAAAGAGCACTAGAGCGAGGGACAGGAGAAACAGCCCTATCGCTTGATCTGGGAATATTGTTACACATGAGAGAAGGGGGAGGGACAGTAAGTGGGGCATTTCCTATGAGAGAGGTCCCACCTACCTTTGTGCCCAAAGTAGAGGTTCCCGCAGCGGGCAATGTAGCGGCGCAGGTAACACCAGCCCATTACACCGCCCAGTATGTGCATGTCCCCTTTTCCAGACAGGAGGTGAACAACATAAAGCAGACGATTCCTGATATAAGAAAGAATCCTGCAGGGTTTTACAAGGAAGTAGAGTCCTGCCTGCAATCATCCGTGCTTACCATGGGTGACATAGACCTAATATTCCCAGTGATCCTGCCAACAGACATATGGAAACAAATAAGAAAGGTGGATGACACAACGACCTTTGGCGCCACATGGGCGGACTTGATAATAGAAGACAGGAATAAAGCGGTTGGAGGAACACTGGGACCGAACCTGGTAGCATTACCAGCACGAATAGTACAGACATTGAAAAAAATTGTCCCAGAGAAAAGAATTCAATGGGACAAATTGACTGCATGTGTACAAGGCAAGGATGAGTTAGCTACAGATTATTTTAACAGATTTGAAGAAGTATTTACAGACTTCAGTGGGCAGGATGTGAGCTCGGAAGCGGGAAAGAGGTTATTTGTTGACAAATATGTGAGGGGGTTAAAACTTCCAATCCAGGATCTAATAATGACATCAGAGAGTGCATGGCAAGCAAAAACGCTGGGCGAAGTATTACACATGGCCCAATATTATGAGCACAGAGTGACTGCGGAAAAAGAGAAAGAGGAGAAGGATAGGGTAAATCTGAAAACACGGGTACTACTGCAGCAAGTAGTAGGACACAATAGAGGGAGAGGGAACGCACAAGGAAGGAGTAATTTGAATATGCATGGGGGACCAAATCACCCCGGTTACTCTGAATGAGTAATTTCACCTCTTCTTGATAAACTAAGAAATGTTAATTAAATTAAATTCCACCTAGTTAATCTATAATATTCTGAATGAAATCGAAATACAGAATATTTAAGAAAACAACTTATTCATATTGTTTACACATGTTTTCAACTTTATGCATCTTGGGCAGAAAAATGCCAAATTCAACACGATAGACTCTTCTTTTTCATCAAAAATTCTTATGAAGAGTCCGTTAGATTCATGAAAAAAACATTAATCAACTTCAACAAAAAAAAGTAACAATCCTGTGTTGCTCTAACAATATTTTCATCATATTGTTCTCAATACAATTGGTCAATACCTTCAGGTGTGGATGTTACATTTTTTTCCCTTTTTTTCTGTTAAAAAGAAAATATATGAATCAGTAACTCTTTATCTATTTCTCAAGCCAAACACTGATGCGCATATCAAGTGAATCTTTTCACTAACCTTGCTGCCCTGAGCTGACTCAAAATCCTTCAGGATAGTAAATTGTCATTCCCCATATGTTGATGTCACCAGGATCTGGAAAAAAAATATCCATACTGTATGTAAATAATTACTGAATATCCCAGAAACATCCCCCAAAGGAGTTCAAAGGAAACTATAATCACTTGCTTGTTGGAGAATAGTACAAGCTGTCCACTTTACAACCCCCATTTCTGTTAAATTGTAGTCAACTGCTTATCATGCATGGTGGATCTGCAAAAAATAACAAGACCCACCCACAGAGAAAAGTTATCTATCTAAAACTCACTCCCAATCATGCTAGTACTGTAGCATAGACAAAGTTCCTCTATGTTCACTCACCTCATCTGATCTCCCAAAACCGAAGTCCGGGAACTTGGAAAACGACTGCACAAGCAGTCTCCCGTCCCAGGTTTCGGTTATATTCACTTCCTGATGTGGTCACGTGATCGCAACTCCAATCACGTGATATGATCGTCTCGCGATCGTAATAATTAAACATTGTTGTATTAGAAATGTGCCATGTTTGGGTCACAACTGCCACAGGTAGAGTGCCAAGTCTTAGGCATAAGTATAGCGACCTTTCAAATGCTGGTCGAATACAATCTATGTAGGCTTTATGGCCAAAGGGTGAAAGCTCAAGATAATACAGCCCTTTTGTTCCATGGCCATATACAAAAATTCATCTTGAGCTTTGTTAGCCAAAGCCGTTTTAATTCTTCTTTTGGTGCCTACACATTGACCCTCAGTGTTGGACCACAGATCAATTTCACCAGCTTCTTTTAAAATGTCTTTCAAATGGCGGAGCCAAGCTATAGAGCTCCCGCCATCTAGTGACATGAGATGTCTTAGTGCAGACTGTAGGTTTTCTAGGCCATCTTGGAACCAGAGCTTTAACCAGAATAATACAGGTTTAAGTTTAAACTGAATAAGCACAGCGACTATATCAAGTTCAATGAACACCAATGCAGAGGGAGCGCTATTAGGCAGGACAGGAATAGCAGCTTTTTTAGGAACTTACATTCACTTGCAATAATTTCTTTCACATTGGCATGGCCCCACAGTTTGGCCCCATAAAGGGCTGCAGTTAAAGGAGAGTTCCGGGACTTTTTTTTTATTGTCCCTACGGGTCGGCCATGTGTTTGTAAGCATAAATCGGTAGATCGTAGGAAACTTTCCTATGGACCTTACCCGACTTTTCGCCCCTTATCGCACTCGAAATCAGCCTCCATTTTGTGATAATCCTATCATTCCGCCGCATCGACCTGGCTCACCTGCCTTTGCGGCACTAAATCAAATCCCCCGCCCCTGAAACAGACTTTATCAAAACATTCATATTCCCCGCCTCTATCCGTGACGTGACTGTGCTGCGTAGGCAAACGCGCCCAGGCGTCTTCTACGCGACTCCACACAGACCCCGGAAATCAACACAGATCAGCTCACAATACAGCGCACCACAATTCGGAATATGAAACTGTACTTTGAAATCAAACCGCAAGATTGTAAATGTGGTAAAGTACATTTATTTGACATCAAATGTTTAGAGAATATTCAGCGATTTGCATTTTTATTTGCTCATGTTCCAAAAAGTTCGTATTGAGGAACGCGATGGTCCTTTGCTGTACACAGGGTCTTAGAGCATCTCACAATACAGCACCACAATTCGGAATGTGAAACCGTGGTTTAAAAGCAAACGGCAAGATTGTACATTTGGCAAAGTACGTTTATTGGACATCAAATGTTTAGAGAATATTCAGCGATTTGCATTTTTCTTTGCTCTCGATCCAAATTAGTTCGTCTTGAGGGAAGCGATGTTCGTGTGCAGTACACAGGGTGTTGGTTTACGATAAAAATAAGCTCTTCTGTCGCACTGATAATCGCATGGCTGTTCCAACAACGAGGCGCTAGGCCACCACAATGGTAGGTATGTTGCATCTAACCGTTAGTACCGCGTAAGGGCATACTTGTACTTGGCGATCGTCCCATAAAATGGTCAGGGTGGTAACGTTGTTCACGCGGAGAAGCAACTGGCGGCTGTAGAAGCCGTCCGCCGGTGTCTGGTACTCGTGACACAGACAGTAGTGAATGATGTACCTAAAAACATAAAAAATGAAATTAGTCTCACCATCAGATCCTTATTAAAATTATTCATTTCATAGCGAGGACAGCGCTACTGGGTGTACACAAGTGTTTAAAGGCGTGGCGAGGCATGGAGGGGGGGGGGGAGTGCAGGTGGAGAGTGGAAGGGCCCAGGACTGAGGTCGCAGACAGTGGACCAGTTGTAGCAGGGGAGAGGGAGAGAGAAAGCAGAAGCAAAGAGGAAGGTTTTGAGGTGCTTCAGTAAAAGCAGATGTTTCTCCTCAAGATAGTGCGCGGTAGAAAACAATATGCCACATAGAACGAACAAGTACAACTGAACCCGTCTTTAAAGCCACTGTATAGTAATGAAATTGCGGTATAAACTCATCAAAAGTTACTTACATTATATTTGCATTTTCCATTGTGTCTCTGTGTAGGGCAGACCCGAAACACCACTCCTTCTTTGCCGACGTTACTTCTTCTAATGAACGTGGCTCATCGTTTCGTTTCTGAAATTTTATTCATTATCTTTTCTTAGTCTTTCAGGATGGTCCCGGCCTGTCAAGGTCAAATCACAATAGAACCTTATATTGGGTCGTGGGCCGTTCCGCCACCCGAGCAAAACATCAAAGCAGCTGACCTTCACTTTGAGCGAGCACACATTTCTAGTTAGCTGCAGTTAGTTTTAGGGACATCTTGTCTGCGTGCCTTTTTTTTTATTGTCCCTATGGGTCGGCCATGTTTTTGCAATACGGAAACATTCTATAATTTTTGTAAAAATGATTTATATTACTGTTTGGTTTAATTGCAATGGGCCTGCAACATGAGGAGACTCGAGAGAACAGACAATCAAATTACAATCATTTAAACCGTGATGTGTATTTCTCAATGAGCTCTGCTTTAGGTGGACATGGAACAGAGGCAATGTTGGGTGGCAATGCAGTTGTCCCCTGCATAGGTTCGTTCACCACTCCATGTATGTGCCTATCGAGGACATCTACGATAAGTCTCTCAATAAACTCATATTGCATATCCTCAAACACTGGTTTGATCACCCATTGTTTACTTCTTTTAGTGAAGGCCTTATTGTAGCGAAGCGTCCCTAAAGTTCCGGTCGTCCTACTTTGTTGACGGCCAACATTATGGTTATGTGCCAAGACCGCTAAAAGAGTCCGATTTATCATGCCTTCCATGCCAAAATGCAATCTTTTGGGCCTGTACTTGAGGCACATATTGTGGAACACCTCCAAATCTCCTGTGTGGCAGAATTCCGTGAGTCCCCTCAAAGCTTTTGTTATAGTTTTATCAAATACAATCTTTTCAATGGCTTTGTGAGTGGGTGATGAAGGAATCAACCACTTCTTCTTCCGTGCCTCCTCTGTGGACAAATGGCCATGTTCACATTTGTGGAAATGCTCATTTGTCGACCATCGATGTACGTTGCTACAGTGCAACATTACTGACCGCCATTTTTCCAGTAGAATTTCCAACGACCCTTCACATGTTTTTGAGCTCCACCAAAGATGGTTGCTGATTGACTTGGACCACTGTGAAATACCTTGCAATTCTTTTTTTTTACCTGCAGCAGACAATTTTTTATTGATTGATTTTGCAAGATGCCAAACGTCAAATTGGTGATTTATATTTTTGTACTGTTCTCTCATTGTCTTGGCAATTGAAACGTGTCTGTCCGTGGCTATCAGGTCGATCACCATTCCCCGCGATTGTAGTTCTTGCAATGATGCTACAAAGCCAACTTTCTCCATGGCCACTGAGGATGTACTTTGTGACACCTGCACGACCACCGAACTCACAATTTTCTTACTTTCCATGTCCTGAAAGTGGTAGGTGCAGTACTTGGCTGAAAATCCTGGGCTGTCGCACTGTCCATCACCGGCTAGCCTGAAGCGTTTGCCCGCGAATGTACTTTCCATTGACATTTTTTCCATTCTCCAAGCTTCGCTGATGGCTGGAAATAGATAATCGGTTTGGTATTTGTAGAACTGACTTTTCGCAATGAAATGGATTCCCACAAACTGAAAGAAATACTGTAACTTTTTAAAACTTGAACCACTAAAAAGTGCGGCCGCTGCACAAAGTAGATTGCCTGCTGGCAGTTGCCCCAGCATGGGTTGTGCAGACCATGCGAACGGATGATATTGTGTACAGGTGGCATGTATTTTAAGGTTAGTGCCTCGAATTGCACGAGTCACATTAATCAATGGCTCCCCACATACTTCCCCACCAACCGAATGCCCACATTTCATCATCATAATAATATCCATCAAACAGCTATCGAATACAATGAATTTGGCCTCTTTCCTTATACTTTCACTCTGCATCCCAGCTGGTTCGGCCTGTAACGTTGAGGACATGTCACTCGCATGAAAGGTACAATCTCTGATATCGTCTTCCGCTATGCTGAGTGATATTGATGGTGTTTCATTGTCGTCCACGTCATTCTCTTCCATTGCAACATCTGTTCCTTGTCCGGAGATGGGAGAAAAAAACAATGTCTTCAACTTTCGCGCGCTCTTATTTTTTGCGGGTGTGGATTCTGTGAATTGATCTCCGACTGCATCCAAACTACCAGGAGGACATTCACTATCAATGGCTGGTGGTGGTATAGCTCCGTTGTCAATCACTTCATATTCTTCCCATTGGCACGATGCATCTCCAGTCTCAAGTCCCTGCCAAAAGGTTTGACAAGCAACATCTCTCGTTCGCTTCACTGTCTGTGTAGATTTAGTTCTTACACCCACTCGCAACTAGAGGACAGATTAGAAAAGGGATGTTCAGTTTAAACACAACTTACAGTATTGAACTATTGACAGTGAAAGACAACATAATATAGTGAACAGGACACTAACCTTCTTTTGCTTTCTTTTCTTTGAAACTTTCTTGCCTCGAACTTCAACATCTGGACGCTGTTGCTCCGACTCGTGTGTGCATGTCTCCACTTCCTCTCGCGCTGCAACGACTATATTTTCATGATAAGCACATCCATCACTCACTGAGGCTCCATCGACTCCCTGAAACATAGAACTTTCATTAGTATGTATAATAATATTGAAAACACAAAATGTACTTGGGGACCAATACCCATACGTACATCTCAATAGCAAAACACGAATGAACGCATTGTGTAGAACATTCAAACGACAATAGTTCACGCATTGTTGATCTAGTTAGATTGAACTGTCAAGATCCATACCTCGGGCTCCGCATAGACTTCCATTGATGATATTATTGAAGATGACGCTTCAGCAACTCCCTGAAACACAGTAATTGCATTAGTATGCTTTTCTATTTTGTTAAAAAGAACATAAACTTTGAGCAGGCGTCAACGGCTCATCTAAATAGACCTGCACAAATGATCAGTTGTCTAAAATAAATAATGGATATGTAAATATGATTCGATTTGCTCGATCGTTGGAAGTGTCACCACCCAGAGATCTGCATCAACTACTAGGGGTGATGTTCTTGTAGAAGAAGCTCCGTCATCTCCCTGAAACATAGTACTTGCGTTAATAAAGAAGGAAGTATAGCGGATGTAATCACGTCATATGATTTCGCTTGATCGAACTGTCAGTATCCATACCTCGAAATGCATAAGAACATCAAGGGACGATGTAACTGCGGTGCACACTTCTGCAAGCTGTTGCGCCGACCCGTAACTGCATGCTCCCCCTTCTACTTGGACTAATGCTCCATCGACTCCCTGAAACATAGGACTTTCATTAGTAATGAACACAATATTGAAAAAAGAAGACAAATAGGAGGGCGACGACAGAAGGACATATCAATGGCTAAAAACGAAAGAAACGTACCTCGAGCATCTGAGTGACATCTACGGTTGTCGTCAATGCGTTGGACTCCTCAGCATCTCCCTGAAAGACAGTACTTGCATTATTTTGGATAACAATAATTATAACTGAAAACAAAGACTAGAGGACGAGTACAAGGGTGTACCATTAGGTAAAATAATTACACGATCAATTAAAACTATTGATTTACATGCCTAAAACAAGTCAGTGTCAGAATAGCTAAGTAAGATTACCCGATAGGCGCTTGAAGTGGCTGATGACTGCAATAACGACACGGATGGAGAATCTTCCGCCTTCATATTGAGTGGATACATAAATGGGGAAATTATTGTTAGCTACTGCTACACACTACCGCAAGGCCGAGAACTAGATCCGTAAACTTGACTCACCAGTGGAGGCATGTGGACGAATAGAGTGGGAATAGCGGTTGAGAGCAATTTTCGCCTCGCTCGCGGTGTTTTCTTCTTTATTAGCAATGATGTGGAGTACATGTCTGGGCTAAAGTGCCTGCTGCAGATGCGGTATCGATCACCCCTCTTGTCCGCAAAGACTTCTAGGACTCTACTTTCTAGCTCAGAGGCTGGATATCCGCAATATCGGACCCATCCTCTTATCTGATCTATTGTCTTAGGGAAAACATGCATTATAGTACCTTCAGATTTGTTATGGGTCTTCGAAGGGCAACCGCCAATGGAACAGGCAGGCATTATGGAAAGTTCTGAAAAGTAAAGATCAACAATTCTCTATGAATACCAATGTGTTAAAACAGTAAATGACACATAAAAGGTTCAATGCAAGGTCCGTTTTGGTTCTTGGAACTATACACGTTATTCACATGCGGATAAGTATTTCAATAACTTTCAAAAAATAGAAAAAGTAATTTGACTAAACTCAGAACATGTGACTAGTTCCTTGCATGTACTGTCGTGAACGAAAAGAAAACATGGATGCAATTTGATGACTACTAGCAAATAGATATAAATTAAAAAATTGGACGCAAAATGATTATGGTACATGGACTTACCTTGACGAACAAACAGTTAGATGCAGGGATCAGAGTAGTTTCTTGTCGTAGAACAGGGAGCAGTTCACAGGTTGCAAACTGACGAGTTTGCTCAAAGTGGTCACGGAAGTTCACAGAGACGAAGAGCAGATAACCAGCACCTTCACGGGTTGACTAGCAAAGCGCAAAGAAGTTCTCATTAGAAATATGAGGTGGGTTATAAAGAATTCGAACCAGGGGTGTGTTTGTGAATGAATGACGTGTATATGTCGTGGCATTATGTGGATTGCAGGGGGCCGTCCAGCGTGAGGGGGATGCTTGGCAGGAGACACGGGGTCTGGAGGTAGACATGGGAACAACAAACCCATGCTCTATAGACCACTTTGAAGTGTACATGGTCTTTGGCACCTCTTGGCCTTTATCGCTCCCTGACAGCTCCACTTGCCAGCAGCTCAAGTACCCCGGTGCGAACTGCCTTTGATAGGGCGGGGGGTGGATCGGGGCGGTGGTCGTGCAGACAAGACACAGGAAGACTCGTGAATGGAGACACACTTATGTGGATTGCAGGGGGCCGTCCAGCGTGAGGGGGATGCTTGGCAGGAGACACGGGGTCTGGAGGTAGACATGGGAACAACAAACCCATGCTCTATAGACCACTTTGAAGTGTACATGGTCTTTGGCACCTCTTGGCCTTTATCGCTCCCTGACAGCTCCACTTGCCAGCAGCTCAAGTACCCCGGTGCGAACTGCCTTTGATAGGGCGGGGGGTGGATCGGGGCGGTGGTCGTGCAGACAAGACACAGGAAGACTCGTGAATGGAGACACACTTATGTGGATTGCAGGGGGCCGTCCAGCGTGAGGGGGATGCTTGGCAGGAGACACGGGGTCTGGAGGTAGACATGGGAACAACAAACCCATGCTCTATAGACCACTTTGAAGTGTACATGGTCTTTGGCACCTCTTGGCCTTTATCGCTCCCTGACAGCTCCACTTGCCAGCAGCTCAAGTACCCCGGTGCGAACTGCCTTTGATAGGGCGGGGGGTGGATCGGGGCGGTGGTCGTGCAGACAAGACCCGTTTGCCGCAGGGCCTCACCAAGGAGAGGCCATCTAACTGAATGTAAGAGGATGGCTGCAGGATCTACTACATGGAAGGCAGGGGGGTGAGTTTATAAATACCTCACCCTCCCAGGAGAATATACACTAGATTCATTTAAAAAATCAAAACAACCATTGTTAAAATATATGTTGGGCTTTATTTTAGATTTTAATTAAACATAAATAATAAACATTACACATTGTAAAGTTGAGGTTGCAGCACATCGAGGGAAAATCCGCGGTATTGTCCACTGTCACTGGGGAAATGTTGTCTAATGGCAAGTACCGCACAGGCAGGTATTACTCTCCGAACGCGGTGTCCGAGCCTCCCGTGAAGCCACCAAGTGAAGCAACGATAGGCCACCAGCCTGTACCACCTGTGAAAAAAAAAGATGCAAACTGTATTAAACTGACCAAACTTTCTTATCAATGTCGATTCAGGTAACACATGTCATTTTTCTTAGAAAAAAATTATATCTAGAAAATGCACTATATGGAACCAATTTACATGCGTTCCAATGATATGTAAATGTAATTTTATATGTGGGAGACGACCATGAAATAGTGGTGGCATCACTGACATCACAAACAGAGTATACTTACTCGTTACTCGGATTACGCGGACGAACAGTGCCACGAAGTTCGTGCATAAGCACCATCATCATCCTCAACACTGTCCGTGAGAGGCAGGCTTCCCTGAACTCTGGCAGCTCGGTGATGCATTGCGGACTTTGCTCGCCTTCCTGCTGACTTTGCTCGCTTTCCGAAATGTAGGCCAAGCACCCGGAATTTTCACGGCAGCAGCAGTTCTCCTCCTCAGTTGGCATTAGCTCGCACCGATTGCACGTGCACCAGGTGGAGACGCCGTCCATGCGACATGGTCCAGGCTCTTCATCCGTTGACTGGTCCTCCCAACTGCCGTCCGAATCCCCATCGTTTTCGCGTGCTTGCCTTTCCAGTAGTTCTTCCTCGGTGTACTCGGGCTCGTACATATACGGCATTATTGTGGCCATTGTGCGGTAAAGATAGTAAAATAATTTATAGCGGTGGTACTGGTATCTGTTCACACGGGCTACAAGCGGCGAAGGTAGCTGACCAGAGCACTGAAACGAGTCACAGAATACTCAAAGTAACACAGAGAGAGGAATGGAATCGAAAATCTGCTGCTGTATGTTGTGAAACGGTCTGTTTATACTTATTGGGGAAAGAGGCGTCCTGCCATTTCCATGGCAACACGTCAATAGCTGAGGCGCAGCGATTGTTGACACGAGACGTGCTTGAAATGGGCAGTACGCGTCTGCTGATGTCAGGCTCAGGGGCGGGGGATTTGATTTAGTGCCGCAAAGGCAGGTGAGCCAGGTCGATGCGGCGGAATGATAGGATTATCACAAAATGGAGGCTGATTTCGAGTGCGATAAGGGGCGAAAAGTCGGGTAAGGTCCATAGGAAAGTTTCCTACGATCTACCGATTTATGCTTACAAACACATGGCCGACCCGTAGGGACAATAAAAAAAAAGTCCCGGAACTCTCCTTTAACACTTGTTTTCCCTAAAGGTTCAGGGCGGGTGAAATAGCTCCACCTTCATGTTTAACGTGGAAAGATTTGATGGACCCGCTGAGTTTCTCCAGTGTGATTTGAGAGCGCCTCACCTGTTCTACCCACCCACCCGTGTCTTGGAACCTTACACCAAGATAATCGAAACATTTGACTTCGCCAAGTTGTGTTCCTTCCACTTTAAGCACCAAGGGAGTATATTTTGTAAATCGGGGCCTAAAAACCAGGACTTTGGCTTTCTCAATGTTAAGCTCAATTGTAACTCCCTACATTTCCGGCTAAATATTTCCAGAACTTCCTTCAGGCCTTGCGGCGTAATGGACAGAAGGACTGCATCATCTTACATAGAATAATGCTGGGTATTTATTAGGGGACAATTTCAGGCAGTCCTGGCACCCCATTACTAAGGCCTCTATGGCCTCCTGAATGTAAAAGTTAAATAATAAAGGTGCCAGGGTCCAGCCTTGCCTTACCCCCTTGCCTTACCCCCTTATTAACCGGGAATGACTTTGTGGATTGTCCACACAGCCCATATTGGACTGTGGCGCTGTTTTCTGAGTACAGTAGACTAAGGATTTCTATCAGATATGGGGGGGGCATTCCGTCGAGCGAGGATGTTCCACAGTTTTTCCCTTGATACTGAATCGAAGGCGGTTTTGAGATCCAACAATACTGCATCTAATTTCATCTCATGATATATTTATGGATAAAAAAATACAGCACAAAACACTGATATAACGTATGCTTTTTCCTCCTGAATCCTGCCTGAAGGTCTGAAATAACATTGTTGTCATCGGTCCAGACCTGGAGACGTGCCAACAGAACCTCGCCGAATAATTTACCTGCACAGTGCATGAGGGAAATAGGATGGTAATTTGCTGGTAGATCCCGCCCTCCCTTCTTGTACAGAGGGATTATCTCGGCCTTCCTCCAGGATTCTGGAATCTGGCACTTTCTTATAATAGAATTAAAAACACTGCAGAAGATAGGTGCCCAGATTTCAGCCGTATTTCTGGGCAGAAAGAGCACGTTCTACTTCCGCCAAGGAAAATACTCGAAGAGTCAGACAGAAGAACAGACACTGGGGCACAGGGCTAGGGCTGTTAAACTGCACAGGTCCGGTGGACATAAAGAGTTGAAAGATGCTGCCACCAGCCCTCTGCTATGATACAGCACTCAAAAAGGTACTGTCTGCCCCCTGCAGCGCTGGTTGTCTGCCCCTTGCAGACCCGGTAGGCCCTTGGCCCCACAAACTCTCTGTCTGCCCTTTGCAGACCTGATGGGCCCTTAGCCCTGCAATGGCAGGTGCAGGGAAAGACAAGACACAAGACTCCTCTGAAAATTGGTTATTTTGGTAAATGTGTTAATTACCATGTTTGTCTTTACGTAGACTACACTGATGGAAGTACATGCTGTTACCACAGAGGAAACCACGGTCTAAATTTTAATACTAATGTACATTTTCTATTGAACACTGTTATGAACGTATACATTGAAAAAAGTACCAAGACTCAACGTTGACCACTTTTCTGGAGTCAACATCAGCCTAACTCACCTTTTAAGTAATTTTTTATACTAATCCTTCAGATGTGACTACACGATATATTTATATGGTCAAGTTCAACTTTAAACATATTGATCATTATAATATTAGCTATTACTACAAAGTGGCATGTAGGATTGCAGCACAATATCAACTATCTTTTGCATAAAATGTTTTTGTTATATTGCTTTGACATCACTATTATAACAATTATATTGATATAGTGGTATGCTGGAACTTCAGCAACATACTATTCTTCTTCTGCAACCGGTCTGGAGGATGAGGTATGAGAAGTAAGAATGTATTGAATGATATTAATAATTGTTGATTAATAACTGTCCTTACCGGCATGGTGCAAATAATGTGTCCGTGTAGTAACCAGCCCGCTAATTGCGTGCCATTATGAGTACGCGGGCACGAGCTTTGCGCCATGCCGGTAAGGACACTACCACCATGCCGTTAAAGGCCCCAAAAAGTCCCTTAGCGGCATCAAGGAAAGCGCTGATAGCACTTGTGCCATCCATGAATCCGGCATTAGCGGTAACCGCTAAAAGCGGTGACCGTAAATAAGCGGAACCGGAAATAGCGTCATCGCGCAGGAACGGGAAAGAGCACGGCGGCCATCTTTAAAAACACAATCCATTGCCATACTCTGCCCCCAGGACCTGCAGCAACACTACAGCTGGCCAAACTTAATCCTACAACACCCGAGAATGCCCAAGGCCCTAAAGCAAGGTGCAGCGCGCCAGCGCAAGGAACGTTTCTCCAATGAGGAACTGACAATGTTAGCAGACACACTAGCTGCTAACGCAAAGGTTTGTTTGCGCACGACATGCGGCGTCACGCACTGATAAAAAAATGATCTGGGCAGAGGTGGCACGGAAAGTCAGTGCGGTGGGCTCCACCCCCCGCACTGTAAAGGACGTACGCAAGCGGTGGGACGATCTGCGCCTCTGTGTACGGAGCATACTAGCAGCCAACAGGAGCCTGACCATGGGTACAGGAGGTAGAGGAGGATCCCCAATTAAGATGCAAGACTGGGAGGAGACATGTGCCAGCACCATTGGCATCGAATCCATTGAGGGAGTGGGTGAAATGGAGTGCCGTCATCGTCAGATGGAGGTGAGTTTCCACACAAAACACTGCAATGCAAAGCATGAGGTACTCCCCCAAATGTGACCTGGAAATTAGCTAATGGATGGGGCATCACACACACATGTACACAACCCTGCCCATATGCTGTGCACATCCCCACACAACCACATCCATGCAGCACCTCAGACACGTGTCACCCAGACTCATGCCTGTATGACCCACCCATCTGGCAAACAACCTGTATGGCCAAACTTGAAGTCCAAATGCACAGAACTGCAGCAACAACAACATATGCATGATGCACGTTGACCCATCACTGATGCTATCCCTCTCTTGGCTCCCCACAGGCTCACAATCTGACAGTGAGGAGCAGGACTCTGCGACACAGGCCCCAACACTGAAGAAGCAGGCTAAGGGCATGGAAGTAGGCACCAGGCCCAGCACATCGAGGGGCACTGGGAAATCTGGACTGCCGCAGAGGGCCAAAGCCACACATGTACCCATGTCACCAAGGCGTGAAAGGCCGGCCGACAATGTGATAGCACCCACACCAGCCATTCCCACCACGCCAGAGCCAGTTGCAGAAGGATCACTGTCTGCCGCAAACAGCTCGATTGGCGAGGCAGCTGCCACGGCACCCATGTCGGATGTCGAGGAAATTTGCATAACACCCGTGGGACACCACACACCCAGCCCGCAGCAGTCAGCCCAACACAGCCCACGCCCACATCAAATGCCAGCAGCCATGAGCTGTCTGGTAGTGAGTTTGTGGCAGGGAGCTGGAGTGCCATGGAGTCATCACCGGATGGCGGACACATGCCACAAGCTGCATCAAGAACCACCAAACGCAGGCCCAGAGACCATGGCATCAGCATCGTACGACAGCGCCAGGAGGAGCTGACTGCGCTGGTTGGCCAGCATGTGAGCGAGGGTGCCCTGGCGAGGGAGGAGTGCAGGGAACATGCCAAGGGCATTAAACAAGCTATTGAAGGCAGCACCAACTGCATTTGCGACAAATTATCAGCTGTGAGGCAGGTCCTCACCCGCATCACAGATGCAATGGAGAGCCAGCATCCCGCACAGGCACTGGACCAACCGAGCACCTCCTCCTCTGCCAGCTCCAGGCAGACCAGCCCCCTGCGCAGGTCCGTGCGGGCCATGCGGTGCACAAACTTGCAACCACCCAATGCTGGTAGAGGAGGTGGGAAGTAGGGGCAGCCTGATGTTGGTGACTAGTGAACACTAATGCTGCACTGAAGTGCAAGCCATGTTTGGGGGAGTTCTGGGGGGAGGGGGGAAAGGGTGTTTGGGGGAGTTGTGGGAGGAGGGGGCAAAGGTTGTTTGGGGGAGTTGTGGGAGAGGGGGGAAAGGGTGTTTGGGGTAGTTGTGTGGGGAAGGGGGAAAGGGTGTTTGGGGTGGAGGGTCCATGCACTTCATAATCTTATAATACTTAATACACCCGTTGTGTCATGAAAAATCACATCAGTGGACATTATTCATTGTGTATGTGTGCTTTATTGCCGGACAGTGCACAGTGTTATTTTCCCCACAACACCCAGTGCCCTGAGTCCCACATCCATTGCACCCTCTTCATCCATGTGTATTAGAAATATTGGTCTATCAGATGCTGGCGCACAGCACGTCCCTCCTCTGCATCGCCACCTGCATGACATGCAGCCCCATCTTCTCCCTCCTCATCCTCATCCTCATCCTCACCAGGTGGTTTCAGTTCAATGTCAGGGGGCAGAGGTACGTTCTGTCTGATGCACATATTGTGCAGCATGACACATGCCATGGTGATCTTGGCCACCTTCTCATGCCCGTACAGGAGTGCCCCACCCGACCTGCTGAGGCAGCGAAACCGTGTCTTCAAAAGGCCAAATGTCTGCTCAATCACCACACGGGTACGGGTATGTGCACGATTGTAGTCCTCTTCGTGCCTGTTCTGTGGGTTCCCGACAGGGGTAAGGAGCCACCTCTTCAAGGGATAGCCAGCATCACCTGCATGGGTGCAACAATGGATAGGTGTAAGTGATTTCATCAAATGGAAAGCAGTACCTATCATACACAAGTCAACTTTGATTTCTGGATGACATCCACATATCCCTACATGCATGGAGGTAATCAAAGTAACTGCAATGTGGGAAGGTGACCTTGTCCTTGCAAGTGTTCATGCACTGTGCATGCCTACGGCAGTTGTTGCCATGAACTAGGTGATGTGTAGTCATTCGTATCCTTTGGTCCTGTCACCGTTGGAACCAGACTCCTAGTGATCTGCCATTCCAAACTTGATGTCCCTATGCTGGAATGCTGCACTTCTGTTGTGGTGTACGGGTGAGATTCCGTATATTAGCTTCAGGAGATCCCTTTGCATGCACTCAAGGTCGCATTTCCGTTGTGATGCTGTTCAGCGGACATTTGCATTGGCCATATTGGCAGCATGTTGCTGCATTGTGTTGTAGAGGGTACGGTCTGATGATGTACAGTGTACATGTGGATGGATATGGCATGGTTGCAGTAATGGCTTATTGTCATTGTTGTGCAGTTTACGTCTTGCATATTGCTTTCATGTGTCAGGCTCAGTCTGGCCTGCCATGAGGGACAGTGGTGTATTTCAGTATGGGCATTGTTTAGTCCGTCAACTGATCTCACCCAGTTGGAGTATGCATCCCCCCCAATCACACCGTTGGAGTATGCATCTCACCCCCAATCACACCCAGTTGGAGTATGCATCTCTCCCACCCAAACACACCCAGTTGGAGTATGCATCTCTCCCCCCCAATCACACCCAATTGGAGTATGCATCTCTCCCCCCCAATCCCACCCAGTTGGAATATGCATCTCTCCCCCCCAAACACACCCAGTTGGAGTATGCATCTCTCCCCCCCAATCACACCCAGTTGGAGTATGCATCTCCCCACCAATGACACCCTGTTGGAGTATGCATCTCTCCCCCCAATCACACCCAGTTGTAGTATGCATCTCTCCCCCCCATCACACCCAGTTGGAGTATGCATCTCCCCCCCCCAATCACACCCAGTTGGAGTATGCATCTCTCCCCCCAATCACACCCAGTTGGCGTATTCATCTATCCCCCCCAAATCTACTCCCCACATCACACTGCCATGTGCTTTCCATGCAACTCACCGAGTAGCCAGGAACGTTGTCCGGCATGTCGCTCCATGTAGCATGGTATCGTTGAGTTCCGCAGGATCATTGAATCATGGGTTGATCCGGGATATCGAGCACAACAATGTGCGATGTTCTTGTTAGAGTCACATACCATTTGCACGTTGATGGAGTGGTATTGCTTTCGGTTTCGGTCTACTGCCTCCATGGCATGTGGGACCACCAATTCCACATGGGTGCAGTTGAGGGCCCCGATGAAACTTGGGATGCCTGCCAGTGAATGGAAGCCAACTTTGATGTTAGAGATCTCCTGGGCAGTCTGTGGCAGGGATATGTGTTCACTTGTGTGCTTCAGGAGGGCTTCGAGCACTTGGTTCAGCGGGCATGAGAATACTGGCTGTGATATGCCATGCATCTGTGGCCAGGAAGTGGAGCACAGAGACCATCTTCAGTAGAGGGGGGATGGCGGTACGGATGTCTATGAGGCTGACGATGTCGATGTGTATCATGTCCACAATGGTGGTGATGGTATCCCAGTCCAGACGGTACAGGGTGTGGATCTGCTCAGGAGTTAGGTTGAATGGACTGGCTCTGATTCTGGGGATTGGTGGCTGCCTCTGTGGTACAACTGCATGCACTGGTGGGGCATGTTGTGCCTGTCTCGCCCTCCTTCTCCTCCTGCGTCTCCTCTGTGCTGCCTGTTGTTGTTGTTGCAATGCAATCATGTCCTCCAGCCCCAGGATTGCTACTAGGATTGGAATCATTTGGGTGTGTGAATGGGTGTGGGAAGGGGTGTGGTGTGCTCCTTTTGTGCTGGCCCAGTCTACATTGCCTCCACCTGTGCTGATTGTGTGCAGTTGGGAACACTGCACATGGCCCTTTACGGGTGGTTCGCCATGCCGGTATCTGCTTTTTGGGCCTGATTCATGCCGCTATTTGCATGTCCGCCTGACTTGTGATGTACTCCTATTTCCGCCATGCCGTTATTGCCGGCATGAGGGGTCGCGTGCCCGCGCCCATGCCGCTATTAGAGGTGCCGCTAATGGCGGTGCCGCTAATGGCGGGTAGGCGGGTCGTAATAGACCAGAGTGGTTAGCGATGCCGGTAATCCTTTACCGGCATCGTTTTTCCCTTACCTCCTACCTCGTAATGAGGCCCATTTTCTTTAAAATTAAGAAAAGTGATCATTTATTTGGAATGTATAATACTTTTGACAAATTGAGAAGCAGTCAATCAACAACCTTGGTTTGTTAATCGCACACACACATGCAACAATGTAAGTAATCCATCACAAAAACTTACATTTTTAAATGAATTATGTAATGGCAGGGCAGGAAATCTGAGCCCTTACACAGACCAGGTAGGCTGGGAAATCCCAGGCCCAATAAACGGAAGTGTCAAAGTAAGTAACAAAGGTCTGGTTTATTCATCCGTTATGTAAAACAGGAATAGCCACAAGTAACAATTCTCATTGAGCATAAAAATGGTTTAAAAACAGAAAATACGTCATCATTACATTTACGTCACAATCTCGGTTACAAAAACCTATGAGGTACGGGTATTGGTTAAGGGACTCATATACATATAGAAGCTATAGGGGTTAGTTATTTTATTTGCTATACTTTATCTGATGGCATGGACTTTTGCAAGCCTTTACTTGACTCCGAGAGGCCACATTCCCAATTAAAACTTACCATCTCTGATTCTATAGGCCATGAGCCAGGGCTTCCAGCTTTGAACTTAATCTTGTCTTGTATTAGGCTTCTGAGAACCTTTTACGAAGTTGCTTGTAGGTGCGTTCCTGAATTTTACATTAATGAATAGGCACTCTCTTTCCCGTTCGGTCACGTGCGGCGGACCACGTTTTGAATCATTCTGCTTGCCTTTAACTGGGATTTCTGTCTTTTTGGTTATGGGTGTTCTTACACTTCCTGTCCACTAGAGACTTGGTCAAGCTACTTTTCTTCAATATGGTCTCCTAATTAATGTGCATTTGGTCGTCAATGAGTTGTTTTCTCTGGGCTTAATCTAAGAGAAATGTTCTCGCCCTTGAGCATTATCTTCTGTTCTCTTCAGACTTGGCACTAAAAACTCCCCTTTCCACTGTAACCCTGGTGTGGTTTCTGTGTTGCTCGGTCGAGAGTTTGACCTAATTCAGCAGGTCTGTCTTACTTGCTTGCTCTGCGTCTCCCCTAGTGCCTTCTATTAATTTAATTTTAATCTTCCTGTCCATCTTTATTATATGACCACTCTTTCTCGCTGCTCCTTCTGCATTTTAAGCAAGCTTCTATGTGTATTTCTCATGCATCTTGCATTTCAGCATATAGTGTGTATACGTTTTCTAACCTATTGGGCATGAGTATGTTTTTAATGTCTAAGTGCAGTTTGACCTATTGTTTGCGTAGCTTCATGGTGAATGTATATTTCCTTTGTGTTTAGTGTGTCTATGTGTGTCAGTTTCAGCAATGACGTTGCTTGCTTTGACACCTGGTCACACGAGGCTCAGTTCCTCTTGATTTTGCACATTCACCTCCTCTCTGATTACTTCAGGATAAGGCCAGTATGGCTGTCTGAATGAATACCGCCTTTTACTTCCATGATATGGTGGCGGCGGAAAAGGGAAAGTCTCCATAAATGATGATCCTCTGTCACTCCTTCGATATGGAGGTGGGGTGGGAGGTAACGCTACAGATGATGTGTTCATCTGCCTCTCAACGTTCCCCCCTCTGGTTGAGATATCTCCCCATTGAGCTCTTTGGGCAGTCCAGATATTTGTCATCCCCCTCAGGTCACAAGAATTTTGTATGTGTTCATCCATACTCCAGGTCATGTAGCAGCACTCCTCATCTGGTTTGCAGAATACTCAATGCCCCACGTAATTACGAGGGTCTCTGGTATAACAGAATTTAGATCCTGGAGGGATAACAGTACTTTGCTTCAACTCCAAGTGAGGTAGATCATTGGTTGTTTGTGTACACATGTACTCTTCATTCCTACTGCCTTTTTAGCCGTCTTCTTGCATTGGCTCAGGGTGCAGAATCCTAATAATTTCAGCACCAATATTGCTATTTGTACCTTTAATGCATTGGCCAGCCAGAAGGGGATCCAGGAGAACAGATATGTGAACCAATCGTCATTCCCTATTTCTTCTACCTTCTCGATCATTCGCATCTAGGTCGGTCAGCAGTGTTATGGCATCCATGAGGGTTCCGTTTTCCTCATCGTTAGCAGGTGTGTAGCTACAGCAAGATTCACCAGTTTTTGCACACACCCTGCCCTCCATGTCTGTTATTAGATTGAGGAAATATCTATTTTGGAGGGTCATTAGTCTTATGGCCCTTAGCTCCTCTTTTCTTTTAAACCGGAAAGATGCTTTATTTATGAAAATAAAAGCATTAACTCTTCATATTGAAAACAAATAAGTTGGGTGATTGTTTTGCTACCAAATCAGCGTAGTCTTTAAAACTCCAGACATTAAAGAATTCCTTTTCAATATTCATAGATATGCCGACTGTATGCATGTCACGACTACTGGCCTTACCACTACTGGCCTTACCCCCTACACCTGTTTCAATCCAGCAGCATACACAGGCACACACAGCCTAGGGCCTCCTCGCCCACATGTATCCCTAAAACATCACTGGGTGCCCTGTGCCAATCTAAGAAAGAGCAAGAAGGGGAGTTGGGTTCAAGCTTGGTGAGCCTGGCGTCACATTCATCGCCCATTGGATTAATAGGAGCTCAGCTACTTCCTGCTCCTCCTACATGGAGGAGGACTAGTCTAAGCATGCTGGAGTCCTGCTTCTTGGGTGTGGCTGGGTGTGGCTGCCTATATAAGCCACACCCAGGCAAGCAATCTCTGCTTTGTGTTACTCTGCTCATGCAGCGTAATGCTCACCGGCATCGCTCATGTGACCTGCCAGGAAGAAACAAGAAAACAGCAATTACTTGGAATACTTTTACAAAGGACCCAACCCACGACCCCTGCAACACTCACCTTGCTGTGATCCTGTGATAATCCTGTTCCGCAACAGTCAGTGGACTTCCTCATCGTCGTATGGCCTCCCTCATTGCCACAACTCACCCACTCAGTAAGTGAATCCATCAGCGCGCGCAGGGAGAACAGCGCTTAAAGAATTCAGGAAAGCACGAACCTAAGGCATGCAATTAGGGCAGCATTCTACAGCAATGCATGCGGGCAGTGCACTTGTCCCAAGGAAGCAACGCCTCTGAAAGAGCAACGCGCATGGGGAGGCAGCATTGCACAGCATAGACTTTACACAAATACAAAGCATGAGAAGGAAAGTGGGTGCGAAGCAACAGAATGCTGAAACGCACAGCATAGACTTTACAGCAATTGAGCAGAAACTGTACTATTCATTCAAAAGACATAAATCCACGCAGCAGCAGGTCTGGGCGGGGTACAGATCCTTCAACCAGTGACGCAACTGGTCCCACGTTACTGCGCCCCTGCTAGAGAGAGACAGCATGATGGAGAGCTTCACTTCCATTTAAACAAGGTGAGCACAGCCCACGGGGGGTTGGGAGCCAGGGAAGGTACGGGTGGAAGGAAGGACCCTGCCAACACCTTTCCATAATGCAGTTCTTACACATCTCTTTTAGAATCAAACCTGAGGCTCCAGATTTCCCCCAGAAAGCCCAACACCGGAGGCCCGACACCGATTCCCGAGAGAGAAGGTTCCCAGGTGTTCCTGCAGAGCTAAGGTGAGCGTAACAGAACACAAAGCCACTTTTGAAACTTCTGCCCGAGCACCAACCTCAGACACAGATCAGTTAGCCCAATTGTTATGGGAACTCCGAGCTGAGGTCCACGCTGCCCGACAGGAGACAAACGCCGTACGGACAGAGTTAGTGGTGAACAGAGACCGCACTGATGAGTTGGCTCGACAGGTGCTCCAGAGTCAACCTAGTCAAGCCCCATTTCCAGGGAGTCATCCTCAAGCCCTGGCCCCACCTACAACAATGCCACCCATACAGGTGGTGCTGCCTGGTGCAGTTCCCTTGGCTCTGCCTGAATGATTTCTGGGGACCCCAAGAAATTCTCTATCTTCATGAACCAGTGCCGCTTGCACTTTCTTTGTAGGCCTGGGATGTTCCCCAACGACCAGTCTAAGGATGGGTTTGTGCTATTGTATTTGGGGGGAAGTGCCGCTGATTGGTCAATACCCCTAGTGAACCGGGACTCTCCTTTGTTGCGGGATCTTGGAGGGTTTCAGCGGGTACTTGAGAAATATTTGCCCGCCACACCAGAGGTCAGGCCTTGGACAATGAGCTATTGTCACTTCGATAGGGTAGCCAGGACCTGCTGATTTACATAGCCACCTTCAACAGGCTGGTCGCTGAAACCAATTGGCCTGAAGAAAAAAGAACAACCCTGTTCTATTGGGGCCTGAGGGGAGAGTTAAAAGATGTACTAGCCCAAGTCGTAAATCCACCGGGTGGCTGTGCCGAGTATATTGACCTTGCAGTAAAACTGGATCACAGACTTCAGGATCGTAAAACCGACCGGGCACGGGCAGAGGGGAGATCGATGTACATACGTCCCAGAGAGAACTAATCTCGTCAACCAGAAAACCAACCAGAACCTATGCAGATCGGGGGGAGTACAGAGTTCGCTTACCAAAGCCGAAAGAGAGAAAAGAAGACAGCAGCAGCTATGTTTGCATTGTGGGAAGGCAGGACATTTCCTACGTGAGTGTCCTGTGAAACCCACCCGGAAAACCGTAGGTGCCCTAGAAAAGGAGAATCCTGAACTCGATCCGGAAAACTCCAACACCCGGCAAGCATAGGAGTCCGTTTGTCGAGCAAGGAGAAGGAATCACAGACCTCACACTTTGCCGTGCCAGTGATCCTGATTTGCCATCAAAAGCCTTCTAAGATGCACGCACTAGAGGCGTATATAGACAGCGGGGCAGTAGGCAACAGGACTTGGCAGTCCGGATTGGTCTTCCCATGTGTCCGAAGGCTACCACAGAGAATGTCACAACCTTCGACGGTACCCAGTTATCTTCCGGCCCGGTGACCCACAGCACTGATGTTGTAACACTCCTATGCCAGAATGACCACAGAGAAGACATCACTTTCGACTTAATAAGTGCTCCCCAGTTTCAGCTGATCCTGGGAATCCCATGGTTGGAGGCACACAACTGGCACATTGACTGGCGTACTAGAGTGCTGACCTTCTCCAGTGAATACAACCATTCCTGTTACACTGCTAAACAGCACCTCCAGTAGAACATGTTCGAGCGGGCCAAAAAGAAGGACCAATGCTGGGGCTAATGGGTATATTACCCCCTGCTTACCTTGACTTCCAAGATGTCTTCCAGAAAGAACAGGCAGAAACACTGCCTCTGCATCGGGAGTATGACTGCCAAATCGACCTTGTTCTGGGTGCCCAAGTCCCTTGCAGCTGCATCCACGCATTAACTGAACAAGAAAACCGCCACCTGAAGTCCTACCTTGACCAATACTTTGCAAACGGTTTTATCCGGCCATCCAAGTCTCCGGCAGCCTCGCCCCTCTTCTTCGTACCACAGAAGGAGGGGGACATCAGGGCTTGTATAGATTACAGATTGCTGAACCAGATAATGGTGAAGATCAGATACCCGTTGATGTTCATTCCGGAACTCCTAGACCACGTGAAAGATGCACTGATATATACCAAGCTGGACCTCAGCGGGGCTTATCACCTGGTACGAGTAAAACAAGGGACGAGTGGAAAACAGCGTTCAGAACAAAGTATAGCCTCTATGAGTACCAGGTGATGCCCTTTGGGCTTTGTAATGCCCCAGCCGCATTTCAATACTTCATGAATGATGTGTTACGAGACCTGTTGGACATCTGTTTTATAGTGTATATCAACGACATCCTGGTATATTCAACCACAATGCAAGAACACGTCAAACATGTACAGGGTGTACTGGAAAGACTGCAGAAACATCGGCTGTATGCAAAGCTAGAAATGTGCTCCTTCCACGTCACCAAAGTTGAGTTTTTAGGGTTTATTCTCACCCCTCATGTTATCCAGATGGACAATCGCAACGTGGGCGTGATTCTCAATTGGCCCTCACCAACATCGGTCAAAGGCTTTGAGAGCTTTATAGGCTTCGCAAATTTCTATCGTCGGTTTATCCCTGGCTTTTCTCTTCTCAGATCGTACATCCAATCACCACCCTGCGGCGCAAAAACCAACGCTTTGTCTGGTCCATAGAAGCTGAGAAAGCTTTCCGGGATCTGAAACAGTTGTTTACCTCGGCCCCAATTCTGCAAAACCCAAAACCCGATCTCCCATACGTGGTTGAGATGGATGCCTCCGATATCGCCATGGGGGCAGTTCTCTCACAGAAGAACCCTAAAACTGGCGAATTGCACCCAGTAGCGTTCTGGTCGAAACAGTTCTCCCCTGCTGAAAGAAACTACGCCATCACTGACAAAGAACTCCTTGCAATTAAAGCGGCATTCAAAGAGTGGAGACATTACCTTCTAGGGGCCTGGCATACGGTCACGGTCAATACCGATCATCGTAATTTGCAGTACCTGAAGTCCGCCAAGGCACAGTCATCCCACCAACTAAGATGGGCTTTATTTTTTGTGGAGTACGATTACGTTATCACCTACCGGCTGGGAGTGCGTAACGGCAAAGCAGATGCCTTAACCCATCTGGGTAGAAGGGGAAAATGCATACATGGTACCAGAGCTGGTCGCCATCATACCTGAAAACAAGCCCTTTGACGTTACAACAGCATCCCCATTGGACAAGCTAAAAGCCGACATACAGCACCAGATGAGCACAGAAGAACTACAGGCCAGGACCTCGAAAGGCATCCAACATATACTCATTGATGGAGTACCATTCTACAGGGGCCGCCTCTACCTCACCTCCCGACAAAAGCTCAGCAGGAACGGATCATCGCCAATTACCATGACATGTTAGTGGAAGGATACCCAGGAGTGACTAAAACGATGGCCAAGATCAAACGAGGCTACTGGTGGCTGACTTGGCAAAAAGATATCACCCAATTCGTGCTGGCATGTGGGATCTGCACAAAGAACAAGGCCATTAAATAGAATGCCGCAGGGCTTTTACGACTGCTAGAAGTTCCCCCATGCCCTGGCATACACTATCCCTTGACTTCATCACTGTCCTTCCCCTGTGCAATGGCCATAACACAATCCTAGTTGTGGACACGTTCTCGAAAATGGCTCACTTTATTCCTTTGAAAGGGCTTCCCACTGCGTCCACCCTGGCAACGGTTTTCCTAGAACAGGTTGTCTGGCTACATGGTTTCCTGTCGGTTCTAGTGTCAGATCGTGGCAGTCTGTTTGTCTCCAAGTTCTGGAAGAAGAGTTGCGACCTGGCACAGATCGACGTGCACCTATCCACAAGCCATCACCCTCAAACAGACAGCCAGACAGAACGAACCAAACAGACACTTCAGCAATATCTAAGGTGTCTACTCCACCAATCAGAAGGCACATGGAAAGACATGTTATGAGTCACAGAATACGCCTACAAAATCTCGCAGAATTCCACGACCGGACAGACCCCGTTCTACACCTTATATGGCCAACACCCGCGAACCTCCGTTTTTGATCTATCCGAGGAACTGGAGATTCCCGCAGTGAAAGCCTTGCATACAAAAATCAGCCAGGTCCTCAAAAGACGCCACTGAGCAGTTGACACAGGCCAAGGAAAGGCATAAAAGTTTTGCGGACCAACATCGGAAAGAAGCCCCTATGTATAAATTTGGAGACGCTGTATGGCTAGCATCGAAACATGTGCCCACAAAAGGACCCAAGGCATTCCGCCCCAGATACCTCGGTCCATACACCATCGAGGCTATAATTAATCCGGTCGCTATGAAATTAGCACTACCCTCTAACATGCACATCCACCCTGTTTTCCACGTGTCCCTCTTGAAACCTGCCCGGACAGACACCCGATTGCTGTGATTATAAATGATGAGCCTGAGTATGAAGTCAAAGACATACTGGACTCCAAGGTAGTGAGGTCCAAGCTTTATTACCTTATTGAGTGGAAAGGGTATGGGCCACAAGATAGGTCATGGGAACCTAGTGAACACGTCCACGCACCTCAGTTAGTCAAAAGGTTCCATCACAATTATCCTACCAAACCTGGACTGGGAACTTCCTTGAGAGGGGCCTTAGGGGGGAGTGCTGGCACGACTACTGACCATACCACTACTGGCCTTACCCGCTACCCCGGTTTCAATCCAGCAGCATAGACAGGGACACACAGCCTAGGGCCTCCTCACCCACATGTATTCCTAAAACATCACTGGGTGCCCTGTGCCAATCGAAGAAAGAGCAAGAAGGGGAGTTGGGTTCAAGCTTGGCGAGCCTGGCGCCGCATTCATCTCCCATTGGATTAATAGGAGCTCAGCTACTTCCTGTTCCTCCAACATGGAGGAGGACAAGTCTAAGCAGCATTAGCATGCTGCAGTCCTGCTTTTTGGGTGTGGCTGGGTGCAGCTGGGTGTGGCTGCCTATATAAGCCACACCTAGGCAGGCAATCTCTGATTTGTGTTATTCTGCTCATGCAGCGTAACTCTCACCGGCATCGCTTCTGTGACCTGCAAGGAAGAAACAAGAAAACAGCAATTACTTGGAATACTTTTACAAAGGATCCAACCCACAATCCCAGCAACACTCACCTTGCTGTGATCCTGTGATAATCCTGTTCAGCAACAGTCAGTGGACTTCCTCGATCGTCGTATGGGCTCCCTCGTCGCTGCAACTCACCCGCTCAGTAAGTGAACTGCACATCAGCGCGCGCAGGGAAAGCAGCGCTTAAAGAATTCCAGAAAGCACAAACCTAAGGCATGCAATAAGGGCAGCATTCTACAGCAACGCATGCGGCCAGTGCACTTGTCCCAAGGATGCCTCTGAAAGAGCAACACACATGGAGAGGCAGCATTGCACAGCATAGACTTTACACAGATACTAAGCACGAGAAGGACAGTGGGTGCGAAGCAACGGACTACTGAAACACACACAATAGACTTTGTAGCAATTGAGCTGAAACTGTACTCTTCATTCGAAAGACATAAATACATGCTGCAGCAGGTCTGGGCGGGGTCCAGATCCTTCAACCAGTGACGCAACTGGTTCCACGTTACTGCGCCCCTGCTAGAGAGACAGCAGGATGGAGAGCTTCACTTCAATTTAAACACGGTGAGCACAGTCCACGGGTGGTTGGGTGCCAGGGAAGGTACGGGGTGGAAGGAAGGACCCTGCCAACACCTTTCCATAATGCAGTTCTTACACATCTCTTTTAGAATCACACCTGAGGCTCCAGATTTCCTCCAGAGAGCCCAACACCAGAGGCCTGACAACAGTTCCCGAGAGAGAAGGTTCCCAGGTGTTCCTGCAGAGCTAAGGTGTGCGTAACAATGCACAAATCCATTTTGTGTGCAGTGATCCACAAGTAAATCATCCTGCTGCACTCAAGCCTTCAGATTTTGTTTTATGGCTGCAGCTCCCGGATATCTTAGACTCCTAATTCCAACCAACATTTGGAGTTGCTTTACTTCTGTGTAATAGGAAAGGAGTTCTGGTCCATTAACTCTCCCACTCTGTCTTGGACGATGTTAACCAACTCTGCTAACACGAAGACGTGGGTGTCATCCAAGCCCTGAATTATTAATTTATTTCCCAAGGCATTTGTTTTATCCAAGTACAACAGGAACTGCTTCATTGCTGGGTCACATTCTATAAGAACTCCTTTCAGGACATTACCCATCTTTTCAGGATACAGAGAACAAGCAGTCTTAACTCAAGGTTCATCCAAATTGCAGGTTTTTTCGGTCTGCTCTCGAGAACTCAGTGTGTCAATCCCAGCAAGCTCCTCTTTTGAATTGAATTGAATTGATATTTTATTTATATCGCGCTCGTACAAAAGTGTTTCAGAGCACGACAAGGCAAGGGAGGGGAATAAGGTAGAACAACACAATTATCTTACTAGGCCCGGTGACATTGCGAATGCGCAAGTGCATGGGAAAGGGGAAAAGGGGGAAAAGTGCATGGAGCGGGGAGAAGTGGAAAGTGCAATAAAAGAAATAAATAAAGGCGATAAACGGTGGTAGTGCAGCCAGCAAGTGGCAAGTGCAGGGGTTAGCCGACACTGTGTTGTGTTGAAGCCCTTCACTGTGGAATTGTTTGCAGCAGCTCCCATCTGATGACCTGCAACAAGGCCACTGCAACACCCTAGTACACAAGGTCACTCCTTGAGCCTCTCCAGCAACTACATATGCCCACAACAGGGACTGCAGTCCCACGATCGGAACAAGAAGCAACTCATAGTTAGATGGCCGCTGCAGCAGCACTGGCTCAGCAGAACCCCCAGCAGCACCAGATGCGCCAGCATTCAGCCGATTAGCTAATGCTGCATCCTATGGACCACTGGCACCTAGCCGGCAGGCGACACCGGCCACCCCGCAAGGTCACCACCTAAGGCCAAGGGAGTTGAACCTGAGCAACTCTTCCAGTCTGGCCAGGCCTCCTGCAATGCCTTTGTACATGAGGCCGCTCCTTGAGCATCACCAGCAACTACAGATGCCCACAACAGGGACCCCTGTCCCACGATCGGAACAAGATGCAACTCACAATAAGATGGCTGCCCAGTGGCACTAGCTTGGCAGAACCCCCAGTAGCACCAGATGCACCAGCATTCAGTGATTGGCTGCGGTGTGCATCCTATGGACCACCGGCTCCTAGCCGGCAGGCAACGCTGGCCACCTCACAAGGCCACCACCTAAGGCCAAGGGAGTTGAGGCTGAACATCTCCGCTGATCTGGCTGGGCCGCCTACAACACCTTTGTACATGAGGACGCTCCTTGAGCCTCTCCAGCAACTACAGATGCCCACAAAAGGGACCGCTTTCCCACGATTGGAACAAGAAGCAACTCACAGTAAGATGGTCGCTGCAGCAGCACTAGCTCAGCCAGACTCCCAGCAGCACCAGATGCACCAGCATTCAGCCGATTGGCTGATGCGTGCATCCTCTGGACCACCATCATGTGGCCAACAAGCGACGCTGGCCACCTCAAAAGGCCACCACCTAAGGCCAAGGGAGTTGAGCCTGAACGTCTCTGCCAGACTCCGCCGGGACCGAACTGCATCCCATGTCATGGCTTCGGTTGGAGAAACTGTATAGCTGCACACACTGCCGCCAGCCGCAAACTGTGCTCCAACAATAGCCGTACCAGGATTGGCAGCTGTGCTGAATCGACATCTGGCTCCACTCACCTCTGGCTCGATCGGGAACTCGCCATCTGTAAGGAAGGTAAGCACCCAAGATATCAAAAGGTGGTTGGAGCCTCTGGCCCCTCCTCACCACATGTCTGTCCCTCATCGCAAGCTTTCCCATATTCTGGCCTCGCCAATTCGTGCCATATTATGAACGATGCGGCCCATCACCATGCCCAATACCCCCTTGACACACCCCAGCACCTCTCCAGCAGCACCTACCTGCACCACCCGGATACCGGGCCTATACCAGCATCCATTCCTCTACCTCCTCATCCGCTGCCCCACCTGATGTGCATCAGTATGGCCCGGAAGCGGCCTTACCACACGAGCATCCCACCCTCCACCTTCCTACCCACGTCGCTCCTGGTAAGCATCGTCTAACAATCAGTGCACACCTAATGAAATATTTATACTTTGGATAATGTTTTCCAAGTTTTAACAACTGTTTAGGTGCAGGGGAGGAATACCGACAAATTGGCAAAATGCCATAACTGACATTAAACGGCAAAGAAGCGTCATATTATGTGAAACTTCAAAGGATGGGCACCCGTGGGGTGAGGGGAAGATATTGAACGAGCCTACCTGGCCTCTTAAACTTGTTCCAGTCTTAAATGACGACAGATAGCAAGGTTCTAGGAGTCAAAAGCAAAATGGTAAGTACACTCATATGTAATAATTTAACTATGAACTCATTTATACAATGCAGAGCCGTTCTCACCTCAACCTTCCTATCCCGAGTATAGAACTCCAACATTCAACCACTTTCCTTTTTATGCTGAAGGATCATCAATTTTTCAGTGCTTCACTGCGAACTGCCAAGGCATGTTTCTAAAAGGACCAATGTATGTATTAGGCTATGTTGCTCCTTACAGCGTGACACACCTCCTATAGTCTCAGTGCAAGCGATATAGCCGATTACTCAATCTCCTTTCTGCACATACCTCCACTATTCTGATTTGCTGAGTATTCCCAATGTCCTCGTCGGAAAGTACAATTGCGAGGATAGATAGTCACATGCACAGGGATCACATGGGAGCCCCTCATGTGAACGTTTGTGTCAACATTCCAATGTGTACGATTATGCTCGTTTATATAAAATGGGTGCCATCTTTAGAAGGCCTTCATCTCCCTTATCCATTATTAAAGGAAGTCGTGTCTGTGAAATTAATTATACCTATAAGGGGCGTAGTAGTCTAAAACGACCTGTGGAACAATTCGGCTGAGTGTTCTGTAAGAATCGCTAATAGAGGGTGCAAAGTAGCAGAGATACGCCAATTCACATAACCCTGTATTTTCTATACTAGTGGATGAAGGTGGCTCAATGTAGTGCTGACTTACAATACCACGTGCTGTTCACAGTATACCTTACATTGCTAGATTTCAGGGTAGACTCCCTGGCATATGGAGTCATCATGGGGGACTGTGGGGGGCAGATAGGGACGGACTTCACAGCCCCAAGGATCATGCTCTGTCGAAACATCACTCTCCTAATTGTAATCACTATTAGTGTAACCTAAGTACATTCCCAACATATGTTTAAGACAGTTTAAAAGATGCAGCCCAACTGTTCATTCATGTGTGTAAATTCTAGAATCGTTCATTATGTAGGAAAGCTCAAAACGGACTCTCTTCCAATTGACCATTACATGAAAATTTAGCAAAAATGTACATATATAGTAGATTACATCATCTCATCTATTCCCTAATGGCAATTCATCATCCAAAGTACCTCTAACTCGTGGCATATTAACCTGAAGTTGAATCATGCTAATCTACCATATTCCAAATATAGAAATGTACCACATTTTTTATTATCACATTTTTCTGACAACCGGTATGTACATGCTTCTCCATCTTATTGGTACAATTTAGACAAAGCAGTTTATACAAAATTCTTCATTCCTCCCCCTGGGATGTACAGAGTCCAGCCGGTGAATCCAAAAAATGTCTCTTTGTGACAAACATGTATTGAAATCACCCCTACCAGGGGGTCGTTTGACCACTTACAATATCATGAATAGCATTTGCACAACTGAATGTCTATGTTCATTAAAGTGTCTTGCCACTGGTGATTTTATACTTTTGCACCCTGCATTTGATTTATGCTCGGTCCACCTTTCATGGGCAGGTCTTGATGTCTGACCTACATACAAAAGCCCACATGAGCACTTGATGTGTAAATGACGCCTGGGGTGACACATGTGGTGTAATCATGCAGGGGAATCTTCTTGGTAAGCATCCACCCGCTCCCCATGCCTAGCCGCCATACACCTACGTGGTAAGGCTGGATCGATATTCCATGCACCCTAAGAGCGCGCAACAAACGCCTGCCCACCCACATTATGAGGCACAACTTGGGGCCCACTACTCCCTTACCTACCCACATGAGAAATGCTCGGATCGGCTCCCGGTCTGCTGCTCCTTGCATCAAGCCGCCATTTCACCACCATCCTCAGCTCTGGCCCTCAACTATCACAGCCTACCACCGCTCCAAAACCAATGCGACAGACAATCACACAGAGTGACCAACTGCTGGCTGCACTTCTACAGTTTTTGGGTCTAAAACCGACATTGCAACACCTGCACTTTAAAAGTTTGCCACCCAGGGCCTAACTTTCTCTGAAAGCTCCTCTACGATCAGGTCGACAACTATATGTGCAAGCTTGGACGTTGGGGTCCCAAAGATCTGCTTCACCAACCCTGCACATGTCGCAATTGATCCTACTGCTAACTATGCTACCCCTGCCATGCATACTACCTCTGTTAGCCCTGCAATTGATCCTACTGCTTACTATGTTACCCCTGCCGTGCATACTACCTCTGTTAGCCCTGCAATTGATCCTACTGCTAACTATGTTACCCCTACCGTGCATACTACCTGTGTTAGCCCTGAAATTGACACTATTGCTAACTAGGTTACCCCTGCCATGCATACTACCTCTGTTAGCCCTGCAATTGATACTACTGCTAACTATGTTACCCTGCCTTGCATACTACCTCTGTTAGCCCTGTAATTGATTCTACTGCTAACTATGTCTCCCTTGCCTGGCGTACCTCCTCAGTTAGCTCTGCGAGATGACATTACTTCCAACATCATCAAAGATGCCTCCCCTATCACCTGCAAGGTATCTGGCTCACTTAGCCTCATCGCTAACACAATGGTAGCACTAATTAATGCTAGATCTCTACCGGCACATGCACTAGACATTTCTGACCTTATCTCGTCTAACCACCTAGACATCTTAGCCATTACAGAAACCTGTCTAGACCCTGCCATTGGTCCATTGCTCGCCTTAGCTATCCCTGACAACTACACTATCTACAGGAAAGATAGACCTTTAGCCAAAGGGGTAGGGAGAAGCCTTCATCACTAAAAAAAGTGCTGCCCATTAGAGAAATAAGTAGCCCAGTGCTCCAATCTGGTGAACTCCTATTGATCAAACTTACCCTCTCCCACACAGCCACATTGAATCTTCACCTCATCTACAGACCCCCTGGACCAATATTGTCCTTCAAGGAAGACATCTTACAACTCCTCTCACTAGAGGCCAAACCTTCCAAACAATTGCTCTCCTAGGTGCCCTTAACCTAGGACTGAACGACCCCACACATGTCCATCCACTCTCACTAACCAAATACTTAGAAGCACTAGGGTTTTCCCAATGCATTCTTGAGCCCATCCACAATAAAGGCTGTGCCTTAGACTGGCTTGCAGAATGCAACAGCAATTTCAAGATACATGCTAATCGGCCATGCCCCTGGTCAGATCACAACGTGATTTCCTTCTCCATCCCGGTGAGCAACTCACCTGTGGAAGTTGCCCAGGCACTTCCCGCCATCCTGAACATGTGATTCACCTCAAAGCTTAAAACATTTTGCACCACCAAGCGAGCTGCTGAGAGAATTTGGAAAAAAAGATCCATCAGACTCCAACAAAGCCCTCTATACCAACTCAGCAATAACATACAAACAAGCCATGCTCCAAGCAAAAAAGGCCACTTATAATGAGAGGATTTCAAAAGCACAATCTAGAACAAGAGAGTTATTCACTATACTGCGCGAACTCAAGTTACTAGTTACCCCTCCTGCCACCTGCATGAAAGACATTGCTTGGTGCGCCAATATCCAAAATGAACTACTAGGCAAAATCTCCTTACTCCAAAACAAAACCCTAGCAAAATAAAAAAAGTAATCACCAATGGAATACCCTCAGAACAAACCCCAGTGCCTCACGACCATGTCACTCCCCATTCGAATTCTCCCAAGTCTCCAACACAGAAGTCGCTAAAATCATCAAACGTCTAAAACCTTCCAGATGTCAAGGTGACATCTGTCCGGCTGCTGTTAATAAAGACTGCGCAACAAATTAGCCCTCTTCATCGTCTCACTGATCAACAGATCATTTACAATACTCGACCCGTGTATACCTACCAACTACAGCTCCATCAAACTGCCCTCTTTCTCCTCAAAATCTTGGACAGAGTAGCATACTTACAGATCCAAAACCACCTTGAAACTTACAAGCTTCTAGGACTGCGCCAATTGGGCATCCGTCCTGGCCATGGAACAGAATCTGCTCTCCTTGACCTTAAAATACAGATGGATGAATCAAAAGACAATGGCAAATTAGCCCACCTCCTGCCGCTTGATCTTTCGGCAGCCTTCGACTCGGTGGATCACAAAATCCTTTGCCATCACCTTTCTTCGGCTGCCCACTTCTCCCAAAAGCCATAAGCTAGATTGAATCCTTCCTGTCCAATAGAACCATGAGGGTCTTCTCACCTACGGCCTCTGCCCCACCAGCCCCAGTCTCATGCAGAATTCCCCAAGGCTCCTGTGTCTCACCCAGGCTTTACAATATTTTCAGAAAGCCGCTATTTGACCTCCTGGACTCAATGGGTATCTCTTACACTAATTACTCAGATGATGCCCAGATCCTCTTTCCCATATCAGGTAATTATGATACCGACACCAACTCATTGAATACTATCTACCAAAACATCCTGGCCTGGATGGCCATGCACTCCCTGTGTTTGAACGATGAGAAAACTGACCTACTGCTCATCGGATCCCAAAAGCTCCTAACAAACTTGGCAGTGCCTACAAATCTTTCACCATCGACGGCAATTCCATCCCAGTTTCCAAAGAAGTTAAAACCCTGGGAGTCTATCTGGACTCTGCCCTCACGCTAACTAGACATGTCAATGCCATAGCCTCATCCTTGGCCTACACAACTAGGCTTATCAATGCCTTCCTCCCTGCTAACAGCTGCTTCACCCTAGCCAGGGCCCTCATTGTCTCTAGATTAGACTATTGCTATTTCCCCTTTGCTGGAACCACTATAGGCAATATATAAAAAATTACAAGTCATTTAAAACAATGCCCTCAGAGCAGCATTGAACATCCCAAAAAGAGATCCTATTTCCTATGCTAGATGAAATGCCCATTGGCTCCCTATCCAGGATCAAATTAACTTCAAAACCCTCACCCTAACACACAAATGTTTTGCACACACTGCCCCGAAATACCCGTCTGATAAAATCATCAAATCTCAATCTAACAGACCAACCAGAGCCTCCCACTCCCACCGCTTATCCATACCCAGATTGAAACTCCAAAAATCTGGTGGCCACAGCTTCCCGGTGGTGGCGGATAAATATTGTAATGCCCTGCCATCTCACTTAAGAGCTGAAACCACCTTCTGGTCCTTCCAGAAAGGCCTAAAAACTTGGCTATTCTCTCAAGATGCATGACCTCCCCCTAGCCTTTTTTCAGTTTAGTCAATTCAACAGATTATGCAGTGGATTTCAAGCAATTTCAAATATACTTGTATTAACATTGTTACTGCTCTTAGTTAAACTCAACTGCGCCTCTGTAACCAACGCCTGGATGCCTTTGAGCTCATGCAACCTCTACTGTACCTGTACTAACATCAATTCTGCTTCAAGTTAAACCTAACTGCGCTTTCTGTAACCAGCGCCTAGATGCCTTTGGGTTTTGTGCACTCTACAAATGACAAAATAAATAAAATAAATAAACCATTCAGCATTAGTATGTGTCTGCACCCCAGGGGTCAGGGAGGCAAAGAACATTTCCACTCGGCTGAACAGCCTGTGCTCCCATGGTATTTCATTGAGCACGCTTTCTAGCTTTTGGAAATATAGGTGCTCCCTCGTTTAGCTCGGTTGAGCTCCAAGGATCTTCTCCTTCGCAAATGTTTGTCCATCTTTGGGGAATCTGTAATGTGTGAGTCACTCTGGGCACTACCAACATTGGTATGCTTATCTGTACCATGGAACATAGTCCTCCCCAGTTTGGGTGAAGCATCCATTGTAAGGTGGCATATCTTCCTTCTAATTGTCCTCTAGTCATGTGGAGTGCTAAATGGGCTAAACAGTGGGCCTCATGTGCAGGTACTTCTGTCACCACAAATGTCCTGCAAGTGCTCATGAAGTAGGGAATGAGAAATGTAACAGCTCTCATCAGACATCTCCCTCCCCACCCGAGTCATGTGTTGATACAACATATTATTAGTTACTCGTGAGGAGTCGAACATGTAGACATTGACATGTTGGAAATCTTCCATGGCACTCCATTTTAATCTTTTACTCTGGCTAGTGACAACAGAGAGGGGTTGGAAGTTTACTTTGTCTGTTATAGGAACGGGGGTCAAATTGGTATGCTCTGGTTGGGGTGCTTGGTAAATAACTAATTCTCGTAAGGCAAAAAGGACAAAGAAATAAAAGAAACAAAATGTAAAGAATGTAGCTATAAGCATAATTGCTACTTTGTCCTCCTTCTGAAAAGGGGCGTGCATGTTTGGTTGTCTGCATGCTCTTTTCCATGCCAGCTGTGAGTGGGTACACCTGAAAGGAATAATCGGCACTTATAGTACGAGACAATCTTAGTGCAAAAGCAATTGTACAATAATTGCTATGTGTGTTCTCTGGACAATAGGATACATCTAGGGATTTTCACAGAGTGTCTCCAACATGATGTTTTGCAATTGGAGAGCTGGGTAAGAATTTACTATATAGGAAAAGATTGCCTGGGCTAATCCTTGCATGGGTGACAATGGATGTTCACTCAGTTCCGTGCAAGTCGGTTGCTTGTGCAGATACAATTCCTTTGGTAAGAAAAAAGCAGTGTTTTTAATTTTGTTCTCCTGCGAGCTGCAGTTGGTTCCTCATAGCCGAACTTGTCTGTGTTTGTATCTCTTCTACCTTCTCTTCCACTTCAGGAGTTGCCATTAGGGGGTCTCACCCTGTAGGGTTTAATGTCACTGAGATGTAGCCAGGCTCGCCTTCCTATCATATCATATCATAAAATTAATAATAAACAAAGAAACATGCTTGGTCAAATTGGGTGTAAATCAATTCTCTGGTATTAGCGCTGCCAGACTCTTGTGTATTGTGTGTAGGTTAGTGGAGCTATTCAAATGCTACTTTAAGTTATGTGAGAGGCAGCACCCGCTTGATGGTGCTACCTTGTCACCACAGTGCATTGGTGGGGATACTGAGCACCCCTGTCGGTCCATAATTCTTGTTCCTCTTGTGGTGTGTGACTCTGTATTTCTAGAATCTGTGCTATAGGCAGTGAATGAAAGCCTTCTTTCATCACCATTCTACGTCCTCTTATGTACTCATTAGGTGGTGAGTTCAATTCATAGATCTCAGGAAAATGTGCTGCTTTTTTGGTCTCTGTTTCTGTGGCTTCGTTGCTGTGGGAAATGACATCTCTTTCTCTTCCTTTAGTATAGGCTGCGCAATTCACCACGGTGATAGCCGGTTGTAGATGTAGTACGTCAATGAGTCTGGCCAGTAACGGAGCATGCTGCACTGGTGAGCCATCTGCCAATAGGAAGCCCCGCCTCTTCCACCAGGATAGACCTGCATGTACTGTTGACGTCACATAGGTGGAGTTAGAGTACACTGTTATCTCCTCATCCTCATGAATTTTGAGAGCTGCAAAAAGTACTACAAGTTCCACTGCTTGTCTGGCAGTCTCACACTTTTGACCACTTTGAAACCTCAATTTCATTGCAATTTCGACACTGTGTGGTCCCCGTATGTCTTTCTCCTGAAACTTGATCAACAGTTAAGGACCCGTCAATGTTCTGTGTATTTGGTGCAGTCATGTACATAATCTCCTTCTTCCACTGGTTCTGCTAGGAACGTTGCTGGGTTTACCACCCTACACCTAATAATCTTTATCACTGGGTTTGATAAAATCCCTTTATATCCATATGCTCTTTGAGTCATTAGTGTTTCTTTTGGTTTTTCAAGAATGGCGAACAGGGCATGTTCCACATACAATATTACTTCACAACCCATTGTAATAGTTGTTGATTTCTCAATTGCGAAGGCTGCAGCAGCAAGTGATTATTTTCAGGGGTAATGGCCTCTCATTACTGGATCCAGAAGTCTGCTGTAATAGGCTAATGGCTTGTGTCCTAGGGTCATCCTTTGTGTGAGTACTACTGTCATTACCACTCCATTTAAGTGAGAGAACAAGAAGAGTTCTGCACTGTAATCCGAGATCCCCAGAACAGGTGAAGAGCATATTGCCCCTTCTGTTCGTCAAAAGCTTCCACCATCTCTCCTGTCCACATTATGCGTTGAATGTACTCCTGGGCTTCCTTTCCACCAACAGGGGCCTAACATGTGTGCTGTAGTCGAATGCCCATGCCCTGCAATGGCTGCATAAACCCAAAAACTACTGCATCTCCCTTATCGTCTTTAGCTGGGGTGTTTTCATAATTGACTCTGCTCTTTCAGGGGTCACCTTCTGCCCATCTTCCGATATCAGCTGTCCAATATACAAGACTTCCTCTTGACAATATTGTAACTTTTCCTTGTCTTCCTTGTACCGTTTGTCTGCCAAGACTGTCATCAACTGTACTGAGTCGTTTCTACACTACTCCTCGGTTTCACTGCATACCAGAATGTCATCTGCTTTTGAGGTGTACATTCCCTACGTCCATCTGGAGGACCCAATTGAAAATTGAGGGGGGCTCACAGTACCCTTGTGATAAGCAAGTGTGTTTCCACTTTTATAGCTGTACAAACATTAGATCAGATCTTGTGACTCTTCATGCAGGCGGATAAAGAAGAATACGTTTTTAAAGTCTATTACTGTGAAACACTTTGGGTTAAACGGAATGTTACACAGTATTGTGGCTGGGTTTGGGACCAATGGAAACTCATCTTCAACATTGTTGTTCAGGGGTCGTAAATTCTGGATAAACATCCATGAACCCCCGTTGATGCTTTCACTGGGTACACTGCCGTGTTACATGGAGATTCAGATGGTACCAGTATTCCCTATTTCACTAGTGCTGAAATTGTTTCAAGTATGCCCTGGTCTGCTTCCCTTAATATGGGGTACTGTTTTACTCAGGGTAAGATCGCCCCTGGCTTTAATTTGATTTTGACAGCCCCTACTCCTTTCAGCAGACCAACGTCATAAGGACTATTGGTCCACAGCATGCTCGGTACCTGTGTCAAGTCTACATGGAAAAAGGGTGGCATCTTTTTTATCAATGACATCTTCTGTAGCACTTCCCTTTTGTCTACTCTCACCCAGTAAGTGAGATTTATGTCAAATGTCACTTTGTTGTCCGAATTCTCATCTCTGAATAGTTCCTTGTCTGTCAAATCCATCAACCTGTGTCCAAGGCAATCACTGCTCTCCATGCTATTGCCTCCTCCTCTGTCCCTGTGGAGGGTAATCCTTTCATCTTTCACTATCGCTGTCTCTAATTGCAGGGGGAACACAAGTCCTACCTCCTTATCCATGGGGACCTCTGGCCTGAATACAAATTCTGCAGGTAAGCACAACAACTTGGCCCTAATCCCAGGAAGCCATGCTAGCAGAAGGTTCACCCCATATTGGAATACCTCGGGGCTCATGGGTACGCCCCCTTGTACTTGTTATCCTGAGAATGCAAATATAAACTCTCTTGCGTTTACATAGTGAACCCCTGGAGTTGAACACACTATTCCCTGGTCTGTAAAAGAGATGGTCTTGTTAAGCCTACTCATCATATCCCTTCCCATAATGTTAACGGGTGTCTGCAGAGAGTAAAACAGTGGCATGGACCTGTTTTTAATAGGCAGGTCGGCAGTGCAGAGAACCAATATTGTAGCCCCGGAAAATCCTTGTGCATTCATGGTATTTCCTGACATTGGAAATCTTCCTCCCCCTTACCACAGGTTTTGGTCACCCCTGTATCTACAAAAAAAGAGAATGTTTTGTCACCTATCGTTACCCCGACTCGTGGTTCCTCTTGTGTGTCTGCCATAACAGAAAGCATTGAACACATCAGGTCAGTCTGTGGGCTGTCCTTTTGCGGGTACAGGCTCATCCCCATCCCTGTGAAAGGATTCCCCCCACTACGGTCCCATTCCCTATTCTCGATGTGGGTGTCTGCACTCCCGTGGAAGCATTCCAGGTTGCCATGATAATAGTCTGCTGCACTGGTGTCTGCGGTTGCATCTGAGCTTGCTGTATCTGTAGGGGTACTTGCTGGACCTGTGCCGTGGGTGGTTGTATTTGCATTGGCGGCTGTTCTATATTTTGCATTTGCGGTGCATGTGTCTGATATTGTGAGTGATCTTGGGCATAGTACTCGGGTGGTCCCACACTGTATGGTGGTGGGTATATAAGGGTGAGTATATAACATTCCACCCTCTTGGGTCCTGCCAATTCTGTTGCCCTCTTCCTCCACTTCTACACACTCAGGAAATGTGTCCAATTTGTCCACACGTCCAATGCTTCTGGGTTGTTGCCCCAAATCTGGGGAGTCCCCATTTGAATCCCCCTCCTTGCGGTGCTTGGACACCGACCCCTCTTCCTTGCGGTGCAATCCCTCTGCCTCGCGGCTAATAATTCTACTCTCCCCTACCTGTGAAATTCCATCCAGCCAATATTTGTCCTTGTTGTGTGTTTTGCGCAGCCCCTCTCTCTTTATTTGCCAATACTGTGCATTCTATGGCAAATTTCGATAGCTTTATCTGAACTAACATTGCTTCTTCTATACTCCTTTCCTCAAGCTTCTTTCTCGCCTTCTCTTCTAGTAATCGACAATGGTGAACGATTGTCAGCTGATTCTCTGGCCACGATTTTTCCTCCATCCCCACCAGTTTATTTTTAATTGTCTCTGCACTTGTTTGGGTAGTCCTTGACATGGAATGTGATAAAAAATAGCTATGGTTTTGTCCCACGGCTCTGGGGTTTCGAGACGCCAACTCTTGAATCTCTTGAATATACGCAATGCGGTCCTCGCTATCACGCATCTTGCATGTCATGATCGTGCTCATGTCTGATGTGTCAGGGTGTTGTATTATGATTGCTTTCCATACAGTCGCCCTGCAATTATTAAACAGGGACAGTGTTTTGTGTGGTCACTCCAAGGTACTCTGCTCATCTCCAAATATCATCAGCCCTCTCCCCAATGGTGGCTGTGAGGAGGCTTTTGATGTCGCCCACTGCCAGTGTCTTCCCTGCTGTCATCCTTTCTAATTTGTAAATCTACTTTCCCACCCCTAATGTCAACCTCAGTAACTTACATCTTAAGTTATCTTTGTCCATTTGTGGCCATGGTATGTATTGCAACTGTCCTCTGCCCTTCTCTAATAATGGGATCTGTGCCACTCCTGTGTTGTCTCGGGGTTCCGTAAAACTCTTAGTTTTGGTAAATGTGCCTGCTATGCTCACTTTCCTGCATCCTGGCAACATCCTTGACCTATTCACGTAAGGGGTTATTTCTGTTGCACTATACGATCATTCCTTCGGTCATTTGGGGTGCGCCGGGTGTTTGGATGTCTATCTTTCCTGTTCTTCTAAATCTAAGCACTCTATTCCTCTTTCTGGATTCACTTCCTTTGATGGGCCTTGCCCTGCTACCTCCCTTTCTTTGTGATTGCTTCCATACCTCTCTTCATCGGAACATATTGTCCCACAATTGACGTCAATTTTTTCGTTCTCTCTATTGATTTATTTCAGCACCTGTTCCAGTAAACTTGGCTCTCTTGGTGGAGATCTCACTGCACTCCTTCTCTTCCTTCCTGTTGTTTCCTCTCTCTCTCTTGGTTTGCCTTATGCTGTTTTCCGCTTTCTTTCACTTCCTCCATTATTCTGTCCCATTTCCTCTCTTCTTTTTCCAACTCCCTTCTTTCCTGTTCTTTTGACTCCTCTTTTTCCCTTCATCTGTAAACTTCCCCATCTTCATCCTTTTGGTCTTCCACGTTTATGCTGTCAAATTTAAGTAGTATTTGTCCTCCCACTCACTCATCTGGTGTTATCACTGTTTCCCCCTTATCCTTTCGCTGGGCTTTTTATTTCTGAGTTACCTGCTCTGCCTCGATTAACCTCACCTGCAGCTCGCGGTGCTCACTGTATTCATTGCCCATGGACAAATTCCTTTGTGTTTTTAATTTAGCTTCACTAATACAAACTTCATTACTATAAGCAAGTGGCGCATATATGCGGTTAGTGTACTTCATCGCCGCTTTTTGCTCTTTGAGTGGGTGGAATCCATGTCCTACATTCGGCAGATTGATGCTCTGGGTAGGAGAGGGAGGAGCCAAGGGTGGCATGCCCTCTCCTTCACATTGGTTAAGCAGCCACTCCTTTTGGATTGCTCTTCCACCTCATACACAAACATTTTCCATAACTCCAAAATGGTCAATCTCTCCTGCAATTTTGTCCCCTTACATGCAGCATGTAAGTATGGGGTCATGTTTTGCAGCACTGCTATCAAAAGACTGCCCTCTTGGGATCAGGGCAAGAACATTTGATCTGCTGTCGCCCTGACCCACTGGGCATGGTACTTTTGGATCTTGTTTTTGTACTGTGAAAGCAATTTGCATAAATGCCCAAGGGGAGTGTCTCCCCCCATTATGGCACATCACGCTCTTGACTGCCGATACTTAACATAAAAAGCCCCTTTTAACTTCGAACACCCCTCATCCTTTTATCACCCCTATTATCCTCAATTACAACGACTTCCTGCACCTTTCCTCATGCCTTTTGGCTTCAATACAACCAATTTAGGTGCATCCTCCAAATGCAACCCTGGCTTAGGACTCCTCTCCTTGTGCACAATTCCACGCTCTGCAATATAAATCACCCATACACAAAATCGCGTTATTCCACTAAATCCACTTTTCCACCTTGTCTGCTGGTACCAGTAATCTTTACACATACGGGTGCACCCCACAAAACAACACAACAATATACACTCCCCCAAATATACAGCCGTCTTCCTGCTTTCCCGGCAAGGTAACCTCTTGTATTTTCCCCACCCCACTGCCGGGGTTTATCAAGTAGTCTTCCCTTGTCCTTAACAGAGGATAACCAGTAATCAATACTCAATACCCTGTACCGGGGTTTATTGCAAGATCTTACAGAACCATTGTCCTAGGCTATCTACTTCTTCAATTGTTCCTCATACAGCAAAGAAAATGTCCTTTGTCAGGTCAATGCTCTATACTAATATTCCATGGATCGGCTCGGTCCACGGTATCGTTCTTCCCCCAATCAGCCACTCACCTTCTGCCCTTCAGGGTGCCCCCGCTGGGATCTGGCAGGATTTTCCCCAAGGTGTCTCCTGACGACCGTCTTTTATTCACACGTGATTTCTCTGGTCTCCACAGGTCACCTCCGCAGTGTGCGGGCTCACAACCGGAAGCTATGACAATTCCAGGGTTCCTTGCCAGCCATCCTCTGCTAACATATGTAATGGCAGGGTGGAAAATCGGAGCCCTTACGCAAACTAGGTAGGCTGGGAAATCCCGGGCCCAATAAACGGAAAAGTCAAAGTAAAACAAGGATAGCCACAAGTAAGAATTCTCCGAGTTCTCAATCTCATCAAGCATAACAATGGTTTAAAAACAGAAAATATGTCATCATTAAGTTCATGTCACAATCTTGGTTACACAAACCTACGAGGTACGGGGATTGGTTAAGGGACTTGTGTACATATAGAAGCTACAGGGGTTAGTTCTTTCATTGGCTATATTTTATCTGATGGCTCCACCTGAGACCATCTCTAAACTGATAATAGAGAATGCATGTCCTTTCCCTACCTCTGGACTGGACAGTGCATTTACTTATGAGACATCATGAATAGAGGCTAAGGATAGGTTGGCATGGACTTTTACCAGCCTTGATTACTTGGCGGATCATGAACACATGGGCAACTCTACTGCTATGAGGAGACTGCGAGAGGCCACTTTCCCAATTAAAACTCACCATCCCTGATTCTCTAGGCCATAAGCCAGGGCTTCCAGCTTTGAACTTAACCGTGTCTTGTATCAGGAGTCTGAGAATCTTTAAGGAGTTGCTGGTAGGTGCGTTTCTGCATTTTGCATTAATGAATAGGCACTGGGCCTCATTCCAAGGTCGGTGGTAACCCGCCGGTGCCACCAGCGGGTTGTCACCAACCAGGAAACACTGAATCCACCGCCTGACTTCCCAGTGCCACCGGGACATTACAAGTCCCAGCGGAACAGGAAGTCAGACGGCAGATTCGGTAACTCCCCATTCCCATGGAGTCCCATAGGACTCCACGGGAGTAGGGAGACAGAAGCACCAGCACTGTTGCTAATGGTGCCAGTGCTTCCATGACGACTCTGCCTACCACGGCTGAACCGCCCGGCAGGGTCACACCTGCTGGGCACTACGGCCCCTGCAGGCACACTTGTAGTGTGCCAGTCCAGAAACACGGGTGTCGGTGAGCTTACCGGCACCCTTGTTTCTGGACCACCACACTCAGAATGAGTCCCTCTGTCTTCCCCCTAGGTCACGTGAGATGGGACCACGTTTAAAATCATTCTGCTAGCCTTTTACTGGGATTTCCGTCTATTTGGTTATGGGTGTCCTTGCTGTTCTTGTCCTCTAGAGACTTGGCTGAGCTACTGTCTTCAATATTGTCTCCTAATTAAAGTGCATCTGGTCTTCGATGAGTTGTTTTTCCTGGGCTTAATCGAAGAGAAAACGTCTTGCCTTTGGGCATTGTATTCTGTTCTCTTCAGACTTGGCATTAAAAACTCCACTATCCACTGTAACCCTGGCAGGGGTCGAATATCTGGTTTCTGTGTTGCTTGGCCCAGTGTTTTAGCTAATGGTCTGTGTTACTTGCAGGTTCTGCTTCTCCCGTAGTGCCTTCCATTCATTTAATTTTAGCCTTGCCGTCCATCTTTGTCATATGGCTGCTCTTTCTCGGTGCTCCTTCTGCATTTTAAGAAAACTTTTAATTGTATTCCTCATGCGTCTTGCGTTTCAGCGTATAGCATTTGTATTCTGTATTTGTTTATTTATAATGCGCAAACCATCAGGCCCAGAGGCATCAGGGAGCAATTTAAACACAGGTTACATACAGAGCATAGAGATATACATAAAAGATTTACGAGTATGTACAAGGTTACATTTCAGCGCATATATACATATATAAAACTAAAACATATGTTTTCTAACCTATTGGGCATGAGTATGTTTTTCATGTCTAAGTGCAGTATGACCTATTGTTTGCATAGCTTCAGAGTGAAAGCATATATGCTTTGTGTCTAGTGTCTCTACATGTGTCCATTGCAACAATGACACTGCTTGCTTTGACACCTGGTCACAACAGGTACATAGTTCTTCTTGATTCTGCACGTTCACCTCCTCTCCAATTACCTCAGGAATGGTATGGTTGTCTGAGCAAATACAGCCTTTTACTGTCATGATACGGTGGCGAAAAGGGGAAAGGCTCCATAAATGGTGCAAATCTGTCGCTCCTTCAACATGTAGGTGTGGGAGGGGCCGACGCTACAGATGACGTGTTCATCTGTCTCTCGACAATTACATGGAATCTTTCACTCTCTGAATCGTTTATGTTCCTGTTAATAAACCTCTGGTTCCTACTGTGAGAAACCTGATGGTATTCTCCCATCCACTTCCTCAGGTTCTTCCATTCTGGTGACCAGGGAAAGGCCATTGCTTTTGGATCCTGACCGCGGGTTGGACAACCGAGGGAGGATCACCTGAGAGGTGAGGGATTGGCAGGAGGATACCCAAGGGTGAGACATGGTATTCCCCCAGTCCCAAAACTACCCCAACCTACTCCCCCTCAGCCTTTATGGGGTATTTCCAATCTCACCCCTGTGCTAGCCCAGTGACTGTTCCATACCGCTGCACCTGTTTTCTCCTCCCCCTGCCTCCTCTCTTCATACTCATGGCGCTGTCTGTTTCTCCCATCTTTTCCAACTGCTTCTCTATCTACTATCCTTCCCTTCTCACTAAGTCTGGAAAGAAGAAGTTTAAAAAGGATATCTTGGCCTCCAACCCTGGTCTCCCTATTGCTGATACCTATACCAGAGCCACTTCCAGACAGACCCTCACTGACATCCTCTTTGTTGTTCCTTCGCCTGATCTATGGACCCCCCCATATAATCTCTGTGCTCTGTCCTGTCTCCTCCTCTCCCATAAATGGTGGCACTCGCTGGGAAATCCTCATGGCTTCTTTTGACTCCTCCAGAGTCATCCTTCATGTCTACCTAAATGGCACTATCATGGTCCAAAGCCCCCAGGCAAATCTCCTCCTCTTCGATAGGCGTTTCCCTCACCTCATCAACTTCCTTTATTCTCCGGCTGTCCCCTCCTCTCATTCCTTGGCTACCTTGCCCACTCTTCCCTCCTCTGCCCATCTTCTGGCTACCTCTACAACTCCACAGGGCATACCTCTGATTTGTACCCGTCCCTGGAAGGTCTTTAAGGCCGGCAACCTTCTTCATCTTGCCACTCTCAACTCTTGCTCTGCTGTCAAACACTCATCTGACATCTGCCACCTCCTTGAAGAACTTGACCTTGACGTTCTTGGTCTTACAGAGACATGGTTCACAGCCAGCTCTGTCACGAGATTTGACACTCTCCTCCCTGATGGCTACAAGATCCTCTCCGCACCCAGATCCACTCGCCCTGGAGGGGGTGTAGCCTTGATCTTTCCTGAGTGGATTCCTGCCACTATAATTCCCACTCAGATCTACTCCTCTTTAGAATGCCTCGTCTGCAGGCTCTCAATCTCTCCTAGCCACTCTCTTACTGTTGCCACTCTCTACCGGCCCCCTGGTCAAATCACCTCTTTTCTCTCTGAGTGGGCTGACCTCTCCTCCTCTCTCCTGGCCTCAACCACTCAACTCCTCCTCCTTGGTAACCTCAACATTCACCTTGATTCTTCCTGTCCCTCAACATTGCTCTTTCGCGACCTCTGCGATTCCCTCTCCCTCTCTATCCTCCGATCTGGCCCAACTGTCAGGAATCAGGGGTTGTGGTGCAGGAAAAGACGTGTACAGCCTAGATAGGGTAAAAAACTACAATTCCCAGCAGGCATGGGGAAAGGGTGTAGTTTCCTGAAAGGGCGCCGGCACCCAGCTGCAGGCAATTTACATCAGGAGGGCATGCTCTTAACGGCCGCCCGCCCGTGCTCTGGTGCTAATGATTGATGTTGGAGAGCACGGGTGGCGGCATCAGCAGCAGCGGAGCAGTGATGTGAGAGGCGGAGGCGGGCAACACGAGGCAGCTGAAGAACAAACGCTGGCCATGCGCGGCGGCATATGCATTTCCCGGGCCACGGCGGTGAATGCTGACTAAAGTGTGGTCCGCACTCTTTCTTCAGGTCCGGGGCAGCCGCAGGAGGCACCCGGACACTCAGTTAAGTGTTTTATGTGTGTTCTGTGTCCTCCTGGGCCGCGGCGGCGACATGTATTGAGCAACGCTTCACTCGTTGATGTCCGGACGTTGTGAGGAAACGTCCGGACCATTAGTTAAGTGTGCACTCTGATATGTATTATTGGTGCCACTTGCTACTATGAACATTATGTTACGATGCTACTGGTTGAATTTAATGGGCATGGATATGATTTGCTAACCAGAAATGACCAAAAACCTGCTAAGTCTGCATTCCCCAGTCACATTGCTTTATCCACAAGGGGAAGGCGCCGTTCTATGTAACGTGGCTTGTGTCTACCCATAATTGGGGCATTGTGTTGGTTCAGTGCCATTGCTTGCTATATGTATTGATGTTTTGATGTTGCTTTAAGTCATGCTTTGTCTCTTTAAGTCATGCTTTGTAAGTCATGGTCACTAACATTCAAAAGGTCATGTATAGTGCTCAATGTGTTTTGTGAAAATTATGTTATGTTCTTCTAGGTTATGAGGGGAGGGTCCGGTTGGGTTTCCAGGGTATTACAGTATCAAGTCAGGAATCTAGTGTGCTTTTGCTGTTTATGTATTGTTGTCTTCCCTTCCTTACCTTTATTAGTCCATCCCTTTTCCCTAACTCCTTCTTCCCCCCATTGGCTGCCACGTGGCTACCTGTACTTCAAAAATCCAGGCACCCGTGCCAACCACGGTGGGAGGGTCGATCCATTTGGCTTCTGTGGTTCGGGAGAGGGGATTGATATCCTCCTCCCTTGGTTCTATTGTGACACCAACGCACTCAGCAGGGCACACACTTGATGTCTTGATCTCCTCTAGCCTCCCCCTATCTATCCCTCTCTCCACTCCCCTCTCCTGGAGTGACCACTACCTCCTCTCCTCTCATCTCTCTCTCTCTTCCCCCCAAGCCAAGCCTACCCCAACACTGCCACCTACCTTCCTGGACATCCGGCCATGAAGCGTGTGTCAGTCGAGGCTTTTGCTTCCACTTTCTCCCCACCCCCTCTTCCTCTGGCTGACTCACACCCTGATACAGCCCTGTCTTCTCTCTATTCTTCTATTTCTGATACTCTTGATGTTCTTGCCCCTGTCATGAGGATCCGCCTGAAGTCCAAAGCCAAGTGCAATTCCTAGTATGACTCCGACCTAGCTACACTTAAACGTAGGTGTAGGGCGGCTGAGAGAAAATGGAGGGATTCCTGCTCATCCTCTGACAAACTGACCTGTCGCCTTCTCCAAAGGCAATACCGTCTCTCTATCCGTACCAAGAAGAGAGTCCACATTCAAGCCCATGTTTCTGCGGCATGTAAAGGCTCGGCCGAACTCTTTAAAATTTGTAAGGAGCTGGCCAACCCTGCTGCAGTTTCTACCCCTCCCCTTGCCTCTCAGGTTCTTTGCAATGCCCTGGCCTCACACTTTATCTCAAAAACCCAGGACATCCTGTCCACACTCTCCTCCACCCCCTCTCCTCTCCCCTCTCCTTCGGTACTCACTGACCCTCCTCCAGCCACCCCGCCACCCTCCTTCTCTTCCTTTCCTCTCTTCTCCCCTGATGAGGTCGCTAGACAAGTCCGATCTATGAAAGCCTTGTCAAAACAGGTTCATCCCTGTTCCTCTAAAACTCTCAAGGACCACATTGATACCCTTGCTCCGGCCCTTGCTGACTTCTGCAACCATTCCTTTGCCTCAGGATCCTTCACCTCCCCTCTTAAGTACTCCCTTGTGCATCCTCTCCTCAAGAAACCCACAACAGATCCCTCTTGTCCGGCCAACTATCGCCCAATTTCCATTACCCCCTTCTTAGGCAAACTCCTTGAAAAGCTGGCCATCTCTCAGCTAAACCTTCATTCTAATTATGTTGGCTGTCTCCATGACCATCAGTCTGGCTTTAGATCTGGCAGAAGCACGGAAACTGCTCTCCTGAACATCCATGAAGATCTGCTTTCCAACCCTGACTCTAGCATTCCCTCTGTTCTCATCCTACTTGATCTCTCCTCTGCCTTCGACACGGTCAACCATACCATCCTGCTCAACCGTCTCCGGGATAACTTGGGCATAACTGATCAGGCTCTGGCCAGGCTGACCTCTTTCCTCTCTGATTGACCCTCCCAGGTCCAACTTGGGTCCTTCCTATCATCTGTCTTCCTCTCCACCTGTGGTGTTCCCCAGGGGTCTAACCTCTCGCCCTGGCTTTTCAACCAATACCTGGCAACTCTCGCCCGCTGTATTGCCATTTTCTGCTCAAACTTCCAGTGCTACGCAGACGACACTCAACTCATTTTCAGGATGCCCTCGGCCACCTCCTCCACCTCTCTCATCACTGATTGCCTAACTGCCATCCAAGATTGGTGTGCCGCCAACAATCTTTGTCTTAATGCCAGCAAGACAGAGATCCTCCTCATTGGCACACCATCACCCTCCGTTCCCCTCAATCTCTGGCAGGCCTCCCTTGGCCCTCCTCCTATCCCCACCTGCGAGGCCAAAAACCTTGGTGTCACCTTTGATTCCACACTCTCCTTCTCTGCCCTCATCGCTGATGTATCAAAAAAGTCAAACCTCCTACTGCACCTCCTCAGAGATATTCTTCCTTTCATCTCATTCCCCCAGAAGCTCACTGTCTCCCAAGCTCTGGTTCTCTCTAAGCAGGACTATTGCAACAGCCTCTTTCTTAATCTACCTGCATCTACTCTCCACCCTTTACAACTTATCCAGAACAGGACTGCAAGACTTGTCCTTGGCCTCAAGACCTGGGATCGTATCTCTCCAGCTCTGAAATCTCTCCATTGGCTCCCAGTGGATGCAAGGATTAAATTGAAAACCCTCTGCATTGTCCACAAGGCTTTCTGGGGCCTAGGTCCAACATACCTTCAGCTATCCCTCCGCAAATACCTCCCATCTCGAGCACTCCACTCCTCTACCTCTAACTCCCTCAGGGTCAGTCGTTTCTCAAACAAACGAGCTGGGGGTAGATCTCTGTCTTCGGCTGGGGCCTCCCTCTGGAACAGCCTCCCTGCCACTAGAAAACTTGAGGAGAACCATCTCCGGTTCCGGAAGCACCTCAAAACCTTCCTCTTTGCTTCTGCCTTCTCCTCCCCTCTCCCCTGGTGATTCTACTCTCCCTCGGCACCATGCACCTGGCCTCCCAATGTCCTCTGGGCCCAGGTACCTGCTCATCTTGCCACCCTCACGCACCTCCTCCAGGCCACCCCCTGCACTGGGGACTGTATCTGTACCCATACAGCCCTCCCCTTTTCTTCCTGCACTTTCAGACCTACACGGCCTGCTGCCATAAACCCAGCACTTGCCACTTGCTGGCTGCACTCCCATTGTTTGTTGCCTTTTTATTTATTATTTTATTATTATTTATGTTTTTTTCCTTTTCGCTCCGCACTCTCCTTTTGTTCCCCCTTCCATGCACTTCTCCCCCTTCTCCCTCTACCCTGCACTTGCATGTTCTCAATGTCACTGGGCCTAGTAAGATCGTTGTTTTTGTTCTCCCCTGTTCCCTTTCCCTGCCTGGTCGCGCTCTGAAACACTTGTGTATGAGCGCGATAGAAATAAAATATCAATTAATCAATCAACCCCATTTCCCCTGCCCATGTCCAACAAATACCGAGACAAGGAAGAGGCAACTAACATCAGTAGAGATTACCCATGGGAATAACGTGGGGAATGTAAGAGGAACCTACCCTAGAAAGAACTCAAGTTGTCCCACTAATAGAGTCAGGCAGGGTCAGGCATTGAAAAGTAACCATTCACACCTGACTCCACTTGACTGGTCTTTTTACTATAAAAGGTGTGGTCTTACACAGATGGATGAGCGAGTAGCAGAGCAAGCAGAAGAGTGAGGTATGAGGAGAGCTGAGATGCCAGAGCTGCCGAGGACCGGAGGCCAGCGAGACGCAGTTCACAAAAGCAGAAGCGTGGTGTGCAGAACCTGTGAATGCTGATGCTCATTCCCCTAGGCTGGTGAAACAGCCCACGAGTGTCCGAGGGGCAGGCGGTGAGACCCTGACCTCGGAACGAAGAGCCGTTGTGAAGCTGAAGCACAGATGTCAGCCCGGTGAGTATGAAAGCATTGCAGAGCCGGGTTGTGACATGCACGATCTTGGGATGATAGCTCAGGGGAAACTTGATCACCTTGGAAGCAAGATGACATGTAGCACCACAAATTCGATTCCGGGTCTGTGCTTAGAAACCTCTGCGTATTAAGCGTGTTATAAATAACCTATCATATCATATCATATCATGATACAAAGTAACATTGGTAACGCGTAAGAAAGAGGATCGCATTTGTGTGAGTGTTCGTTTGAAGTTAAAAGGCTAGAAAATGGAAAAGTTACAAGTAATAGCGTAGGCGTGAAACTGGGGAAACGCGCATGTGTGAAATAATAAATGGAATAAAGATCGTATAAAGATTAGGTGTTTGGACTGACCTGGGTAAGCCGTGGATCTTCGTTCTGATTTGTCCAATGTATGCAGCAATAGACAGAGCCCACAAAACCTCCTATGAGCCCTAATAGAACAGAATAAAAAGGGGTGCTTTATGGGTCAAGCCCAAAGGGAAAAACCCTTGTAGGGAAAAACCCTTGTCCTTTGAGGCTGCAGCACTGGTGTAACAGAAAGGTTCCCTAGGAGGATTTGCTAAGGCGAATTGCAAGGAAATAGCCTCCAGATGGAACGGAGAACGTATGAGTTCAGACTGGTAGAGCGCACCAAGAAATACAGCGGCTCGGTAAAAATGAGCCAAAATCAGGGTGGCAGAAGGCTGTCTGTAAGGTGTGCGGAGGCAAAAGGCAAGAAGGAGAGAGAGAGGAAAGGCAATGAAGGCAGCAGAAGCACCGAGCAAAAATCCGAAGCCCAAGGCATGGAGTGAGCCGAATCGGGAGTGATGGAGCAGAGGGCAAGCAAGTAGATAGTGCTCAAAGATTAGAAGCAATGCAAGGCACTCACCTCTTTGCTGCATTATATTCCCGTCGGAGCAATTACTGGGCGCCATCTTGAATAAGCTGAAAGTTCCTGCTGAGTGTCCCGTCTCACCGTCATCCTGAAGGGCAAAAATCCCTGTGGGGATGTCGTCTCCTCCAATGTTGCCAGAGAGACCAAGCGGTGGCTGGAGTCCTGACAGATGGACAATGAAGTGTTACAAGTGTAAAAAGGGCCAGAAGCCTGTGGAAAAGGTGCAAGAGGTACAAAAGGAAAAGAAAGTGTAAAAAGGGTGTGAGTGACCCAGAAAGAAAGAAACAAGGGCAGGAAACAATTGCAGGATTGCACAAAAGATTGAAAGAAGCTTGCAAGAGGCACAACAAAGAGGAGGACTAAAGGACAGTGCAAGTGTGCACGACAAAGGGAAATGAATTCATGAAAGTGGTGCAGGAAGCACCTGAAGATAAAAAAAGTGCAAAGGAAAGTAAGAATAAGAAACAAAGAGAGGGGCAAAGTGTCACAGAGGTCCCGCTGAGGAAAAGCAAAGAGCCTGGCATTTTCTAAAGCCTCTGATTCTACCCCATGAGAGGATGGTTTGTAAGAAAGATTATATATAAGGAAAAGGCACGTCCTGACCAGCTGAATTAGTGTTTGGAACTAGAGGCGCCCAAGCGTGAGGAAGGGCGCCCTGTGAACCCAAAAAGGAACTGTGATATATTTTGTTGTGAGTCTAAAGCTGGAAGAGGCCTGAACTTGGTGAAGGGAACCCTGACAGACCTATTGAGGAAACTGACTTTGTGTGTTGAAAGCTGGAAGCGGCCTGAGCTTGGGCAAGGACTCCCTGAGGGGCCTATTGAGGAAAGCAAAGTGAACCAGTTAAATCTTGGGGAAGGGAACCCCAGGCAACTCAAAGGCACTGGAGGTATTTGAAATCACTGTAAGGGCCCTGTGGAGAAGATCTTACGAACAGCCCTGTTGAGTGAACACATCTTTGTGACATTGACCAAATTGCACCTGGAGAGAAGACCACTTGAAATTAACTTTGGTTTTGGGATGTTTGTTGAACCACTATTTTTCCTTTTGCAAAAGACTTCCTATCACATTTTCGTAAAGCGTGAGGGTTAGCATAGGTTTAGACAAAGACATACTTTTATTTTTGACTATTAGACAATGACGGCTATTAGAAACATCAGTTAAGGGAATGATCCCTTTAGAGTTAGGGCCAGTCAGGCATTCTACCAACCCAGGAACCATAGTAAATAAAAGTTTTAAAACAAATACTTTTGAGTCTGTGTCTCTCTTGATACCATGCCTGTCTCACACTACCCAAAGCTTAAAAGGTTCCAAAAAAATTACGTGACATACTTTAGGCAGCAAAAATATACTCACTTTGTTTTACAGGATGATCTCACACCAACTCCCGGTGACATCTCGGCATCTTATCATATTGAAGTGGTCGAAACTGAAGAGATATATTGACCAGAGTTATACATATGATATTGTAAATGATCAGTTATCATCCATTTTTATTTCCATGCCATTTTTATGATGTGATGATGGCTTACATACGGATATTAAATTCTATTTGTGTGTATATATACATATATGTATATATATATCGTGAAGACATGGAGGAAAGGAAAACCACACTCCAAGCATGAGGTCAGCAGGTCCCAATAAAAAAATGACAGACTCGAATCCAATATACAGAACAAGTTTAATTCATGGTAAAAGAAGTATTAGGCAAAAAAACACACAGCAAAACAAAACAGGACGCCAGGGCAGTGTCCTGAACGATGAGTTTCACGCTCCTCCGAGCGCTTGATCACGTTAGGGAGACGTGAAAACAATCACAATACATATTGCACGTTGGTCCTTTTCCCATGTTGCCTTATTCTACATACTGACAACTTTGTCACGAAACCATGGCGGCCATATTGGAATGTAGCAGAGCCCTGCATTGGCCATTACCAAACAGATTTAAAAGAACCAAAATAATGCAGAATGTAATGAAATGCATCACGAAACATGCAGGATAATCATCCTAATAAAATAAAAGGGGACGCATAATGAGAAAGGTGTCAGCAAATCTCGCTAATAGAGAAAAACACACCAATCAATAACCGTAGCATAAAGTGCAAGTGCTTTCCTTTGTCAACATATGAACAAGATACATGAAGATGCAGCAAATAGCTGAAAGATAAAGTGCAAGTGCATATCTAGCTAGGCATGGCAACATTATATGAATATTCAATGGGAAAAACAGCAAGGACGGAATAAAACTGTCTAGTGTGGAATCTCAAATGACAGTTGTAGACAGTCAATATATGCAACTCTTAAAATAAAAAACATGTTTCAAGCAAGAACCATAAGGTGCAAATCGCAGGACTTCATAGAAACATCAGCCCAGGGCTACAGTATAAAGTGCATTCCTAACGTAAACATATGAGCAAGGTTTAAAATGCATTTCTTATGTAAACATATGAGCAAGGTACATGAAGATGCAGCAAATGGCTAAAAGATAAAGTGCAAGTGCATATCTGGCTCAACATGGCAACATAGTAACAATATATAAGGACAGAGTAATGCTGCCAAATGTGGAAACTCTATTGACAGTTACAGGCAGTTAATACTTGCAATCCTTAGAATAAAAATATGTTTCTGGCAAGACCCATAAAGTGCAAAAAGTAGGACTTCATGAAGACATTAGCCCAAAGCTGCAATATAAAGTGCAAGTGCATAGGACTGTACATATATCGACCTGGCAACAATAGACAGGCAGACAAATTAACAATCAAAAAGTACAAGTGCAGCAAATACCAATGTCCTCCTAATATATGTGGCCACAGTCAAATATAATAGACTACTGGCTCAGAAGCAAATGAAAACCATATGTACCCTGGAATCGAATAAACCAGTGTTGGTTATTGGTTCAAATGCCCACATAAAGAAGAACCACAGTAAAGAAAAATACCTGCACAGCAATGAGACTTGTGGAAAAATAAGGACAGGGAAATAATAAGGAAGGCAGTATCAAAGACAGGAATTTGGAATACAGATGTCATTGTGTACTCACAAAACCACATCTCCCTAATACATCAGGAAGGCAAGATAGCCGAACTAAGCCAACAAGAAAGTAAATCAAGTTGGATAACAAAGATAATAAAACTAAAACAGGTAGGGCAGCTCCAGGCCAGGACAAGAAATCTAAATGATAATTTAAAAAAGCAGTATTGAGTAATAGGAAACCAGGATCAAGCAAAGCAACAAAATAAGAGAAAGAGTAGGGTAGGAACACAGAGACAGGCAGAAGAATCATACCCACAAAGGTATGCATCTCCTCATCCAAATTGTGACCATTGGGATATTTAGTATCAAAATCCAAAATAAACCTGGTTTCCAGTTGTCTTAATCTTAGCGTGCGATCACCTCCTCTTGGGTCCCCTTAGGGTGCAGTCAAATCATGTGATACATATGCATAGGGTAAGAAGTACCTTTGAAACAGACCAATAATTTCTCTGCATAATGGTAATCAGTTAGGTTATGAACACTTTCTGCTACTACTGCTGTTTTTTTCCTTACTTCAATTTCCGTGTATATACTCATATTTGTATGTGATGTTGTCTCTTTGTGTTTTGTCTATAATAATGCAATGATGTAGTAAGTGGTTTTTATTACCTACTTATCACATGCTTCACAGTACCCAAAACTCTAATAAGAAAACAGTTATCATTTCACTGTTCAACATGGCAAGCTTATGAATATTGCACGTCCATCATTTATGCTGCACACAATGCCTATCTTTCTACATGAGTACCTTAGTATACTGCATAGAACTTCATAATAGAATGCTATGTATATCAACACATTGCTAAATGCACTAATTAGCACTTGATATTTATTCCAATGATCCTTGACACTTTTTGGTCAACATTATAATAACAATACCTTCTACAGAGTTTTCATTCAAAGTAAATGTACATGTGATGTCATCAGTGATGTCATCAATGACATTTCTGATGTCATCTTTGATGTCCTAGGTGTTAGTGTTAGCAGTGCACAGTGATGGCGCGAGTTATGGTAACTTAGCTTAACATTACTGGCGAATTTCAAGGGTTTTTCGTTTTTACTTCGAACCATAACGTTCCATTAACGTTTTTTTTGTGAATTTCATAGGTTTTTGGTAGCGCAACTGAACCATAACGTCCCTTTAACAACGTTTTTTTTACTGAATTTCACAGGTTTTTAGTAGGGCAACTTAACCATAATGTCCCCTTAACAAAGTTTTTTTACTGAATTTCATAGTTTTTTAGTAGGGCAACTTAATCATAACATCTCTTTAACAAAGTTTTTTTTACTGAATATACACTTTCATCATGTGAATTTGGGAGATATGTACTATAATTCCCTTACTTTATATACATGTAACATAGAACATACTGAACCCCCTCGCTAATGATATTTGAAGGGCACGGACTGAGCGCCTGTCTGCGGATGGGCGCGGACGAGATCAACACTACCCAAACACTCAGGGGGTATCTGAAATGGTTCTATCATACCATAGAAAAACTGCACAAGTTTAAAAAGCAGCACACAAACACATTATAAGTAGTAATAAATAACCATTCGAACCTACACGTCTCACACATTACCCATTCATTTAATTACCATGTAGAATGAAATGGATTATACCATAACAAAAAAAGATATGCCTCCAACGTAATTACCTCACAGAAACTGTGCAGCTAGGAGTGACAGTAGACGAACACAACACAACAAATACAAATTACAAGAAAGTAGTAAGTGAACTTCATTTTTCTTATATGTGTGTATAATTTTTGTCAAAAGGTGCAGAACAAGTAATGTATTTCTGTTGTTTTGACACAGAAATGTGCAGTACTTTGGAGTGGCTGGAGGAGAATTCGCTGCATGGCAAAATGTCGGAAGATAGCGATAATAATGGTACACACTTCTCTGCATAAGCAAATTAATAGTCAGTACTTTATTTATATTTATTTATATAATATATTATTTATATTTATATTATATTTATTTTTAACAGACCAGATAAAAATTGAAGAAAGTCCAGCAAAAGACACAGTGCAAGACATCCTGAAACGCATAGAAGACAAAGTGGACATGCTAAAAGAGAATTTTAGTGGGTTAAGGCTATTTGTGGAGGACCACGTGAAAGGAAAAATCAGATATCACTTTCCCACCTGTACCTGTCCCCCTTCTCCATTTCCCAGTGAACTATCCCGAAACCCTCAAGAACAACATAAACGTTTTGACGAAACATCCCTTCATCCCCTCACAACCAATCTGTGGAAACCCCTAATTCCCCTATATTTGTTTCAGTGTCTGCTTCCCCTTCTCTCTCTTAATTGCTGTATGTGTGTTTAATAAAAAAAATGTTATGTTAGTTTTAGTGGAATTGTTTGGGTCTAATTTTTTTTTTTTTAAAGAGTTAAAATGTCCGCGGACAGCGCGCCTGTTCGGCCTGTCCGTGATTAAGCAAATATGGATGTTCTAAGGACAATACACCTACCCGTACCATTCACAACCAAGATGGAACTGTTCTTAGAACACACCAGGTGTCCGGGATGTCCGTAAATGAACAAAATGGGAGTGTCCTAAGGACACTATACCTGTCCGTACCGTCCGCAGCCAAGATGGAACAGTCCATAGAACAGGCGCAGTGTCCGGCATGTCCATAGTCAAACAAAATGGAGGTGTCCTAAGGACACTGTACCTGGCCGAACAGTCAGCAGAACATCTGCGCACATGCACACCACACCCATAAGTCTTGTGAACATCGCACCTGTCCATAACTTTCCGTCTCACTTGTGTCGCACTTTTGATTAGTTTCAGGACCTGAACACTGTCCGTGGAACACCCGCGCGCATGCGCACGACCGTTCCTGTGCATGTGGTGTCCTGTGGGCACCCATTTCCTTCGCGGATGTGTTCACAACGTCATTATGTGACCGCACCCACGTAGATCGTGTGTCCTAATTTGCGCACTTTGTCCGCTTCCGCAACATTTCAAAAGAACTTATGCAGACATGCCAAATTATTTTACAATACAAAATCACCATTTCACATGTCCCATACAATGGCCCTAGCTTTCAACATATTGTTTGGAACTTTTTCAACGCTTTTGAGTGATCGATATGGTCATGAGGCGCACCCCTCGACCCATATAAAAGGTCACAGCCCCGAGCTAATCTTCATTGTACTTCTGGCGATTGTAGATTGAGTTTTGCTGCCTTTAGTGCTGTAGCGTAGATTATCTCACCAACCCTAATGGCATCCATGGCTGCTGTTGCTACATCAGCCTCAGCACCACCCCCAAAACCTCCATCGCCACCACCTCCCCAAGGGCCTGCAGAAGGAAATACGTGTGAGGATGTAGAGAGCGAGGAAGAAGAGGATGAAGAGAATGAGGTGGAGGAACTCCCTACTACCAGCACTCACCGGGAGTCGTGGGTGTGGCAGTTGTTTACTGTTTTTGGTAACGTACCAAAAGTACGTGCGAACCTGGTCACCTGTAAACAGTACAACTTGGTGCTGAGTCGTGGGAGACCTGGTGCGTACAGCTTTGGTACGACAACCATGAAGCGACACCTAACTTCGTTCCACGGTGCGGACATTTGAAGGTGGCACCAGGTAAAGAACATAGTAGGTTGAGTTCCTCCTCAGCATCCTCCGTGTCTGATCCTCTCACCACAAGAGACACTCCTGTGGGAGGGCGCATCCCTCCAGCTGCCTCACAGGCCATTCGCGATGCTGTTGACCCTTACCTTTCGAGGGTCACAATATTGTGTATGTACTACGACGCAGTACCCTGCAGGGGGGAGAGTTTAAAAGTGCTTTCGAGACTACGGTCACGGAGCAACAGAGGAACTGCGACCTACCTAAATAAGGCCCACCCTACATCTTTCTCTATCCACCTGCCCTTTCCTATCCCTGTGGTTGGCGTCCCTTCCTTACCCTCCTTTCCCCTCCTCTCCTAGTGTGTCGTGTGTAAAAAAATCAAAGAAATATAAAACAACAAAAATGTAAAAAAAAGGCTCTTTTCAGAGCCACCTTTCTCAGTTTAAAAATTGAACTATCAAGTAAATGGTGTAGGCCCCCGTGCATTTTTCCAAAAGTCAGCGGACAGTCCTAGAACGCACAAAATTTTAGGGTGCAACCGTAACAAAACCATTGCACTTTTCTCTGGGAGTAAGTGGTGGCTCTGAAAAGAGGCTTTTGGTGGTGTTTTGTGTGTTTGAAAAACTTGGATTCGTCAAAATGTAATGCAAAATAGGTGACTATGAATCCAAAAAAGCTTACAATGCATTTTGTACATTTCGTAGAAAAATCTGATTGCCAGCATATCTAAGATGGACCCCATCTCTGCGAAAAATGAATGTGCTACGAAACAAAATATTTTCATTGTGGAAAGAGGACATGCCAACATCTCTTAGAAAGGCACAAACAGTCGTATTGACATTGCGCCTCACTTTCTCCATTTGTGGACCAAATAAAGCAGAACGCAGCCACATTTGTCTTTGTGCAATACAAGAAAAAATTACTTGGCAATTTGGAAACATGTCCATGACCTTCTCAAGTCCTTCCTTCATTGCAAATTGCAAAGAAATTCCAGAGACATGCCCTAAACTGTTTCCTCCACAATGAATGATAATTATATCAGGATGACGCTCTGTCTGTAAAGTGGCACAGAGAGGTACCAAGTCCAGCCACTTCATTCCATGCACTCCATGCCAGTGCACTTCCACATGAGGGAATCCAAGATCTGCAGATATACGCAACGTTCTGCATGCACCTTCAACCAATGTATCCATGAGTCTCCCAAAATCCAGATAATCTGTTTTCGAGCACACACAGCCATAGCTGTCTGTTCTCCTCTCAGAAAAAGACGTTCTCACTAAATCTCTCCATTCAGAACACACCCACTGAACTTTACTGACCAATCCCTAGCTTCGCTCATTCTCATTTGCATGCCTCTCCACCCCAGAATCCCCGTATGTAATACGCGCTGCCTGCAGACTGCCCCCATGTCCACGGACATGTAGAGGATCTGAGCGTGACGACTGTACATTTAAATAGTATTCCCCTTTTCTCCTTTAAGGTGGGCTCTCTGGGTTTTCTTGCAGATGCCTGACAGACACATGTTATTTTGTATTTTTTGGGGGTTTTTTTTCTTCTTAGTTTACTCCTACAATCATCACATAACCTTCTACAAAGCAAGCCTTACATTCCAAAAGAACATGGCATTTCCCAAAAAAGATAAAGAAACACCATCTGCTTCAAAATAAGCTGCATTACTGGAAACAATGTTCTCGTGGCTGCAGAAAAACATACCAGCTCTTAACATGAAAGCACGCATGCCGCGATTGATGGCACACCTACAAATACTTTGATCAGGACAAAAAACAGAACTGTTGTCCCATTTTGCTCTAGGGAGTAAGCCAGAAAAAATTACTTTCGCAGTTGGAAAGATGTTAATGACTGCTTGAACCAACTGTTCCAAATCTCCCAACAAAGTAGGTGAACTCACGTAGCCCAAATGGCAAGCACCATAGTGAAAAACTACCACATGGAGACTGCTCATCGTACGCATATCTCTGCAAACTTGGAGAATTGCCGCTACATTGCAGTCAGTCGCAGCGCTCCACACCACCTCCACTCCTCTGACATTGAAATTGTTTGCCACATGCCTACATTCTGAATAGTGCTGTAAACCATGGACAAAAATATCTCCGAGCACCAACACCCTGACTGTCTCCACCTCTGCCATCTTCACTACACACACTCTCTTTCTACACAAATCAACAATGTCAACATCTGATTGGCTGATGCCTACAGTCCCCTTTCCATGCTGGATTTGCTGTAAAACCCTGTATGTGGCACGCCCTACCCGCGGACAAGCACGGTATCCGTGCGGCACTTAACTCTTAGCCAGTCCTTCTACCCTTTCCACATCACTCGCGAATCCATTCCCTCATTGGACACAGCTAAGCAGTCACACAACCATCCACCAATCACATCCAAGACCTCTACATCTAACTCCGTCATGAGAGTTCCGCACTTCAAATGTACTGTTGATCACTCTGAATACAAGTCTCATATCATTGCAAAGCACCTACTACAAAAACTACTGTGCAAGTGTCAGGGATTTCTACTTACAGCTCCATGCATACCCACATGCATGATTACAAAGTACAGGTATGCATATTTTATTCAGAGTAAATGTGCAACTCTTATGATTCCATTTAAACAAATGAATGCCACTAAATCTGCATAGCCAATACATACATACCAACGCTCCCGCTTTAATCGCGAGACTTCCGATTTTTCATTGAAAAATCACACTACTTCTTACTATCTCCTGCATAACCTATAAATACGTACCAACCCTCCCGATTTACGTGTGAAACTCGATTTTCCATTAAAAAATGTCACCATTTTTTACTGTCTTCCGCCTAAATTAATGCTACTTCCAATGCGATCGCATGAGAAAAATAAACGTTCCCGATTGCTGTGGTGACATCTCCCTCTCAGGTGCTCCCGATTTTTTGCATTCCTAATTATAATATGAAAGTATTCAAATTTTTCCCATCTACTATAATGACCTATCACGTCCAAACCTCTCTGCTATGTACAACACAGCTGAAAAAAACCAAGGGAATTTCATGAACTGAAAATTGTACTCATTTGCAGAGCAGGTTCAACTAACATACTGCAAATAACATATAAAGGCTGCACATAGTGAAATGAAATGCACGCATACACTGTGTTGAGATATGAAATGAGAATACTCCCACGAAAGTTGAAAAATGAACGTGTACATTAACATCACTACTTTAAACACACAAAATTACTAACTTCTTCCTTTTACAATTGCAGTGAAGACCACTCTCCTGAAAATCAATAGCATCTACACTGCAAACAACATATCCGAAGAAACCTGGTCATTCCACAAAAAACAGTAAGTACAGTACTACCTTTATATTCATACTGTTCCTCAAAGAGACTGTGTGGGTTATTTATGTAATTTGCGTACCAAAAAAAACATTGATTTCTGAACCATTCTGCCCACAAATCCCCATTTATTAACAGGCAGAATGGCACACAAATCCCTGTGTTTTTGGAACACAAATAACATACACAAGCCTTAGAATGTTAGTACTACAAACAAATAACTGTTTTAATTTCATACCATTACGTTTACTATTAATGCTTCTCCTCACCACTAGCTCACTTTATACTCTAATCTGAAGCACAGTGTAGTAATATACAAACAGGAAAATAGCCTTCCCAACTCATTGTACCTGCCCAATGCACATTCACACACCACCACAAACATCTTCCCCATCAAACTCATACACACATGCACAAAGCATGCATACATTGTAAAACAGACCAACCCATACCTTCTTTTTTTTCAACAGACCCCAAAGAATGCCTACCAAAAAGCAAATCCATAGAAAGGAACACAGAAATAGAGCAAATGAAAAAAAAGTGTCCGAAATAAGCATCCATCTCTACCAGAGTTTGTACAAAATGTTGAAACAAAACAGCTAATACAGTCATTTAACGAAACAAAGGAAGCTTCAACTACAGAAACTTTGCCTCCTCTATCAAAATGTGGCACGAAACAGAAAATGCTTTACAAGAATTCGGCTACCAATACTGCTAAAAATGCTCCTATAAATCCTGATATACTAGCAAGAAACCATAGTAAAAAAAAGTATTTTAGCAAAAATGTTCTGCCACAGAGTCCTTCAAAATCTAATAAGAAGAGGAGCAAAATCATCCTCAACCCTTAAAACCTACCGTAGAAAATTAATCCTACAAGCTCTCATAGACAGTGCAATCCTTCTCAAAAGGAAGTTATTTATTTTAGTGCTAAATAGGGATGAAACCACTAACAAAACTAAGTACTATACTACAAAAGAAACTTCTCAATAAACGGAATGTCAACAAAAACAACTTCTTAAATATTTGTGGAGGTGAATGGAGTCACACAACGACCACAGAACCATATTTTAATGAAGAAGCATACAAACAAAATCAAACAAACACAATTGCCATCCATAGCAGTGGACGAGGATATGAAAAAATCAATAATACCATCATGGAACAAGAAACACTGCTTACAAAAGTATCCCCAGAAAACTCAGAATTACCTCTTCAATCGACTGAACCAGACCGTCTAGTATACAAATGGCCGTGCACGTCTATGTGTAACATTCCTAACAAATCTTTCAAATCATTACGCCAGTTCCTCAATCAGTATGTGAAAGGTAAAGACAAAATGAAAATGAAAGTGCTGCAAAATATGGATACCTGTCCAGTGCGCAAATACACAGGACTACAAGGACATTCATTAGCCTGCATTTCAGGACCTATTTGCAAAAGCACCTTCCATGATATCAAAATGATATCAACACATCATTCAAATGTAAGAAATCTAGTGTATAAACTGTACTATGCTAAAAGTCCAGCTTTAGAACTAGCCTATTTAAATAACACTCTTCTGCATGGTACACCCAAATACCTACAAGAAGAAATCGACCGTATCCAGAGCAAATATTTTGGAAGTGAAAGCCACTTACAAAATGCAATAGTTTTAGAACAGACTAGCAACAATTCTGCACATGGCAACCTTCTATTACACACATACAAAAAAGAAATACAAAAATGTAAAAGTGCATCTGCTGAAGTGCCAAACCATGTGTGTGTGTTGCCGCAGAACTTTTTACAAAAGTAACACAAAAACTATAGATGTAACATGCAAAATACAAGACAATGAAGATTCCAAATGGTTTGAATTAGCTCTCTACCTTTTAGCAGAAAACAAATACGAAATAAGTGAACCCCTAATATGTTACAGTTACTGTACTACAAAACTTGACAACAACCAAACTCCCTCACGTGCTATCACAAATCATTTGGAATTATTCCCACTACCAAAACCCCTGAAACAACTCAATTTGTAAAAAAGTACACCCATTTCAAGCAATAATACGCCTTCAACCAAAAACAGCAAAATTACCTCCCTCTAAATTAATGAAAAGCATTTGTGGCAAAGTAGTTTATTTGCCATTAGATCTGACAGAAAATGTGCACACTCTAGGAGTGCAACGTCCAATAGAGAATTCTTTAATTTTCTTAGTAAATGTTGTACCAACAAAAGACAAAAAAATGTGGCAACAACCCGTGGAGTTACATAAAGTTAGACAAGCCTTGCAATATCTGAAAGACAATAATGAATATTACAAAGAAATAAATATTGAAGAAAGCTTAAGGGAAACAACTGAAATAATTTGAGTCATCAGAAAGTGGTCAATTTGAACTTCTGAATCCTGGTGCAGTATACACTCTTTTGGACCATTATACAATTCATCCATTGCACTCTAATGAAAGCATAGATGATGCACTAGAAACTTACCAAATGCGACAAACCAAAGGGTCACCAATGAGCATATGCGGACAAAGTATAGAAGCATGTGCTTTTCCACTGCTATTTCCTACTGGCAAAGGAGGAAGATACGACGATCGACCCACTCAGATAACAGCATCAGAATACCGCTCATTATGAATGTATTCTGAAGATCCCAGATTTAGACAAAATGTGGAATACCACCTACTCTTTCAAAGTGAATTGGCAACCCTATGTTACGGAGTTGCACACATACTGACATCTGGAACCCACTTTCAAAATATGTCAGCTACGCAATTAATACTAAGGGGGTAATTCATAGAATTTAGCGCACAAGTGGCGCACGTGGCTGGCGCATACTGTGCGCGTGCAAATCCCTGCCCCAGCCTCGTGCGCTAAAATCCATTTCCGCGCACAGCGTATTCATGGATTCCAGCTACCAAACCAGCCGTGGCGCACAGTGGCGCAGCGACCCTGCAGCAGCGCCAGTTACGCCCCCAAGAACGCCTCTTGCCTTGCGCAGGGTAAAGCCATCAAAATCCCCAATCCAGCACAAAGGGCTGCGCTAACCCTGTACCAGCACGGCAAACGGGGAACGGGTATCACTGGGGATCGCGGTAAGTTTCACACGCGACTGGCCCTGTGCGAGCGGGGTACATGTATTACTGGGGTGCGCGGGAAGTTTCACACGCGATTTCAGCAGGGTACGTGTATTACTGGGGATCGCGGGAAGTTTCACACGCGACTGGCCCTGTGCGAGCGGGGTACGTGTATTACGGGGGTGCGTGGGAAGTTTCACACGCGATTTCAGCAGGGTACGTGTATTACTGGGGTGCGCGGGAAGTTTCACACGCGATTGGCCCTGTGCGAGCGGGGTACGTGTATTACTGGGGTGCGCGGGAAGTTTCACACGTGATTTCAGCAGGGTACTTGTATTACTGGGGTGCGCGGGAAGTTTCACACGCGATTGGCCCTGTGCGAGCGGGGTACGTGTGTTACTGGGGTGCGCGGGAAGTTTCACACGCGATTTCAGCAGGGTATGTGTATTACTGGGGTGCGCTGGAAGTTTCACACGCGATTGGCCCTGTGCGAGCGGTGTACGTGTATTACTGGGGTGCGCAGGAAGTTTCACACGCGATTTCAGCAGGGTACGTGTATTACTGGGGTGCGCGGGAAGTTTCACACGCGATTGACCCTGTGCGAGCGGGGTACGTGTATTACTGGGGTGCGCGGGAAGTTTCACACGTGATTTCAGCAGGGTACGTGTATTACTGGGGTGCGTGGGAAGTTTCACACGCGATTGGCCCTGTGCGAGCGGGTTACGTGTATTACTGGGGTGCGCGGGAAGTTTCACACGCGATTTCAGCAGGGTACGTGTATTACTGGGGTGCGCGGGAGGTTTCACACGTGATTGGCCCTGTGCGAGCGGGGTACGTGTATTACTGGGGTGCGCGGGAAGTTTCACACGCGATTGGCCCTGTGCGAGCAAGGTACGTGTATTACTGGGGTGCGCGGGAAGTTTCACACGCGATTTCAGCAGGGTACGTGTATTACTGGGGTGCGCGGGAAGTTTCACACGCGATTTCAGCAGGATACGTATATTTCGGGGGTGCGCGGGAAGTTACACACACGATTTCAGCAGGGTACGTGTATTTTGGGGGTGCCGGGGGAAGTTTCACACGTGATTTCAGCAGGGTACGTGTATTACTGGGGTGCGCGGGAAGTTTCACACACGATTGGCCCTGTGTGAGCGGGGTACGTGTATTACTGGGGTGCGCGGGAAGTTTCACACGCGATTGGCCCTGTGCGAGCGGGGTACGTGTATTACTGGGGTGCGCGGGAAGTTTCACACGCGATTTCAGCAGGGTACGTGTATTACTGGGGTGCGCGGGAAGTTTCACACGCGATTTCAGCAGGTTACGTGTATTTCGGGGGTGCGCGGGAAGTTACACACGTGATTTCAGCAGGGTACGTGTATTTCGCGGGTGCCGGGGGAAGTTTCACACGCGATTTCAGCAGGGTACGTGTATTACTGGGGTGCGCAGGAAGTTTCACACGCGATTGGCCCTGTGCGAGCAAGGTACGTGTATTACTGGGGTGCGCGGGAAGTTTCACACGCGATTTCAGCAGGGTACGTGTATTACTGGGGTGCGCGGGAAGTTTCACACGCGATTTCAGCAGGATACGTATATTTCGGGGGTGCGCGGGAAGTTACACACACGATTTCAGCAGGGTACGTGTATTTTGGGGGTGCCGGGGGAAGTTTCACACGTGATTTCAGCAGGGTACGTGTATTACTGGGGTGCGCGGGAAGTTTCACACACGATTGGCCCTGTGTGAGCGGGGTACGTGTATTACTGGGGTGCGCGGGAAGTTTCACACGCGATTGGCCCTGTGCGAGCGGGGTACGTGTATTACTGGGGTGCGCGGGAAGTTTCACACGCGATTTCAGCAGGGTACGTGTATTACTGGGGTGCGCGGGAAGTTTCACACGCGATTTCAGCAGGTTACGTGTATTTCGGGGGTGCGCGGGAAGTTACACACGTGATTTCAGCAGGGTACTTGTATTTCGCGGGTGCCGGGGGAAGTTTCACACGCGATTTCAGCAGGGTACGTGTATTACTGGGGTGCGCAGGAAGTTTCACACGCGATTGGCCCTGTGCGAGCGGGGTACGTGTATTACTGGGGTGCGCGGGAAGTTTCACACGCGATTTCAGCAGGGTACGTGTATTACTGGGGTGCGCAGGAAGTTTCACACGCGATTTCAGCAGGGTACGTGTATTTCGGGGGTGCGCGGGAAGTTACACACGCGATTTCAGCCGGGTACGTGTATTACTGGGGTGCGCGGGAAGTTTCACACGCGATTTCAGCAGGGTACGTGTATTTCGGGGGTGCGCGGGAAGTTACACACGCGATTTCAGCAGGGTACGTGTATTTCGGGGGTGCCGGGGGAAGTTTCACACGCGATTTCAGCAGGGTACGTGTATTACTGGGGTGCGTGGGAAGTTTCACACGCGATTGGCCCTGTGCGAGCGGGGTACGTGTATTACTGGGGTGCGCGGGAAGTTTCACACACGATTTCAGCAGGGTACGTTGTGTATTACTGGGGTGCGCAGGAAGTTTCACACGCGATTTCAGCAGGGTAGGTGTATTTGGGGGGTGCGCGGGAAGTTACACACGCGATTTCAGCAGGGTACGTGTATTTCGGGGGTGACGGGGAGTCCTGCACGTGATTTAGCAGTGTGGGTCCTCCCAGGTTTTCCATGTACACCCTCCACGGCCTCTGCAGGCAGCCCACACCACAGGGGACTACCCTGCACCCCTGGTCATGTCCCGCAGGCAGCCCACCCAACATGGGCATGCCCCCCACAAAGGCACATGTCTCCTTGCACTACTGATCACCAACTCATGTCCCCTTGCACCCCCACCCCCCAGCATTGCGGGGCACCTGCACGCAGTTCCCCACGCATGTCCCACTCATGTCCCCCTGCACCCCCACCCCCCAGCATTGCGGGGCACCTGCCAGCAGGCCCCCACTCATGTCCCACTCATGTCCCCCTGCACCCCCACCCCCCAGCATTGCGGGGCACTGCCAGCAGGCCCCCACTCATGTCCCACTCATGTCCCCCTGCACCCCCACCCCCCAGCAGTGCGGGGCACCTGCCAGCAGGCCCCCACTCATGTCCCCCTGCACCCTCACCCCCCAGCATTGCGGGGCACTGCCAGCAGGCCCCCACTCATGTCCCACTCATGTCCCCCAGCAGCCCCACCCCCCAGCAGTGCGGGGCACCTGCCAGCAGGCCCCCACTCATGTCCCACTCATGTCCCCCTGCACCCCCACCCCCCAGCAGTGCGGGGCACCTGCCAGCAGGCCCCCACTCATGTCCCCCTGCACCCCCACCCCCCAGCATTGCGGGGCACCTGCCAGAAGGTCCCCACTCATGTCCAACTCATGTCCCCCTGCACCCCCACCCCCCAGCAGTGCGGGCCACCTGCCAGCAGGCCCCCACTCATGTCCCACACATGTCCCCCTGCACCCCCACCCCCCAGCAGTGCGGGGCACCTGCCAGCAGGCCCCCACTCATGTCCCACTCATGTCCCCCTGCACCCCCACCCCCCAGCAGTACGGGGCACCTGCCAGCAGGCCCCCACTCATGTCCCACTCATGTCCCCCTGCACCCCCACGCCCCAGCAGTGCGGGGCACCTGCCCGCAGGCCCTGACACATGTCCCCCAGCCAACACGTCATCACAATCTAGATCCCTGGCCCTTATGGGCAGCCTCCACATGCCAAACACCTACCCAAGTATTGCATCCACCCACTTAGAAATGCCAATTACATGATACAACCCCAATGGCAAGTATGTAAATGAACACATGTCCCTCACATACACACAATGGGTGTAAGTGAATGTCAAAACCCATATCATGATATGCATGAAACCAATGAGATGATACTACACATTGAAGTTTGATGAAAAAAATGTATTAAAAGCAACATAAATGGAATTAAAAATAAACAAACGACAATGGGAATTAAAAACCAAAAGCAGCATGTCCGTAAAATAATGAAAAACCATAAATCATAATCCAAAGGAAAGGTGTCCAAAGTCACAGTTCAAAAAAGTAAATCCAAGGGAAAAACAAAACCGAAAACCATTGCTCCATGGGTAAATCCCAAAAAAAAAATATACTCCAACAGTCAACTATATACAGATAAACAATCCAGGGTCCATGATCCCAACTGAAGAAATGAAACCTATCTAAAAATACTACCTAATAAAAAAACTATATACAAAAATGTGGTCCATTGTCCAAAAGGTCCAAAATAAATAAAAAAGCAAAGGAAACCTAACACTAACTACATAACTATTTACAAGGGCAGCGGGCTAGTCCGACGGCTCACTGGTTGATGTCATGGGCCAGGGCATCATCGAACTCCTGTTCAATGGCTTGGAGGCGGGCATGTTCCCTGGCCCAGAGGTCTCGCAGGGATAATGCAGTGTCCAGCTCCAACTCCCTGCGAATACCCTCGAGGCACTCAGCCCGCCTCAGCGCCCTCCGCATGGAGTTCTCCGTCCTGACCATTGTGAGCCGTTCCTCCTCTGCCCGCTGCCGCTGCGCACCTATCTGCTGGCCCAACCGCTCCCACACGGAAGACACTCCCATTCCAGGGTTCTCCTGCCCTCCGGCCGATGCCTGCCCCCCTGATGTTGATGGCCACGAGCCATGATGCCTCCCACGTCGAGCCTGCCGCTGCCTCCAACGCAACTGCCTGTGCCAGCACGACGGCATCCAGGCTGATGGAATCCACCGACGCCGTCGTGCACGTGCCCTGCCCGATGAGGCTGATACATCCTCCATCTGCTGGGGTCCAGTTGCTAGTGTGTCCACCCCTGCTGGACCTCTGACTCCCGACTGAGGCAGGGATGGGATCCCCACCGAGTTGGCTGCATTGGTCGGGCAGGTCTACAGGGGGCCCTGGTGGCATCTGGTCCAGAAGACGGCATGGAGAACGACTGGCGCATAGCCTCCACAGAGGAGAGGGTCGCCAGAGTGGCCGACACATGTACGAAACCCCCGGGAAGCACGCACGTCTTCACGAATGACACCCGTGCGCAACGCGACACCAATCAGGACCTTCTCCATACGGCCAGGGGATCCCTCATCCGCAGATGGAGGGGAGTTAGATGACATGGACATCCCCCACACCTGCGGACGGGCCCGGGATGGGGCATCCCTGCTGGTGCATGGTGGTGCAGTCACAGTGTCAGGGACAGTGACATGCACAGGCCCCTCCACGGCGACCTGTGCTGCCTCCTGCCCCTGCCCCTGGACTGCACCACTTGCACCAGCAGGGATGCCCCCACCAGGGCCCATGTGCGGCTCAGTAGCGGCCTCCTCCTCCTCTGTGGAAACCACCAACCTGGATGGCTCCACCCCGTCTTCCGCCGTTGCAAGCCCCTGTGGATGCTCACCCACCCCTTCCGCTGCAGCCGTGGGGGCATCCCCGCCGCTTTGCTCCACAGCGCTGTCTCCGCCTTCTTCTTCACTTTGCGCTGTGTAGAGGGAGACATAGAACACAAGCATCAGGGTACTGTACAATGGTTCCCTAGACAGGAAGCAATAGCAGATGAGTCGCACTGTCAAAGATCACTTCCATCATGTCCCTCCACAACACATGGGTCAGTGCAGGCAAAACACATGCAGTAACAGGCATGGCGCATGCTATGGACATTAGCAAACATGCCCAAGGGACTCTTGAAACATACAATGTTGTTTTGGAACTCACATGCATCATGGGTCATGCCTATCACATGAACACACTTCACCGTACTTTCATCCATCTGGACTTGTACACCCCAGACACAGTGGATGCAAGGTTAACTAGGCTACATAAGTGATTCTGAACATTGTCACAGACATGTGTCATGCATCCATGGCATTCACAAGTCACAGACACGCAGGTCAGACACACAGACATGGACACCATACATGTACATGGCATCAGCACCCATCCCTCACCCCCACCCATGTCCAGGAACAGAGACTGGCATGCTCTCATGTGTCCATTCCGCATAGGGCTCCCCATGTTGCATTTAAACACATACACTAACCGTGTGCTTCACACATTACTGGTCTCACATGCATGACCATGATGTCCCTGCACACACACACGCGTACATGGCCTATGTCACACATACAGGCAAGTATCAGACAACCAGCACACTGCAACATGCCCTGTCTCACACAGCAATGCTTGGCCACTTACCGCTCGACTCCAGACGGGTCTGCCTCTCAAGGATCTGGGCATGGAGCGCTGGGCGTACGCGTTCCAGGACCCTCATCTGGATGGTACTCATGCTGCCCCGGCCCCCCTCCACGAGGCACCCGGCCTTTATGAGGGTCCTTGACCTCAAGTCCTCCCAGCGCTTCTTAACTTGCTTGATGTTGTGGGTTGCCACCCTCTCCGCGTTGATGGCAACCACAAAGTCGTCCCAGATCCTGTCCCGTCCTTCCTTGTCGGCGCGTGATGATCCGAAGAGGGCATCATAATGCCCCAGGACAAGCTCCACCAGGACACCAACTTCCTTCTGACTGAAGCTGGTGGCCCTCTGCCCCTCTGGCTGGGGGTCGCCAGTGGTCTCAGATGGTGTTTCCCCGACATGGCGACCCCCGAGGCAGGCGTGGGTGGGCAACTGGGTCCTGGGGCTGGGCTGTGGAGCGATGGTATCCCAGTCGGGAGTCTTCTGTTCCAGCAGGGGTGGACACAGCAACTGGACCCCTGCAGATGGCTGATGTGCAGGCACCAAATGGCAGGGCACGAGGGCAGCAGGCAGTCAGGCAGCAGCAGATGAGAGGTGGGAGCGTGCTCAGGGCTCTGGGGGGCAGTGATTCGGCCTTTTGGGCAGGAGCGTGGTCTTCCGTGTGTTTTCGCGTGGCCAGCTTGATATGGAGTGATTTGGCACGTGAAAAAATTGCACGTCAGCGTGTAATTCGAGGAAAGGCCCTTCATACGCATACGCGATTTCATTGGACCAAAGGCTCTTCAAGCGTAAGCGCCTCTGTGACGTGACGCGCGCGGGCGTGCACGGGCGTTTCAGCGCACCTGAAAAACTGCACGTCCGCGTGGGAATGCGTGTAATCCGAGGAAAGGGCCCATGCGCGTAAGTGACGTGATGCGCGCGGGCGTTTCCCTCAGCACGGGTTAAAGGTGAGCGGGGGCAGCAGTTCGCTGTACGTGCCTTTCGTGGAGACCGACGTGTGTTGCTGCTTCCTGTTTCGCGCGCCATCACAACTTCACAGCTATCAAGGACGTATCTCTTCTTTTGGCGGAGGTATTGGCTACGTGTGTTTTTCTGCATCGCGCTAGTCAGACGGTGAGTCACACACGCTATTTTTCCCACTGCGGGTGCCCCTGTGTATCGCACCCATTTTCAAGGTCATAGTAGCCTGCGTGTCCCACGCGTAAGCGTTATTCGTGTTACTGGGTGCCACCGCGTACTGCGGGAGGTTGATTCCACGCACGTAGGCTGCATGGTTGCGTGCACGGTTTTACTGCAGTTTTGGGGTGCCTGAGCGTTGCGTGACCCGTCACTACATCACCGGGGTCACATACAGCCTTGCAGGTGCAGGGGGGCTGTTAACATCTTGCTTCCCACCCTCTTCACCCCAATTGCCCAGGTCAATTGTGGTGTACACCTCCCATTGGCACTACTCCATCTGTGCCGCCACTACTACATCTGTGCCATGGTTGGGAGGACACCAAAGGTGAGGGGCGCCTCAGCTGGGCATACTCCTCGTGGCGGGCGTGGTCGGGGACGTGGCCGTGGTGACCAGGGAGTAGGGGTACTCCAGGGTGTCCAGTGCGGCCACAGAGGGGGAAGAGGCAGGGGTGCGTCACTTGAGCACAATGTTGTGTCATGTGTTGGTGCAGTCATGCCACCACCCCCTGTGGTTCCGGGGGATGCAGCTTCTGCATCTGGCACTGGCACCCGTGTGACCCGGCAGTCTGTTCCATCGACTGCCACGGGCCCAAGGGTAGTGGCAGCTGCAGGTGCAGCTGTGGACACCGCCACCCAGGCTCAGGGTCTGCCAGCGCAGGCTGCGTTGGCACTTGAGGAGCCCTTGGTAGATTCCCAACAGGCCAGGAGGGAAACCATAGGGGCACGCAGGGCTGCTCTGACCGAGACACGTGTCCCTGGGGCAGTTATGTCATCTGCTGCCCCAAACAGCCGGGTGTTGGCAAGTGCAGGGGAAGATGCACCCAACAACACCCCGGTTGTGAGTCTGCCAACCAGGACCGTTGCGGTCAATGACCCTGCCACAGCGGATGTTGCTGCACAGGGTCCATTAGAGGGCACCCAGATGCCACTGACACAAGTCAGGCCTTTGGTCGTCCCTCCACCTGCCACTCCCTTGGCTCAATCCACCGAACCCACTGGCCATACTGGTCAGGGTGGCATTAGCCAGCCAGGGTCTGCGCCACAGTCCAAGAGGAGGAAGGTTGCACCTGCAGCACAGGTTGGGACCCCACACACAGCCACAACCTCCTGCATGTCGAGGAAGAAGCCTTTCTTCAAGCAGGAACTGGACTTCCTCGTGGACTACGTGCGGGGCCACAGCCGTGACATGGTAGTGGGTGCCAATAGTCAGACTACGGCTGCCCACCGTGACACCCACTGGAAGCATGTTGCGGAACATGTCAGTTCATTCGGCCATGAGGTGCGCACGGCGCAAGAGTGCAAAAAGCGTTGGAATGACCTCAAACGCAGCGCTAAGGCTAAGCGTGCCTAAAATTACAACTTGACTCTGGTGACTGGCGGTGGGCCTGCACCAGAGGAGGAAGAGCTCACTCCGCATGAGTCACTCGTTGCGGAGTTCATCCCACCTGAATTGGTCGAAGGAGTGGGAGAGATGCTGGACTTTGATGCCCAGTCCAGTGAGTGTTGATGTGTGTTTGTTGAGGACGTGTGCGTTTTACTTGTGGGATGTGTTGTGCATGATTGCCACTACATGTGACGTGTACATGGTTCTGATGTGTAAGTAATGCAATGCTTCCGTGATGCATGTCTGCTCTGCTGGATGCTGGACATGTGGAGCAGACGGGGACTGTCCGCATCACCACTATTGCACCCTACTCACATGCTGGTTACAAGTATACGCCTCCGGTCCATGTTCCAGCTCACTGGGCCTTCTGCATGTGGCGTGGGGTGACCTTCCTCTCAGCCCAGGCACAATGTCATTGCATGACTGACGTGCATGTGTCCTCTGCCTGCATGCGGGTACTCCATGTAGGCATGCTCCCTTGCCCCTCCTCCGCCACGCTGCACCCCAGTTCCACCTTTGCACTGGTCTGCTTCAATCTTGCCATTGTGTACTTTCCTGTTCATGCGTCCTGTGTACATGCTAACTTCCAGCGTACAATCTGCCAGACATATGCTGTGTGGTACAGCCTTAGCACTTGATGCAGGGTATCTCACTTGTACTGTGCATAGGTCAGATGTCCCGCATGCCCCTATGTGTCCTTGACTGGATGATCACTGTAATACAAGTCCTGGGTGACATACATTGCATGGCATCTCATCAGCCTTCCCATGTCAACTGTGGCTCAGTACTGCGTTGCACACATGTTTAGGGCCTCAGCCTGTTTAATGGCCAATGACTCTGTCCGACTGTTGTAGTGTCTTCTTCACACGTGGGCGGCCTACAGAGTTTTCATCATGTGTCCTGCTTACTGTCCCATCATCATTTGCAGTGTTGTCACTTGAATCACATTAAGCTGTTGATGCCAGTCAACACTGCTTGTCAATACACAGGTCTATGGTCAGCCTTTTGATGCCATGCTAGGGATCCCTGCTTTTGTACTTGGGTGGAGGGGTGCTTTGCTTGTAGATATGCTACCCATTGAATGCACAGTGCACGTGATGCCTGAATTTGACCTTGCACTGCCTTCACATTTCCTGACACACACCATGGAGTCCTTGTACATGTAGGTAGTGAGTGACATACACATTTTCTGCACTGCATAGACCCACTTCTATGCAAACTGCCACCTTTCAACAGGTCTGATCACAGAAGCAATTCAAAGTGGACCCAGCATGCATGCCAGGTTCTATGTTGTGTGTCACATGTCTGCCTGATGTGTTTGTTGTGTGTGTGTGTGTGTGTTGTGTGCTTCTGACATGTGTAGTGACCTTTTTTCTCTCTATTTTTCAGGTGATGACGCAATGGAGTTGGAGGATGGTGTTGTCATGCCAGACATAGGGTTGTTACCACTACATCAACCCGGAACAAGTGGGGGTCGTGGGGTGGTAGGCCACGAAAACCCCCAAGTGCTACAATCCATCTTGTCTCTGGCTGTCTATGAGTCCAGCCCTGATGACGACTCTGACGTCCATGTCGAGTTGGATGAGCATCAAGTCCATGTGTCAAGGGTGAGTGATTCTGATGTGGACACTCCTCTGTCCGCGACACCTGCACTGAGGGATCAGACAGTCTTGGTTCCTCTGCCCGTGGTGGATCGGGACGCAGGGTCACCCTCCACACCAGTCACTGATGTGCCTGGGACATCACGTTGACAGGGGCATGTAGTCGTGCAGCCGCGGGCGGTGCCAACACAGCGAGGACACCCAGTCCTTGGGTCCCGCAGGGGTCAAGCCCAGCAACGCGGTCGCCGCGCGCAACCGCAGTATACTGAGTGGGAGCAAGACATGACTGCCAATTCAGAACGGCAGGGGGCAGCAATGGAGAACATCGCTGAGAGCATGGAGCGTGTGGCCCGATCTGTGCTCCCCCTGCTAGACAGGTGCTTCTCCAGCAGCAGGCGGCACGGTCCACGGCCCGCTCGCTCAGGCTGAAATGTCGTCTCTGCGTAAAGCAATTGCTGCTCACGCAGAGGCGCACATGGATGCCCTGAGGGAGGAGTATGCTTCCCTCAAATCCACTCTGTGTGTCCTTATGATGTCCCACCGGCAGCGGGCAGAGGAGAGGTTTGCACAGCTTGAGCGTACCATCTCGGCTGAGCTACAGGCTTGCCGGGAGGTGCAGCGGTTGTCCAGCCAGGCCTTGCAGGAGGAACTCCGTGTTACACGTGCTACCTTGCAAGAGGAAGCACATGTATCACGTGAGGTTCTGCATGCAGACCTACGTCACATCGCCACACAGAACCAGGCTCACCCGTCCGGCAGACTTGCTGCCGTCGAGGGGCAAGCTGCGGCTAGGCGTGGCCAGGCTACTGTGCCACGTCCTCCTTTCCAGGATGAGCCAGACTCGGACGACCATCTATCTCCCACATAGGTCGGGCTGTGCAGGCGTTGAGCCCATGGAGGTTTTTTTTTTGGCTCAGCATCATCGCATGTGGGTGTTAAGCAGCACCCTGTACCTCCCCCTTCCTGGGTGCCTCCCCTCCCCCCCGGGTCGCATGTGGCCATTTTTGATTTTTCTTTTAGTTTAGTTAGTTAAGTTTCTGTTTGATAGTTAGTTTAATTAGGTAATGTAGGTTTTTCATAGTTAGTGTAATTAGTTAATATAGTTTAAAATTGCTTGTCTATTGTGCTTTCATGTGACGGTGCAGTGCTTTGTGGCTTTCGAAAGCATCCACGGTCTGTTCCAGCTGGGCCCTTCAGGCTTGTCTTGTGTATGTGTTTGCTGCTTGGGGTCCTTGACTCACATATGCCACTCCTGCCTCCCTTATCCATGGGCTCGCAAGGATGGTTCGGTGTAACAGCCTATTACACAAGGGCTTTGGACTGTCATATCTGTGGCATGTCTGGTGCTCTGTAACTTGTGTTAACACCCCTAGTGGGGATGATTGCGGTGTTATTGACCACTGTTCTGCTTTTGCTAGATGGGGTGTTTCATGATTAATGTGTACATTCATTGCTATGCATTGTGTAGTATGTTTCTTATCTTTACTGTACACGTGCTTGTTGCAATTCATGCCGTAGATAGTGTGTTCCACACTTTGGATGTGAAAGACGGACTGATGGTGTGATTTCTGATGTACGTCTCTGACATGGTCCAGTAATGAGATGCCTGCAGAGACACACACAGATGACTTTAAAGCATTAATCATGTGTTTCATGCCCTTTCTGCAGGGGGATGAGCCTCCAGACCACCTTTGCCAGCAGACATGGCCCAGTGGACGTCTGGATTCTGGACACGTTTGTTGGTGCCCACATGCACATGTGTGCGCAAGCAGAGGCACAGGGATTGCAGAACTGCTGACGTGTTCCAAGGAACTCCAGGCAAGGTGAGCAGCACAGGGGGGCCACAACACAGCAAAGCTTCCACCAGGCCAGTTGCGCATGCAGGCTTAGTATCAGCACTGAGGGTGAGCTTGGACGAATATTGGTGTTGAAGCACACAATACAGCTCAGATGTGTTGGTGGACTGATGGCTGTTCATTGTAAGGTTGTCTGGGGCACCTGCAGGGGCAGTGGCACATACCCTCCGGTACACCAAGGTCCATTGAGGCACTTGTATCACCCATGTAGCCTTCCGAGACATGGAAAGGAGCAGCTCACAGGGACATACAGCAAGGGACATACTCGGAGGCAGTGCATTTAATTTCCTTGTACATTTTGAAACATGCACTGCCTACTTTGTTTCGGTCATGGTGGAACACGACTTGTTCTGAAGTCATGCCTTGTTATATGGGTCTGTCTGCTTACCCAGGGAACATTGCATGTTGTGTGAATTGTGACACATTGGTGTTCCATTTGCCACGCACCCACCGGCGGCTGACTTACTGCATTGACTGTGTATGACCCATCACAGGGGTAATGTTACATATGGGTACGAAGCATCCACACCAGATTGTCTGTTTGTAGAGTAGTGTGTTGCTATGGGGCATATTTGGTGGTGTGTTTTTGTGTTATGGGCACACACAGATTATTAACTGTGGCTCTCTTTGCAGCATTGAAGTGCTCCTGTAACCGGACCTGAGAGTGCGCAGGCAGGAGGCCAGCATTCAAAACCAGAGCTAAGTGTCTTGTTGTTTTTCTTTCAAACTGTTCTGCATATGCTTGCTGGGGGGTGCACTAATGCATGGATGAATGTGTAATTCAATTTGGTATGTTTTTATTTCCCTAATCACCCAGAGTCCTATCCAATTCTAAACCCTGTACCCTCTACCCGGTGTTCCTGCTTCCCGTACCTATCCAACCAACGTTCCCTAACCCTCTTTCCCCGCTGGGGTTGCGGATGCCTGTGTAAGCCCCAAGCTTGCAGGCGCCGAAACCCTAGAGGGGGTGGTTGGTTCGTGCCACTCCTAAGCCTGGACTCCGGAAGGCCCTGACAATGATGTACAAGTTTGTTAGGATTGTGTATGTGTTCATGCAGGTAGTACATTTTCGTGCATTCCCTACTTTCACGTGTCATTCCTCCTCCCCTCTCCTGCCACTCATTCCAGTTATCCAGTGTGCCAACACCTGTCCCGACTGCATATCCCTGACCCTCCTTCCCCACCAAGGTCTCAGAGGCCTGTGTGAGTTTGACCTTGCAGGCACCCGGGCCACGCTGGGGGTGGTTGGTTCGTGCCACTCCTGCACCTGTACACGGGTGCTGTGACAGTACACATCCGTTCGTGGTGCATCATTCTATGTTATGTACCACACATGGTTCACATCCTGTTGTGACATTGTTTTACTGTGCTACCTTGGTTGTTACATCATTGTGGTAGTACTTGGCCTTTGTGAGGTACTGCTACTTCAAGTCATCTACTGGAGGCTGTTCTGGTTCGTTTTTCTGCCTTGGATTTTGTGTTTTTGCAAATGAAGGTGGACTCTGAGGGTGCAGGCACCTTTTTACACACAAGGTGGGAGATGGTGACGAAGGGGAAGGGTGATCCTGTGGCCAGGTGAAATTGAGGGTCGAAGGCTCCATGACCCAGGTGCAGTTGTTCAGTGGGTCATGGTGATTTGTGAGGGAGGGGGGGTGTTTTGTTGTTGATAGTTGCCTTGCCCTGCAGTGTGATGGGAACCCTGACATTGTAATTGTGGTATCCTATGTACATGATGTGTTCTGCTGATCAATGCCTGTTCATGTGTTGTGTTTACCTTTCAGGTGTGAGGGGATAGTTGTGGTTTGACATGCTGGGGTGTACACATGGTGAATGTTCACATGTTATGTGTAGAGGACACTGATGATCACTTGATTGCACATGCATATGTTGAGTGCATGTCCTTACTGACCCACACACTCGCACTATGATGCACTACATGTACAACCACCCTTGTATATCCACGTGTACACTCTTTTTGCCTTCTGGTGCCCACTGTGTCCCTGCAGCACATGTTCTGTGACCAATTATGGATCCTGTACATGCCTAATTTGCTTTTTGATGTGGTTTCTCGCTTAGATGTGATGCTCAGGGTGTGCATCACACACAATAGCTGTTCACTGTGCTGTGCGCTGAGCAGTGTGTTGCAGGAGTTGGACACAGCACACAGAAGCTGCAGTGTTGATTTTGCAATGCACAATGTGCATGTAGACAGGCATTCATTGTTATGTTACGGGTACAACTTTTGTAATGCATTTGGGAATGACTTATTTTGGGTGGGAGGGTGTTGGTCAGTCATTTCATCTGATTCCATGTCAGGCATCATTGTCTGATGCCAATGTACATTTTTGACATGGCAATGTGTACCTTATTGGTACTGTTTTGGTGTATGGCTATTGCTTGCCATGTCATGTTGTGGTTTGCGAGGGTTTGAGTGACATAACAGTGATGGTCATGGCCTGTTTTGCAGATGTGTGTGATTCACACCTTGCATGTCAGGGTCAGCCGCTTCTCGAAGCAACGAGCTGGGGGTAGATCTCTCTCCACGGCAGGGGCCTCCCTCTGGAACAGCCTTCCTGCCTCCCTGGAACTTTAGGAGAACCATCTCCGGTTCCGGAAGCACCTCAAAACCTTCCTCTTTGCCTCTGCTTTCTCTCTCCCTCTCCCTTGCTAAATTCTTCACTGAAACTGCACTGAATCTGCAACTGGGCCACTCTCACCAACCTCGGTCCCTGGCCCAGCCACTCTCCACTTGCACTGCCTCCCTGGCAACCCCTGCACTGCGGGACTGTCTCTCTATCCCTACAGCCCCCCCTTCCCAGCACTTGTCTGCACTTACCTTTGCAGTTGCCACCAGCTGGCCTATTTATTTGTTTTTTATTCTACTTACCCTGTACTGCACTCCCCCCCTCCCCTTCCCCTTGCACTTTTCCCTTCCCCCTACCCCGGCACTTGCGCAATCTAAATGACACCTGGCCTAGTAGGATCGTTGTCTGTCTTCCCTTGTTCCCCCCTCCCTGCCTCGTTGCACCTTGAAACACTTGTGTATAGGCACGTTATAAATGCCATATCATGTCATGTCATATGTCATATGGGTGCCTTTTGGTCACACAGGATAGCTTGTGTTTAAGTAGCTAGGGATGCAGACAATGTGGCACTTCCATGGCAACAATCTCAGGGTGGTAAGGTTGTGACAGTTGACTGTCTCTTTGTCATCATCGATTGCCACCTGGTATGTGCCAGGCCTGTGTGCACTCCGCAGGGGTGGGAGTTTAGGTGAAAAATGTGGTCACAAGCTGGGTTCGGGCTTCCTTGCCACGTGCCCTGTCCCCTCCCATGGGCAGCGCCTGTGCCTGTGGTTGGGGATGTGGGAGCACCACCATGTCCGCCGGTACGCCCTGCCGTGTTGCAACATTGTGCAGGACACATGCTGCCACAATGATCCTGCACACTACTGGGGGTGCATAGAGTAGCTGCCCGCCAGAGCGGTCAAGGGAGCGGAAACGTGACTTGAGCACTCCGAATGTGCGCTCCACTATGGCCCTGGTTGCAATATGGGCGGCGTTGTATCTTACCTGGGGTGGTGTGGTGGGGTTCCGGATTGGCGTCATCATGTGGTTGCTCAGAGGTTAGGCACCGTCCCCTGGGGAGGTGTAAATGGTTGTGATTATTGGGGTTTGTGTATTTGTGTGGGTGTGTGTGACATGCATGCATGTGCAAGGGCATTTGTACTCACCTAGGAGCCATGTGTCGCCATGCTGCCCAGCTTCCAGGGCCCGGCTCAGGGCGGACATTCTGTATATGAAACTGTCATGGGCGGAGCCAGGGTAGTTTGCATAGTCAGAGGTGATGATTCCCTTGGCATCGCATACCACCTGTACATTGATGGAATGCCAGTGCTTGCGGTTTCGGTAGATGTGCTCAGTGGCCCTAGGTGGACGTAGGGCCACATGGGTACAATCTATGGCACCGAGCACTTTGGGGAAGTGTGCCACCCTGTAAAAATCCAGGACAACGGCCTGCCTTTCTGCGGGTGTTCTGGGCATGTATATGTGCCTGCGGACTGAGGGGCGCGTTGTCATGATTGCCAGTACCTGGTGTAGGCAGCGTGACTCCGTGGCCTGTGAGACCCCCCCCACTATGGCAGTAGTCCGCTGAAATGACCCAGTGGCCAAGAAATGCAGGACATTGAGCACCTTCTCCAAGGGGCTCAATGCTTGGGAGCAAAGGGTGGGGGATGTAAGGTCATCTTCCCACTTGCTTACCAGGTCTAGGATGATATGGGGTGGAAACCTATACCTGCCGTAGACCTGGTCGTCAGGCATCCCAAAAAGGCTTGTCCGTGGTGCGAAAATGCGTGCCCTGGCTATTCTCCTCCTCCTGCGGTGTCCCACGATCAGTGCTGCGACAAATGGGGCATTCATCGTAGCTGTATATACGTGTTTGTTGTTAGCGCGCACTTTTATACTGTGCGCGGGGACGCTTCCGCCTGCCTTCGTGTGGCGGACGCGTTGACGCCTGTGTGCGTCTTTTGCCGTGCGTGGGTTTCCCGTATTTGAATCCATGAATACGGGTTGTTCGCGTGCGTGTGGGCGTCAGGTGTAGTTCCCTGCAGTACTTCCCCAGTTACGCCTTATTTTTCACGCGTTATTCCCCATTCCGCGTGTTACGCCCACTGTTCCGCCCACTTTGGTTGTGTGCGCCGCGCTATGTGCGCTTTTGCTGTGCGCGTAGCGCACGCCGTTTGGTGGAGTGTGTGCCCGCGTGCGCCATGCAAGGATTTGGTGCACGGACAGCGGGAAACACGCGTAGCGTCTTCCTTGAATCGCACGCGTGCGCTGGGTTTATCACGCTTGCGCCACCTTGCGCCTGCTTGCGCTGGGATTTTCGGCGCACGTTTGCTCCATGAATCGACCCCAAAAAGTGCAAGAAAAAGATGAGGTTTTACAATCAAGCATAACAAATCTGTTTGCAAACATGCGTGGTACGAAAGAATACTGGTTCCGACGGCACAGAGATGTACGTTGTATCATCAGAAACCTTGGACCACCCACTTGGTTTGTTACATTAAGTTGTGCAGAATATGCATGGGAAGATTTACATGATTTCCTATGCTTATCAAACAACAACAAAACCAACATAGATATACTAACACCTGGAGAACTTTGCTCTCTAGATCCTGTTAATGTTTCAAGATATTTCCACCATCGTTTCATTGCTATGCTACACTTTATTTGTAATAAAACTGTTCCTCCCCTCGGAGAAGTGCAACACTTCTTTTGGAGAAAAGAATACCAAACAAAAGGAGCACCATATATCCACATGCGTTTATGGATTAAAGGTGCACCTAAATTTGTTCAGGACAGTGATGCCACTGTTTTGCAGTTCATCCAAAAATATGTCACTTGTGAAATCCCTTCACAAAGGACACATAGTGACCTTCATGGACAGATTGTACAATTTCAAAGACACAAATGTGGAAAATATTGTCGTCGCAAAAACAAAAGCAAAGGGAAATACTACACCAAATGCCGCTTTGGTTCCCCTAGACCAGTTACAGAAATAGGTGAAGTGAACAACATCATGTCTTCAGTTCGACATAGTGTTAAAGGTAAATCACCTAAGAACATGTATTACATAAAAAGAACAGAAGAATCAAAATATATCAATGATTACAATGCAATCATTGCCCTCTTATGGAATGCAAACATAGATATGCAGTACATTGCAGACAATTCCACTGCAGTTGCACGATATGTTACAGCCTACTTAACAAAAGCAGAAAGATCAGAGCTTCAAGACCTCTGGAATGACCTATCATCAGACAAAACACTATCTCAGAAATTGTACAGCCTAGGCATAAAAATGCTCTCTCATAGAGAATGTGGCACCTATGAAGCTGCAGATCGTTTAACCGGTACTGCTTTGTATGGAAAATCTGAAAATATAGTATGGGTAAGTCTTGGTCCTGCTAAATCTAGAAAAAGAGTTTGCAAATTATATGAGGACATAGAAATAATTGCCAAAAATTATCCCAACAGCCAAGACCCAAAACCCGATGAAAGAAAAGGTAGATTCAGAGTGACAGATTGTGAAGGCAGCTTAGTGAAACTTACCAAACGAAACTTAATTAATCATGTCAAATTGTCATTAAAAACTCCTCAACAGAAAGACCTATATTACATGTCCCTGCTACAACTTTTTGAACCATGGAGAAAAGAGGAAGAGATACGAGATAACTATGACTGCTATGAAGACGCTTTCAAAACAAATGAAAGCGCTATCACCGATGTGAACTTTACGCAGTACAAAACAATGTTGCACAATGAACAGCAACACGAAGAAGAACTCCAGGCCCAACTAGATAAGGACACTTCTGACAGTAGTCAACCTTCTGTAACAGGAGGTCAAGAACCTCTAGGGCAGCCACTAATAACAAATGAGGCAGAATTAGCTATGACAGAAGTGGAAAACACCATGTGTCACTAAGAACAAGATATAGAACACTTAACTGTGCTACAATCAAAACTTAACAAAGATCAGCGCACCATTTTTGAAGAAGTAACAAAAGAAATTGCACATGGTGTACAACACGAAAATAAAGAATGTACCTGCCAAAATTACAAACATATACTGCTGTACGTCAGTGGTGAAGCTGGTTCAGGAAAAACATTCTTAATCAAAATTATCAGCAAGTTCCTTCAACAATTGACAAATAACAAACTGTCAGCTGTTGTAACTGCCCCCACAGGTTTAGCTGCCTACAACAAAGGCAGTGTCACTTTACACCGATTACTACTCCTTCCAGTAGAACACCAAAACAAATTAGACTATTACAAACTTTCTGCAGAAGCTGCAATGAAACTACGCAGAGTATTGAAACAAATAAAAATGCTATTAATAGAAGAAGTGAGCATGGTCTCCAACCTAATGTTGGCTTTGATTCACCTCAGATTGCAAGAAGTACTTAAAACAAACTACGAAGAACTCTTTGCAGGAAAACACATTATCGTTTTCGGAGATCTTCTACAATTGACACCAGTGAAAGGTGAACCTATTTTTAAAACCTTAGAACACAAACTCTGCTGTAAAACTGTTGGCAGCATAGGAAATGTCAACCTTTGGCAACATTTCCAATACAGAGAATTAACAGAAAACATGTGTCAATCTGCAGACCTCACTTATGCCAACATTTTAAAAAGTATTAGAATTGGTGTACTATCTCAAGAAGCACAAGCAATATTGAAAAACCGGCACATCCATGCACTTTGTGGCGATAACACATGTACTACTGATGTTATGGAAAAATTAGTGCACAAAAATGTCAATTGTATTGCCTTAATGCCAACTCTTGCAAGCTGTTTCAAATTCAATGAAACAATGTTAAAAAAAGAAATGCAACCAATAATTGAAATTTGCTCCACAGACAAAATGGACGTACATGGTATGACACTACCCATGTGTCAGCAAGCCACAACAAGACTAAATACCTTAGAAAATGCAATCTTCAACACAGCTGGGTTGATAAAAATATAAAAATTATACTTAAATTGTAGAGTAATGCTTAAACGTAACCTTGACGTGGAGCAAGGACTAGTTAATGGGGCACTGGGTACAGTTGTTGGCTTTCAAACATACCCATGTCACAACAACATTCAGTTTGTCAATATTCTCTTTGACAAACTTTCAGAAGTAAAAAGGATAGGGCACTCAACAACTCGATTCCTTCTCTTCAAAGACATGTATGTACGTAGAGAACAATTTTCTCTAACTCTTGCATATGCAGTCACCATTCATAAATTCCAAGGTCTTGCCCTAGACAAAGCATTGATAGATATTGGAAACACAGTCTTTAAAGAAGGCATGAGCTACATAGCACTATCACGCTTACGTACACTTGACGGTCTATTTCTAATCAACTTTGATGCAAGTAAAGTGAACGCTGATATTCCGTGCATTTTAGAATACAATAGACTGGGTTCACTGTACACCCCCCCATCTGAAATCATATCCTGTTCCAGAAAAAGGAAAACGTTGTAAAAGAAAACTAATTCAAACAGAAATGCAACAGGATCTGACTGCAAATCCTTCAAAGAAAACAAAAGAAGCTAATACTTCATCAATTACCACAAGCAAAAAAGAACCTATTAGTGAAAGTAAATCAGGTACTTCTTCAAAGAAGGAACAGAAACTCCGAAAAAAATCGTTCGGACACAGAACTATCTGGTCCATTCAAATTTTCAAATGAAACTGGTGTAAGTTGCTACGCAAATGTAGCAATGAATATTCTATTTCAATTGCCACCAATTGTTAACAACATTTACTTACACAGTACAGACCAATTGTGTTTGCAAATGTTAGTCCTTCATAGAAACGCAATAAACAATCCTGACAACATGTATAGTGTTCACAGAATAAGACAAGAATTGGACTACTGTGCTGGAATGATGAGATTCACTATAAACTCACAAGAAGATCCACACGAATTTCTAATGTACTTACTACAAGTACTCGAAAACAAAAACATACCTATAAATGAAATCTTACAGATTTCATACATGTGGAAACATACATGCACTCTCTGTAACAATGTGACACAGGAACAAATCCCTAATGAGCGATTTGGCTATGTATCCATACCTAATTTTGAATCCATTCCATTTCAGCAACTTCTACAAAATGCAAACCATGGCAGATTATGTACTATCTGCAATTCAGATAATCGCTCCACCTTACTGATACAAACACATAGTAACTAGATAATACTAATGCTTCTATGTTACAATGCAGATGGTACCAAAAACAACTGCAAGCTGACTGGATTCACACACGTTCAAGTAACACTTGGTAAAAAAACCTTCACAACAATAGGTATAATCTACCACGCAGGAGCCACAACCAATGCAGGTCACTACACTGCATATTAAAAAGAAATGTGGATGGTTCGAATGTAATGATAGTAGCATTACTCTAAAGCACAGATTACCAGAAAATCTTACAAATGCGTATTTAATCTTCTTAAAGCCAAAATGTAATAAGTAATGTATACTTCAACATTAACAAAAATTCAATGAAAAGACTATAAACAGTTAGAATACGCCAACAGGTATCTAACTGCCCAAAATTGTATAACAACCACACAGATAAATGAATACCACTGATTTGTAACAAAAAATACACAGTTAGAATATGCCAACAGGTATCTAACTGTTTAAAAAATCTGCAACAAGCCAACATACAGAACATTAATCAGAAACAACAAGTGAACACTCAAAGGAAACAAAGAAATAGTTTGTAGCATAGCAAAGAAAGGGTTTTTTTTAATCCGACAACAATTTTTTTTCCCCCAGACCCAATGATTTGAAAAACAAACACAGAAACTGAGGAAAATGCACAGTACACTGGTTTGTAAACTAAATATGAGGGTAAAAAAAAGCTAAAATGTCTATTATACAATGTAATAAGTCTTTATAAAAAACAAACACTAACTTGCTCTTTTCTTTTATCACAGAAATTGAAAAAGAATATTTCCTCCAAGTACTAAAGTCGTGTAAGAAATATATCGAATCTCAACAAATTAAACAATAAGTATAATTTCACACATTTCATACATAATTGAATCTATACGTCTGATCTATGGCAGTAATATGGTGCAATGGCTGTAGGCAGGCCCTAGAGTCTTGGATGTATAACCTACGGCCTACACCCTGCAGCCATGCAACCAAGACTGTAGGTCCTACCCACAACCACGGCAGCATATCAAAACCATGGTGGCTTATAACTCACTGCTTATAACTTTGGTCTTGGGCGCATGGCCTGTGGCCATGCACCTAAGACTCTAGGTCGTGCACACAACCACCGCACCACATCACACCCATGCTGACTTATTACTTCAGTGCTTATAACTTCAGTCTGGCCACAACCACTGCAGCATATCACACTGGCCACAACCACTGCAGCATATCACACCCATTGTGGCTTATAACTGCGGTGCTTATAACTTTGTTCTTGGGTGCATGGCCAAAGGCCATGCACCCAAGACTTTAGCTCCTGCCCACAACCACCACAGCATATCAAATCAATTGTGGCTTATAACTTCACTACGTATACATTTGGTCTTGGGTGCATGGCCTTTGGCCATGCACCCAAGACTCTTGGCCCTCCTCACAACCACCTGATCAATATGCGATACTACGGTGTATCTATTGCTGTGATATGCTGCGGTGGTTGTGGCCAGGGCCTAGAGTCTTGGGAGTATGGCCTACGGCCTAAGGCCAACCACCCAAGACTCTAGGCCCTGGCCACAACCACCGCAGCATATCACACTCATGGTGGCTTATAAATCATTAGCACACCCATAGAATGAAACATTTTAACTGCAGCATACACTCAATTTGCACCCAGGACTCTAGGCCCTGCCCACACCTACCAGATGGATATTCGATTGTATGGGTGTAATGTATGAATGTGATATGCTGCGGTGGTTGTGGGCAGGGCCTACAGTCTTGGGTGTATGGCCTATGGCCTGCAGCTATGCACCCAAAACTCTACGTCCTGCCCAAAACCACCGCACTATATAAAACCCATGGTGCCTTATAACTGCATGGCCTTTGGCCATGCACCCAAGACTCTAGGTCCTGGCCACAACCACCACAGCATATCACACCCATTGTGGTTTATAACTTCTCTACATATAAATTTGGTCTTGGGTTTATGGCCTTAGGCCCTCCCCACAACCACCTGATCGATATGCGATACTACGGGTGTATCTATTGCTGTGATATGCTGCAGTGCTTGTGGCCAGGGCCTACAGTCTTGGGAGTATGGCCTGCGGCCTACGACCTACAGCCATGCACCCAAGACTCCAGGACCTGGCCACAACCACTGCAGCATATCACAACCATTGTGGTTTATAACTTCTCTACATATAAATGTGGTCTTGGGTTTATGGCCTTAGGCCCTCCCCACAACCACCTGATCGATATGCGATACTACGGGTGTATCTGTTGCTGTGATATGCTGCGGTGGTTGTGGCCAGGGCCTACAGTCTTAGGAGTATGGCCTGTGGCCTACGGCCTACAGCCATGCACCCAAGACTCCAGGACCTCGCCACAACCACTGCAGCATATCACACCCATGGCAGCTTATAAATCAGTACCACACCCATAGAAACAAACATTTTAACTACGGCATGTACTCAATTTTAATATTCGCTATCACCACGCATGTCCTTAGAACAGTTTCAAGTTGCCTGCGCACAGCACGGACGGAAGTACTATCCTTATGAAACCCCTCATTTTCAGTAATAACAAACATCCCGGACAGGGCGGGCATGGCGAATACATCATTAGCACATGCCGCCTAAACATATACAGTATTTCACCCATCTCTTACTCTCTGAACCTCCCCAAGCACTCTGACACACCAAAACACTTTCCGAAACAGCATTTCGCCTCTGGTCGTCAAGATGTCGGGCACATCCAAACAATCTGACGCAAATCACGCCTCACGTTGCGTGTCAGCGGTCATGACGCGAGCCCCTTAGCCAATCGGTATTTTGTCCGCGAAGCGAACAGGGAAGTGTGACCGTATCACTAATACTAATAGATATCACTAATTTTTTGAGACACACTTTTTGGTTTTAAAGAAAACTACTGGACAGATTGGCACCGAATTTACAAAAGCATGCTTTCGAGACCAAGGTCCTCCTCCTGCCGCAAATTTGGTGAAAATCCATCCAGCGGTTTGGCCTGTAGGTGTGCGCAATGTTTTTCTCCCATTCACTCTATGGGAAAAAAAGACGTTTTGGGACCCCTCCTATAACTTTTCCCCCCCTGGACCAAACATCACCAAACTTTGCAAAAAAAATCCAGTGTCCCATATACTTTATTTACAAAGTTTGGTGAGGATTCGTCTAGGGGGAGCGAAGTTATAAGCCGCCCAAAAAGTGCTCTTCCTATGGAAACAGCAATTTAACCATAACTACACAGCCACTACCGTGGCTGTGTTTATATATATATATATATATATATATATATATATATATATATATATATATATATATATGAGAAAAACACACAAGCCCCTGCGCGGTTGTAACACTGCAAAAAGCCACCCAGTGGGCATGCATAGAAAATACTCCAGCACACAAGACCTAGCTATTTAAAATATCATATTTATTGTTGCTAAATACAGCATATTACAAAAAACAGAGGTGAAATCATTTTCCCCTGTGACAGCCGTAAGGTTGAACAAAACACTCACCCCACGGATGGAAGATGGTCACGCGTTCCGCCTGAATGCTCAGGCTTCCTCAGACCTATAAAATCCAAATGCGGCATGCACATCATAGAATTTAAAAAGAAAAGCAGTTACAGTGCGTCCCCACTCGTGTCACATCACGTGCAAAAACGGTCATGTGACCGCTACAAGAAAACAATAGTGAAATCTGTCACATGCGGTGACCTCCATATTGGAATGGTCAAAGTCCTATAAATAAGGTATATATGATGGCAAATTGCGTAAAAGTTACGCGCAAGGAAATCACTTAACACCTTTGTTAGCTGCCGCAATGTGAACTACACAATGGAGACGCTCTAAACTGCTTGTTTAAAATATTATTGTCAAATTACAATTGATGTGTAACAAATGAGCACAACTGTGCCTGTTCATAATTAGATGACTGAAACCAGCTCAGATGGCCGCTCTCAGACATACGCCCCCACATGGGGCCAGTGTTTGCAAGCCAAGGACTACGAGCACAACAGCCGCAGCCAAATCGTCAATAGGCAAGTGCCCTGTTATTAGAGAGTGTACCTATAATAGGCATTGTTCAAACAGGCAGGTGCCCTATTGCTTAATAGATGCACGAGTGGACCCGGAGTCAGGAAAAATAATAAAAATGTATCATCATATAACTCCTCCCAATGTGCAAATAGCAGTTCCTAAATCAATAATACGATCCAAAAGGATAGCAGCACAATGCAATAAATACACAGAAATTGGATCCACTACAACACTGAAATGTCCATTGTGCAAATAGCAATTCCTATGTCAATGATGAAGTGCAAAAGGATAGCAGCCTCATTAAATAAATCAATCAACAGCTCATTACATAGCAGTGAGGAGATGTTTGACTCTCACTTCTCCCAATGTGCAAATGGCAATTCCTATGTCAATAATACAGTACAGTTCATACAGATATAAAGTGATTGCCTAAGGGTCATCCTGTATTTAAAATGTCCAACTGTTACTCCCTTGTGCAAATAGCAGTTCCTATGTCAATAATAAAGTGCAAAAGGATAGCAGCCTCATTACATTAATCAATCAGCAGCTAGATACATAGCAGTATGGAGATGTCTAACTCTCACTCCTCCCAATGTGCAAATAGCAATTCCTATGTCAATAATACAGTACAGTTCATACAGATATAAAGTGATTGCCTAAGTGTCATCCTGTATTTCAAATTACCCCTAACCATATGTGCAAATAGCAAATTTAGAACTCTTTCCCCTAGCCCGCTGCTATGACAGACCAGGTTGAAGCCAGGAGACGAGCAGCGGCAAGCATCCTTTTCAATCAAGAGGCAACAACAACTGATATTGAGGTGGACAAGAGTCTTCCAGCAAGTCTAACTGTACAGCAAAAATTGGACAAGCTTGAAAAAATCAAGAAAAAAGAGATATCGAAATGGTGGGAGGCCATGACTCTGCAAACATATCTTGAAGTGCAAAGAATCCCTAGAGGACTAAGAATCCTCACGATCCCAACGTTTGAAGATATGAACCCCGAGCTAATTAAAGAATGGACAGACCACACAAACACATGCTCCTTCAAGATGATTGAAAGTTTGGTCAAATATGCGAAAATAGATAGAACCAAACTACTTAAAGACATTGAAGTGATGGAGGAACAGCTTTTCACTTCAGAAGATGGCGATGAATGTAAGAGGAGACTGTCGCGTCTGGAAGAAAATCCGGAGAGACATGAGGGAGAAATTAGAATGAGAATACAGCACAAGTTCAAACGAGATCGTATAGACTACGAACAAGGGAGGATTTATACTTTTGCCAAGAGATTTGATAATCCCATCAAAATCAGATTGCAACAAAGGGAAACCAACAACGCTCAAGCATCAGTCCCATTAACTGAAGAACCTAGCAGCTCTGAATTGAGTTCATCAGAAACAGAAGGAATGGGTTCAAAAAAAATAAAAATCTTTAGAGGAGTTCAAACTACTACATTTGGACAGCAAATCAGAAAGAAGAGGTCGAGGCCAATACAAAGGACCAGGAAGAGGAGCAGCAACAAGAGGGGGCAGAGGAAGACGAGGCGGGGGAACAAACACAGACAACCAATCACCCATGGCAACGAGATCTGGAGTCAAGGAGAGGGGGAAACCCCGAGGCAACAAGACCTCCAACTAAAAATCTTCAACATTTCGAAGAGAAGTTTGACAGATCATGAATCATCAGTGCTTTTCCTGGGTCTCTCCTTTAGCCCTTCTCATATGTTTGATTACACTTCCACCAGGGTAGATTTATTCAAATTTACCAGAAAACTCAAATTGACCAAATTTCATGCCACCAAGATTGAAGAAAATCTAGGAATTGAGAAAAACAGGCAGTGAAAGAGGTCCCCATATTATCTGAAAAAGATCTGACTAGCCTTTTATGTTTGGCCAATATGGAAGAAACTGTGGAATCTAATATGGATAATAGCATCACAGTGGATGAGTCCATGTTAGAAGCAACGTTTGGCATCTCTACTGATCTGAACTGTCCCACTAAGTTTAGACCACAGTCTATCTTCTGTCCCAATGTAGCATGTGGACCCATTGACATTTTTGAAGAGTTAGTAATGAAAGATCTCAAGAAACTATCTAGTCACATCGCACCGGCTAATCGCAATCTCAATTACTCGCAATTCCAGGCATTACGAACGTTGAAGAGCGATCATTCCATAGTCTTTCGTCCTTCAGACAAAGGTGGAGGTATTGTTGTCATGGATAGCCATAAATACGAACATGAAGCTAAGAGACAACTGAGTGACAGTACCAACTATATACCGATAGAAATGGAGACGCTATCGGACACCAAAGTGATATACCATGGAATGTTAAAAGAGTGGTGTGATCTGGAGTTTATAGATCAAGATGAATATTTCTTTCTCAGAAATGTCCATCCGGTGACCCCTTTGATCTACTTTAACCCCAAGATCCATAAAAGCCTAATGGATCCTCCAGGTCGTCCTATTGTTTCTTCGATTGGCAGGCTGCTCGAGAACACATCCAAATATTTGGACTTTTTCTTCCAGCTGTTTGTCTTGAGCCTTAACTCATACATACGAGATACTGCGGACTTGCTTACGAAGTTGGAAAATATCAATTGGGAGCCTGGTTATCTACTTGTATCATTAGATGTAGTATCTTTGTATACCTCGATACAGCACACAGCAGGCATGAAGGCATGCCAATCATTTTTGGAAAGTAGATCGATCAGCTACCGCCAAATTAATAAGATGCTATTGAACATGTTGCAATTTTGTCTTGAACATAACTACTTCCTCCATGACAATCAGCTTTTCAAGCAAATACATGGGACAGCAATGGGGTCGTCCATGGCCCAATTTACGCCAACCTATACATGGGATGGTGGGAGACTAATCAGGCGTGGACAGAAGAATTGGAACATTGGACCCAACATATAAAAATTTGGTATCGATTTATCGACGATTTGTTTATTATTTGGAATGGGACCGAGTTGGAGCTTAAGGAATACGTGAATATACTTAATGACAACACATTTAATTTGGAACTAACCACGGTTATCAGCATGCATAATCTGGTATTTCTAGATGTGGAATTCCAGGTAGAGAAAGATAAGCTGACCTCCAAATTATACAGGAAACCCACCAGTTCCAATTCAACTCTCCACGCCAAAAGTCATCACACAAGAGCCCTAATAGAATCCATACCCTATGGGGAATTTTTGAGAGCGAAAAGAGCCTGCAGCAATAGCGATGACTACATGAGTGAAGCCAATAAAAACGGTCAGAGATTCATAAAACGAAGATATGAAAAGGATGTTATTTCCAAAGGTTTTATGAAAGCGAAAATACCCACTAGAGAATCCTTTTTGTCTAGAAAAGTGAAAGCGAAAGACAAAAAAATCAAAATGATAATGAACAAACATTGGAAGGTTCTGCTTACTGACCCTCATCTCAAGCTAGTGCTTGATGACTTCCCTCAGGTCACTTATCGTAAGGCTCCCACGCTCAAAACCATGCTGTCCCCCAGTATGGTAATAACCAAACCAGCTGAAAACATAGGAATGATTCAGAGTGGTAGAACTGGTTTCTATAAATGTGCTCACTGTCAATTGTGCAATCATGTGTCTAAGGTCCCCTTTCAGAGTGTGAATGACCAATGCTGGAAATATAAACATAGAATTTCCTGTACCAAGAAATATGTAGTCTATGTGATTACATGTACTTGTGGCCTTCATTATGTAGGCTCGACAATAGGTCCTTTAAAGATGCGGATTCTCCAACATTACAGAGCCATCAAAAATGGAGATCAAACGTACCCTCTCACTAGCCACTTTCAAGAAAAGCATAATGGCAATGTGAATTCTCTATCCTTTACTGGGTTGGCTTACATACCACCCAGTAAAAGATTAGGTAACCGAGAATTGAAATTGAGGCAATTAGAAGCAACACTCATTTGCAAGTTTGATACCTTGAGACCGAAAGGCTTGAACATAGATGCAGAACTTTATGTGTTCTTGCAAACCTGAGCTTTTCAATAATATGAGGGTTGCCTACACACTTGATTTAAGATATGTATTTTGTTGAGATCCCTGCATACCATCATTATAAGGGCATTATTGAAGCATTTGTCGATATCCATTAAGAGTTCTAAATTTGCTATTTGCACATATGATTAGGGGTAATTTGAAATACAGGATGACCCTTAGGCAATCACTTTATATCTGTATGAACTGTACTGTATTATTGACATAGGAATTGCTATTTGCACATTGGGAGGAGTGAGAGTTAGACATCTCCATACTGCTATGTATCTAGCTGCTGATTGATTAATGTAATGAGGCTGCTATCCTTTTGCACTTTATTATTGACATAGGAACTGCTATTTGCACAAGGGAGTAACAGTTGGACATTTTAAATACAGGATGACCCTTACGCAATCACTTTATATCTGTATGAACTGTACTGTATTATTGACATAGGAATTGCCATTTGCACATTGGGAGAAGTGAGAGTCAAACATCTCCACACTGCTATGTATTGAGCTGTTGATTGATTTATTTAATGAGGCTGCTATCCTTTTGCACTTCATCATTGACATAGGAACTGCTATTTGCACAATGGACATTTCAGTGTTGTAGTGGATCCAATTTCTGTGTATTTATTGCATTGTGCTGCTATCCTTTTGGATTGTATTATTGATTTAGGAACTGCTATTTGCACATTGGGAGGAGTTATATGATGATACATTTTTATTATTTTTCCTGACTCCGGGTCCACTCGTGCATCTATTAAGCAATAGGGCACCTGCCTGTTTGAACAATGCCTATTATAGGTACACTCTCTAATAACAGGGCACTTGCCTATTGACGATTTGGCTGCGGCTGTTGTGCTCGTAGTCCTTGGCTTGCAAACACTGGCCCCATGTGGGGGCGTATGTCTGAGAGCGGCCATCTGAGCTGGTTTCAGTCATCTAATTATGAACAGGCACACTTGTGCTCATTTGTTACACATCAATTGTAATTTGACAATAATATTTTAAACAAGAAGTTTAGAGCGTCTCCATGGTGTAGTTCACATTGGGGCAGCTAACAAAGGTGTTAAGTGATTTCCTTGCACGTAACTTTTACGCAATTTGCCATCATATATACCTCATTTATAGGACTTTGACCATTCCAATATGGAGGTCACCGCATGTGACAGATTTCACTATTATTTTCTTGTACCGGTCACATGACCGTTTTTGCACGTGATGTGACACGAGTGGGGACGCTCTGTAACTGCCTTTCTTTTTAAATTCTATGATGTGCATGCCGCATTTGGATTTTATAGGTCTGAGGAAGCCTGAGCATTCAGGTGGAACGCGTGACCATCTTCCACCCGTGGGGTGAGTGTTTTGTTCAACCTTATGGCTGTCACAGGGGCGAAAGATTTCACCTCTGTTTTTTGTAATGTGCTGTATTTAGCAACAATAAATATGATATTTAAATAACTAGGTCTTGTGTGCTGGAGTATTTTCTATGCATGCCCACTGGGTGGTTTATTGCAGTGTTACAACCGCGCAGGGGCTTGTGTGTTTTTCTCATATTTATGAATTTGGCTAAATTTGTCACTCCAGCACCAGCCACTTAAGGAGGGAGAGCGCCATCTTTGATTTATATATATATATATATATATTCAATGAAAAAACTTTGTTAAAGGGACGTTATGGTTACAAATAAAACTGAAAACCCCCAGAAATTTGCCAGTTATGGTAAGCTAAGCAACCTTAACTCGCGCCACCACCATACACTGCTAAAACTAACATCCAGGACATGAAAGATGTCCCTTTAACAAAGTTTTTTCATTGAATTTCATAGGTTTTTATTAGTGCAACTTAACCATAACGTTCCTTTAAAAAAGACTTTTCAGTGAATTTCATGGGTTTTTACCACTGCATGCTAATTTGCTACAGCTTACTAATATCATACCTACCCCAATATAGCAACATTTTTGCTCAATTTACGAAGTTTCACCTTAAAACTCTGCCATTCCCCACCTTCTAGCATCATTTTTAACACTCCTATACACTTTTTGCAACTTTTTCCACTGGTTTTGTGTTCTTCAACATACGCGAACGTCTGACGTCATTGTGGACTTTTTGGACAGTGTCACGTGACCACGGGCTCACGTGCGGAATGATGACGTGTCCGCAAATGAGGCCGCACTTCGCGTATGGGTCCGTGCTTCGCGAACAGTTCAGAACTGCATTTTCTGCTCATCTAGGAACTTTCAAGCTCAGAATTTACCCTCGGGCAGCTCCTACACCTGTTCTTACTCATTATCCATTAACAATCTAGCACAGAGCACATACTTGGAAGAATATTAGCAAAACTGCCATTTATCTTAGACATTGAATCAGCTATTGCCATCCTTCCTCCCAAGAGCCACCACCACCACCATCTGGAGGACCTACACAACAAAAAAGCACAGTACTTCAAAAGACAATGAATAGGACCAAGAAGATGAGGTATAGGAAGTGCCTACCTCTAGCACCCAGAGAGAATCATGGGTGTGGCAGTTCTTTACCACTGTTGGGAATGTACCAAAGGGTAAAGATACCAAAGTCAAATGCACTCAGTCGCGGACTACCTGGACAGTACTCCTATGTGACCACCTCCATGCACCGCAACACCAAATCCAACCAAATCCAACCACTGCAATGCTCTCAGAAAGGTTGTTCCTTTCTTAGCAAGAAGTAGGCTGTCTTCCACACCTCATCTTCCACAACCAATACTGTAACCACACAGCCTACTTCTGTGGGACAAAAAATCCCACCAGCTACCTTGCAAGCGATAAAAGAGGCTGTTGATCCATATCTTCCGAAGACAACAGTACTCTGTAAGAAGTAAACTAGTGCCATAACACAACTTGCACCAGTGTGAGACTAAAGTACTCTGTATATACCAATTTCGAAGTGCTTTTGAAGCTGTAATCAAAGAGTATGAAAAACACTGCCCCCTACCTTAGGTAAAATCTGCCAAAAGGGCACGCTGGACACAGAGGGAACATCTGCTTAGCCCTAGGGAAAAGAAGACAAAGTCAAACCGCATTCTGTGTGTCACTACCTTTTCCAAACAAACAACACAATTTAAGAAATTAATAAGACAGCAATGGGACCTTGTTACCAGCACAGGCTGTACCACAGGCCCACCTTTATTTGCATTCAAACGAGGCAAAAATATTAGAAACAGTTTGGTCCACTCTACAGATGGCAGTCTCTAATTCTTTACATATCACACTTTGCAAGGCCTGGAACCGCAAACGTGAGATGGCAGCTATGTCAGTTTACTAAATGTCAATCATTGAATGTCAAATACTTCATTAAATGTCCCTGTGAACGGATATATGTCGGTATGACCACCAGAAAATCGATTAAACGGATGAATGAACATTGATCATGTATCTGTACAAAAACCTTAACAGCACCTCTGGTTCAACACTATGTGACAGCTAACCGTACTGAAAACGAGATACAGTAGATCATAATTGATCAATTAAGACAAGATGAAGGCAATTATTCCATGCCAAATAGGCTATTAAGATTAGAACAGCAGTGGATACATCGACTGCGGACCCATGTGGTAGGCCCCAACGAGGAACTACAATGGTCAGTACTACTTTCATAAAATCATTAAGCATCCATGTTGACAGTGTATGAACTAGGGTTAAGGTTTTTTGCCCTATTAAGGTCCTGGATAAAGAGGTGAATACATCTTGGCTGCTAAATAACCTCTGTGATTTAGTAAGAAGGCCACACACATGGCCCAAGGGCTAAATGGACAGACACTATGAGCGGGTCAGAACTAAGGAAATGGAGAAGAACCCACCGATCCACACAGCTGGAGCTGCGGTAGATGGCCTTTGCATTCCGCGGCTGTTTGCAGTCAGGGACCCATCTAAGCTTGATGCTTTTCTGATGCTTCTCTGTCTTGTGTTCTAAACGCATGGAGTTCAGTCATCAGCAATGAAGAGCTGGTATATTCACAGTATTTGGCACTACGTAGCCTCGTCATTCCCAAGATGGCTGCCGTAAAAGCCCCAGGTGAAGGCTACAGCCTCCGTCTATGTCTATACACCACTTGTCAACAATCACGTGACAGTTCGGCGTAGCACAAAATAGTCTCCAATAGTGGGGAACATTAACGACCAAAGGCATTTGAGGTACAGTGATGCGTAGACGACAGTTCCCAGTAGTTCCAAATGGTGTCCGGTCAAAGGGTCGACTACAAAGGGTCGAATGGTCAAAGGATCGACACCAAAGGACCGAAAACAAAAGGATCAAATTTTTTTTTTAAATTACATTTTTTGGGGGATTTTCATTTAGGGAAAAAAAGTGGTTTTTACCACAAAAAATGGGGGTTGGGGGGGCGACCCCCCAAAAAAAAAATTTAAAAAAAAAAATAAAAAAACAATTCGAACCTTTTGTTTTCGGTCCTTTGGTGTCGACCCTTTGACCATTCGATCCTTTAGTTGTCAGTCCTTTGACCTATAACCGTTCCAAATCACATCGTATGGAAAAGAAAACTGACGCAAGGTAAGCAATTAGTGTGTTCTCTACAGCGAAATGCGACGCTCGGGACTGTGTCGGTACTGCTTGGGTTGCGGGTCGATTTACAAGCCAGACCCCTCCACGGCCACTCACTGGGACTCGAAAAGTTCGATCCGACAATCAGTCTTGTCACCTCTAATTGTCCGCCATGCCCCACAGCAGTCTCTCCGATAACACATTAATGATGTACATGACGCCTTGGTAGCGTCAAGGTGCCTGTGGGAGGGTCGACCGATGAGCTGGATTTTTCGGTAGCAGCTAGCCCATACTATCAGCAATTGGAGGCAACAACCAGCCTTGTTGACCCCAAGTGCTGCTTCGTATTTGAGGACATAAATATACACATATATTTAATTCTCTATGTGTCCTCTGCAGGCTTGGTTCTCCAAGAAAATGACTCTGAGGCTGGAATTGTCTTGAAGTGATCTTTTACTCATCCATGACAGGCTGCATTCACAAGTGAATCAGACTGGATTCAATCCCCACGCCTCCTGCTACAAGTCACGAGGTAGAACACATTGCTTGGTGTGTGTCATTCACTAAATAATCCTGTGTGCCTTAATGCATACACCCACATAGGTGGAATCCCTAGTGTTAACTACACCGAGATTCATATGAGTGCCTTTCTGTTTGTTGGCATCTCCAAAATTATTATGGCCTTATGGCGGAATTGATGTGAGAGGTAATGGTCCCCCGGGTGGGGTGGAAGAGACCCTTCACTAAAAACAAATTGTATCCCCTATAGTAAGATGGCCACATTGAGCATTAATTGCCTGAAATGGTAGAATTTTGACACACAGTGCGTTTTAGAAGAATAATTTGTTCATTTGTCTTTTTCTTCTTTTCAAGCTTGCAACACACACTATGGTAATACCAAACTTGTCATTATGTCCTGAAGATGGCTGCTGTATGTGACATAGACAGATTACCCAGCAGAAACTCGAGTAGACATGCTTGAAATTTCCGTTCGACATGAATGCTTGACGGCTTTGTAAATAGTTTTTTTATCAATTTGTACAGTATGAATGAAATAGGATGCAAATGATTGTTGGTTGGTTTGAGTGATTGGTGCTGAGGTTACATGTGTGTGTGAGTGCTCACTTTTTAGTAATTGTGGAGCCATTGTTTTGCATTGTTTGAATTTTTGATGAATGTTTTTGTATATCGACTTGGGCCTCCGATGTATGAATGAAAATTAAAAAATAAATGATGTTGAGATAACAATTGAGACTTTTTATGAGAAGGAGAGTGTAATGTTAGATTATTCGCCAAATGCTATGAGAGGTGGTATATACTTGGTGGTATATACCATTTCTTGTGTTGCCCTACCTTAGATGTAACACACGCGCAACATCTTCCCCTATCCACCTACCCCTCTATATTTGTGGTTGGTGCCTCTTCCATCATTTCCCTCCCCACCTTACTTTCTGACCTCTCCTGCAAAAAAATATAAAAAAATAAAAAAACACAGTTAAAAAATAGAACTAAGAAAATAATCTTATAGACTCCATCTACTTAACATTTCTCAGTAAAGTAGTTAGACTCAATAAGATTCTCCAACATTCCCATTAGCATTTTGTGTTATGCTAATGGGAATAATTGACAATTGAATACTAGAGAGAAAAATAAAAGGCCAAAAACTATTTTCAGTCCCAAATACTTTTCCCTAGCATGCAATAAGGACCATAACCGATGGACCTTTATAACTATCCGCGGTCTCCACTGTCCCCTTTCCAGGTCATGGATCATTAAAAGACCCGGATGGCACGTGCACACCATACCACAGGGCAGCTTCTACCCTTTTTAATTTTACATTTGTAACACTCCCTCAACGCCTGCTTTAAAATAGTCACACATCCATCCACCAATCACTTCCAAAAACTGAACATATAACCCTATGACCATATTAAGCTTCCACACACCAACTGCCACTTAACAATCTTCTACAAATCTTTTGCATCTGCATTTCCCTTACTTATACAAACAAATTGTACACAGTGCTCCTATAAATGTATATATGCATTGTTCAGGGAGAAAAGTGCATAAATAGAAGGGGCAGTATGCATGGGCAAGTACTCATGGGAACCCAGGAGGGAAATGCCATGGGATGCCAAGGTGGGACGCCACTGGCTAACTACTGGAGCAGAGGAGTACCAAGGGTGGGATGCATCTTAACCATAACATCCCTTTATCAACGTTTTTTCTGTCGCTTTAATAGGTTTGTATACGTGAAAATGTTTCGTGGTGTTACATCACTGTATATAAGTTATTAATAATTCATCTTTTCATATATATCAACGAACTATAAACCTCCTTTAAGAAACATGTTTTTGCAACATATAATTATGTCTGTTGTTATCAGCAGCGCATGCTAGGAATGAAAATCATCTTTCCTTTGCCTAGGGCATAAGGCTCAACCATGACTCCAGCCCAACCAAACCACCCCTATTATTCACTGCACCAACCCTACATCCTAGCTCAGTTACCACTATACCCTAATAATGTAACAAATGGCCAGTGCTCATGGCTTGCAGCCAGGCCCAGTCTCCAAATCCATGGGGCATGGGCTTCAGCCTTGACGGATTCCCCAATAAGCAAATCATAGCACGAATGTGCATTTGCCGAGGGCCAGACCCACTACCCAAACACCAAATGTGTATCACTAGTTTTTCTACTTACATTCTTACACTTTGCAAAAATAAAACACAAGACATATTTCCAAAAACATGCTTTCAGGTCCTTGCTAATGCTCGTCACGCAGGTTTGTTGTAGTCTAGTCCACCACCTCAGGCTGTAACCACAAGCAGAATATTTTTTCCCATTCAAACCTACTGCTTCGGCCATGCTGCATACCCCAAGTAGCAAATTAGAGTACACATTTCTCCTTGCTGATGGCTAGGCACATTGCCCAGACACCAATGTTATATCACTGGGTTGTGCACTTACATTTTCACACTTTTGAAAAATGAAAACACAGGGCATATTTGCAAAACCATGCTTTGAAATTTTTGCTGACCCTCCTCATCCATATTTGCTGCAATCCCATCCATCACTTCAACCTGTACCCACAAGCAGATTTTTTTCCCATTCAAATGTATCCCAATTTCGAAATAATTTACCACATAGCCAGTCCCTGGTGGCCATGCCCACTTTAACCCCATTGCTGGTTCCTCGTGGTCATGGCCAGTAGCCACATTGTCAGATCTTTGACAAATTCATAATCCATCTGCTGGAATATCGGCTTTGCCACCCATTGTTTGCTTCTTTTTTTAAACATCATGTTGTAATGAAGCATCCCGAAAGTTCCCAAAGCCTTTAAAATATAATCTGAAAATGTGTTACTGGACCTTTGAGTACAGAGTAAGAAAAAGTGGTTGGTGACAGGCTCCCCTCCTCACACAGCACTCAAGAAGATGGTGTACAACAAAACACTTTCAAGAGACATGAAGGTACTCACCAAATTCTGCCACGCTGGAGATTTGGAGGTGTTCCATAATATATGCCTAAAGTACAGACTTAAAAGGTTGCATTTTTAGCATAGATGGTATGAAGGCCAGAACATGACTGGCTGTACTTGCACACAATGAGAATGTTCATAGGGAACAAGCAAAAACTTTGGGAACTTTCGGGATGCTTCATTACAACATGACGTTTACAAAAAGAAGCAAACAGTGGGTGGCAAAGCCAATATTCCAGCAGATGGATTATGAATTTGTTTAAGATCGGACATTGACTGTGTTGGCCATGCATACGCATGGAATGGCTCCAGAATGTGTTCCCAGAGCCCAGTCTATGCCACAGAACATTGCAAAAGTGGTTTGTCCTCCAAAACTTGAACTTGTTGAAAGGTTGACTTCAAGATTCAAATGATGTGTAGCAGTCTTTGCAATTTATTCCAAAGCAAGTTTCAATCTTTTGTCTAAGGTTTGGAAACTTTACTGCTTAACCAAAACATGTAATAATATAACACTTGCAATATAATTGTTGAAGCATTTCTTTTAATTTAATTATTGTTTGTGATGTAATCTTACTAGATATGCATGAATAGTTTTGTTTTACTTGTCTTTTTTTTATATTTCTTCCCCTAAATGTCACTGATTCATATTATAACAATAAATGACAATGTGATTATTTTAAGTTTGTGTCTTTATTTTAAAACCATAGAAAACTATTTTATGATTAACATGTTATATACATATGTTTTAAAATGTTTAAACAATTTGTAAAAGGTCTCAGTAAAATGTTCATTACGAGAAATAGGACATCAACTGAAAGTTATGTAATCACAAAATTGAATCTTTACATTCCAACAGATGCAAGATGTAATATTAAAATTGTTAGAATTTATCTTGCAAACAGAACATGGTCTGACGGGACAAGAACTATTAGGTGTGTGGTTGATAGTAGTCAAGCATTATGACAAGGCTGAAGTAGAGGGGACACGAGTGTGGATGCAATGGCCCCACTGTTTTCAGTAGTCCCCCCCCATTTTTTCAGAGTGCACCTTCATATGCTAATTTCAGGTGAAACAATTTTCAATTGATATTTTAATGAGTCTAAACTTTTTTGGGGGGACTTAAACACTGAATTGAGGTCTGACCATGCACAACACCAAGCAAATAGGCTGACACTGTATGTATTATAGCATGCAACAAAGATGCATTTAATTGTAAACTTTCACAAACATTACTTCTCTGTCGCATCGCGTTACGAAGAGTGATTAAGATGAGTCGTAATTGAAACATATGTTCTGAATGCAATTAAGCATCACTTTGTTTGAACAAGTAAGGAGTCTAGCCAGTTCCACAAGGAATTGCATTGGCTTGCAAGTCAGGCATAGATCTTTTGCAATTGCCACTTGATCTAATGACCCACTGTTCATGATTTATACTCTGTCTCATTTACCCTATTTTACATACACCTCACACTATGGTGTTCATCCATTGCACCATATCTTTGATGCACCTTCATCATACGCTTACTTACAATTAGGTTTCATACCTCTGTTATCCTTTTGAACCATACCTTTACTCTTTACTGACTTCCCTTCCCTGGCACGCAACCACTTTCATTTGCCCACATTGCCCATTGACTAATTGCTTGTAACTCACTCCCTTCCATTGCCCTGGTGCATGTATATGGTACATCACATTTATTTTCCATTCATGTTATGCAAGAGACAAGAAGAACTTGTGGTCGGGCACTTGTTGGTAATTGTACCGATGGGGTCTGCCCATGAAAAACACAGAGAAAGACACTGAGTGGACTTAACATTTATTGTGCTGACATATTGCAATTTCTTGTAATGTTTGCTGCATATTCCAATTCATGGAAGCAGAGGGAACTGTGAGCGGTGTCATCCTGGGACATGGTGATGGAGAGGGAATACGTGTGACCAATAATATGTATTTGTGTTATCAATGAAGTATAGGAGCTTTCTTTCAAAACAGTTAAAGTTTCAAGAAAGGGACATTGAAAGGGGTGAAAAAGATGGCCATCTTGGATACCCACATTCTCAGGCCTTTCCCAGGAAATGTTTAACAATATCGACTATTGTGTGTATAAAATATTACCAGTCATGGTACTATTCTAATAATAAGTAATACCTGACTGTTACAACCCTCTGGGCATGTTATTCAACAGTGTCCAAAAGTGAGTACCACAAACTACCATGCATTTAACATTCATGGTTATTATTCAGGGTGCTATCAAACTCTTTTTTGTAATCAACTCACAAGTGTTCAAGAATCTCATCAGAAAAGCGGAGATGCAGTCATACAGAATCAAAGCAAGGAAAAACTCCTATAAGATATGTAGTCTAACTCTGTTGTTAGTAGGATTCATGGTAAGTGGCTGCAGATTGCAATAGACCAGAGGTTTATGGGCTACAGTGTTAGCCAACATTGACACCCCGGGTGACAGAATATGTCATTTAAATGCATATTTTGCTGATGTGCAGTATGAAAATGCTCCTTTGACCTTTGCTAATTTCCATCTCAATGTGGAGGCCACTCAGACGCACCTGAAACATTGCTGAAATCAAGATGATTGCTGGACTAGATCTACACAGAAGCCAGTACACCTTTCAAAACACAGCTGATTATGGCCAGGCTAGAATTTTAGGGATTTTCTCTTTTTTTGTTGGTTTTTTGCACTTTGCAGCTGTGGCCCTGGGAGCAACAGTCAAGCAAGCCGGTGGGCAATTGCCCCTTTGCCCCCTTCATGGTCAACCTTTGCCATCTCTATATATTAACCCACGGCTTTTCATCCATAGACATCAATGCATCTGTATTTCTTGCTGTGGCAATCTCTCTATGTCCCAGATGATTTGAGAAATTAGTTTGTGCATTTTTGATCCGCACAGAAGCTGGGTAGAGAAAAGCTAGTTAGCCAACAGCAATACATACATATCAAGTGTTGAGAAGTAGGTGCATTGAGTAATGTTGCAGTATGTGGCAGAGTCCCACGGGTGAAATGATTGAAGCGATAGACAGAATTTCAGTAACCGTTGTATTGGGTTTGAGGTGGAAAAGCCTGTTTTCATGTTCTGTATTAGAATTATGGTTTTTGAGAAGTGAGGAGATTGCTTAGATGTGTGCAGGTGCCATACAGTTAGGTTTCGTTATGATGTTGTTGCTTGACTTTACATTGAAGAAAGACTGGCACATGTTTGTGAAAACTCTTTCAACAATATTGTAATCACCACCTAGCCTGATCAGAACCGTATGGCGAACAGATGTGCACCCCACACACACTACTGCAGAATGGCTTCTTTTCCGGGCATCTATGTAAAACAATGCATGCATGCCCAGGGACATTAGCACACAGCAATGTGTGGTGTCTGTGTTCTGCACCTCTCATAGCCGCATGTCATGCCCCGGGGTCCCCAACACGGCTACCAGAGCCATCCCTGCATTTCATGGAGGCTGCTTTGGCACCTTTCCCAGTGCCGGCTTGGCCGCAGGCTGAGACGGACAACGGATCTCAGCAGGCTCGGGACCATCTAGTCATGTGGTGCGTCCTTGACGTGCCCTCTGCACCATCCAGTGCTGTTACTATTTACATTGCTACAACCGCGGCTCGGCGCTCCTAAACCGTTGCTGCTCTCAGTCTCGGATAGTTGCGCTTCATGCCTTCTCTGGTTTCCTTGTTTTCCCGACTGTCTACATGGATCTCGCTTCCTGGCTTGCCCCTATTGGTTTCCAACGTTTGGTTCCCGCGGACGGCCTCCCCGGTTTTCTGAACCTTTTGGCCTTGTCCCCCGGGTCATCTACAGAGTGTTCCTTCATTTCTGACGCCGCAACCCCAGTTCCTGCTCCTCTGCTCTCACCTCTGCTTTGGTTCTAGCGTTCCTTTTCACATGCAGGACATCATCCCAGTGGTGGTTACTGCCTTCTGTCTCCCAAGTGCATTGCTGCCTTTCTCCCCACTCACCCCCGATCTTCTCAACGGACGCTTTGCTGCATATTACCACCGGCACATGCATCACAGCACAGATTAAATTGGAAACTGTTTTTTTTTGTGGACGCTCTGCTGACTTTCACTCCTAGTGGCTTGTTGGACGCTTTGCTATTATTGGATACAGGCTACATCTTTGGATTTCTGGCTGGACATTTTTCGAGGACGCTCTGCTGCTTTCCTACTGCATCTACATTTCCTTGCAGGCTTCCAGGATTCCCCTAGCTTGCGTCCTCGTGCCGTTCGGATCAGGGTTCTCTGTGTCAGACACTTTTCCTGGGATTTGGTTCTTCTTGGTGTTAGACTCCTGCTACTGTGGTGAACTCTAATCGCTGGCTAACAAGTAGGTTTCCGGCTTACCAACACGGAACTGCAGGTAAGAGTGGGGTTATGGAGCGTGACGCGGCTGGGTGCTGATCTCTTGTTTGTTGCTCGTATTTACTGAATCCATTGCATCTTCTTTCCCCTAGCTCTGCTGCTGCTCCTGCCTTTTCCCTCAAACCCCTAGCCTGTCAGGTGTTCTATTGTCCTGCAGGCTGCGCTCTTGGGGGGAAAGTGTTTCTATCATTGATATCTCTGAATCCTGGACACCCCCTGAGTGTCCTCCTGGTCTGTGGTCCCTCACTACATCCCTTGGTACGTGCCACTGCACCTGTAAAAGTAGCCAAAAATGTTGTGGGACAGTGCGCCTTAAGACTGTTAAAGTGAAAGTAAATATTTTGCTATGTGGAATATTTGAAATATTTCATTGTGTTTCACTGCAGAGCTTGCTATTTAAAGCAGAAAATAATGCTTATCATTTTTGTGGCATGTTTCCCTGAAAACAAAACCAACTCCTGGCTGAGAACACACAGTAAATGGTCTCATTGTTATTTTTCCTTCATTCACCCTTACTAAAAATTTCAAGGACCCAATGTGTCGAATATCCACAATGAATTGATAAGATTCACTATAATTAAACAGGACATATGAAAGTTAAGTTTCTATTACTGAGATCTGGTGTTCGAGGCGGTTGCTCACCCTAACATAGAGAGAATAGAAAATCAATAAATAATGTAAGCATAGTTTTACATATTATTTAGGCAACTGAGGATGGGGACGATCTTCAGGCACCAATCTGTCCTTTTGCAATAGCAGTAATAAAGAGCAACATACCTGCCTTTACGTTATGAAAACGTGCGGATGGAAAAGTGTTGCATTTCACTGTAACCAGAAAGCTTTACTGTAAACTTGTAACCTGCCTTGACACCCCTAAGTTTGGGCGTATAATCAAATGCAATAAATAAATAAAATAAATAAATAAATTACTGTTGGTAAATCAAAAATGTGATGCCTCAGTTTGTGAGCATTTCAACGAGTGAAAAATTCACCTTCAGTTTGTAAATAAATGGCCCTGCCCAGTGTGCTTAATAGCTTTTATAACTGCTCATTTAGTGTTTCAATTCCTCTTTTGGCTACTTTCTTTGTTACGTAACGTAGTGCCTGTGTCTGACTCCTCCCTGGCAGCATTGGTCAGCGGTCTGTGCCCATTGTCCAATCAGGTTGACCTTTGTACTGGGGTGGGTCATGGACCCTAGCCTGCCTTCCCAAGGCCTACAGCATAGAGGCATCTATCAGAAATGCATTTGTGCTGCTCAGTGCGCAATTCGCCCGCTGGCTGCTCTTCTTTCCCGCTTGAAGTTGAGTGACGCTTTTCATACTCGGTGAGCTCTCCCGTGCAACTCCTGCGAAAGCCCTGCTGAGGCTGCCTCGAAATCATCTGGTCTGATACGCTTGTGCTGTTTTGCAGATGCTGGCTGACTTGAGCCCTAGCACATTTCTCCTGCATGACTGACTGAGGCCTTTTGGATACAGCACCTGTTTCCATCGTGTCCCTGCTATCTCATTTAAATCCTGTGGGTTTTCTTTTCAAATCTATATTTTTGTACTTGGGCTCCTGTTTTTAGTTGCAAGCAGTCTCCCAGAGCCCCTACACATAGCTGCAAGTGTAGTGAAAATGAGATCTAACAAGTAAGTAACAAACAATTCGTCTGTGTGTGGCACATGTCTGTTACAACCTAAAAATTGCATTTACATTAGGAACCTTTCAAACACATCTGTCCTATAATAGAAAGTGGGCTAATAATGTTTTGGCATCTTGTATAAAAGGGTGAAACGTTATTTAAAAAGGTCTTTTAAATATAATAAATCTACAGTTAACATGAAAAAAGTCATAGAAAGTGAGTGCATGTTCTAATACTTCTAAGATACCGCAGAGTGTTCAAGCGCCTGCTTCAGCAATATGGTGATATCCCCAAGATCACAGGGCCCATGCCAGCTAAAGTCTTACTTCTTCAGGGATATACTTGCACAGCACAGGTCACAATTTCCCTTCTCAGTAAGTTACAGTAGGAAAGGAGATTACTGTGACCGCTTTAGAGATGTGTGTGTCTCTGTTGCATGCAGCAGGTTCAGATCCCTCCACCAATAACTGAATGACTGTGGTACCACTCTCTCTATTAAAGTGACCCGCCTCCTGCCAAACCAGGGGCTTCCTTCTAAATGCGTTCCCTGGATATTGGTCACAGTCACTTTTAGTTTCAGCTATTAAGTGGTGCTGATGTGAGGAAGGACATGCAGCATGAGAGTTTTTAACTGTTTTACCCACTCCTTGACTCGCCACGCCCATGCCAGTCTCAATGGCCTTTCCTGTATGCTACTTGCCCTCCTGAGGTACCCTCAGGGATCTATCTGAACTAGGTTTGTGCTTTTAAGGGGATGGCATTGTTAATTATAAGCAGTATACTGAAATGAAATAGCTTAATTGCAGCTGTAAATTGACTCCTGGTACAATAAAAATGTCTCAATTTGTTAGGTACCTGATTTATAAGCAAATCATGTCCTTGTATCTGTTCCTCTCGGTGGATTCCATTTAAAACAACGATTTGCAAAGCCAACAATGTTGAATCTGGCATATGTATTAGATAAGCATTTTCCAGGTAATGTCATACTATTCTCATGTATATTTGCTTGCCAGATGTTGCCATCTTACCATTCCCATGCCAAGATGCCCTTTGGGTGAACATGCGCTTTAAAAATGTCAGTAACATAACATACCAACAGGCAGTACCATTATGGCATTGTCTGCAAAAGGCCTATCCCATGGCTACACAAATGCTAAAACTGTTTGCTGCTTTACCAATGTTTTATCACTCCCAATAGGTCATTTTTATTGTTTCAATAAGACCCAGGTATTAAACATTCATCCTTGCTGTTGCAACGACAGCAGCACCTCCACAGTGCCAGAGAGGAGTTGGAAATCTTCTGATGTCTGTGACTGGGAGGATATGGCATGGCCCAATCTCAATGCCCAATTTAAAAGCTGGCCACTGGGGGCTCAGCCCGTTTAAGGCCCTGGATTCAGTCAGAGAGTCTAATCATGGGAGTTGTATTCTGAAACATCTGGAGGGCTGCAGGTTGAAGACCCCTACAGTGTAAGGTTTCATTCATGCAACAAGAGGTTCCATTTTAATATCAAAACACAGGCCTCCTAGGTGGGTAAGCAGGAGGGAGGTGTTCATGTAATGCATTGCATAACGTTTTCAATGATCTGTCCAGGAACTGAAGCGGGCAGGGCGTGTTTCACTTTTGAGGAACAAAACAATACTTTGGGCAGTGCTTGCCATCAAAGGGCAGGCATTATGGCATGCAAAGAATGTCTAAGCAGGTCACTCTGGAGTCCATTTTATCATGCTTATTTCATAACTATACATCAGTGGGGGTTTTTTTGCAGTTATGTACCATACCTCGAGCTTCATGGACGAATTTGTCATTGGAAGAGGTTCTTTAGAAGCCACCCACAATGCATCACATTTTCAATCAGGTCCTCTGCCCATAGCACCCTCTATTTGTACAAAAGAGATGAAACCACCTGCTAAGCTAAGCAGTATTGACCAAGCACAGCATCAGTATTGTGCTAACACAGACAATATTAATGATTTGAATAGGGAAAACCATCTCAGCCTTTATTGAAGTCCAACCCAAAAGGTACATTTGGTACCCGTGAAAGAACATTCAGTTCAGAATGCTACAAACCCGAAAATGGCTGGACTATTCTATAAACAAAGATACTTGCTTTTGTTTCCCATGTTGTGTGTTTACTGAATGATCAGGATATGTCTTTACTGTAACTGGTTTCTGTAATTGGAAAAATGCCTTGGAATCTGGCAAAGGTTTTGCGAAACATGTGTTAAGTTAAACACACACCTATACTGCTATTGCTTTGGCAGAGAGTGCAAAATGAATGGAAAAGGGATGCACAATTTCCTTTTTATTAGATACAGAAGTAATTGAAAACAATAGGTATTAATACTTAACGAACAAGCATTGGAGAAGTGATTCAGTTTCTTGTTGTTAATGAACTTCCTCTTCATGGTGACAGAGAAGATGTGCTGGATTTCTCAGGTGACTTGTTTTTAAAGCTGTTTCAATACACATGCTGATATTGCACAATCTGTTTCCCAAACTTGCCAGATATACCTCAAAAGATATTCAAAGGATATTCAAAATGAAGGAAAAGATACTTTAACAAGGATGTGTTCTCTACAATTAAGCAAAGGTATGATAATTGTGATTCAAAGAGTTTTTGTATCAAAAGTGATGGTACTCGTGACAAATGCAACATTGAAAATGTGTCGCTTATAGTGCGCTCTGTAACTAAAGCCAAGCCAGAGGAGCATTTGAACGGCCATTTACAGCTAGAACAGTTGGATGCAGAACACATTGCTGAAGAGATTTTAAGCCACCTGACAACATGTAATTTTAGACCACAGCACATTATCGCTCAGTGTTAGGATGGAGTGTCAGTGATAAGTGGCTTTAACGGGGGAGTTCAGGCTGTCATACAGAGGCGTTTAAATCAAAGTATACCCTATATTTACTGCTATAATCATCAGCTCCATCTTGTTGTTATACATGCAATTCAGAGTGAACCATGTGCAAAGCGTTTCTTTGATTTATGTAATCTTGTGCATACTTTATTTCATCGCCATTGCATACGCCAACAATTTAATGGGCCAGCTCTTAAGAGATTACTTGAAATCATATGGACTAGCCCTTATGATGTAACCAAATGTGTAGTTAAAAATATAGATAACATTTCTGATCGTTTATCAGAAATATATAATGATTAAAGTGCTTCATCTGATTTGCTTGCTCGTCACGTGAAATATTGTCTCACATATGGAGAGAAAATGTAAATATTATTGGTACATTTTTATTACACTTGCTATTAATCATGAAAACAGCACAAACTAATCTTTCATTTGCTGTAGAGATTATGCATCCCACACTCAAGGCTCTAAAAGGCATGTGTGCTGATCCAGTGTGTTATGTTAAATATTGCTCTCCAACCGCTGAAAATATTTCAGCTGATGTCACACATGTAGTTAATGGACCAAAAAGACAAAGAACCCTAAACTGCTGATTTGCAAAGTCTGTGGTACTTACCGCAATTGGACAGTCTGGAAATGACAATGATTTTCAATTTCAGAACAAGTACTAAGGAAATCACTGCTGTACATTCTTGACAGAACAATTGCTGAAATGTAATCCAAATTCTCCCAGAGAAACACGGTGCTAATAGAAGCCATTGCTGCTCTGGTTCCCTCATCACTGCATTTTCTGGATGTCAGTTGATGTTTATCTCTTTTAGACCTAAAACAGGTCAGCAAAACCACTTTGGCAGCAGAACTAGCAGTGGCAAAACGATTGCTGTTAAAAATAAAAACAGAAAAATCACAGCGGGTTCAGATATTGCCACAATTTATGAAGTGTTAAATAATTAGCAGACGCTTTTTCCAGGACTTCATGAAATGTATGTCTCTGAAGTGGCCGTAGGCATTTGAACTGTGTCCTGTGAGAACTCATTTTCTAATATGGCCCGTGTAGTCACACCCTTTCGGCGCTCAATGCTTCATGATCGCAAAGTAAATCTAACCATATTAGTAGAGCTGCGGGAGCCAGGGATGTCATGGATAGGGCCGAGCCAGGGCCGAGCCTGGGGGCCAGGCCTGGCTCTACGAGCCTACAAAGTCCCAAGCCCATGAAATCCCTGAATCAAACGCCGCCCTGGCGCGCTACCGTCAGGGCTGCGTTTATTTTTTTTCATATCTGGACCTTTCTTTTGATTTTTGTAGCGCGGCACAGGCAAAATGGAAAGAAATGGTCAAATGTAAAAAAATAAATGGGCAATTGTTTCCATTTTGCACATGTGGCGCAGGCAAAATGGAAAGAAATGGTCAAACATGAAAACAAATGAATGGGCATTTCTTTAAATGGAAAGAAATGCCCATTTATTTGTTTTCATATTCAACCATTTCTTTCAATTTTGCCTGCGCCGCACGGCAAAATGGAAAGCATTGGTCAAATTACAAAAACAAATAAATTAGCATTTCTTTCCATTTTGCCCGCGTGGCGCAGACAAAGTGGAAAGAAATTGACAAATATGAAAACAAATAAATGGGCATTTCTTTGAATGGAAATAAATGGCCATGGGCAGCCATGGTGGGGCCCGTGGCGGGTCCATTGCATCCGGGCGTACAAGACCTAAAGGAGGGTCGAGCTGGAGCCCCCATTAGAGCCCAGGCCGGCCCAGGCCTCGTCAGGCACGGCCACCTCTACGTAATAGCACACAAGAAAGAACTTATGGAAATTCTTTGCAGGGATGACTGTGTAAGGAAGTTATCAAAGTTAAAAAAAACATTACCCCTTTAAACCAGTTGTCAAAGGACTATTCTCATTTGTAAAGAGTACCGCATTTTTGCATGGAGGAACATTGTAACAGAATTTTCAAAGTTAAAGAGAAAACTATCCCTTTAAAGCAGTTGTCAAAGAAATAGTCTAATTTTTTAAGACTACGGATGACACTATGTATGAGTTTTAAAAGTTAAAGTGAACATTACCCCTTTAAATCAGTTGCCAAGGGTCAATTTCATTTGTCAAGAATACAGTTTTTGCATTGATGACCTGTTAAGGGAGTTTCAAAGTTAAAGAGAAAAGTACCCCTTTGAACCAGGACTGTTCTCATTTGTTAAGAATGGCGCTTTAAAAAAAAAGAAATTCAAATGTCTTGCTCATTTTTTACTCTGTTTTTTTAAAAAGTATTTTTGTTTTCTGGGAGTACGCCTTGAGTGTGTAAAATAAAACAAGTCTAAACTAATTTCTCATAATATTTATGTAGTTTGAATTCTACAAAGAACACAGATAGTCTGCTTGGTTAAACGAGCAAGGGCAAAACCAACAGTGTGGGCTTTTGTTTAGGTATGTGATAGGCATTGGCTAGGCACTGATACTATGGTATTACCGGGCCATAGGATTGGTACAGCTGGAAAATGGTGTGATTACCTGACATAGGATAGCACGACTTGCAAATGCCTTTTTAATACCTATACATACGTCCCTGGCTTTGTCAATGCTAGTTTTTAACAGGACTTCAGTGCAAGGAACAGATAATCAAGTGGCTAATAGCTAGCTTGGCTGTGGCATGTTTATTAGGCCATTAGCCATTTACTGCTGCAATGAAGCCATTGACTCTCAGCAGACTGCTTAGAAATACCACTGGCAGGTATGCGGTTTCCGATTGATAGAGTGAGCTCAGTGATCCCAGGAGGGTGTGTTTCGGGCGTGGAGGGGCAGTTAATGGGTAGGAATGACCATAGGGATTACCATGGCCCATCGCAGTCCATGGGTGGGTAAATAATCTAAGAAACCCTACAAGCTGTGTGTCTTCCTCACTTGCCACCTCCCACGCATCTGTAATCTAATGCAATAGTTTCGGTTTATAGCTGAGGTGCCGCCTAATAGACCAAACTAAAAATAAAATGGCTAATATGTGCAAGTATGGACTTTTTAGAGCCCTTACTGTTTACACAAACAGAGTGCCAACCTAACAACCTAAGAACAATGCAGCACCTAACAAGGGATACTTTCCCTAAAGGAGTCTGTTTGAATGTCTGCCTTAACTGAAGATACCAAGAACGGGTCAGGAGTACCTACTTGCAGAATGTATCCTCTAGGGGAGGCAGGACAGCTCAAGGGCAAAACGTTTGTCTTGGCAGCAAGATATCAGAGTGCGACACAGGTCCAAATCCCAATCCTGCACATAGAAACCACTTGCTGGTATTAAGCGCGTTATAAAAGAACAATTAGAATTATACTTAGGTGTCAGGCAGCCTGCCCTGCCTGAAAAGGTGACAAGGCAAGAGTGGTGAGTTTGGTCTGCTTCACCCTAAAATGACCTCTCGTCATGGTTCCTATGTAATCAGAATGTATCCTTTGTACTCAGGTGTTTAGCTGCTTGCACTGTCTGTCAGGGTCCAGGGCAAGATGGTGAGTATGGGCAGTATTTCAGTGAATACTGTTGTTACTGGCGGGTTTCCTGACCAAACGAGTGTGCAAGACTGCCCGGCCAGAGGATGTCATGGTTGGGACTCATTATTAAGCACTGATCTTCATTAGCTCATGCAGTTTGGGTAACTGTCCATAGTGTCTGTACGGAAACAGAATCTAACCTGTTTATTGGGAAGGCTATATGGTGTAGCTCTTTGGAGGTTAGGCGACTCTCACACTAACTGGAAATTGCCCCCTCCCGAACCCCCTGCCCAATAACACCTTTGGCCCACCTAGATGATAAATTATGGAGCCAGGCCTGGCAGGGCTCAAGTCCTAACAAAGAAAACTTGGCGGGGCAGAGGTTAGGGGAGGAGGTTGGGTACTCTTTAGCATAGCCAATAGGAAGTATGGGCTGGAGGCCAGTGGGCCCTCTGAGGGCCTTCATTGCTCACTTGCAGCAGTTTATACAAAACGTCAGTATAGCTGCTCCATTTTCTGTGAGCTACTGGCAGTAACATCAAACTATGCGCAGCTGGACTGATGTACACTGAGTTCCAAAATCGGATGTAGGGCACTTGATTGCTCTAATGATCACGTGGCCCAAGTGACGCTCTAATGATGAGAGGCTTTCTCTTATAAAATAGCTGTCAGCAGTGTTTTCTCTCTCTCTCTCTCTCTCTCCCAACCTGTCCCTCTGGCTCTCCGCCTCTCTCATCCTTTCTTGGCGTTTCTGGCGTTGTTGCTCTTCTCCCCACGTCGCCACGTTTTTGAGCCACCTCACTTGCGGAACCAAGTGCTCACGCTGACAGTGGAAGAAGAGCTCCCACTGTGCCACAGACCAAAAAGCACTCCCATGTGCCCAGACCTAAATGTTAGAGCATGCCTTGCTTCCCTCTACCCTGACAAAGGGGTTGGGAGGCCGCAAAAGCATGCATACAAACATTTCAGGTGGCCTGATTGAGTTGTCAACTCATTGTCCATTAGAAATCAATGCCATTACAACTGGCTAACTTCATTCTTTCATCTTGCTCATTTATTTTTAAAAAGGTTACACTGGGACTCTGCCTGACTTTGCAGGCACTGGATTGGCCCGACCTACTTGGTCCCTCCTCCCCACTTCCCCCGAACTGGAACTTATTCCCAGCATGCAGCGCACCTCGCGCGCGCACCTGTAAGTGCACGAAAGTGTGCTGTTGGCTGAGCAGGAATTCTACACGCTTCGTGGATTTCATTTGGAAGCGCTTTTCTTCTGAGGACACAGTCGGCAGGACACGTGGAGGAAGTCCTTTTCAGTTACACTGGGACTCTGCCTGACTTTGCAGTAAATATATTTGAGCAGTTTGGTTTAGCACGTCATTCCCCCTCTGTGTCACTCGGGGTTTGTTTTTACTTGGATACGCCCACCCTCCTTGTACAAATGCTCTAATACAGCCCCTTTTGGATACGCCCACCCTCCTTGTATAAATGCTCTAATACAGCCCCTCTGAGACACGCCCACTTTTAGAAAATATACCCGATCCTCGTTTGTTTTAAGACACATTTCATGTGTTAGCACATGATTTTAATGAGTTTTTTTTCTGCTCTGACTTTCTAGGGCACTGGATTGGCCCGACCTACTTGGTCCCTCCTCCCCACTTCCCCCGAACTGGAACTTATTCCCAGCATGCAGCGCACCTCGCGCGCGCACCTGTAAGTGCACGAAAGTGTGCTGTTGGCTGTTCGCGGTGCGAGGCGCGAGTCGCATTGCGAGAAGTTCAAATTAAGAGTACTAGAGACTAATACATGAGAGGTAACTAATTAGGTCTGTTTTTTAATTTTTTTTTTTTTTTTTTTTTAAACGCAATACAGATTTTAACTAAAAGATTCCACCTGTGTATATTACAATAAAGGTGTGTGGAATTATAATAGTTATTTAACATTTTTCCTGTTTTTAAAATAAATTTAGGTTGAGAATGAATTTAAGATCTAACAACAGTATTGATATTGAAGTGAAAAAAATTACGGAAATGATTCAGCGCCCCAATCGTGCGTGCAAAAGAAAGATCATAGGCAAACAGGGTCTCCTACCGGAGGCCAAATTAGCCAAAATGACGTCCTTTTTTGACAAAATTGAGCCAATAAAGCCAGCTAATCCCATACTAGCTGAAAGTGTCAGATCTGAGACAAGCGCTGAATTAGTAGAAGATCTTGCTAATAGACTTCCATGTATCGGTTCTAAGTTTCTTTCTGAGTTGTTAGAAAGCCAAAACAACAAAGAGGAGCTGAAACCACTCAAGGGTAGTCACACCTTAGACTACTGTAACTCATGTACCTATATGGCTATATGGAGTAGTACTGCAGTGCATCGACCGGACTTACCCTATTCTATAGATCTAAAAAAATGGCAAGCACCCGACCCCATTACCCATACATCAACTAAACAAGACATATGTTACGATACTGCCCCCAAGATGGACAGCAGTCTGAATTCCAGTCAATGGTGCAAATTAGATGGAAGCACTAAAGACAGAATTATTGTCGACCCCATCTCAGGTTTAATAAAATACACTGCCACTAGCCTTAATGAGATAAATATAAATACAGCTATCCCCAATACCTGTATGAATGCTAGTATGATCACCATAAACAGCCGACAATCTGAGGAGAATGAGAGCTTTACTCTCATGAAAAATGAGGAACTGTGGGAAGCTCTAGAGCGAGTGCTAAATGAGATAGTTGAAAGATGTGACATAATTGAACGAAAGTTAGATAGTCACACTACTATACTGCAAGTTCACTCCTCTAAAGTAAGCACAACATTCAGAGAAACTTCCACCAATACTGAACTAATTATAACCCCAAATACACAAAGCTGTCCTGTGATCGACGTAAATACATCTAAGGCAATACATGACCATCAAGTGGGATATTCCATTGATTCTAATGCGACAGTTTGCTGGTATAAGAAAAAGCCGAAAAAAGGAAAAAAAAAGCAATGCACCAAAGAAAACTGGAAAAAACTCAGCAACCATCCTCACGTGGGGTGTGTGAGAGACCATTCGCGAACGGATGTATCGTAAATGATGAGACTCTGCCCAATAAAGTAGAAAAATGTGCAATTATCAGCTCAGAAGAGGGTACGATGGAAATCAGGAAAACCAAACCAATCCATATTACCAAAGAACCCAATTTCTTCGGTAAACATACAGTTACAATCCACGCTCCAGTCGATAAGACTGGTAACGGTAGCATCAAAAAACAAAAAAATCCAAGTAAAATCTGCAAGATCTCAAAACAAATTAAGCTAGTGGCACCAACACTTGATGAATGGGTAGTCCCTATAAGTCAAAAAGAAAAGCGAGGTAAAAAGACGAATAAGAATAATGAAATCTCTACCAAGGTACTAAAAGCCATTAAAACTCTCTTCTTAGAAGAGAAATTCGAACCTGTCCTCAACCTAGTTTCATCTTCTGAGGCTGTCCTCACCCATGAATGTGAAGAGGCAGAGAAACTAGTAGAAAAAGCTGTCTGCTTTGGTGAAAATAGTGACGACGAAGTGTACGATCCTGCCTATAAGAGAGACCCATTACACTTTGTCAAGGCACTACAGTTTCAGGCAATTGATAAACATGATCCCTTAGTGTTACTAAATAGACACCGAATAGTCGAACTCTGTTCTCTAGTAGTACCGCTGCGGATGATAAAAACTAGTGACTTTAAGATCGTTGACCAACTAGTAACTCCAAATTCAATTACGACTAATGTATGGTGCCTAGAAGACTCCATCCATGAATTTATACTTAGTTACCATGAGTGCTTTACTAAACTTGGATTCACCTGCACAGAAACTTCTATGCGTAGAGTGAAATATCAAAGATTACCAGTCGAAGTAAAGAGAAATGCGAATGTAAGATCAGTAAATCTGACTACGACTCACATCGACATTAATTCGAATTCATCATATAAATGTACTAAAGCAATAGTAAATCAAAGCCAAGCTAGTAAGGATAACCAACCGAGAATACCCTGTAATGTAAAAGCTCATGGTATGTCTAATAGTGATCCAAACACCGCAGGCTATTGGCAATGGCTTCCAATAGAATTTAAATCCAGATTGGAACAAAGTTCCTGATGACACTTGCATGATGATTTCATGGAACACCAGAGGGAATAGGCATTATGAGAAGAATGCGGGTCTCCTTAATAATTTAGACATATTCAGTTTGGTCACACTGCAAGAGACATGGTTGTGCGACCCCTGTGAAATAGATGGGTGGTGCTCCTTTCAAAGTTTAGCATGCAAAGGGTTGAAAGGCCGCCCGAAAGGTGGACTCCTAACAGCTATTAAATATCCATGGACCGGTGTGAAATCTAGCTGGTCAAATAATATGATCCTGGGAGTGATTGTCAAAACTAATAGCATCCACCTTCCCAATTTTTTGTTGATAAACATATACAACCCCCCAAATGGAATTAAGAACAAAGAGAACATTGAGATGTTAACTGAAATATTGTTAGAATACAATGCTGTGCTACCTATCATCATCGCAGGAGATTTTAATGCCAAGATATTCTTACCTGTAGACCCTATGTGTGATGATAAGATCTCTGGCCCCATTACTAGGGATTTTCCCAATAGGTGTGGTGATGCTTGGTGTAAACTGATCATTAGCCAACAGCTTTCAATGCTAAATGGCCACACTAAAAGCGATACCAACCGTGGGATAACAAGAGTTGGCTGGAGCAGTTTATCCACAATTGACTACATCTTAGTAAATGAAAAAGCTAATAGTTTTATTATTGATATGGCAATAGGCAGTCGTGAAGAAAGTGACCACTTTCCACTTGTTGTGATGCTGGAACACCCCAAAGACGAGGCAGACTTTCATATGGCTGGGAATATTAAATGCAATAATGCGGCTAACCGAATTTCTTGGAATCCTACCAATTTAAAAAAAACTAACTGCGTAGCCGTTAAAGAACTGCTAGAATGGTGGGAGTCGATTGATGCTGGGCAAACTGCTACTGACAATACATTGATTGTCACATATGAAGCAGCCATAAGTAAGATCAAAGTAACCTCCTCTAAAAAACGAGAGTATTCCAGCAATGGTGAAAAATGGAATCTTACTCATGGCAAACATAATTCCTATGACCCGATAATAAACAAAGCAAAAAACATCTTAAGGAAGGCTATAAAGCATATTGCTGCAGTCAAGAGCACCGAAGCTACCTCACAAATAAAATGGCTAAAAAAACAACACAAGAAGAGGATGAGTAACCATAAAAGATTCAAGGCAAGTGAAATCTGGTTAAGGATTGCAGACCAAGCAAGAAGTAATAACCAACAAGGGATGTGGTGAGTGATAAACGATGCAAAAAAACGTAACCTCCCTATTAATTGCGTGGGAGAAAATGAGTGGATCATGCACGTTATACATACCCTGGGCTCTGAAGAGGGTAGTAAAATCAGCCCATTGTCTCGACAAGCAATCTGGGTAGGTAACTTCTCTGAATCTTCCTTGGTAAATATGATAAGGAAATTGCATACCTCTAGAGCCACTGGCCCTGATGGGACATGTAATGCTCTTGTACGTTTATCTCCTGAAGTTTGGGCTAAAGCCTTATATCTGTTGTTTAGATGGATTGGCATGAATGGGGTGATTCAAAAAACATGGCATGAAAGTGTCATTTTACCAATCTACAAAAAGGGAGAGTGGAAAGACCCACGTAACTATCGCATGCTAGCAATGCTAGATATTCCGGCTAAATTATTTGCAAAAGTTTTGCTAGACGACCTTGACATATGGATAGAGAAGAAGAAGATTCTACCAATATACCAAGCGGGGTTTCGAGCGAAATCCTCCACTACTCATAATATAATTAATCTAGTATCAGCAATTGAGTATTCTTGGTATGTTCGCGAACTTCCAGTATATGTGGTGTTCATAGATTACTCTGCGGCCTTTGATACTGTAATAAGAGATAAACTTTGGTCCAAATTAAAACTTTGGGGGATTCCCGAAGGCCTTCTAGCTATGATACAGTTATTATATTCTGATACCTCTGTCAGGATACGTCTAGATGGTGAAGGACGGCTCTCCCAACCAATTTCCACCTTTTGTGGAGTAAAACAAGGCTGCAGACTAGCAGCAACATTGTTTAATCTTTATCTAGCCGATTGCATGAATGATATAGACAAAAACATCGTCAACCCAGTGCGGACGGGCACAATAGAGTTACCCTGGTTAGGCTATGCCGATGATTTGGTTCTATTAGACTACACACCGGCAGGTCTTCAATCAAGATTAGATTGTCTACTCCATTTCTCTGAAAATAATGGGTTAAAGATTAACATCGCAAAAACAAAGGTAATGGCATTTCGAAGCACTACGAAGCAAACACGGTCTAACAACTTTAAGTGGATGCTGAATTCAGAAATACTTGAAAAAGTCGACTGTTACCGTTACTTAGGAGTCATAATTGACTCTAAGCTACTATGGAAACCCCACTGGGAGGCTACTAAACTGCTATGTTTAAATAACACTGGTGCCATTAGTAAATTTATAGGAAAACAAGGAGGCATCTCTGTAAATACAATTTTATTACTGTACGCAAGTAAGATAATATCCTACTTATTATATGGTGCTGAGATCTGGGGGAGTAAATTTACCAATGAAATGTGTTTATTAGAAGGAAACATTTTAAAAACACTGTTCAGGTTACCTAGTTCAACATCTTGTGAATACATTTTATTAGAATGTAACATTCGATATACGAAAGACATCTTAGAATACAAATCCGCAATGTTATACGCTAAATTAAGTATGCTATCTATTAGTACTTTTGTGGTTGAACTGATGAAAACATTTACCAAGGAGGGTCATAAAAAACAGTTTGTATCCTTAAGCAGATTACATACGATATATGAGAAATGGGCGACAGTTAATTCAAAGAGTTGGCTACTCCTCAAGCAAACTAAGATTAAAAACGTATTACAAGGAACTATATATAGCCATGCAAAAGAACGTGATATGATTACTCTGTCCACAAAATCCACTAGTGGCTTATTCCTAGAATACTGGACGCCAAATACTGTGAAACCTAAATATCAATTTGCGTTTCCGACCGCAGCCACTATAAGACAGTACTTTTTGTTTAAGTTCAACCGTTGTGATACTCTGGAAATTTTAGGAGCTAAACTCAAGCTCGAGAGAAATATAAGGTTCTGTCGATTATGTGGAACCCTAGAAATCGAAAATGCGAAGCACTTAATATGTTACTGTGAAAGTCTTACAGTTATTCGTGGAAAATTTCTCTCTCGCTATAATAACACCAGTATCACTGAGGATGTTGAAATTATTTGGAAAAAACTACTAGAAGGAAATGATATTAATTTAATATATCATATGATGAAATTTTATAAACTAGTCTTAATAATTTTAAAGGATTTATCTGAGAGTATTTTTGTATGAAATTTGTTTTTAACTTTTATGGATTGTGTGATTTTTGTATGTTAAATTGTCTGTGTGTGTAAATTGTTTGTATATGTAAAGCCATTATTTGGCTATGAGCATATTAAAAATAAATAAATAAATAAATAAATAAATAAAAGAACAATTAGAATTATACTTAGGTGTCAGGCAGCCTGCCCTGCCTGAAAAGGTGACAAGGCAAGAGTGGTGAGTTTGGTCTGCTTCACCCTAAAATGACCTCTCGTCATGGTTCCTATGTAATCAGAATGTATCCTTTGTACTCAGGTGTTTAGCTGCTTGCACTGTCTGTCAGGGTCCAGGGCAAGATGGTGAGTATGGGCAGTATTTCAGTGAATACTGTTGTTACTGGCGGGTTTCCTGACCAAACGAGTGTGCAAGACTGCCCGGCCAGAGGATGTCATGGTTGGGACTCATTATTAAGCACTGATCTTCATTAGCTCATGCAGTTTGGGTAACTGTCCATAGTGTCTGTACGGAAACAGAATCTAACCTGTTTATTGGGAAGGCTATATGGTGTAGCTCTTTGGAGGTTAGGCGACTCTCACACTAACTGGAAATTGCCCCCTCCCGCACCCCCTGCCCAATAACACCTTTGGCCCACCTAGATGATAAATTATGGAGCCAGGCCTGGCAGGGCTCAAGTCCTAACAAAGAAAACTTGGCGGGGCAGAGGTTAGGGGAGGAGGTTGGGTACTCTTTAGCATAGCCAATAGGAAGTATGGGCTGGAGGCCAGTGGGCCCTCTGAGGGCCTTCATTGCTCACTTGCAGCAGTTTATACAAAACGTCAGTATAGCTGCTCCATTTTCTGTGAGCTACTGGCAGTAACATCAAACTATGCGCAGCTGGACTGATGTACACTGAGTTCCAAAATCGGATGTAGGGCACTTGATTGCTCTAATGATCACGTGGCCCAAGTGACGCTCTAATGATGAGAGGCTTTCTCTTATAAAATAGCTGTCAGCAGTGTTTTCTCTCTCTCTCTCTCTCTCTCTCTCTCTCAACCTGTCCCTCTGGCTCTCCGCCTCTCTCATCCTTTCTTGGCGCTTCTGGCGTTGTTGCTCTTCTCCCCACGTCGCCACGTTTTTGAGCCACCTCACTTGCGGAACCAAGTGCTCACGCTGACAGTGGAAGAAGAGCTCCCACTGTGCCACAGACCAAAAAGCACTCCCATGTGCCCAGACCTAAATGTTAGAGCATGCCTTGCTTCCCTCTACCCTGACAAAGGGGTTGGGAGGCCGCAAAAGCATGCATACAAACATTTCAGGTGGCCTGATTGAGTTGTCAACTCATTGTCCATTAGAAATCAATGCCATTACAACTGGCTAACTTCATTCTTTCATCTTGCTCATTTATTTTTAAAAAGGTTAAAAAAAAAACAAATATTTACCATAAGATGCGTTAAGGCAGATGACAAAATAGAAATAACAAAATAAATAACAAATGGTTGCAGAACTTCTCTTCCACAATGCACATTTTATATGCAGCCAGCAGCTGTCAAAGCATTCTAAAATTACCACTGGATGATCCAGATCAACAAAGATATTAAACAAATACACACCCATCATTTAAATAATCCTTTGGAGTGTTAAATGCATTATACATTTATTATAGACACTTGAGTTTTATTTGCTTATTTTAATTTACTTTCAAAAACATAACTTGACATAGCTCAATCCAGTTTACCCAGGACTAGCACAACGTATTTGATTGACCCTTGATAAGTATGCCTAGACCATCCATACCGTCCCCTGTACTCAAAATATTTTGGTCCCTAAATAAAGGTCGAATTAAATCCTTCTGGACGTGATAATCCCTTTCTATGAAAACATGACATGAGCTAATGTTCCGGTCCCGCCCCCACATCATTGACACATCAATTTATCCTATTGATTTCATCTTTCAACCCAAATATGCTAATACCAGGACCAGCCCCAATTGTAAGGAGTTACATTTGCGTCAGACCGCCCTCAATGGTAGTTATTGAATATATCTTTGGGGAAACCTGTCTGCTACATTTATTGATGGAAGTTTATAGGCATATGTATTGCCAGTGAATAACTCAATATACCATTTGCTTTTATCAGTATTGATTTGCACTCCCTATGGTCATGAGGACTTTTGGTCAATCAGTGGATGATTACCGCTGAATGCTTGAGCATCGGGATGTTAGACAGGGTCGGGTCTCCTTCGTGTGTAGCCAGCATCATAAAGTGTGGCAGAGGCTCTTTGGCCAATGCCGCCCTGCGGCTAAACATAGTCTGGCGGACATTGTCTTAGCCTTGATCGATACCATTGCTAGTTCAAATCCAATGCCTTGGATCAGGGCAGATCTTGGCGCTACCTTTTCCTTGGGCCACCTTCTAATATATCAAGTTAAAATTTACGCCGGGTAATTCGGGTAATTTCAGCCATTGTTGAGCCTACTGGCCACAGGGAGCTAGAGCCATGACTTTATCAAAGCGTCCCATGCCAGCAATCTGAGCTGTGACTCATCTGCGCAAGGCTGGCATTTTAAAATTTCAAATTTGGGGCTGAATTCATACGCAATAAAGAAGCATTTGTCATTATTAAACCTGGAATTCCACATACAGCGAATATGTGCACCATATGAGTGTCCGTATTACTCGGACACAGGTCCTGTAATCTAGCAGCCCCAAATGGCAAGATGAATATGTGGCAAACCAATGTTATTATGACTAGAGTAACACGGCCGCCCATAGCGATTTACGTTACTGAGCAGTCTCTGGGTCAAATGATCAGGGCAGAGTGTGAAGATGACATATAAACACACAGGCAAGGACTATACGTACAAATAAATTAAGCATATTGATTAGGTGGCAGCATGTATTATATCTTTCTCTCTCTGCATGCAGTATCCTACACGCAGGCGTCCACACTGCTGCACCCACCCATCCACTCCCTATCCTGTCTCCTTTTCGAGGCCGCAAATTACCTTTCGAGAGGCCTGATTGGATTCTCTAGTGCGTTACACCTATGTTCACATTATTCTGACACTAATAATCCAGGTGTAGAACCTTTTGTAACACATGATTTATACACCAATGCTCTGGAACACATTTATCAGACTTCAAAAAGCACCAATGGGAGCGTGATACATCTGCCTGGTAACTCAAACACAACTATATATAATGACTTGCTTACAGAATAAAATTGAACATAAACTTGGAGTAAACAACTTCTCATGCTACATCGCCAATATATATGGGGAAATACTGCTCAACTAATTACAATCAACTTTGTAATCAAAAACTCCTTTTAGCAAAGGTTCCATCACATTGGAGTGATATAATATGTGTGACATTGTGTTATCAGATCAGTTAGTCTAATAAGTGCAAAGTTCGCCATGTTATATCACTCCAATGTGATAGCGGAATTTATCATTTAGACTGTAAAACCACACCGTTTTTCTATAAGCTCTAAAAAATGAGTACCTGTGTGGACTCCTGGTGACAAAACAAAGACAACTTTGCCATTAGATGGAAGTGAATTCCTGTTGGTACTGCTAAAGCCAAGTAAATTATCCCTATCTCATTACTATTGACACGAATAGACTCGAACCTTCACATAATAGCATGATAATGCAGTCTTTGTATATTACTGGTGTTACACCGTTTAATCTCAAGCAGTCGCATCTATTACTCCACATTGATACTTGGAAATTGAAGTTTGAAAAAGGAATAATCCGCACAAGTGAAACATTAATGTATCAAAATTATGCGCAATGAAAGTATCGTATTTTGCTCCTGAAGAAGTCTTTCTCTTGAAACGCATTGAGCTAAAAAATGTTGGACTATGATTTCATTTTGTCAATTTTGCATTTGAATGTATGCATTTTGAAATGAATTATGAAACAACATTTATCAACATCAATTTTCTCATGAAGAAATGAAGAACATGCATAACCACTAATAAATAACTTGAAGAATGTATGAATACATTTTCTGTGAGTTGAAACTCGAGAGACATAAATGTGTAAAGTGGTGACAAATTAATTTGATTATATTGACTTTAGATACCAGAGTCAACTTTTCTCCTCCTCACCCTTGACTTTCGTTAACTATCAGTGAGCCACAGGAGCTCTGAATGATTGAATTCTTTGAATACATAATTATCTAATACGGTCTGCTCTATCTCATCATTTGTTGAACAAAAGGAATTAATTGCCATGTACAACTGTGGGCCATTTTTAATTGGTGCCAGAAACAATTTTATGCCCCAGTTTGATCATGCATAGCACTCGAAAAACCATCTAGAAAAATCTTTTAGGGTTAGACTGATGATGGCAGCTAATAAGCCATCAGGTCCAGATACACACGAACATATGCATGCCGGGATCGAGTGGATCCTTCTTGATAGTCGGATATCCATCCCTGGACTATATACTAGATTAGTTTAGGTATTTCTGTTGATGAGTATTCATCTCCTTTACTGACATTAAACATACATAGTTGATCCATGTCCATGTGGGGGGGGGAGTTCAATATTACCAATTTTTTTACAAGGTATTAATCTTTCATTTTAAATTCTTTAATGTGATATAGTATGAAAAATAAATTCAAACTTTACACATATATCAATAAACATTAAAAATGAAAATCTTACATATAAAATCTTGCATCTAAACTCATCCTACCAATATTTAACACCACATACGGCATAAATCTGAAATCTAAAATCCAAACAAGAGGGGTGGGAATTGAGGTAGGGGATCAAGATAAACATAATTGCTGATACAGCCTTCATATTATTCAAAACTAGTATTTGGACAGCTATGTCAAGTATAAAAAGCCTCTACAGATCGTTACCCAAACGTCAATGATAGAGTTTGCTCATTTTCCCACTTCATGTTCTATCTGTTGCCAGACATTATACAGGGCTATGAATAGATGCATGTTCGATGTATTAGTGCAATAGCGCCAAAACATAAGTTTGGGTATAGATAGCGGATCATGCACAAATTCTCCCAGATAGTGGACAATAGTCTTCTTAATTGCTCTACATTGCGTTAATACGTGTCTTGTCGTCTCCAGACATGCAGGAGATTTGCACACTCGGCAAATTCGCTCTGCTGCAGGTATGTTTTCCCTTACTCCTATTCTAGATAGGGTGGGCAGTTGTTCCAGTCTGAATAAGATGATGAAACGGCGGAGTCTTCTAGTAGAGCATAGGAGAAGATAGTCCTGTGGTTTCATGAACTTGTATACTCTGTAAGTCACAAAATGATAGGATTTGAGGGATTCCAAGTGGGCAAAGTTCTCTAGCCAATCCCATAGGTCTACCTTTTTCCTCAGGGCATTTAGCATATCTCTGGTGACAGTTGCCTCTCTGTGCATCCAGCCAATTTCGTTAAGAAATTTACCCATCTCTTTGTATAGGGATGCAGTGGTAGATTTTTTGTCTAATTCCTGATGGAGTGTCCCTAATAGGGCATTAGGGGAACCACTTGTCATTTTAAGGTAGAAGCCAGCTCTTCTTTTTAGTACCATGGCCCTGAGTGAAGGAAGACCTAGCTCTAGTCGTATCAGAGCCAAAGGCACCCCCGGTGGTAGTCCCAGCATACGTCGCCAGAACTTTCCTTCCAGTACTTGTAACCATGCCAGATTCATCGTCAGCAGTGAATCCAGGCCATAAATGACCATTGGGGCGAAGACTTGCATGTAGAGATGGCGAGTTCCCCACATAGTAAAGCCCCCTTGCTTGTTGGTAAAGGATGCTATAAGCGAGATCACTTGGAGGGCCCTGTTGTTCCGATCCTGTTTGCAAAGTGTGTAATCGCCTAGGGGCTCTATCTCCACTCCAAGATAGCGATAAGAAGGGGCATACATAATTATCTGTTCATGTACTATCAGGTTCACACGAGTTGTTCTTTTCCTAGTGAATCTTAATACGTTGGTCTTCTGCAGGTTGATGGTCAAACCATTAAGCTTGGCATATTCCCAAAGGACATGTGCAGAGCGTCTGAGGCCGCCAATAGTGTTATCTAGTACTACCAGATCGTCTGCATATGCCAGGACCACACACTTTTCCCCACCAAGTTTTGGAGGACAATTATTTGCCTCCGCTAGTGTCACAGGAATATCATGTACATACAGATTATATATGAGGGGGGCTGTTACACAGCCTTGCTTTACCCCTCTATTTTGAATAACCTTATCGGTTGAGTGCCCCTCCAAGTTAAGTCGGAGGCTCACCATGGTATCTCGATGTAGTAGTTTGAGATAATATAACAAACCTATAGGGCAACCCAATGCTTCTAGTTTATTCCAAAGCCTGGCTCTAGGAATTGAATCAAAAGCGGCCTTGAAATCAATGAACATAGCATACAATGGTGGCTGATCTTTGCTGAGTGCTCTCGTACGTAGTATGTCCATTACAAGAAGATTATGTGCTGTCGAGAACTCCCGTCTAAAGCCACATTGAAATCTGCTAAGTATTTGCTTAGCTTCCACCCATTTATGCAGTTCGCTAAGCAAAAGGGAAGCAAAAAGTTTACCCGACACATCCAGCATCGATAAAAGTCTGTAGTTGTTAGGGTCAGTGCGGTTACCTTTTTTATACACCGGGATCAAGATCGCCGTTTGCCAGGTTTGGGGGATTTCTCCCCCTGCAAATACCTTATTGAAGAGTATAGAGAATAGTTCTGCCCAGAAGGCCGGGTTACTTTTTACAACCACGTTCGCCAGCCCATTAGGGCCAGGGGCTCTGGAGGACTTGAGAATCATAATTTTTTTGAGTATTGCCTCCGAAGAAATATCGAATAATTGAGACATCGATGGTTTTTCCGTGGTCCTATTTGCCGCCTCCTCTTCTTCCATATTACGGTCTAGTAGGAATTTTTCCCAGACTTTCTTGTTTATTGGGTTAGTCATTGCGCCTTTGACCTTGGTTCTATTTTCATTCAATAACGCCCATATGCTTCTCGAGTTTCTGGAGCAGATAGTTTTGACCAAACGTTGGTAGCCAGTATTCTTCTCTATCGCCTTAATACCTCTCACCTCCGACCTATAACAGTTTTTAATTGATCTTAATTTCTGTTGATGTCGAATTATCGTGATATTCTGATCTTTTAGGCTGCGTATCTTTCTTCTCATTTCTCTTTTAGCATCTCTAATTTTCCTATTATAGGGAAGTGGCACTTTTCCCTCTTGTATGACACAATTCTTTTTGGTTGCTGCATGTAGGCCTGAGAATCTGGATATCCACTCTTCAATTTCATTGGCGGACATAGTGTGAAAGTCTCGCCCACTGTCCTCCAAGGCGCCCTTTAGTGTTTCTGTAGCCGCTCTGACATTCTTTTCAGACCAAACTATTCTGGTTCCTGTGCAGTTAGTTGCAATACTTCCAATGTTTATCTTGGGAGTGTCAGGATACTGGGTCCTGAATGAGCATAGTACTGCCGCATGATCGCTCCAGCTATTGGACTTTACCCACATATCCGCCACTCTTGTCTGCATAAGGGGGCACATGAATACATAGTCCAAAGTGCTCCTTAAAGATCCGTTAGACCAAGTGTGTGTCCCCGGCCTATCACTCATGGTGCGGCCGTTGATCAGCGCCAGGTCCCAAGACTTAAATAATTGCAGCCAACCCAGACCTTCCTTTTCTCTTTTCCCATGGGTCATTTTACATCTCGTACTCAGGGCAGGATTAGTGGATATACTAGTTTTATCTTCCATATGACAGTTGAAGTCCCCCATTACCATTACTGCGGTGTTGTTTGATCCTAGTGACCAGGAAGACAGTAGATCCTGTATGGCTTCTTGCAAGGACTCTCTTATACCTGCACCAGGAGGATTGTAGAGGTTAATAAGCAATAGCTTGCCACTTCCCTCTTCTTGAGGGTACGTCAATTGGTCCTCCGCTCGGCAACGGATTTTCTGCGACAGAATGGTATTAGAAACTCCCGTAAGTAGACACCCAAAAGGACGTCCTATACTTCCCCTCTGTGCCAGTGATTGATAAACAACATATCCATCCAGTAGAAGGGGTTCCCGAGCCCAAGTCTCTTGTAGGCAGATGAAGGTATGTTGGAGCAAAAGATCAGACGAACCCTCTGCCCTCAATAGATGGGAGAAGCCTCTGCAATTCCATGATAGTAATGATAGGCTTCAGCGCTTATGCACCAACTGCGGAAGTGACTCCAATAGAGCCTTGATTGCTTGTTGTACTTCAGCTAATAGTGGATTCTCCTCTGTCATCTGACCGGGGACATTTTCAGCGTTCGCTATTTCAATTGGGGTTTCAGGCATTGCTGTTAGGTCTTTCTCTTGTAGGTCCACATCTATGGCAATGTCTACTGCTTTCAGCTCTTCCTCATATTTCCTTAAGAGTTGTGCAGTGTTTAAGAACACACAGTGGAGGGCAGAAAAGTTGGGATTCGGGCCCGTTAAAGGCTCGATGAATAAGAAATCCTCTGATTTTAATACACGGAGTTGAGGTATATGGTATAACCTAGTCAATAACTCCGATCGTGCCAGCCAGGAGTGGCTGTCCCTTGGATATAAGTTCTTTATAAGGCAGATACGATTCATGAGGTTATCCGAGGCCTCCTTCGTTTTCTCTGTAGGTATAGGCTCCGATGGTTCTCTTACTGGGGTCTCAGGCAGCGTTTTCATACTTAGTTTGCATTCTATTTCAGTGATCTCCCCGGTAGTAGGGTCAGGGTCCTCCTCATTTTGTTTCTCTTTAGGTTTCAACCAATCTTCCAAAGGACCTTGCCGTCCTCGCAGCTGCTCTCATCATCCTTTTCCGGGCTTTTTTAGATCGAGTTTCGATCGCAGGGCCATTACTCCCCGTATGAGGCACCAGGCCAACTTTGGGAGGCTTATTTTTGCGATCCTTTTTTGCCAGTCTTTGCTGTTTCCGTGTTAACGGGGCCTGTGGACTGTCATTCTGCTCCCAATCTATTTCCTCAGCGGGGGCTTCTTCATTCGGGATATTAAGTTCCGGATCCTCCATACCCACACTCGCCTCTCTTTCGTCTGTCTTTCCTTCCATCTCCTTGCTAATTTGTATAGCCTCTGCTAGGTTTTCTTCCACGTCCTCTTGCGGTGAGTTCTTCATTTCCAATGCCAATACAATGGCATCGGAGTTTGCCAAGATACGGCCTGTCATTTGCAGCAGTATTTTTAGGGCAAATTGGAGGGCCCCCACCGACGTTTGTAGCTCAGCAAGTTGGATGGATCCGGCTACCGATCCCTTATCCCCCATAGTCTCCTCATCTGACTCGTCCTCCATCGAGACCATTACCAAATTCGGGGAGGCAGATAGGCGTTCACGGTGGTCTGCTGTATTATACTCCTCCGTTATAGTGTTCCTGCTGTTGTCATTCTGGGTCGGGGAGCCACTAAAGATGATCTGTGGGGTAAGTGGTTGCATTTCCCTCTGTATTGTGAGGCACAGGTCCAGGAGGGAATTGTTGTCAATATCGTCATAATTTGAAGAGTTATTAGGCTGACTTACTCTGGACATTTGCGCCGGCTCCTCATTCAGCACAGGTTCTTCATCCATTATGGTGGAGTTTATCTTAGGGGGTGGATTCACCGGGAAAAACTCCGTGATGGCACCATACACTACTGGGAGCTCATATTTAGTGTTCTTCCTGCGTTTGGCCCCTTTTTTTTCGGCTCCATAGGCTCTTTCTGAACTTTTGCTTGTACCTTGTTCCTTAGATTGTAGATTGAGTGCAAGGCTCTTTTCCCCCGCTGCATGCCTAATGTGCAGGCCCCCTTTAATATTTAGGGAGAGTCCCGGGGTCTGTCTGTTGCACCAAACTGCTCCGTTTATGGCAGACAGGAAGTGGATATAACGCAGTTCAAGGAGTGTTAGGACTCACATCTGCGTCCAGGCGACCGGAGAATATTAGCTGCCCAGTCCAGGGTACTGCTCTGTTATTATCACAGAGGCAGCTCCTTCAATGGACTCTCCTGAGGAAGTGATCCCTTCGGTCCCTTCGGTCTATGCCCAGCGAACCGTATTAGGTAACCCCGTCTCTCCCCTCAGCCCACTGGCCACTTCAATTGCTTGCGCCTTGCTAGGCGCGACGCCACCTTTCACCGGAGATATCAGTTCCAGTGTTGAGCGCTGGGTACTGCAGAGGCTTCTTTATGCTTCTTTGCTAGGAGCCCTCTTTCTCCCCCCGGATATCACCAATACCTTAGGTAGGAGGTTGTCTCAGCACCAGGGGCAAATCACTGTGCTCACGGGCCACGATTTTCGCGGGGCGCCCTGCAGAGCGCTGAGTCGCTGAGTCGCTCACACGCTCCGTCTGAGCTCTGTCTGAGCGCCCGGTGCCGTGTTCCCAGTACTCACTGGCACAGCACGGGCTACTGCCGTCCCAGCCCTCCTTGAGGTACTCTGGCTCGTATGTCCGCACTGCCCAGGGACCCAGGGACCAAGGCAGCCCACAGTACTTACTAGTCTCGCAGAGTACCCACGGACCACTGTCGCATCCGACCGCCCCGCAGAGCACAGGTTCACACGGCTTGCTCGCCTCCTCGCTCGCTCGCGGCTCACTCGCCTCGCCTCGTTTGCTAGAGGAAAGGACCCACAGACGTGTCAAGCCGCACCTCTTCCCCTTCCACTTCTCTGAGGCCGCTTCTGACACGCTACCTCTACTCGTAATCTTTCATTTTAGCCCACGTGATGTTCCTTGTTTTGTTCAGCCACTTCAACTTGTTTCAAAATGTATTGAGCACAAACCTAGCTTTTGGAAGTTTAACTGTTTACGGTTTCTTATAGTGCACACTCTCTGGTTTGAAATATGCGGTGTGGGGATGATATCTTCTCTTATCACCTTGTAACATTGGAATGTTGGCAGACCAGTGAAATCAATGGGTAAGGAGAGGGCCTTGTGCACTGTTACAGGCCCGTGGAATTAAAGGTGTTTTCTTCCCTTACCCTCATTATGTGCCTTTGGCTTTGCCTCGACCCCAGAACTTAGGTGTGAGCCAATAACTGTGACAGATTTACCCCTGCTGCTCCCTGGGCTGTAACGCAGATCAACGTGGGCATTCATTTTACCTCCAATTGCCATGACCACAGCCCCTGCCTCTTTTCTATATTGTCAGGCCCTGACCAGTCTGTTCCCAGAAAGGTATACATTTCGGAATTTACTACAAGAACAACTTCCACCTTCCACACAGTCCCTGCTGCAAAGGTTATCCTGTTAGAAGTGGTGGGGCTGGAGACACAAGTAGGCCTTCTCTTCCTTTCCATGACCGAAGCCTCTTGGTCTCTTCATCATCCCTGGAACAAGGAGATGCAGGGGCCCCCATGGTACTGGTTTTTAAATGGCTGACCATAAAATCAAACTGTCACAGTTACAAGAAAACACACAGGGTGGAGGGAGCCAGAAATGATCAGATTACTTGCTAGTAATCTTCATTAGTAACCGGTGGGGGGCATGTTTTTGGCCTGCCAGTCAATGAGGAGGCTCAGAACGGGGCTTTACCACATGGTAAAGTGCCAGCTTCAAGCCTCCTCAGAGCTGGAGGCCGCCATCTTCCCCCGCCAGATAATGAGCTAAGTGCTCCCAACACCCCGAATCCCACTAACGCCCAGTCCCTCTTCCACCCATTTTGCCCCCTCACATCCCCACGCCACATACCTTCTGCTGCCGTGGACAGTAGTGTTCCTGACGCGTCCCAACACGTGACTTGCCGCCATGGAAAACGAGAAGGAACTACAGGTAGTCCCTTCTCCCCAATCCATGGCGGCTATCTTTTTTTGCATTTGTTTTTCAGAAACAGCGTATGCGTTGTTTCTCAGCTTAAAAAACGCTATTAGTATCCCGATACAACGTGCCAGGATACTAATAGCAATATTACCCTTGCACTGGGGGCTTTGCAGGGGGTATTGCCGGGCCTGGTAATGCCCCAGGCAATCAGTAAATCTGTTGCTTTGCTCGGGCTTCTACCTGGCCTGTGGCATTATGCCTGGTCCTTCTCTTCCACTTCACAATGCTTATTTTTGAAGTTCTCACTTCCATAGCAGGATACAATTTTGTATGTATTTACGCCCCCTTCCCTCTGGTGGCATAATACCCCCAGTATCCCACAATTCCTTAGATACTTTTACCAAAAGGATCATAGCCCCCCATCCCAGGAGGAGAGGGTGAGGCCAGTCATAACTGTGATGAGGTAGAGTAGGACTAGGGTAATGAATATTATCAGTATGTCATCTGTTAATTGCCTACACATCCCTCCTCATCGCCCCAGTGCTGGCCTTTGATGAATACCAAAGCTAGCAATGGACAGGACCTCGCAACAAACCACACACTGCCAAGTATTCAGCTGTACACCGCCAAATAAACTTGAATACTGATTGCCAATATTTTCTCAATAGTGTCCCGCACACGTGTTTGAGTCCAGCCAAGTGGCGGCACTGCATATCTCTTAGAGGGAAGCACCATGTGCTCCCATGCCCTTCCTACATCCACCCCGCAGCATTGGTGGCAGAGGAATCCCTGCTGATGAGTAAACCCTGTTGATAGCCACTCAGATCCATCACGCAGGAGCTAGACTAGCGGGGATCTACCACAAAGAGCAGGATCAGGCCACACAAGGCACCCCACCTTCGGAACGCTAACCACCATGAGAGTGGCAATCCACCAATCACACCTACACTGCATGACTCCCTCAATTTGAGCTCCCCCACGAGAGAGCCCTGCTTGTCTGCATAAACAGAGAAAAACTCCTAATTCAATTTTAATAGGAAGACCAGTCTGTGCCGTTAGATGAAGCTACCATGACGAATGTGAATTACATTAACTGGATGGTAGTTTCTACTCATAGCGATGGGCCCACTATGGACATCTTAATTGCAGCGATAGCCTGCTGGAACAGCTTTCCAACATAGCCTTACTCTGGTCAGACCACCAGTTGACTCTGGGCTCACACCACATTATACTAAACCAATGGTCAATAGAACCCCCCACTCTCAGTATAAGATCATAGAGCCCATGAAACATGTGTGCCCCAAACACATCAAACCCTCATTCTCTTATAGAGGGCACAACAGTTATCCCAGACCAACGGGTTAAACAGCTGGAACTGTAAATAACCCACACTCTTATCCAGAAGAAACAACTCCCACCACCCACATAATAGTGAACAGATGGTTCAATGACGACCTCAACGCATTAAAGAAAAGGACCAGAAACTGGAAAAGCATGGAGAAAAATCCACCTAGAGACTTATACGCTCTTATTTAAGATTCAAATATGAGTCTACCAGGCCCCAAATGTTAGGGATAATAAACCTTTCTTTCAGAGTCAAATTACCACAGCTTTCAAAATGTTTAGGGCACTTAGCGCCCCTCCTCAAAATCCAGAGGAGCTATCACCTTTTCAATGCCTGACGGGCAGGTTTGCAGTAGTTTTCAGGGAAAAGATACTAGACATCCAAACTAAAATCGATTTACGCAATCTGTCAAAAAAATCACCAGCCCATTAAAACACTTTACATCTGCAAACTTTACAGGCTGGGTTCAACGGAATACATCATGAAAATGGTCAAGACGATGAAAGCACTGTTGAGTCCTTCTGAAACCTGTCAGAAAAAGGTACCACCAACTGTCAACACTTGAAACACTTGTGTATAGGCGCGTTATAAATGCCACATCATTTCATATCAAACATGCCATAGTATCCACTGTCCTTACGAAGTCTGACACAGACCCTGACATCCTCAAACTATTGCCCTATCTCAACCGCCATTTTCTTGGCCAAAACTTTAAAGAAGTGGGCCACCATACAATTATCTGACTTCAGTGAAACTCATTCACTGTTGAATGGCAAACAGTCAGGTTTCAGACCCTTTGGAAGCGCAGAAACGACTCTCATATTCAGGAGAAAAGAAATCATGGAGGCTCTTGGTAAAAACGTCACCTCCATGCTGATTTTACAAGAGATTCACAGCTCACGATAGGGTAGGCCACACCATGCTACTATATAGAGTCCATTAGATGCTTAAGGTCAGAGTTGGGGAGTTAATTTTGCAGCCCATCAGCCTTGAAGATAGGGGGCCCCTGGAAGATCCACACTTTCTCCCTTGCTAGAAATCAACTGCATTCCACCTCTTGCCTCCCTCCTGAATGAATACTCTCCATCATGTCCGCTTTATGCTGGTCATACTCAAGCTGAATTCAATCTAACAAAAATAGTGATGCCCAAAAAAAGTCTAAATGCCACAGCAGTATACGGTAATGTATGTCTCATAATAACATCTTCCTCAACCCAAATTAAGATGGAAGTCTTGTATTTCAAAACCCAAACAATGGATACCCGCCACTGCAAAAAGGAAAGGAAAGGAGAAAAAAAGGAAAGGACTAGGAAACAAATGCCCCAAAACTATGGAAACTCCTCCTTGTCGGCATCAGACTCGCCCCCACGCTACTACAATTCAGAAAATAACTCAAGACTCACCTTGTCAAGGAATCTCTCCTCCTCAACACCTAGGCCATCACATCGCCCCTGACACCACCTGACTCGCTAGACTCCGCCCCCTCTCCTCCCCACCACCCGGTACAGCTGTACCCCTCCTCTGTGCCCCTCTGAATCCCCCGCTGTATATCGGTTCGGTTGTTACCTCAGAAAAGCGCTCCGTTATGCATCTGTACTGTTGTAAACCTCTGTAAAGCGCTCCCTTGCTTCTCGAAGCTCGGTCTTCACTTAATATATACAACAATAATAATAATAGTATTCCCCCATTTAACTGACCAGAAGCCCTTGGTCCCTGGCCACTCCTACTAAAACACTCAGAAACCTTGACATCTTATTTGATGAGCCCATGTCCTTTACCCCTCAAATCGAGGATGTGGTCCGAAAGTCTCATTTCAAAATATACCAGCATAAAAAAATGTGCCCATAGCTTGAAATGGTACAAATACTGTGAAGGTCTGTACGAATTCCAAACCCAGGAACTCCACCTGATTCAAACCCCAACAACAAGATTGTTCCTGGGTCTCACAACATGGTACCACATCATGCCAAGTAACTGCGCCTCTCTCAGAATACTGTGTCTGACATACCCCGGCCTCCACCGGAGAGGGCCCTCTTACACTCTGCACTTCTATTGCTGCACAGACCCTGCAGAAGCTCAAGATATAAGAATGAGACCCTGCAGAGACATCCCAAAGTTGATATAGGCCAACATGTGGGTAGAACCATTGAGGCCAATGCTGTCACAAACTTGAGCGATTTACCGACTAGTAAGGAACTCCAATAGAAAACGAGCCCTGAAGGCTTCCCTCAACAACTCCTTGCAAGAGCTACAAATTACAAATTAAGCCAAACTACACGGGCCCAAGCCCCACCCTCTTTGGACACCTTCATTTGGGTGCACTGTAGTTTCGTGCATTAGAATCACTATTAGGGAGTAACCCAATGTATACAGATAGAAGGATCATCTGTAACACCTCTTGCACTTGTTTGCTTTATATTTAATTTGAACACGTGACTATTTGCATACTGCTAAATGGGCTGATGCCTGCTTCGCCCCTGCTGCGTCCTGCTGTGAAAAACTCTGTATGAGTACCACAAAGTGATGGTCTTTTTTGCCAACAACCTCTAGTATACTCTATTCGCCTTATCCCTCTACAACCTCCCCCCCCGCCCCGGGTTTCTAGACCCACCTCATCTTCCTTTTACCCCTATGCACTGCGTATCAGCTCGCTTGCATTTAGGCTCTCAAAATCAATCAGATAAAATCAAAGCAAATCTTCAAATGGAAGTAGCTGAGGCCATTTTCCCTGCCACTGAAGAGCTGAATGTGACAGGCTGTCAGGCCTCCTGGTTGACACTGTTCTCCAAACTTAAGCCAGACCCACCCTTTGTATATCCGAATGGTGCCAATTTTCATTTTTAGGGAAGGAAGGATTCAGATAAAAAGCTGGCACGGGCGACGATCGTTTACAATTGGTGATATTTTTACACCACCTTAGGGAAAAAGGCAGGCTCACATTTCAATGTTAATGAAGCTGAGTGAACCCTGATGAATGGAGCTTTATATATCAGTTAATTTTAATGTTAAAGGACATTTGTACCTCGCACTATCACCACCGGAATGGTCCCCTGGCGCACTGGCGGCTCTGAAAGAGGAGGGGAGGTTGAGTTTGTGGGAGGAAGCAGGAAAAGTGCAAGAGAGCAGTGATGTGCTGTTGGAGGCCTCAGCCCGGTGGGTCCGTTGGCTGGGCCTGGGGTGTTTGTGGCCGGTATCCGTCGTGTACTGTTGTGCAAGAGTATGTGTGTTTTTTTGTTTTGTTATTGCAATGTAGTGAAGTTTGTGCGGTTTGTTGTGCTGTAGGTTTTGGTTGCGTTTGGTTTGGAGTTTGAGAGGTGTATGCAGAAAGGGAAATTGTTAGTAGGGTTGGTTAGTTTGCGTCTCTATCCTGAATTGAGGCGCTCGGCTTGCGTAGTCTCCCCTGATGCGGCTTTCCATCATGCAAGGCAATGCTCTGTCCTGACCTGGGTCTGACTGGTATACAAGGTACCTCAGTGCCCAATATTAGGCCATTCTGCGGGCAGATGTGTTGCCGACCAGACATATAGTTTTTAATGTTAGGTACCTAAAATCTCTGGACCTGATGGGTTTGAACAGGTGTCGCTGGAGAGTATTCACAACCAGAAGCAGGTCCCAGGGTGGTGCCCTTGCTTGTTCCATTGGCCTTGCTAAGGAAAAGCTTCAAAGTAGATGGCCCAACAGTGAGTCCTTTTCTGCTGCCCACTGAGCCCTGAGGGTGAATACTGCCAATCCTCCAGTAAACCCATCTTGTAGGCACTGGACTACTGTGAGTGTGGGTTTCATGGGTTTTATTTATTGAAGGCCGTCCCACCATGATCTGACAGCCCTTGGTTTTGAAGGTCATGCATCTCATTTCCCAAACTGACCATTAGTATCCGATAGGGGTGTAGTTTCAGCCTCCCAACCAATGGAGGTGGAAGCCGCCATCTTCCCCGCTGTACAATCAGGTAACTGCTCTCCTGCACCCTGCATCTCTACCCACACACCCCTTTTCCACATATTTAGCCCTTGATCTGCTGTCCCTCGCCGGCGCCGGGAACAGTATTACTCCCGGCAAGTCCCTGACGTGCAAATAGCCGCCCAGGAAAGTCAGAAAGGACTACTTGTAGTTCCCTTCTCCCCGATCCATTGCGGCCATCTTATTTTGTAGTTTTTTTTTAAGTTGAGAAAGACACTTGACCGTGTCCGAAATTAAAGCAGTCTCTCTCATTCAAATCGCGGTTACTCTGACTAAAAGTGACATGGTATGCAAGCAGTCAGGTTAAGTTGGAAGCTGACGCGGCAGGACAGTGTAAACAAAACAGCATTTGCCATTCCGCAATACAGGCGAATATTTTTTTTATTATCAGCTCATGGCACGCTATTGAGGGCTGATGTATAAATAGAGCCTGCACAGGGCCAGTTACATGTACCAAAATAGAGCTCGGACTGGGCCAGTAATACATACAAAGATAGATTGGATCCCGCAGTCTGAGAATGCAAATGACTGGATGACTCATGAATACAGTGTTAGTGCTAATGAATGAGCCCGACACAGAAATGGTGGGATTAGCCTGGAAATTGCCGATGAAATAGAAGTATACAAGCTTAGAGGCACATATGGTGTTTATTACATGAATACATTGGCTGCAAAACAGTTGGGATGAAAAATGATTAAAATTTATTGTGCATTTGTTAGGCGCTTATACAGCAAGTCAATCTGTTTCAAAGCGCCCACAGGGCTTCAGGGAGGCAACATGGGATTGAAGCAATCAATACAGTGGAGGGTAAAGACGCACCTACTATGCCTTGTGAGAATTCAGAACATGCAAGTGCAGAGAGAAGAGGGCACGTGGGACTGGGGGTACGTGCTGGAATGTACGAGCTCGCGGATGAAGTGCATAATATGGTAAGTGCTATGCAACCTGGTGCTGCATTAGATAGATAGTGCAAGCCTACAGGAAGGAGGCCGGTGGGTGCTGAGGCAAGTGCTGTGAGGTAGGCATAGGCTGGGGCGATTGGTTGTGGGAAGTCAGGACCCCGAAGGATGCATAAGGGCCCTGTTCACCAATCTATTTGAAAGCAGTGTAGACCGCTAAGTGGGAATCGGGTAAGCAGGCAACAAAATGTTTGAGGCTCTATTATGTTAGGATGCATGGTTAAGGTGAACTGGAGCTTCCAGCCTTTTAAGATGAGGTAGCAATACCCTTGAGATGGATGGGAATGCAGAAATGATTCAAACATCAATAATCGAAACGACTCAGGTAGTTGGCAAAAGGATAACTGTTTTAATATCAATTATCTAAAACAGGGAGTAAACGGACATCAACAGACATCTCAGCATAAGGACTCTCAATGCATTTAAAAAAAGCTTGCTTTCATAACAAAAGCTCGTCATAGGTGACGTCAACCTATGTATTACTAACGTCATTCTATGTGGCAAACTTCACAAACCTAGTGGCAGTTGTGATAGGGTCTAAGGGAACATCTAAGTATACGATCCATATTTGTCTAAGGTAGTGGAAGAAAGTGATTTGTTTCTTAACATCAGGTGAGGCAACTAAGCCCTCCCCTTAAACAGGTCACTATGAACGTCACTAAATACATGGCGTCCCGTTGGCTACACAAAATATAGGAAACTTAAACATGCGGTCCCCTATCATTGGTTGGCTTCTAACCTCCGTCAGTACTTTTCCACCTACACTAACAGCACGCAGGTTTGGCTTCCAAGTGCTGGTGAGCTAGGCTTAAACTTAGCTTCCCAACAATTAGCATAATCATCAATCATAACCTCAGTGGTCTGCTGTCAATTAGGGCTTTGAACTATTCGTCCTTGGGAGTGTTCTTTTGCTCTGGAGAATTCTGGGGAGTGAAGGCACGCTCTGCCCTCAGGCATAGGTGAGACCACCATGCTCGTCCAACTTCATCCCTCCACTTGACTGAAGACCTCGAAATCGAGCTTCCAGTGTATTAAAATACTATTTCTCTAATAAACCTCTGACGTCGTATTGTTTTGGTCCATGCCTCCGGAACAGGAGCTTCATTCTCTCACAGGATTTGTATCCAATGTCTGCTCACCCCAGCCTGATGTGGCCTTGGTTTCTTGGCTCGTCCAGCCTTGCCTTTCTAGGATTCGCCTTTAATTAATTTGTTTTCTAGCTGCGCCACACTGGAAAAGAGGCCTTCCATCTTTAGCCCAGCTCTGCTATAGTAAGTAGTGAAAACATTCATTCTTTACTGAATCCATTAGCAATGTACATATTGGCGCATGCTGCAATCTATTCACTATAAGGCTAGCCTCAAGAATACTTCATCTGCTTGCGTTTCTTTGCATAAGTACACGTGTAAAATGACTTGATATCTTCATCTTTTCTGTAACATAAGTTTCTTCATTCTAATCCCAAGGTGTCACTTATCTTCGATACTTCCTTGATGCCTTATAGAATATCTGCATTCTCTAGTCTCTGCATCTTTTCTATGTACATCAGCTCGATTCTGCATGACGTCACCATTCGTCTTTGCCATTCAACCATACTGTTTCTTCTGGGATTTCATTCAAATGGCCATCGTACAGTCTCGTATGTAGGTATGGTTTTCTCAATGGGTACCTTGCCTCCAGGATTCCCCTTGGTATCGGTATTTTCACTGGTATCGCACCTGTCTCACACTCTGGTTCCCAACATATAGGCAATATGGGCGAAATGGTTGAGGTGGGGGTACTTAGCTCTGTCTCTACACTATTGTAGCACATAGTAATTGGGTTTGTTCCTTTGTGTCTTTCACCAGGTTGTCAACATGAAATAAATTGGGGCGACATCTTGCTTGATATATGATATGAAAACACAACAAGGTATACATGTTGTTGGACTGCTGTACCACCAAGTAACATGGTTTTTAAAGGGTTCTTTGGTTGCCAAACGGATAATCCTATGTAATTGAAAATCGGCTGTACTGCCCACAACAGAATCATGGATGGAGGAAATGTATTCAATATGTAATATTGAAAGAGTTGTGATGTTTCTGCAGAAGAAGGAGAGACTATTTGATAGGGTATGGGGTAGTTTTCTGAGCTTGGAATCAGATTAAACTGGAAAAGAGAGAGAAGAAATGGCAACATGATGGAATCTGGATGTTAAGATAAGTCTATTTTGATGATTTCATGAACTTGCCTGAATGCTCATTGACTGAAATGTGTAATTACATCTTGACAGTACATGAGGATTGATCCTTCCCCTTTTTGGTTTGGGTTGGGTGGGTTTTCTTTTTGTCCTCCTCATCCTTTTTTCCATTCTCTTGTCCTCTCTTCTTCAATCAACCTTTTCTGTTTTAGTCCATATTTAGGAAGGGATGAAGTACCACTATTCAATGTACAGTATTTGGTAAGGATGTGTTCACTGAGATGAATTCGGATATATCTTTGTACTGAGATAAATTGAATAAACTAGTTTTTAAAAAGGGTATACATGTTGTAGAACATGTATTGTATGAAAAAGAAATGTAGCATTGATTATATCAACCTGTTTTTCAAATTATATGTTATGACAGACAGAAACTAAATGTAGCTGATATGTTTTACTTTATAGACACACAGGAACACAAGACTATAAAGGGAGTGGTGCTCTAACAGGCCCCACTCACGTCCTGAAGAAGGCCTGACTTAATAAGAGCAGTATAATTGCTAAGCAACACCGGCTGAAACACTTGTCTATCTTAGAAAGACATGTGTACACTGTAAACATATTTGGGTGTATGAATGTATCTAGTGATGTATATGTGGTGTAAGCCTGAACACATGTGTCAAGCAATTTTGCACATTGTCATTGTTATGAAATATGTGAATGGTTAGTGTATGTATGTTTATAATCTTGTGCTTGGGGATCAACTGAGAGAGATAGGTAGCTTTGTGATGTGAATTTTTACAGCACACACAATACGTGATGTTTAATATGTGTTAAGAGAGAGAACGTAATGCTTTGTTAATATTTTTAAGATTGAATTGACATATATGTTTTGTAATAAAAAAGTATTTTTCTAAAGGATGTTGATGCGAATGTAGAACTTGATACAGGTAGTCTGTCATACATAATAGGGCTTGTTCACTTTTTTGTTCGATTTATATTTTGAACCTGGGAGATCGAGACTAGACCAGGTACCCTTTTCTCATTGCCATACACTGACACCATTAGACAGTTAGTCAGAGAACATTTCCTCTTGTTACTGCAAAGATCTCAGTAACCTACGGAATGGCGGCGAATCTGAACCTACCACCGGAAACCTGGTCTAAGCTCAAAGGTTACCTGTGGAAGTCAGTCCTGGCTTTGCCAAAATCTGCACCTATGCCAGCCATACGACGTGACTTAGGCTTACCATCTGTAGCCTCAGTGGTAACCCAAAGTGCTGTACAACTGTACAGGAAAATTCTGTCTCCCAGCTCGCCGCCGATTTTTCGACTCATGGAAACCGAAATCTCCAAAGGAACCTGTAAACCTCTACTAGAATGGGTCAAAAAAATACACGAAAAACTGGACGAAGTGGCATGCTCGACTGAAACGCTCCTAAGTAATCCTGGGAGAGTAAAGAGGAAATTGGAAAACCAGGACTGGATCAACACCAGTGAAAGGATCCTGCAGTACAAATCCCTAGAGCACCATCCTCCTACCCACAATCGTCCGAGGGTCCCTTTAAAATACTGCGAGAGATTCCCAGAGAAGAAGCTGAGGAAAATGTTTATGAGAGCGCGACTAAATTTACTGAACACAAAGGAAATCTTGGCTTCACAAGCTTGTGTCCCTGATTCCCACTGTCGCCTATGTGAAGATACAGTTCAAGCTGAAACGATCTACCATCTTCTTATGTCATGCCCAGCCTTAGAAGCAGAAAGGCAAAAATACTTGGCACCACTTACATCAGATGAAACTACACTGGACGAAGAAACTCGCTGGTATTGGCTAATAGCAGGAGACTCCCCCAGATGGTCCAGGATGACAGCTAAATTCCTGGACGTTGCACTCGGAAGGACCAATACTCCTGTCACAAGTGGCCTACCAGCACGCATGGAGTAGAAGTGCTTGCGAGCTCGACACGGAGTCTGCTCGCCGGACAAAAGTGTTGTTCCAAGTTGAAAGATGGATTTTTGATTTTTGTAAAAACCAAAGAGGTTAAAACAAATAAATAAAAAATAAAAAAAGATCTCAGTATCACAATTCAATAAGCTCCTTTGTCAATCACTTTGGAAAATTGATATCTCTGACATCCCAGTTGGTCTTGGACAGAGAGCAGGAGAGTTGTTTGGAGACGCCCAGTCATAACAGGGCAGTTGCAGGCTTGACAAGCCTATCGGGCAACAAGAAAATGGCATACAGACAGGCCTACCATGCTAGTGTGGGCCAGTTTTTTGTGTCAAAGTGCCACGGTTTTATTAGTTACTTCAGTGTGCAGATAGTACTTTCAAGCAGTGTGCCTGAAAAGAATATTCTGGAAAAGTCAACACATGTTCCCTTTGCCCGTTTGGTCCACGTTTTAATTGGTACCCAACCCAATTTTATGCCCCAGTCCTACCCCTTGGAGGGTGGCCAAGAGTCACTATGCAACCATTGGCATATTATACAGAGACTTCTTCCCACAGCCAGAATTGTGCAGGCCACAGCCATTACTTAAGGTAGCCATCCTGTTAAGCAGAGAAGAACAAACAGTAGTGCCAGCCACAACCTTAATGGCACCTCTCCGTGTAAAAGGGTCTCATATCTGGAGGGTAGGGAGTTTAGGGAATAAAAGTAACTGATACCCAGCCATTGGGATCCCAGGACTCTCAAGGGTGGGTTGGAAGCTCAGCACTCAGACTTGTTGCATCCTAACAATTGCAGATGATTTGTTCAGAGGCTGTGATGAAATGACTACCACTCTGCAGGAGTGCAGGCATGAGCGGTGGCTAAAGTGCCTACTGAGCCTCACACTACCACAACTAAACCAGCAGTGATCCCAATCATAAAGGTGAAACAGAGACAGCCCGAAATACCTTCCTCACCTCTTTGGTAATATGAGCCGAGGGCAGGCTATATTCTTCAGGAGGGATGTGAGGTGGTGAAGAAGCAATCCAAACGATAGTATGGTGATACTGAAATGATAGGCTGTCCAACTTAGGTTCTAGAAAAAACTCCCAATGGACACATCTAATTAAAAACGCCAAAGACCCACCCGTGTATAGGAAACACAAAGAATGCCTGCTTTAAGAATAAAGGGTGCTCTGGGCTAGCTGGCAGGGTGCTCATGCAAAATATTTCAGCAGCAACGATATTGTTCAAGGATATAAATTAAAAGGCAAGAAGGGAGGGCTTAGAAGTCATTATGGTCCTGAAAGGTGGACCGGGGGACAGGGCCTCTTCAAATATCTTTAGTTCATTATTTTAGCTCAACAGTGTCGATGTGGGCTTGTGTGTGCTTTTCTGCCGTTGAGCCAGTGTCGAGACGGTTAAGTCGACTTGATCCAGTGGCAAGTTAGAGTCAAGTCGGCTTTGAGACAGGGCTCTCTGTGGGTTGAGTCGGCAGTGTAGATGGTTTAAGACGATGGGTCCCAATAGTTCGAGTCAGAGGTCGAGTCGGGTTAAAATGATGCATCCGCAGTGTCTAGCCGGCATTTGAGACGGATGAGTCAATGGCTTCCAGCAGGTTCAGTCGGCTTTTGAGTCCAGTCAAAATGATGCTTCTGTTGGGTCGAGTCAGCTCTCGGGATGCAGCAAGTCAGCAGCTTCCACAGCAGGTTGCCAGTGGTCGAGTTTCAGCGGTGATGAGCTTTACTATGATAAGTCGGTGTCAAGACAGCATGAAGGGAGCAGGTAAAGCAGATTGAAATCCTTAGAGTGCCAGAAGCAGCACCATGTGTCCTATAGCAGTTTGAAGTGATTCTAGCAAGGTTGAGGTGGCCCGAAGATGTCTGAAAGTGTTAAACAGAGTTCCAAGCTGCTCCTGGACTTCTTTATTACTTGGAGGCACAATCCACGATCTTCAAGGACAGTGAATTCTTAGTTTTGTACTCCTACTCAACAAAGCTTCTCTGGCACCTGCAGGAGGTCCTTCACCTCCAGTGAGCAGGATCCTGGTTCCAGTGCAGCAGCAGCTGCAAAGTCTTGGTCAATATCAGCCCCATTGTTCCGTGAGGCTAGTTAGGGGGAAGAGCTTTCCTCTGTATTGAAGTTCTCTGTCTTCGCCTCTATGGCAGAGGACTTGGAGTAGACTGTATTTCCAACAATGTTACAGCAAATCCCTCTTCTTCTTCTGAGATTACAAAAATAAATCATCTAAGGGAATGGATTCCAACTCTTGTAAAGGTAAAGTGCTACACCATTGGTCCAAAGCATAACTACTGTCAAGGGTTCAATGCAGGATGCTGTAACAACTGTCCTTTACGTTCTGACATCATATCCAGAGGGCTTTGTCCCCAGGAACTGGGGAGTGCAGGATGTGTGGAGAGCTTTAGCATAATCCAAGAGGGGGAACCCATCACCTGCCTAAATCTATCCTCTGGTTACTCTAAATGCATCCCATTCGCATGTACCTTCTGCAAGGGATTTTGTCCAAGGTGTCACCTTCCTCAAGGGGATCAAGTAAACAGCTTCCTGGGCCAGGGTCCCACATTGTTGTTCTGGAGACATCCAGGCCAGAGAGCTAATACACATCAGCCCTATCATGGCTGAAGCACTTCTCACCACTAATATAATATCCAAATGGTATGGCTGCATAGGTGTGTGACCCCAGTAGCTACCATGCAATAACCAGGCATGGTTTATATGTACAATGTACGTGCCACCAGGCTGACTAGGGTACACAATTATTATGTTTTGAATCGGCGATGCAGATGATTAAAAAGACATCTCTGTTGGAACTTTGATTTCCAGCAACTGTCAAGAATGCACATGTGATCTTTGAACCCGCCCTGCTGCCACTACAGAGCCATTGCTGGAGATGTCAGAAGACTATCGCAGCAAAGGCACATGAGTGTGCTATGCTTTTGACATGAGGCCTTATGAAAGTGGGGATTGATTAGCAGACCTCTTTTTCAGAAACAGACTTGCCTGCATAATTTTATGTCTAAAACTCAAAGGAGCTCAAGTTATCCTGCCCTCAACAGCTGGCATTCTATCAAAACCTCCTTCCACCCCTGCTTTATACGTGCCCCACTCAACTTGGAATGCACCGCCAGCCCCAATATTAAAGGCAGTGGTTTCCAGTATGCGGAATGGGACAAATATATCAAAGAAAGTCTGCATCCAAGCTCTGCAAGAAGGTACTTGGTGTGCATATAAACTGGCTTAACTATGGATGCAATGTCATGCCACCTGCTGTTCAGCATCCAAATTTGCATTTTAAAACGTTGGTGCTGTATCAAGTGCAGTAACCCAAACTCTCTCACCTACCAGGCACTGCAATCAAAGCAGTAAAAGCCTGGAAATTTAATTATCCCTTGAAAAATATATCACAGAATTCTGCCTGTTTGGCAGCAGTTCCTCACATCTTGAAAGCATAGTGAACAAAAGTCAGGAGGAGCAATTGGCTAGCGACTGTACTGGAGGGCAGGACTAGGACAGCAGAACAAACTGGACTGCTACAGGTCATTGGGGTCAAACTTTAAACTTGCAGATTACCTAATCTAAGTAAAAGAAGTCAGAAATAGAGACTGGTGGACACGGCTCAAACAAGAAGCTAAGTGAGGTCAGAAACAGTAAACAACGTGACCCAGGAGAAGAAGAAATTGAGGAGCATTTCATACTGCACTGTCCTGCATACAAAGACAATCGGACCCTTATTTCCTCAAATCCTGCCAGGGTACAGAAGTCTTTGAAAGTCAAATTTAACAGGTACATCCTTGGACAACCGCCTGAATTAGCAGAGAGAATAGAGAAATGTATCTATGCATGCCACCAGAGAAGACAAAGTACATAAAGCGGTGAGGTCATTTAGAAAAAAGCTGAAAACAAAAAGGATCACTACTGAAAAGAATGGAACACTTATGTATCCCATGTATTTACTTTGTCAACATGTGTCTAAATTATCATGACAATGAAGGTGTATCTTATTGTAATGTATTTATGCTATTGGTTTAGGTTTATTCAAAACCTCCCAGCAATTACTCTTCAATGTTGCACCTTAAAGCCAGCCCATCAGTGGACTCATTTAAGAACAGAGCCAGTGAAGGGGCACCACTCATTGACTCCCCATCGCCCACCAACTAATACAGTCTACCCCTCTCGATAATTCTACATTTGAGTGTACAATAATATATGTATATATAGTACATTGCATACTTATGCTCTCGGGACTGCATGCAAAACTTAATTATGTCTGTTCCCTGATCTAAGTCCCCGGGCTATATTTCTGTTAACCACCCCTTCAAACACCAGTGTTATGCTCCATCAGACGTCCACCCCCTATAGAAAAGGCACCCTACAAAAGGAGTGAAACATACAGCCAGGAAAATAATTTACGCAGCAGCAAAACCTAGGATAGTGCCTTTTTTTCGAAAATGAGCAGACACATGAGATGAAGAACATGAATTCTGGATTGTAATGTTGCTATCTATGTATTTTTTAAACATTTTATTTATTTAAACATTTTTTTAAAAGCCCAAGAACCCTGGACCGTAGGCAGCTAGGTCTTGCACAACAAGATCATATGGAATGTGAATGCATATACATGCTAAGCCATACAATTCATAGCAGACAGTCATAAAAAATTCAATGACATTGAGAGAAAATCTAAAAACAAACTAAAATAAAATGTGCAAGTACAAATACATTTTTAGGAGAGATTTTCTAAACTGTAAGTCAGAAGACAAAAGACATATTGAAAAGGGAAAAGGGATTCCAGGCCCGAGGAACAGCAGATGAAAATGGTCGGGCGAGTAACGAACATACTTGAAAATGGGTATTCCCAGATGCGAAATGTCAGCACTTCTGGTCTTCGTGAGACCCTGAGAAATGAACAACTTAATTGCCAGATAAGAAGGCTAAATCCGCGCTAGTGAATAGGCAGCCGGTGTGAAGAGATATAAAAATAGGACTAGCATGTTCGAAGTTGAGTGCGGCCGTAATTAGTCAAGTGGCTGAGCACAGAACTGCTATCAGAGTGACCGAGATGGAAGCCGGGAGACTAATGAGGAGAGGATTCCTGCTGTCAAGGCGAGAAAGAACTAAAGCCTGAACATCTTGCGGATGTCAAAAGAAGAAAAAAGGATTACTCTGAGAAGCAGGGTCAACTGAATAAAACATGACTGTGTAAGTCAAGAAACATGTGGTTTAAAGTTTACACCAAAGAATTGACAGACGACACCAGAATTGGATGTTCATTTTTCTATTATCCTTGATATGTGATATATATTCTCATTTACTTATTGCACTTGACCAGCACAGCCTTGAAAAAGACCTTAGCTGGTCGAAACACATGGCTATTTTCATGAACTATGTGCTTATATTCTAATTTCAATAAACAATATTTTCTCAATATGGGGTTGTATGTGCATTCTTTTGCCTTTTCGTATGCTTGGACGTTTGGCGCTGTGATGTTTAGGTTATTTTGTTTGCTATAATCACTGTTGTATGGTAGACTCGGGCACTTGTGCACCCAGCCTGTCCACAAGCAGCAAGGAGTCTTTCGCTTAATCACTAGGTCAGGCGCAGTTAAAGGTCTTTGTTGTTTGCCCCCTCCCTGTTTTCCACACCAGGGCAGGAGTGCTACGTAAAGAAGAGAGTGGAGCAAGTCACTCCTGAAAAAGCACAGATGATAAAGAAGAGGACGAGACAAAAAGAAACTCTGATTCGAAGGATTTCCTTTCAGAGACATCCAACAATCCAGTCCCTGATGGAACAGAGCAAAGTGTGTAAGCTAAAGGAGATCAGGCATAGAGGACAGTTTCAGGTATCATTTAGTGTTGTCAGGGTCAGGATGCATCTTGATACCAATTGTAGTCAATAGATCTCCCAGCACATCCAGGTATGTGCTAAATCATTGGCGACAGGATAGAACCCTGGAAAACTCTAAACCGTATGTATGGGTGTGGGAACTGATCGGGATGAGTCCACATGCACACACTCAGTAGGATGAGATAGAAAAGAGGTGAACCATGCCAGAATAGAACCGATCCGACCCATACAGGCCGAGGAGACATACATGCAAACTTTATGGTTCTCTGTAAATAGCAGCTGAGAGATGGAGAAGGACCAGGCGACAGATAACTCTCGGAATCACCCACGCACCGGACATCATCGGTTGTAGGTGAAAGGGTCGACTGCAATTGATTCGAATGCAATAGTTTCGAGTCAAAAGGGCCGAGAAAAAAAAAGGTTGAATGTTTTTATTTTTTATTTTTTTACTTTTTTGGGGGCCCCTCCCAACCCCCCAACCACTGCTTTTGGTGTAAAAAACACTTTTTTTTCCTATACGGAAGCCAAAAAATAAAAATACATTCAAAAAAAGGCATTCGACATTTTTTTTCCGGTCCTTTTGTTTCGAAACTATTGTAATTCAAAACAATGTATTCGACCCTTTGACTGGACACCGACATCATCCACTACCGGCAGCATGGCAGTCCCAGTGCTAAACGACTGATAGTCCCTCAAAAGAAAGTGAGTGGATAGGTGCCCAGCAAGCGGAAGTGCTACACACCTCCCAAGGAATGTCCCCAAAAAAAGGGAGATGGGCGATGGGAGATAAGTCATAAGGTCCATAGAGTCTGGGCAAGTTTTCTTCAGCAGGGCAGAACTTGACTACTTTTCAAAGAGTCCTGGAAAATGCCCTGATTAACCGAGGCATTGATTATTGGAAGCCAGAGAGGGCAAAGCAGATCCGAAATGGATTTTAGCAAATAGGGAAACGATCATGAATGTATGAAGTTATTTTCATGGCCGATAGGAAGGGTAAGAAGTCGGATTCAGATAAAAGGATAACTGGTTCCCAAGTGAGGACACAACGGGGATGGGGATGGGTGTGGAACCAATGGATTGAACGTTTCGATTGAATACTAGTTTGGATTTCCAGGTTTTTATCAATGAAATAAGTATTCATCGTGTTCACCTGTGCAGATGCAAAAACTGGTGCCCTCGAGGAAATGGGATTCCAAGAGTGGTTCATTTTAAAGCAGCATTCACAGGGAGCTGGAAATAAGAAGATTTAACATATGAGAGTCTACCGAGTTATTACTCTGAGGTAGAAGTCACCAAGACTGTAGTTAAATTGGAATGATTTCATGATGATGGCGGCCAACTGCCGTACAGGGTTTGCGGTATGGGAGCAAGGAATTTGGGGGTCGCTTTGCATTGCTTTTCCCTGAGTAGCATATTGGGGCTCGGTTTAAGTTGGCCTGTATCCTGGCGGTAAATCCACTAGGATACTGGCAAACTGAAATACTGATACCTGCACTCGGGCCGGCGGTATTACCGCCAGATTACAATTGCTGGTGTCGGATGTAAATCCCCACTCTATGGAGTCCGGTGCCGGTAATACCAGCAACTCGTGCCGGTAAGGTGCAAGACTTACCTCCAGCATTCAGCTGAAGGTAATTCAGGCACTTCTCTGGCAAACCTGCAGTTGGTCGGTGCGGAAACGTGCCGGCGTACGTTAATACTGGCATGTTAATTCCACACCAGCCAACTTGTAATGTGGCCCAATGTCTAGAAACAGCCCTGCCGACATGCACACAGTCTGATTCGCTGCCTCTCTTGCCTTTTACTTTCCCTCCCTTCCTGTTCTCTTTAGTGGAGGCAGCCTCAGTATAGAAAGCGGCGTAAAGTCAAGTATCATCCAATGTTGGTGTTCGTGTGATGCGGTGTAAGGCTGCACCATGTGCCACCCGGCTTGCTTTCCATGCAGGTTGCAGTCGCAGCAGCCATAATAGGCCGGGACAGGCGCTCATGCAGAATATCACTAATAGGGCGCATCCATCTGACGCCTGGCCTTTCTATAATGAACTCCCGCGCTTGATCTCTCGGCAAAGGTCGGCTGTACATTAAGGTGCGCTCCCCACAGAAGAGCAGCCTGTTAGTGCAAGACGTATCGTTCCCACCTTCACACCTGGCACCCGCGCCCTGGAATAATGACAGGTTTTATTGTTGTTTACCTTTGCAAATTACACGATCGATCCATCCTTCTGCTTGCGCGGCTGCCAGGGGAAGGCCAAGAGTGGGGCTGGGAATTCACCAATCAAATTTGGTGAAGTCTTTACTCCAGACTCTCCAAGTCTTGGCGTAGAATATTTATAAATTAGTTAAGGCACATACTGGGCCAGATTCTCATAAATGAGCGGAAATGAAAGGAGCCCAGCAAATGTGCTCGCTTAATTTGCGCTCGGCGCTGAAATGCTCAGATCCCCTTAATCTGAAAGGTGGCCTGCGCAGTTCAGGAGGGCTTGGACAAAAGAGCAAAATGGCGCCCTCCAGCCCACTTGCATACATTAGTGTTGGGACTGTCTGCTCCCCCAATAATATTATATGACAGGCTCCCAGCAACCACGTGGTTGCTGGGAGCGCATTGCACCGAGAAGGGCCATTAAAGGGCCCACCTCGGTGAAATGCGGGAGAAAATAAAAAAAGCATTTGCATCCATGTTTGGGGGATGGAAATGCAAGTGTTACAGCCGGGGTGTGAAACGCAGCCGTCACACTTCCAAAACAAATCATGGCAGTGTAAGAAATGACCTTGCCATGAATTGCGCCTCCCCCTACTACTACAGGGGAATGGCCCTCATTTCTGGCCATTTAAAAGCGCATCACATTTATGAATTCGGATGCGCTTTTAAATGACCAGAACCACTGCACAGGGATAAAAAAGGGCATCTGGAGAGTGTCCCTAAGATGCGCTCATTCACGTGCCCTTTGGGAATTGGGCTGCTCCTTTTTATGGCGCAAGTGAGGAGATGCGCTGGGGAATCTCCTCACTTGCACCAAAAACGGATTTGAGAATCTGGCCCTGTGTGTTCCACATGTTCCACATCCCATGTTCCAATACTGATCGTGTATGTAACCTGCGGCTAGCTGCTCAGCCTTGCTGCTCTTCTGCCCACCCACCTGACCTTGCAATTTCAAGCAGGGGAGCCTGCATTACTGCCTCGCCCCTCTTCCTCGTCCCAGTCCTTATCTGCGAAGAGTCTGCCAAACCGTATTCAAAAACCCAGGCAGAAAAGGCCTGCTTGAAGCGTTTAGACATTGGGTGAGGATAGAAGGGTAGTATTAGGTCAAAAGACAAGGGCCAACCATGACGAACACAGCAGTAATGGGAAAAACAGCAGCAACAGAAAAGCATGGCAGGATCTGAATAACTGTGATTTCTTTTTTAGTGTACTCCCTAATTCAGAGTAGCATCATTTTTGGTCTTTTTTCTCCAATGGTAATTTCTTCATCTGAGGGAATAAACCAATAGTTATGACGCTAATTCCACTGCAAGATTTAACGCTGAAAGAAAAGGCCCCAACAACCATGACAGCAATTGTATCAGAGTACAAGTTAAGAAATGGTTAAAAAAAAAAATGCTAATTCCTCCTAATAAAGTGTGTGTTTACCTCCAAGTAATAGGTGGAGATAAACGCACGTGATAAAAAAAAAAGCACAGGTGTAGGCAATAGGTGCCAAAAGTATATTTAAGGTCGACGCTTAACCCAAGAGATCTAGATCTATTTCATGCTACACACCTGTATTAACAAACCCTGATTTCTATTTATTTTGCCCCATCGCCATTATTAATTCTCTCGACTTCATCTTCTGGCTCCCCACCCTCCTGATCCTGCGCTGTGTCCTTCTTCTGAATGTTGCCCCTTACTTCATCTCTAAAATCAACACTCTTCATTCTTCTGTTCCCTCAGCTGCTCCTTCCCCCTCTTCTCCTATTTCTTCTGTCTCGTCTTCCTGTTCTTGTTTGACTCCTTACTCTGAAAGGTCAGTTCTTCCTCTGCGCCAATAAGCAATCCCTCCTGCCCGCCAGGGGCTCCTCCTCCATCAAACGCATTGCTCTCATCTGTCCTTTCCTTCTTTCCTATTGACTGACCTCTTTTTCCACATCTCTCTCTAACAGTGTTTCTCTGCCTGCTTTCAAACATGCTGCTATTCCCCCCATTCTTAAAAAACAGTCTCTTGATTCTTCTCTCTCGTCCAAAGTGTGTCCTGCCCCTCTTCTTCCTTCTCTTGCTGGGCACTTGGAGTCTGCTGTCTTCGTTTCTGGATTCTAAGTCACTCCTTCTTCATTCAGGATTCTGTCCCTCTCCTCTTCATGTTACTAACTTTCATACTTGATCTGTCATTGATGCAATCGCCTCTGCTCATTCCTTTTAACTGATCTCCAGCTTTCGACATGGTGGGTTCTCTGCTCGTCCCTTCTCTCTCTTGGTCTATCCGGATCTGCCCTGTCCTGGTATCCCTCCTATCGTTTCAATCACACTCATTTTGTTTCATGGGCCGGCAAATCTTCCTGCTTCCTACCTTTTCTCTTTGGGGTCTTGCAAGGCTCAGCCCTTGGTCCTTTGCTCTTTTCTCATATACTACTCCTTTACCTGCCATTATTCAATGTTGGCTTTCTTTGTTATGTTTGTGGTGATGCCGCACAGATCTTTTTGTCTTTTTTCTTTAATGACTTGCCAATTTCATTTTTCTCTTTACGTCAAGCCATGGGAGCTTTCTCCTTATATTCATCTTAATCCTTCAAAAACTGAGATTCTCTTTTTCCCGGCTTCATCTCCTTATGACTGTTCTCCTCTTTAATTTCCTTTTATTCTGACTCTTTATTCCTATCACTATCCTTGCATAGTTTGGCCATTGTCTTTAACTCTGCGCTTTTTATAATTGCTTTCGGGATTCAAACCTGTGTTGCTATGCCTTGCCTTGTTTCCAAGACAAACATGTTGCCCCTGAGCTATCCTCCTGGCACTTTTCTTTTCTAATGACATCTTCTCTCTTTTTCTTGTATATTCAACTTTATATTATTCACAAAATCCAGCAATTTCTTACTGTCTATGCCACTGAAAAACGTATTCTCACTACGGCTTTTCCTGTCCTTTTCTTCTTGTGGTCTCTGCCTGCTCCTCTTCAGTCGATTTTTAACCCTGCCATTTGCCTTCTTTGTCTTCTTCCTCCAGGTTCCCACATCGTTCCCTCTCTTCCTGTGCTCTGGTGCATTTGCCTTGCTGCCCGGCTCCATTTCTGTGTTTGTTGCATTGTCTTTAAGTACGTCGTGGTTCTTGCTCCCTCCTGTCTTTATTTCCCGGTGTATGTCAATACTTCCACTCCTGCTCTTCCATCACTACATTTCTTCCTGCTGTTCCTCGTTCCCCTTGTGGGCAATCTCTTCTTCGTTCCTTTGCTCTTCTTGCTCCTAGATTTTGGAACGCCCTTCCCTTCTCTAGAATTCCCTGCCTCTAATCACCCTCTTTTCATTCCTCTCTTAAAGCTCATCTCCACTCTAACTCTCGAGTGCTTGGGTGATCAGTCAGCACCAACCTAAATTACTCAACCGTACTCGTGATAATGTTGTTCATTTCTCACATATATTCAAATAAATTAAAGCCAGCACACGTGTCAAGCTATTTGCTCTTCATCTGTGCTTTCTAATTTCAATAGTAAATAATAATGCAAGCTTCATATGTGCTCATGTTCCTGAGTTTTCTATTTTTTAATTCCTCCTTTAACAACGTGACTCTCAAACAAAAAGGGTTCCATTAACTCTATTCCTATTGGATGTTCATTCTCTGTTTTCAAACTCTTCTCCTCATCACTGACAACAGTAGTCTTCATTGCAATGAGGGTTCTGTAAGATTCCCCCTGACGTTGGAGTGGGTAAGTTGCTAATTTTTTCTGTATTGCTCCAAACTTCATATCTGACTAGTAGTCATTACTATGTTGTCAATTTTATGTGCAGTGCTTTGGCAGATGCCTGAAATAACTTAAATGCATGAATATCAAGATCACGCAGCCTCACATAGTTGCAAACTTTGAGTTCCACAATATGCTTCTCTTCAGAGACCTCCAGAGGCCCAAGACACACCATAGCGAAAGCGAAGGAGACGTGTGATGCGAAGGCTGTCTATTCCTCCATGCCTAGGAGCATGGTCGGGCCCAACAGATGGGCAGAGCATCACGCTCCATCGCCTTAACAAGGACTCCAGAGCCAAACTGCTCACCCTAATCCAGTGGGATCAGCATAGTACCACCGTTCGCCGCTCTGAAATTGACGCCAGTCCTGCACTTCTGTGCAATCTGCACATGTCAGCGCGCAATGGACACGTTGCAAGGCATGTCACATGATATTTTCCAAATTGCTGGGACAGGTGCTTGATGTACTATTGCGTCATGCACCCCCAGCACATCTCCCTGCCCACCACCCAAGGCTGGGGTTAAGGGCATCAAGGGACATGGCTACACCGTAGCCGCTTATCCAGCGTCATCACTGCTTTGAACTGTACACCTGATGCACTGGTACCACCAAGGCCTCGGAACAGGTATACTGCAACCGGAATCAAACATGTTCCATGAATGTGCTGTCCACCTGTGATGCAGACATGACAAACCTCTGCTGTGCCCGTTTCTCTGCTTCCATGCATGACGCCAATGTGTTAAAGAACACCCTCTTCCCCCAACCCCCACCCTGCTGGAGTATATGGACACCTACAGAGGTCAAGGGACGTGCATCTTGAGTAAGCGGTGCAGGTAAAACATTGAAGGCACTGGGGAGGAATGGGAATGTGTTGGAAAGGTTAACATACTCTGGGTGGTTGTGCAGCCCACCCCCCAAGTGCCCCTATTGTCTTCACATGCCCCGCACCTTTGGCCAATCCAGTGCACTTCCATCGTCACATGCAGTGACTTGTGAACTATTTGCACACTGGGTATGGTGGGACTACAGGCCCCAGAATGCATAGGACAAAAAGGTTTCACTGATTCCTGAATCCTTCAATCCCCCACTTCGACACCACCAAACATCTGGTGATTCCCTGTGGTCAATGGGCCTACCCCATAGTGTAGATGGAAAGTAAGGTGTGCAGGAGACCTCCCACTCCAATCACTGTATGTCACCAGTTATGTGTTAATGAATGGGTATTTATCCTACTCCAGTTCACCACCGCCAAAAGCGCGTAAACATTGTACGAATTATAGGCTATTGTGGCCCTGCTCCAGGGATCATAGCACCGTGATCTTTATGCAGACAATTACCTGAAAAAAGAGTGAGATAATGGAAAGATAAGACAGGCAGTGTAGAATGGAAGGATGGGAGTTTGATCAGGTGTGGGAGTGATTGAAGAGAAGAGGATAATGAGTTGTAAATGAGAATGTACATTATGGGTGCATGAGGGGTTCGAGATGTGCATGGGCTGGCCCAAGTATGCTATGGACAAGGTTGACTTCTATCGAAACTGGTGTAAGAGCCTGTGTACACAGGACAACGTGAAGGTTTTCATTAATACAGTATAGGACCAATATATCCTAAGGTAACAAACTCCCTCTAGGGGTGACAACAGGTGAAGATATGCAAATTGGCATTGTCTCTATAAATCCTAAGGCAACAGCTCCCTCTAGGTGACAACAGGTTTGTTTGTTTATTTATTTATATAGTGCACCTGACCCGTGGGTATCTGGGCGCGTAGCTAAGCAATTTGGCATTGTCTCTATATATCCTAAAGCAACAGCTCCCTCTAGCGGTGACAATAGGTGAAGCTACTGCATCAGACAAACGTACAGGACAAACATACATCTGGGCTTTTATCATATTGTTAGATACCTTCTGGTTCCATGCGTGTGTCCTTCCTGGGCATTTGCATCTTTTGAGCTAACTGTTCTTGCAATAACTGTTGCAACCCATTTTAATTCCGATGTCTTGTCCCATTTGGCTCTGTTGTGTCCTCGTGGTCACCCACACCAGGACAGCACAGAACATCTTGGACATCTTGGGGGAAACGGCTTCCATTGCTTCTTTACTGTAAAGAAGGATCGAGTGGAGGTAAGCCCTGTACTATGCAAGGAGGGCTGGGGAAGAGTCAGCCACATATCAGGCTTAAATCAGGAGGGCAATCTGCCTCTGGCCAAAAAGCACTACATGGGGCTTCCACAGCGCACCCCCCACTGTACCCCATGCTAGTGCCTGTAGTCCGAGGTTTGCAGCTTGAGAGAGATGCTGCTGGACAGATATCCTGTTTATAAGCCCCGGGCACCAAAACGCATCTTTCAGGAGGTGGAAATGCTGCCGAGAAGGCCTAATCCCCCCAGGATGACCTCCTCCCGCGGCAATAACACCGAGATTGCTAACATTTAAGCGCCAGCGATTACAGTTGGCAGATCAGTAAATAGTCTGTTTGCCTTACTGAGTTATAAGGTCAGCACATCAGGACGCAGCCAGGCAGCAAGCCAGTGCAGCAACATGAGAGGTGGCACTGACCGATGTGTATGTCAGGGCTGTGTGCGCGCGCTGTGTGTGTGTGAGAGAGAGAGAGACAGAGTGCAGGGGTACGGGTGGGTGGGAACGAGTTGTGTGTTATGTAATGCTATGCTATGTGGGGTTTGTATTGCACACCTCTACCATTTACACACGGTCGTGCTATGCATCTTTGTATAATCAGGTGTGTGTGTGTGTGTGTGTGAGAGAGAGAGAGAGAGAGAGAGAGAGAGAGAGAAGGAGAGAGAGAAGGGGAGAGAGGGGGAGAGAGAGAGGGAGAGAGAGAGAGGGGGAGAGAGAGATAGAGAGAGAGAGAGAGAGAGAGGGGGGGGAGAGAGAGTGAGTGTATGTGTGTGTGTGTGTGTGAGAGAGAGAGAGAGAGAGAGAGGGAGAGAGAGAGAGAGAGAGAGAGAGAGAGAGAGAGAGAGAGAGTGTGTGTGTGTGTGTGTGTGTGTGGATACCTGTGTGCTACATCAGGCAAGCATTATGCATATCAGGAATGGGGATGTACTCTATCTTCAGAAGTCGGATGAAAAAGGTGGGGGGTCCTAAAAGAGTCACACAGGGGCCTTTGTCTAACAAGTGTGGGTGTGGTGCTTAGTAATATTTATTCCGTATTTTGTTAAGTTTCTTGCAAAGAGTGACAACAATCGTGTAGCCCATTCAGAAGTTGAAATGTTTGTCTTTGCGCATTTTTTATACCCAAAGTTCAGATTACAAATCTTGCTTCTGCATAAGCGAGCCTGCACGTGAGTAACTGAGGAGCATAATGGTCAAGCTTCTGCCAGCTGTTACAAAGCACTCACTTTTATAGTTCTCGGAGTTGCCGGTGCTCACATTTATGTCCAAATGGGTGGACTAAGGCACAGAAAAACAATATGATGCTCCCAAGATCACACAATTTCGATGATGTGGTGATGTGTTTGATCTACCCTGTCTCAACATACCCCATCACTTCCTAAGAAAAGGACTTTCATGCAGGAAATCTGGATGCTGGCGGTAAAACAGTCTGACTCACCAGTTTAGTGATATCAAGACTATCCTTTTGTTTTTGTTGTAAACTGTTTAATGACGCATCTTCTTGAGCATGTTTAACTGTTGCAGGGATTGGATTCTAGAATGCCTAGCAACAGAGCAGCAGCTTAAGCCGCGTGCTCCTGCACCCCTCCTGTCACCCTGTCACTGATTAACTTGGATTCAATCTCAAATCCAAATCTAAGAACCTATGGCTCAACCCAAGAAGAAGATAGATGAACCGCTTTTCAGAAGTGGGAAGACTTGTCCAGTGACCACAAGCTGCTTACATTTGGAGCCGCTGCACGCCCTTCAGCGCTGGGAGTTTCTCCAAAACTCGCGCTCGCCAGACGCTTTGCTTCCAGGAGGAGGCGGAGCATCGCGCCGGTCACGTGACCGCTCACGTGACACTGTCAGCCCATAAACAGAGGGCCAGTGCAGCTGAGCGGCGTGAACCGCTTTTCAGAAGTGGGAAGACTTGTCCAGTGACCACAAGCTGCTTACATTTGGAGCTGCTGCACGCCATTCAGCGCTGGGAGTTTCTCCAAAACTCGCGCTCGCCAGACGCTTTGCTTCCAGGAGGAGGCGGAGCATCGTGCCGGTCACGTGACCGCTCACGTGACACTGTCAGCCCATAAACAGAGGGCCAGTTCACCCTTGCGGCGTTAAGCCCGAACGCGGAGTAAAGGGCAACGCATCTGACCACACTGTTTTCGCTGTTTGCGCTGAGAGCGCGTGAGGGAGGACATTAACTGCACCAGACCGCTGCAAACTCGAAGCCAATCCCAAATGGAACCAGAGGTTCGTCCCGTTCAAGCCGTGACTAGTACCTTGAAAGTTCCGCATCCGCTAAAAACGGCAAAAGAAGGGAAGAAAGCGAGCCCGGGTAAAAGGAGGAGCAAATCGGATTCGTCACAAAGAGCAAAAGAAACCCCTTCTATCTTAGACCTCCTGTTGTTAACCCAGGGCTCATCACATGATACAGCCTCAATATCACGCTTGGGAAGCACACATAGAACACAAATTAATACTGTGGCTGATCTACAAGGCAAAGCTCAGGATGTTATGCCTCCGTCACTCTTCGTGATGGCTTCCCAGTCGTCGATGCAACCTTCCACTTCAAGGGAAGAAGTGGCCGAAGTGCCGCAAGTCCGTACCGTATTAGAGGACCGTGTGACCGAAAACGAACCATCGATTCACCTGCTTACCCCCACATTCAAGGGTGGCAAAACGAGTTCTAACCCACAGATGGGTCCCGAGCCGCAAATGGTCGAAGTAGTGTTGCCTTTCGACCTAAACCACGAAGCCGACACTGAGTTCGAAAATGATCTAGCCCTGGAACAGGAGCAAGATGTGACTAGTTTAGAGCCTGTCGATCCAGCTAACATAGAAACCCAGAATAAAATCCAGCAAAGTGGGGCCAAATTGCAAACTTCGAACAGCATAGGATCACGGAGATCAAAAAAAACAGAAAATCTCACTAAGGCAAGGGATCTAACTGAAATAATTGAGCTATCTGCCTCCTGATGCTCTTGGACCTCTCAGCGGCTTTCGATCTGGTCGACCACGACAAACTCTGTAACACTCTAGCAAACAACTTCAACCTAGCTCAGAACGCTACCAATTGGATTAAATCCTTCTTGGCTGACAGGACTTCCAGAGTATCCATCGGCAAAGAATCAGCAGACCCAATGCCCGTCCCTGCAGGTGTGCCACAAGGCTCCTGCCTATCCCCCACTCTGTATAACGCCTACACCAAGCTATTATTTGCAGCCCTGGATGCCCTGGGTGTCATCTATACTAACTTCGCCGATGACACCCAAATCCTCATTCCTCTCACAGGTAACCATGAACAAGACTCCCTCCTGGTTAACCAAATCTACTCACTCATCCAAAACTGGATGGCTAACAACAGCCTTTGTCTCAACGACGACAAAACCGAACTCCTCATACTAGGCTCCTCCAGCAAAATCAACACCCTTGAGCCCGCCTTCAAATCATTCACCATCGATGGAACCATAATCCCCGTTCTTAAACAAGTCAAGACCCTCGGAGTATACCTAGATGCCACACTATCCATGTCTAAACAAGTAAACACATTAGCCTCATCCACTTCCTACACCTCTAAACTCATCTCCCTCAGCCGTAAATTCCTCTCCACCAACAACTGTGTCACTCTAGCCAGAGCACTCATACTGTCTAAGCTAGACTATTGTAATATCCTATTCCTTGGCACTTCCAAAGCCAACATAGCTAAACTTCAACTTATGCAAAACAAAGCCCTCAGAGCAGCTCTAGGCATCAAAAAATCTGAACATATATCCAACACCAGAAGAGACCACCACTGGCTCCCCATACAAGCCAGAATTCTATTTAAAACCCTGAGCATCACCCACAAATGCAGGGCTAACAAAGCGCCCAAATACCTCAACAACACAGTCATGATGAAGCCCCACACCAGACTCCTCAGGTCCAACAAAAACGCACTCCTTGAAACCCCCAGATATAAAAGAGAGAAAGCAGGGGGCAGCAGCTTCAAAACATTGGCCCCCAGACATTGGAATGCGCTACCTACCCACATTATGAATGAAACCTCATTCCCCAAATTCAAAAGCCTCTTGAAGACCTGGCTCTTCAACAAGTTCTAACTGAACCAGTGCACTAATCCCCTCCAATCAACTATTTTACTTGATTGCTTTGTATATTACTGTATATTTGATTCCTATTATGGTACATTTTTGATTGTTATACCTGTACACCACTATGTTCATTCTAAGATTGCATTTTCCATTGTCTGTAACTACGCCGTGATACCCCCGGGTCTGGGCGTATAACAAATGTAATAAATAAATAAAAAATAAATAAATAAATATCCCCACCACGACCTATTCAGGAGGAGGAGCGAAACTGTTCAATTAAAGAAGGTGTAATGGGGAAGGGAGCAGCACCATTCACGGAAAATGACAAACAGGACCCAAAAGCAATTCAGGTCCAAGTCATGCTGCACGATTCAGAATATGAGCGGCCTGAATACAGGAAAGCGATGGGCATAAGTAACATAAGGCTCCATTCGCCCCGTAGAGAGTATATCAACAGAAAACCACTACCTGATCCCGGCAAAGAGACGGACTCTGACGAAAACGGCGTGATGAGTGAAAATCAAACGGAGGGTGAGCTGGAGGATTCAAACAAGGAAACTGATGGGGAGCAACTTAGAAATGGAGATGGAGTAAAGAGAAAAAAGAGAAACAAAACCAATACCCCAACCAAAGTTCAGGGACCGAATAAAATGGTAAAATCGAGACCACAATTAAAATTCCATAAGGCAGAACAAAAATCAAGAGAACATACCAGACAGAGCGGCCAAACGTCAAAAGGTCTTCCAAATCCCCTGCTGTCAGCCTCGCTAAAAAGTTTCTTTACCCAACAATACAAAAGAAAACAAAGTCTAGATACAGAAATATCAGACGCTGAAATGTTGGAAATAACAGTCTGTGCAAAAACATAGGAAAACAGACACACCCATAAGAGACATCCAAGGGCCGGGGAAAGACATCGTGCAAGAAAAAGCATATATACCCGCAACAACACCTGATATGTCCACAGAAAAAGCAAAGACCATGGAACCTCTATCAGCAGGGCTACAAAATGTAAGGAGCCTCCCAAGAGAAAAGGCCCCCTTATCCCAGACCCCTAAACACCCTAAAGGGGTTCCAGTTACCATAGACGAGATACTGGTGCTGGAAGATGAGAAAAGAGAGGAGGAGGCAAAGCAAACGACACAGCCCTATTCAGAGGCAGAAGAGCGGCTGGCTTGGTCAAAGCCCCATCGGACCAGCTGCCTCCCCTTCTCACCCTCGACAAAAGGAGACTCGTTCAAATCGTACAAGGAAACCCAGCAGACGAAGTTGGGCTCTCCGAAAACGTCGACAAATCTTGATAGAAACCTACGATCAACAGGGGATCCTAAAGGGATGAATTCGTCAGCCTCATCGAGAAAAACCGAAAAAAACCAAGTCTCGCCAAAAAAGAGACGTTTCAGCGACATCGCTGTGGCCCTACAAAATGAGTCTCCCAATAAAAAACCGGAAATGATTGCTATTATGTCCGCGATGACCATCGTCTTGGCCCCTTTTTGTAAATTATACGAAGCGATCAAAGAAAACGTTCAGGACAACTCCGCACTGTTATCGAATATGATGGAGAAATTAGTCCAGGTGGAAAGCCTCATACATGACTCAGCCTACAAAGCTCCAAATAAGAACAATCAATGGGAATCCACTATCCAGGCTCTGGAGAAAAAGATCGAGACTATGGAATCCAAGACGAGCTCCTTCAAAACAAGTCAAACGACCCTGGAAGATGAACCGACGATGTCAATTCAGAAATCACACTGGGAGAAGAAACTGGAAGCTCTCGAAAAAAAGATTGAGTCCATCGCAACTGTGCACAGTTCCTTGCCCTCGTACCCTTTAATGCCTATAGGGGGGATGAATGAGGCAGTACAAACTTCAAAGGGAAAAGAACCAACCGTACTCCGACTGGTCCATGAAAAACCAGAAGGAGAAAAACTGTCCAAAACTCAAAGAACGCATTTACAAAACACCGTTCGTACTGGACAGGTGGCCCCAGGCACGTTGACTGAAGTAGCCGCGAAGGAACCCAGACAGGGCAAAAAGCATAAAATCGCAAATAGATCCGACCAAAAGTCCCATCCAAAAGAAATCGATCTCACGATGTCACCAAGAACAGTAGAGGACTTTCTAACTTGTGCTGACCTCATGGACATTTCCACCTATTCAGAAGATGGCCAGCAGGAACCAACGAATCCGCGCCCTCAAGTGACCGGGAGTGAAAAGAGTCTCGCAGAGCACGTGGAAAGGCAAAACGACAGGCCCCTAACGGATAAGGTGGAAATTGGAGAAGTCCAAAGAAAGAAGTCTGGAATACATCGGGCAGAGGAAAAGAGCCCATCACCCAAAACGTCTCCTGAAGATGTAAATCTTGCAAACTCAGTTTCCAGTACAAGAAGAAGTCCCCCCAACCTGTGCAGTTTCAAAGCCTCTCCTAGAAATCAAAGAAGCTCAAGAAACTATGGCACGTCAAAAAGTGACATCACAACCAGGAAAAAACTCAAAGAAGGATCCCGGCTGTTCAAGCTTGAACAAATCGAAGCGGATAAAAACTTCCTAATTCTAAACAGACCGACGGTGCTCCAGATAACAAAGAAAATGAAAACTCTGAAAAAGATCCGATCAGACGACCTCGTGCTCGTGGAACCCTATCATAGGGAAAAAAGGGCCAAAGCTTTTCTACATTTAAAAACAATCGCAACTAAGGATCTGGACGAATCGGTCTACGAAGAATTTGCCCAATTGGGCTTCCGTTTGACGGAACAAGAAAGGGGACGGAGCGCCCAAGATACAGAAGAGAAAGAGGCGGTAAATCCGAAATATCAGAACCACTATCGATCCAGAACGGACGATTTAACCCAACAAACTCGATGGCGTAATCATCAGGAGCGACATGAAATTTACAAGCGACCTCAGAGGTCCGGTTGGGCAGGGACCAGGTCGAATGAACTACGATCAAGAGACGACTCCAATTATAGACATCGTCAAACTAGGAAGGTTCATTCTGACGGGACCTGGAGTGAGAGCAAAAAAAATAGTGAGGCTAAATATCAAATTATGGACACTCGTGATGAAGCCCGAGAAAAGCAAGAGGACTCAAAAATTAAACAAGAAAAGTCCCGAGCGACCACGGGAAACGAAAGACAACCAAGAGGCCCCTGGCAATGGCTAACAAGAAACTGGTCCAATAAGAAGGGCCAATAGCAACGACCAGGGTCAGCTTGCCTGAAAGCACCATTTGGCAAAGAAACTCGCGAGCGACCCACAAATGAAAGCTACTCCCTGGCATCTTGGAACACGAGAGGTCATGCCCACCTGACAATACCCGGTGACGTCGACTTAGGTCACTATGAAATATTATGCCTGCAAGAAACCTGGCTGGTTAACAAACCAGTCTTGGATGGCTTTACAGTGACATTCTCTCCGGCAGTGAAAGGCCTCCTGGGCAGACCATCGTCTGGTTTGATAACCGCAATTAAAACCGGAGTGGGTTTCAGGGAGCCAACAACGTGGAAACAGTCCTACGAAATGCTGGTCACCTTGACCTCCAAAATTGATCATGGGGTACAGAAGACCAAAGGGCGCCCGAACCATCTGGCTATCCTAAACTGCTATTGGAACCCCCAGAGAACGTCTATAAAATCTTTCTGCTCCTCCGTTGGAACCACGATTGATCAGCTTTACGTGGATTTTGAGAAAATCGAGCTTATCATCTGTGGCGATTTTAACGCCAAATACATGTCCGCCTCTAATGACCGCCAATGTTCCCCCCCGAAACGGGGTGGCCCTGACCTCACAATTAAAAGAGGCAAAGCCTTGAAGGAAGTCCTTAAACTAAGAAACCTTCAAAATGCCACCGCTTTGTTCCCTAAACAACTAAACATCCCCACGTGGGAACGAAACGGCTCGAACGCGACGCTCGACTATATTTTCATAACAAACGGCCTCATCCAAGACCTCTCGGACTTCAAGGTGACTAAAACGGTAAACAGTGATCACAATCTACTGTCCTGCACGTGGTCAACCATTAACCGGAAGGCAAGCTCTTACGATTGGACAATCAAAACTAATTTACAACAGACCCGCCTACGTTTGAACGAACAAAACATCAAGAAAATCAGGCAGGCCTGGGCAAACAAAGTCACCCAGGATGGAAATGAAGTAACGATTGAAAGACCAAACTACCTACCACTACTTCTAGAATTCCGGGTGAAAGGGCAAAAGAAAACGAGACATCGTCCTCTTAACCATCACAGTTACGATAAGACCCTGGTTGAAAAAAGGAAACTGGGCCGTAGACTGCTAAGAAGAGCAAAGAAGTCCAACGCAGAGGTCGACTGGTTGGCTTGGCGCCAAGAAGTCAAAACCTACAAAAATTGGCTGAAACAGCACAAAATCATCCAATATCAAAACGACGCTGAGATGATGATGGGTAAACTTCAATCCAAAAAATCAAACGAATTTTGGACCCTTATAAAAGAGTCAAACAACACACAGACCTCCACACTTTCCAACGCAGTGGCCGAAGACACCTGGTGTAAATATTTCACGGCTGAATTTGACGGTCGATTGATAGAATCAGAATTCAAAAGTCAGGGCCCTAAATCATCTTGGGTCGACTTAACGAACAAGGACGACATCGAACTAGCCATACGAAAACTGAAGACCTCGAGAGCCCCGGGTCCGGACGGCCTTACCAACATGGACCTAAAAATGTTACCCAAGGAATGGGCGGAAACGATTAGTAAGATCTTTGCCGAATGCGGCAAAACAAAGATGGTGCCCGAATCATGGCAGAAGGCCGTAATAGTTCCCATCTACAAAAAAGGACCGAGAAATGAACCAGCGAGCTATAGGCCAATCGCCCTTCTTGACATAATAGGCAAAATATATGCCACAGGCCTCCTAAAACATCTACACGCATGGAGCAAAAACAGTCCGTCCTTCGACATATTGCAAACGGGATTCCAGGAAAATGGATCCACCTCGATTAACCTAATGGTCCTAAACATTCTAAAAGCGAAAGTGAAAGAAGGCGCCCCTAAGGTCCACCTGGCCTTTGTGGACCTGTCAAAGGCCTTTGACAGAATTGACCGTCCTACTCTTTGGTCGAAACTTCAAGGGTGGAATTGCCCAGCCACGATCCTGGAGCCCATAAAAGCCCTCCACTCGCTCACTAAAATCAGAATCAAACTCAACTATCAGGGATCCTTGTCGGACGAAATCAGAGTAAATCGAGGTGTGAAACAAGGGTGCCCGCTGGCCCCAGCATTGTTTACCGCATTCCTAGGCGACTATCAAGCATCTGAAAGCAGTATCAGATCATTCCCACCAAAAATCGGGAAATGTGAGATTCCTCGTCTGTTGTACGCTGATGACGTCATATTAATTGACCAAACCAAAGTGGGATTTCAAAGAAAACTAAGGAACCTGGAGAGCTACATTGCTGACAACTATCTGGAGATCAACAAATCTAAGACCAAAATCTTAGTGATAGAAAAAGCTCAAACCAAAACAGTAAAAAAGCTTAGTGTTTTCCTAAACAACACCAAGATTGAAGTAGTGTCAAACTTCAAATATCTAGGGATTCAATTGGACAGTTCCAGGACAGAAAGGACCCTTCAAAAACAAATATGGGGAAAAACAAAATGTCTGACCTCCCAAATGAGGGCAGTCGACCGAAAGTTCGGCAAATTTTCGGTAACACCGGCCCTATCCTTCTATAAAGCCAAAGTGGTTCCGGCCTTAATCTATGGAATGGAGGCTTCGCTGTACCTCCCACGCAGCCTTTGGTCTAAAGTTGAAGGGTACGTGTGGAAAACAGTTTTGTGTTTACCTAAATCATCGCCCATCCCAGCCATTAGAAGAGAACTTGGTCTGGTGTCTCTAGCATCAATGATAGACCAAAGCGCGATGCGCTTATACAGAAAAATAATCATGTCAGACACTCTACCCATTTTTAACATCTTACGGGAGGAAATCGAAACAGGTAATTGCGAGGCTTTGGCCAAATGGACCAAGCTTCGAAAAGACGATCTGGCAAAAATAGAGTGCTCGGAAAGCGACCTGAAAGAAAATCCGGACCGCATCAAAAAGAAAATGGTAGAAATGGACTGGATCTGTACTACGGAGAAAGCTACTAGCTACAAACTCTTAAATCACTTACCTCCATCATTTAATAAAGTGAAACAACCCCTAAAATACTGCATCAAGTTTCCAGACAAGAAATTAAGAATGTCAATCATGAGAGCAAGACTAAACCTGATGCCAACCAGGGAAATTTTAACAATCAGAGGAGATTTATCCAACAAAAGGTGTCGTCTATGTAAAAAAGATTCCTCCATCGAGACGCTGAAACATCTGGTGATGGATTGCGATATTACAAAGAAAAACAGAACTACCTACCTCAACCCATTGGGGGAAAATCTGTGGATTTTTGAACCAGACGAATTATGGAAAAGACTGATCTCCGGCGAAAACGCCAGATGGACGCAAGCCCTGGCCAAACTCATCGAACTCGCATTCAATCTGATAAACAGTAATCAGACCAGAGGTTAACCCGTTACGGTTTAACACGAGAAAAAAGTAAAGGGCCGCTGAGAGTCCTGATTCGGTGTGTTAGGCGGGGGGGGACTCTGGACTCCGAACCGCAAAGCTCCACTGTCGGTTTACAAACAGGTTGGAAAATTTACGTGTTGCCCTAATGGCAGCACTCTGAAGGCGATCAAAACACTTTCTTTTTGACAAAACTTAGTTCACTGAGTAAAGTTCAAATAAAAAAAAAAAAAAAAAAAGATAGATACTGCAGATAACACGGTCCCTAAGAAAGCCAGCTGAGCGTTACCAATAGCAAAAGCTGACATCAACTCCCTGCTATCGAAGGTCACTAAAGATGTGGCTGAGATGAAAGTCTCCCTGGAAGACCTGTCAGGGCAGGTCATCAACCTTCAAGAAAGGATGCGTGAAATTGAGGAGAGACCAGGGTCCCTGGAGAGAGAAATTGCAGTCAGTTCTAACGCCCACAGTGTGAGGCAGCATGAAGGGGGAACTTAGACGATCTAAATGCAAAGTGCACAGGCCCCACCTCCGAATTGTAGGTGCCTCTGGGGAGGATGAAACAGCCACATTAGCCTGCACTGTTTCCTAAGCTACTCCAGCAAGCCTTCCATCCAGGGATCGCCTGCAGACCTGCCATTGACTATGCCTTCAGCATTGGCTGACTGTCAGCAGAAGGGCAAAGCCAGATCATTTTGCCCTTTGTTAGGGAGAATTCTTTGTTACGGCTAATTTCCCAAACCTAGTGAGTCCCCCAGCAGCTTTGCTGGATTTCGGGAGTTTGTTTTTTTTCCATCCTGACAAGAGTGACACTCTTTTCCTCCCACTCTTGGACATGTATGTGTGTAATTCCTTTGAATATCAATGTGTTCTATGGGCTATGGGGTCTTTTACTCCATAGGGTCTCATATGTTTTTCTATGTGTGTTACGCCGCACCCTACGTGCCGTAAAACTGGGATGTCCTAGCGGATCTCCACCATAGACTCCATGCCCGGGGACTGACTACTGTCTCCCCGGGCATGTAAAGTCACCATTGGCTTTACTAGACCTAAATTTACTAACAGAACTAGTACAAACCATCTTATTGTGGACGTACTAGTAGGGGTAATTCGATTACTCCTGGATCTGTTACTCGAGGGGGCACTGTCCCGTCCCCCCTTGTCGAGTTTTGGCTGGTGGCAGTGGAAACTACTTGTTATGTTCGACCCCGAACCTAACCCTATGGGATTCGTCCCATTGTTGGAGATTGATACTTTTTCTCGTTAATCTCTAACGTACCACCGGTCTACTTATCGTAAATAAGTTTATCGGATGGTATTTTCTGCCAGAACTCGGTTTTTAAAATGGCGTCTGTGTTCGTCTCTGTGACTCTTAAACCAAAGGTTGAGCCCTTTGTTCCACTTTTGGCAGGCTCTGTACAGAGACCCTCCAAAGTGGTGCCATTCTGTCTGGGTTACCCCAGGGGTATGGGAGGGGGGTTTAGGCACCCTGGACCGAGTTGCCTTGCCAATTCCGGTCGCACTCTGGAGTGATTGGCCCAAGTGGTGAGCCTTCCCGCTCACCACTTAGCATGTGTTGATTGACAGCTAGGCTGAATGAATGGGGGTTTTCTGCATAAAAGCAGGGCTTTTGGGACTGGATCTTCAGAAGTCGCCACAGGACCTAAGAATCCGACAAGAGTAACGCTGAGCCGACCTGCACGACGACACCTCCGGTGGAGCCCTGCGGAACCGACTCACCACTTCCTGACGACAGAGGAGATCTCCCTGCCGGAGAGTCTCTTCCCCTGACTGGTGTGAACAACCAGTCCCCTTTGCTTTTTATTCGCCACAGGACGCAGTGGTCGAATTGCCCGTGCAACGCACCCCGGCAACTGGATAGCCACTACCCCTGTACCGCGACCAAAAGGTGGTGCCTTGTGACAGAGCATTCCGCGGCTGGTCTCTTCCCTGGTGGTGCACCGGACTTCACTTTTCTTCGACGGCGAGAACCTCTCTACTCTTGGCAAAGACCCGACGTGCATCCACCACCAGGAAAAAGTGCCCCCGCCGGAGCTGCCCTCCACAACAAGGTTCCGTGTCCGCCTGGCTTCCCTTTCGATCGGTTCGAGTGAGGTGTCTAAATCCTCTCCGTTCCGTTGGGTCGCCTCCAAGCTTTTCTCATTCATTGTTCTGAACTGGTTCAATCTGCCGATAACAATTTGCTAAAAAGACTTGAATGCATCTCCACTAGAGACTTTTTGGGACATCGCACCTTGCCTCTCTCCTAGTGGGCCTGGCCTCTGAACTTTATGATCTATTGTGGTTCTTGCCTTCTTACCGTACATTTTGCCCGTGAAGTATTGAACTGTGTTGATTTCGTAACCTGCCTATCTTTTTCTCTCCCGTCCAAACCAATATTAGAGTGTCATCTAGGTTGAGGTATACACCTCTGTCTGAAAATAAGTGGTGCCGGTAGAACCTAGACTTGTCGAAATATTGCTAGGGAGATTGATCGTTTCGTAGAGTAATTGTGTTTGATTTGTTTGCCGTGATAGTGCCATAGTGTTTTTCATAGATGTTCCGTTATAAATAAATACCTTAATATCTTTACACTAAGCCTCGTTGCGTGTTTGCTTGTCTTGCGGGGAAGAATTGCCCTATTTTGTAGACTCCACATACTGCTCAACTCTTCTTGAGGGAAGTCTGACTGCTCAGCCACAGCTACCAAGTGAATCTGTGTGGTACAGACTGCTACCAAGTGGGTTCACCGCCAAACACCTGTAGTCCTAAATCTTTTGCAGTGGTCCCAGAGGGAACTGCACAGGTTTCCGCCTAACACTGGTGTACAGCTGTGGGATTTGTATCGAGTATACAGTTTAGAGTGCTTTTCGACATTGTAGGATAACTAACCACAAAACTTTGCACAAAAAGCAACTTTCAAAAAAACATGTCTATGATGGAAACTTACAGTCAAGAGTCCTTGTTAGGTGAAAATAATGAGAGCTTGCGAGCTCTCTGTAGGCAAGAGAATCTTTCTGTAAGAGGCAAGAAGTTAGAACTAATCGAGAGATTGCTGGCGAACCAAAGTCTGGGTACTGGTTTAGAGGAACCAAACTCTCCAGCAAATGTAGATAACTGTAATGGTGTTGATCTAAATCATAATTCTAATGATAGCGATGAAGAGGCTGACGAGGACGGCGAGGCTAACGAAAATGTCTCCCCTGCTCCTCTACCCGCCTTACCAGCTGTGACTACGGGGCCCATACCAGGTCCCACGAGTAACCCTGCTTATTTTGAACTTGAAAAAATGAAGCTCGAATTACAATACAAACGGTTCTTGGCTCAATCTGAACGAAACCAAGAGCTCGAGTTCAGACGGATGAATGCCCAGGCTGAGCAGAAGCAAGCTGAGTTAAGACTCAGGGAAATAGAACTTAATCACGAGTTTGAGATGAAAAAGTTGTCTATGGAAAATGCTTCTCTCTCCTCTGGTTCCTCTAGGAGCTCCAGTCCCAAAAGACCCCGGATGCCGAAGGAATTAGTGGGTATGTATGAACCGAGATTGGATGTGTTGGATTGGCTGAAACTGTTTGAATACAATCATGGGCTCCAGGACATCACCGGGAATGCTTTACTTCCCTGGTTGTTCTCTAGGCTCCCTCCTGTTGCGACTGATGTGGTAATGGAGTTGGGGGAGGCGGATAAGACGGATTACGAAAGTGTGAAACTAGCTTTAATAGCTAGATTCGGGAAGACCCCTTCCCAGTATCTTAAGAGGTTTAGAACCCTCAAAAAGCATGATGGTACCCCTTGGGCTACCTGGGTGAGTGAAGGGTTGAAGAACTGAGAGGGATGGATTAAGGGTTACAAAGTGAACACTTATGAGGGTATGAGGAATCATTTTATGTTGGAGTCTATTTAGGATGCCTGTTCTCCTGAGCTCAGACAGCACTTGGCTGATTCGAAGGAATTGGATTCCCGGAAGCTAGCTAAGGCTGCTGACTTATAGGTTGCCAACAGGGCTACTCATAAGGATTCTGGGGCAACTCAGAAAAAGGATGAGGGAAAGCAGCCTAACAAAGACTCAAAAGAGAATTCTAATACCTCCCAACCCAAAGAGGGCCCCAAACAACAAAAAACCCAGGGTAAACCCCAGGGAAAACCACAACCGAATAGAGTACCTTCTGACCACAAACAAGAAGGAGGTCAGAACAAGCCACCCTTCCAGAGAGCATTTGGAACATGCTATCTCTGTGGAGCAACTGACCATATCAAAGGAGATCCAAAATGTAAGGGTAAACCTACTGGGATCAGCACAGTCTCCTTAGCCTTCACTCCTGAGGAGGAAGTCCAAATGACTAGTGCTCACTTTGAAGTCTTTGCTGAAGAACCTTGGGTTCTTCAAGCAAGTGTATCAGTAGAGGCAATGGATCTGGTTAGTAATCAGAATAGGAGCGTGTATGACTCTATACCAGAAAACTCTAAATGTTATTATGTGGACAGTGTTCTTGTCAATGGCCAGGATACTCCTGCCAGGCGAGACTCGGGGGCCAGCAGAACAGTAGTGGTCGAGAGCTTTTTCAGGCCTGAGGATGTTGCTAAGGCACCCAAAGGTCCCACTAAGATGTCTGGAGGCCCTGTCCAAATGGTTCCAATTCTACCAGCCCTCATTCAGTGTAATGACATGACAGTGTTGATTCCTGTCAGTGTTCAGACTGAGGTGCCTGGGAGAGTCCTGTTGGGGAATGATCTAAAAACTCTAGGAGTAGTATCCAGTACCCCCAGGCCTCCCAGTATGGAGACCCAGACCCAAACCAAATTGGCTAGAGAGGCCACCTTAAGGAACCACTCTAAGCCAGTGGGAACCTCTACTGAGAACCCCACTACAAGCCCTGGTGTTGGTAAATTGACCTCTGGCCCAGGCAAATTTCAGGCTAACATGTTAGGGAAATGGGAGCCCCAACCCAGCTCCATCATTGTTCCCCCAATTATCGAGTCTGTGACTCCCCCTGCTTCTGAGGTAGAGGTGGATAGACCTACTGGAACCCTAGCTAGGCCTCAGAGAACTGGTAATTCTCAGTGCTGGTGGAAAACCAGAAAAGAAAAGTCTAAGGCCAAAAACCTTCAGACTGTTGGACCTTCCACAGAAGACTCCAACCCAATTCCTAGACTTAAGGGGGAAACTCCTAAAGTAGGTAAGGTAAGATCTCAGAGGAAGGAGAAGCATGTACCTTGCTTATCTCCATCCCCTCCTACCAAGAGGCCTAGAACTCAACCTTCTCTCAACAGAGAGGTAGGGAAGACCTCTGGAGGCCCCTCTAGATCTAAGGGAATCCTTTACCAGGACCCCTTGAAAAAGCCTAACACAGGTTCAGAAGTTGTAACAACTTCTGAGGGACTGGTCAACCAGATCCCCTATAAACTTAAAAAGACTGAGGTTCCTAGGAAGGTTTGTAGGTCATATAGCTTACAAAGGAAAACCTGGAAACCCATTGAACATAGGTCAAGGTGTCACCACCAAAATGCTGATGGTCTCTCTAGGATGTATGTCATCGACTAGAGGTATGAGATTCATCCAGGAGTGGATTAAATCCTCCTGTCCCTTAGTCTGGGGGGGGCGAGTGTTAGGGAGAATTCTCTGATTAGGCTGAATTTCCTAACCTAGTGAGTCCCCCAGCAGCTTTGCTGGATTTCGGGAGTTTTTTTTTTTTCCATCCTGCCAAGAGTGAGACTCTTTTCCTCCCACTCTGGACATGTATGTGTGTAATTCCTTTGAATATCAATGTGTTCTATGGGCTATGGGGTCTTTTACTCCATAGGGTCTCATATGTTTTTCTATGTGTGTTGCGCCGCACCCTACATGCCGTAACACTGGGGTGTCCTAGCGGACCTCCACCATAGACTCCATACCCGGGGACTGACTACTGTCTCCCCAGGCATGTAAAGTCACCATTGGCTTTACTAGACCTAAATTTACTAACAGAACTAGTACAAACCATCTTATTGTGGACGTACTAGTAGGGGTAATTCGATTACTCCTGGATCTGTTACTCGAGGGGGCACTGTTCCGTCCCCCCTCGTCGAGTTTTGGCTGGTGGCAGTGGAAACTACTTGTTATGTTCGACCCCGAACCTAACCCTATGGGATTCGTCCCATTGTTGGAGATTGATACTTTTTCTCTTTAATCTCTTACGTACCACCGGTCTACTTATCGTAAATAAGTTTATCGGATGGTATTTTCTGCCAGAACTCGGTTTTTAAAATGGCGTCTGTGTTCGTCTCTGTGACTCCTAAACCAAAGGTTGAGCCCTTTGTTCCACTTTTGGCGGGCTCTGTACAGAGACCCTCCAAAGTGGTGTGGGAGGGGGTTTTAGGCACCCTGGACCGAGTTGCCTTGCCAACTCCGGTCGCACTCTGGAGTGATTGGCCCAAGTGGTGAGCCTTCCCGCTCACCACTTAGCATGTGTTGATTGACAGCTAGGCTGAATGAATGGGGGTTTTCTGCATAAAAGTAGGGCTTTTGGGACTGGATCTTCAGAAGTCGCCACAGGACCTAAGAATCCGATGAGGGTAACGCTGAGCCGACCTGCACGACGACACCTCCGGTGGAGCCCTGCAGAACCGACTCACCACTTCCCGACGACAGAGGAGATCTCCCTGCCGGAGAGTCTCTTCCCCTGACTGGTGGGAACAACCAGTCCCCTTTGCTTTTTATTCGCCTCAGGATGCAGTGGTCGAATTGCCCGTGCAACGCACCCCAGCAACCGGATAGCCACTACCCCTGTACTGCGAACAAAAGGTGGTGCCTTGTGACGGAGCACTCCGCGGCTGGTCTCTTCCCTGGTGGTGCACCGGACTTCACTTTTCTTCGACGACGAGAACCTCTCTACTCTTGGCAAAGACCCGACGTGCATCCACCACCAGGAACAACTGCCCCCGCCGGAGCTGCCCTCCACAACAAGGTACCGTGTCCGCCTGGCTTCCCTTTCGATCGGTTCGAGTGAGGTGTCTTAATCCTCTCCGTTCCGTTGGGTCGCCTCCAAGCTTTTCTCATTCATTGTTCTGGACTGGTTCAATCTGCTGATAACAATTTGCTGCAAAGACTTGAATGCATCTCCACTAGAGACTTTTTGGGACATCGCACCTTGCCTCTCTCCGAGTGGGCCTGGCCTCTGAACTTTATGATCTATTGTGGTTCTTGCCTTCTTACCGTACATTTTGCCCGTGAAGTATTGAACTGTGTTGATTTCGTAACCTGCCTATCTTTTTCTCTCCCGTCCTAACCAATATTAGAGTGTCATCTAGGTTGAGGTATACACCTCTGTCTGAAAATAAGTGGTGCCGGTAGAACCTAGACTTGTCGAAATATTGCTAGGGAGATTGATCGTTTCGTAGAGTAATTGTGTTTGATTTGTTTGCCGTGATAGTGCCATAGTGTTTTTCATAGATGTTCCGTTATAAATAAATACCTTAATATCTTTACACTAAGCCTCGTTGCGTGTTTGCTTTTCTTGCGGGGAAGAATTGCCCTATTTTGTATACTCCACATACTGCTCAACTCTTCTTGAGGGAAGTCTGATTGCTCAGCCACAGCTACCAAGTGAATCTGTGTGGTACAGACTGCTACCAAACACCTGTAGTCCTAAATCTTTTGCAGTGGTCCCAGAGGGAACTGCACAGGTTTCCGCCTAACACCCTTCAACAGAATATCTGTCAAGTAAGAGATCCTGAGGAAAGGGAACGTTGTATAGCATAAGAAACAGCTTCATTTCTACCCAGTCTACCCCAAAGCTGTGGTTGAGAGAAGGAAGTAATTTGGAGAGGCACACAGCATCGCGATAGAAGCCAACGTGAAAGTGATCTTGACCCAGCCTGCCACACTGAGGATTTCTCTCCCTCCAAGGGTCATGGCCACTGCTGACTCAATGCAAGCTGTTGCCTGGTTGCACCAGTGGAATGATAGAGGAAGAATGGGTCGCCAGACTTTGCCTTATTGTGTGTCTTGAAGGCAGAGGGATGGAATGGGCTTGGGGTCTCCTCCCCATCCTACAAACAGTGGTTCATGTCCCAGTGTAGATTAAATGATTAGATTAAATAATGTATTTACATGAGGGTATTATTTTCCCCTCCCAAAATGGCGCTGTCATCACCTGACCAAGCCAGGACACGTCCATGCCACTGGCATAACAGGGGCCCCCGCACTCCCAGCAGTGCGGGGGTGCCACGCGACCACATGTTCTGGAAGGGGGCCCCACTTGGAGTTAAAAAAAAAAACTTTTTTTTTTTTACATTTTCTTTTGAATTCACTCTGCATTTCTAAAGAAATTATTTCTGTATGAAGGCAGAGTGAAAACAAAAGGTTTGGTGGCTACCCCCACCCCATGACATGAAGACCCTAGGCTGGAGGCCACCATGTCATGGGGTGGGGGAAGCCCTATGACTTCAAAAATAAAAAGTTTATTTTTGAAGTCGCTCTACCTTCATAAAGAAATTATTTCCGTTATGGTTCAGTCCTTAACGGAAATAATTTCTTTATGAAGTCAGAGTGACTTCAAAAAGAAACAATGGGCCTCATTACGAGCATGGTGGTAGCTGTGCCTCTATGGCAGGCACGGCTACCGCCATGCTCGCTACCGGCCCGGCCTCCCGCGATTGGGCAATAACTGGCCCATTACAAGATGAATGGGCCAGTAATTGCCCATTCGCGGGTGGCGGTATTGCCGGGCTCCCGATCCCCATTCTGCCCAAAAGGGCAGAATGGGGGTGGGGAGCATGGTTGCGCCTGCACCGTTGATAACGGTGCTGGCGCAATTACAAGTTATGCTCGCGGGTGCCGCACAGCCTGCCAGGAAAGACCTGGCGGGCTGTCAGCAACCCGAGAACAGAACTCATAATGCAGCGGGACGGTATGAACGGTGCAAGTGCCTTACCGGCACCGTTCATACTGTCACCGCCAAGGTCCTAATGAGGCCCAATGTATTTTTGAAGTATTATGGCTCCCCTCAACCCATGACGTGTGCGTGTGTGAGTGTATGGTGAAAGGATGCACACTGAAATGTATGGGTGGCTGACTGGGTGTACCTGTATGGTGAAAGTGTCCACACTTAAATGTATAGGTGAATGTGTGAGGGTATGGTGAAAGGGTGCACACTTAAATGTATAGGTGACAGGCTGCGTGAGTGTATGGTGAAAGGTGCACACAAATGTATGGGTGGCTGGGTGTGCATGTACGGTGAAAGGATCACACTTAAATGTATGGGTGGCTGCCTGGCTGTGTGTGCCTGTGTGGTGAAAGGTTGCACACTTAACCTGGGTGTGCCTGTATGGTGAAAGGGTGCGCACTTAAATATATGGATGGCTGTGTGTGCGTGTGTATATATGGTGAATGGTGTGTGTGCTTGTGTTCAGGGCGCAACAAAACCTACATTTCAGGGGGGCTAACTTTTCAAATGTTGGGAGAGGTGTTAACTTCACGTGTGGTGGGGAGGAGCAAACTTATTTGTGTGGGGTCATTTAACTTCTTTACGGATTTTAATGAGACTATTCTAGTGCAGCTTCAATGTTACAAGCAGTTAACTCTCTCCTTTAGGTCTGAAAGCACCCACTTATGGGCTGCTGTGAGAATGACTAGTCTCCTGTTTCCGTTCTATCCTTCCAATCACTCCCCTGGCATGCAAGTACTAAACCCACATCACAATTTCAATTGCTTAAAAAATGTGGCATTTGAATGCAGGTACTAACAGTGAAATGATGTACATTAGTAGTTGCTGGGCCGGGCCCTTGTTAATGGCAAAACCCAGGTGCCGTTTAACATCTGTGTCCTTTTCTGTCCAGCAACTGCTCTGAAGGTCAGCCAGGTCAAGTCAACATAGCCCACAATTTCAGTGGGGGGGGGGGGCGGGTGGAGTGCTGAAGCCCAGTCAGCTGAATGGTGTTACACTACTACTTGTGTTTAATGCCTTGATTAATTATTGGTAATCTTCTTTACACCTAGCCCTATTCTTCCTCATCCCAGTACTTGTGTATGAGGCAGTACTTGTGTTTGAAGCACTATGCTCCACTGGTCCATGCCACAGCATGGGGTACAGCCACGTAGCAGCCAGTGAAGTAGTGTGACATCCTGCAAGAACAGAGGTCTTCAAACGGTGGGGCGCCCGCCCCGCAGGGGGGAAAGGCCGCATCCTGAGGGGGAGTGGGGGGGTGCGAGAGCCCAGCATGAAATGTATTTTTTGTTACATTTTTTTTTTTGATTGGAGGAAATGGCCAGGGGCGGCTCACATGGTCGGACTGGAGCATAAAACTGTCTCAGGCACCAATGAACACGTGGCCCACAGTTGCAAATGTATATTCATTCCTTTATCACATACTGTTTGAATAGTATCCAAGGGGGTGTTTTTTGTTAAAATGTAAGCAAATTGAGATATTTAAAGAATATGTATTCAGCAACAAAATAATATGTATTCTGCAACAATGGTCAAAACTACTAGCTGCATAGTGAAGTAACTCATCAAACCGCCCACATTGGCCAAAAAAGTGGCTCATTTTGACTGGCCTACACTGGCAATTTGCATTTTTGGTGCGGGCATCGCCCTATTGCCCTATAGGTCAGTCTGAACCTGGTGGCTCATCCATAATGGGCAAAGGGGCATCCACCTAGTGGCCCCCTCACCCATTATGGAGGAGCCGAGGAGCCAGCTGGGCGGATAAGGGGCAATGCACTTTCGTATGAAACAAGACGACACAGAGCAACACAGGTTCAATCCCCGGCTCCGCACTTAGAAACCTCTGGGTATTAAGCCGTTATAAATAACCAATTACAATTATAATTAGCCCAGTGACACACTAAGCACTCCCTCAGCTGCTTTTTCCAGCTGAGGGAGTGCTCCTGGACTAGCTGAACTGTCAAAGGGAAACACTGTTTCCCAATGACAGTTCAGTTCCCCAGCCGCACATGCTCACTGAGCCATGCAACGCTGGGGGCGTTTTGCATCGCCAGCCTTGCATAGCTCAATGGAAATGCTGGCTGGAGCACTGCATGTCTGTATGTGTGAGGAGGGGCTCCTGCGCCTCCTCACACATACGGACAGAGCAACCTGGAGCAGGGCATTTAAGCACCCACACGCAATTACCCACAGAAGATACATTTATATTCATTTATCTTTTATTTAAATATGTGTATGGATGCGTGTATGCTTGTGTTATGAGTGAGTGTATGGTGGTGGATGCTCGTATGAATGATAAGAGTGATTGCTGTGTGAATGTGTGTGTGTGTTTGTTTTGGTCCGTTGAGCTGATTTTGGTGAGTGGGAGGTAGAAGGGGAAAAGAGGGTTGTACAACAAAGGCATTTTAAAAATGCTGATGTTGCATAATCCCCCTACCCACCTGCCAAAATCAGCTCTTCTTCTGAGGCGCTGTGGATCCCAGGGAACAGGGATGGTATTTTTTGACTGGATATCTATCATAGATGTCCAGTCAAAAATACCATGTGTTCCTCCTTGGCCTCCCCTCAGCACCAATTGCAAACTGCTTGGATTTTTACCCATTTTTTTTAAAGTATACTCTAAAATGCAACATGTTAACCCATTATTTAAAAAGAATTCATGGGGGAGGGGGGAATCTCCCGACCTCCCTTTGATTGGTTCGGATCCCTCGTTGCTCTTGTTCGCTATGGCATTTTTGTGGGAAATTTGTATGCCCCTCCACTCAAAAAATTCACCAGCTCCCACTGGCCCTCGGACTTTGTTGGGAACGGGATGGGGAAGCCCAGGGACTGTGGTGGGAGAAGGATGGGTGGGAGCACTGGGATAGTGGTGGGAGCAGGGTGGGGAGAGTCCAGGGTCTGTGATAGGGTGGGAAGAGCCCAGGGACTGGGTAGGGACTGTGATGGGAGCAGGTGGGGGAGCCCAGGGACTATACTGGGAGTAGGCTGCGGTGCCGGCGTGCATTAGTTCATAGCCATTTGTACATACTGTCCATTTGCCATCATTTTTGGGGGGGTCTGGCCTTCCCAAGTTTTGCACAGAGGGGGACCAGGCCAAAACAGTTTGAAGATCACTGTCCTAGAGGAAGCTACGCATGTGGGACTCAACGAACAGGGCCGCATGCGAAAGAGTCAAGCATTGGCTCTGTCACCACCCTATGATAGCACATCCAGTCACCATTGCAAACACGGCCTCTCCATGGAACTATATATGCGCGTGAAGACGCCGTTCTTTAGTAAGGTACAATTGCGGGGCAAGGCTGGATGAACACAGCCACAACCTAGACATAGTTGAGCAGAAAAGGTGTGTCCGGGGTGTTGGATGGACCTCGGGGAGAGGTGCATTCTTCCATATCTGGTGGACGTGCTCTCTGACACATATAGACTGGACAGAAATGATAAACTAGCTTAAAGGTCTGACTCGGAATATAGTGGCACTCGCACCTGAATTCTTACTTAAGTATCCTCATCAAACTACTTTCAACCCTCTTGCCTCCCCTATGGTTAACCACCTAGAGAAAAGATTGCCTTTGGCAGGTAAATGGGAATACACAAATCTACTTATATTTTGGGAATTGACTTCCGCAGTGAATACCTTTATCTGGCAGACAGGCTCATATATATAAGGCAAACTGAGACACTCCCCTAATGGGCAGGGCAAGGCCCTTGTGCTATGCCCTCATGACAGACAACGGGCCACATGTGGGCAGCCCTCGCCTGTTCAAAGAAACCTGTGTATATCTATTATCTGAAGGGGTAACACGGCTGAGAAGATGCTGATGCAACAGGGTAGTCGCCCCCTCTTCCAACCACCAGAGAGGCATTTAGCTGGCATGGTGCCTGAGGTACAAAGTAACTCTGTCTCCAATAGAACAGAGCCCCATTGGGCCATTCTGGGATTCCCCCAATGGCATGATTCAAAATGACTCCCGGATGTGACCCACCAGATGTAGAAGGTGCTCCCTTGCAACAAGATAATGATTAAAATGTCATTGGACAGCTGTGTAACCACTCGACACCCTGATCTGATATGCCCGGAGTGCAGGATCTGTTGAAAGTATGTAGGGCTAAGGCCCAAGGACACTAGCTGGGGATGGAGTCCCATGGTGGTGGGTGGGGGACCATATTTATTCAAGAGCTATTGGCGGGTGCTTGCTTGGTGGACTGGGTGGCCCTTAAAGATTTGGGTTTTCTCAAACTTGCATCATATGTTCTATTTAGCAACTACTATGCACACAGTTCAGAGAGGAGGCAGGAGCAAGAGGCAGGAGACCAAAGGCACACCAGATGTTTTTGACTATGACTTCTATAACATCGCCCTTGAAAATGCTGATGGGACTTGTAGACCAAAACATCTGGAGAGCCAAAGGTTGCAGACCCTTACTGTAGACTGTCCTTCAGACTAGACCTACACAGCCTTGAGCTTGACAGTTCCTGGTTGGTCATGGTTTCTAGCAGCTTGTGCTCATACTAACTGGTTCCACCCTTGGGCTCTGATGGTGGGTTACCGGTTCTTAGCTGTCTGTATGATCACACAAAAGCATGGTGATATATGGCATACTACCAAGAACTCTCTTGGTGGAAGGTATGGTCCGGACAGACAAAAGAAAGGATCCCAGGCTTGAGTTCCACATGAACACTGTTTATATGAGACATGAAATGTGTTACATGGAATGTCAAGGAACTCAATTTCTATGTGAAGTGAAAGAAAATCCTGAACAAGATGGGCTGTGACGTGGCACTCCTATAGGAGGCAGACCTAATGTCTGACGAGGCAGAAAAACTAACGCAGTGGTGGGTTCATAGAAAATGTGGTGATGCTGAGTCACAAAAGCATGACACACTCTGGTCATGATGCAGAGAGGAGGGTTGTATCTCTTACTTTGAAGCTGCACGATTCTTTTTTTTCTTCTTTTTTATATATTTACAGTTAATTAAATAACCTTTAACAAAATTAACATCATATACAGTAAAATACAATTTCAAAACAATTCATAATTCATACAATTCATACCAACAATTAAAAGAGGATTCTTTGATCTATCTTCATAAAAACAATAAAAATGTTCGCACAATTACATCATTGCATTTGTTAAAGAAAAAAATGAATCAACGTTAATAATGTCATATTACACTTCTCTTTCAACACAATAACTATTCAAGGCAGACTTTCATTCCAGGTGGCTAACGCCTTCAAGGTGCAAGCTTTTTAGAAATCCCCCAATTGCTATCACAGGTGAGGTAGTACTCTCAGCTAAACAATCTTTCCAAAACGTATCCGCCCACTCTGTGTACTCATAATGTGCACATTTGCTGAAATAACACTGCTGTTTTGTGCTGAGGGCAGGCCATGAAATCAGTAAATGATTTGGGCCTCATCACGAGTTGGGCGGTAGACCTTAAATGCAGCAGTTACGGTATTACCGACTCATTTAAGGGCTGGCCCTATCACAAGTCTGATTTATTAACTGCACGGTAATTGCCCTGAAAATTACCAGTTAGCGCCAGACCAGTGGCCGCAAACGCTAATATAATTGGGTGGTACCCCAGTCGGTATACTGCCCAACTCATGATCAGGCCCTTAGAGATTCCACAGAGTTCCCCAGCTTGCACAATATACCCTGGATATTCTCACTTTGAATCAAACCGTGGGCCTCATCATGAGTTGGGCGGTATCCCACAAGGGATACCGCCCAACTTTATTAGCGTTAGTGCCCACCCGTCCATCAGTATTACCACTGGATCCCGGTTTGGGCACTAACTGTAAGTCCCCATTCCCCATTGGATCCATTGGACCTAATGGGGAATTTTCAGTGCAATTATCATGTGGTAATACCGCTGGCAGTAATTGCACAAAAAATTGGAATTTTCTTAGTATGTTTATCCCCAGTTCTGAGTGGGAGTAAACACGCCAGACTCATGTGAGGACCAGCCCTTAAATGCAGTGGTAACACCATAACCGCCACATTTAGGGGTTAACGCCCAACCCGTGATCAGGCCCCGTATCTCAGCTTGATTAGGTTGGTAGGAAGAAAAATCCACCTGATTTTCAGGAACTATGTTCTCACCGCTCTATTTGCATAGATGGTGAGAAAGGGAGCTACAATGCCCCGTCTTTTATGGTCATTCCTAGGGTTCTCTAGTGACTCATACCCTTGACATTTCTTCAAAATCTAAATCTAGTCCTCATCATCTAAGGTTTTCTTAACCCCTATCAGGTTTCTGATGAGGTCATCCTCCTGCAACCCCAGGGTGTTCAACAGGCATGTGCAAAATGACGCAAAAGCTCTTAGAAATTCCATTTTGGCTGATTGGAATAGAATACAAGCATCTTAATATAATGAATTGTATAAGGGACAGATTATATTATGATATAATGACAGAATTCTTCACTTCGTTCTGGCAGTGAGGGAATTAAGACCCAATTCATATTGTATCAGTGCCACGGGGAGAAAGGACTGAGTACCTAAAACCTTGAGCCACAACAAGCCTTCTAACACAGGAAGCAAGTCATTCACCCAGAGAGGGTTTGATGCCATGTGGCAACTTCGCAACGATCTTCCCTTCATAAAATCTCAGGCTTGGGAGCAGCAAGATTTTCCCATAACAAGCACCCACACGGTACATCTGAGCTGACAGGGCAAACGCCCTGCTTCTCAACCACTCCCGCAGCCAGGATATTTGAGGCTTTGCTAGAATGGGAAATCTAAGATAAATACATTTCTCGACCTTCTCCAAGGGTTCAGATGAAACGTACCATTGAAATGCAGTAGATCTTTTTTTCATAGTACATTGAATGACCTTAGACTTTTGCGGATTTATGGCTAAGGAATTATGAGTAACACATTTCAAAGAAGCAGTAATGAGACATTGCAACCCAATTTTGGTACAATCAAAGATAAGGAAGTCGTCAGCATAGGTCAATCAATTGATTGCAAGATCCTTCATTTTGGGAGACACAAACGGTACTGGGTCCAGATATGTAACCAGGTCCACCATATACAGGTTGAAAAGACAGAGGGATAAAATGCACCCCTGTCTAGCCCCTCTGTAAGTCAAAACACTTCTGGACAACGCACCACTCTGATTCAGTCTCAACCGTACCACTGAATGCTCAAGCAAATCTATGATCAACAGGAGGCCATGTGTGATTGCCCAGTGCTACAACTTCAACCACAAATTATTCCTGTTAACTGCATCAAATTCTGTGCTGAGGTTTATGGTGGCAATAAAAACAGACCCGTATTTTTTAGAGCAGGCACGGGACTGAACACATTTCTTGTTTTTAATTTTTTAAATTGTATATGGTAAGAAAACCTTTGCAAAAACATTGAAATAGAAACATCAAAGAAAAATGCATAGTACATTTCATATTTCACAGTTTCAAGATACATGATACATTTCACAAGAAAGGAAAAGAAAACGCTAAAAGGAATATAAACTCTACAGTGGAATTATTAATTCAGGTAAAACATACAACCACAAAAACAAACAACACGTGGCGCAATTATATAAGAAAAAGAATAAGTCTCAAATAGAAAATAACTTAAAATCTTCACAGGAGATAAATCATTAAGAACAAAAAAGGCTTTATACGACCTACTGTGTTTAATAGTATTGATCCTATGTGAAGTTTTTAACAAAACAAACTACTCTACTGCTTGATTCAGAACTAAAGGAATGGGTAGGGTGCTTTAATTCAATTTCATTGACTTAAAGAAGCTACAGCCAAGGTTTCAGAGATATTTCTTCCACTTATACAACGGTGCCAAATGTGAGACTCTTGAGCCCACTGGTTGACGGGAAACATTTTAGAGAGGTAAGAAAACCTTTTATCTGTTAGAGCGCTACAAAATGAAAGGAGATGTCTTGTTTGAATGTGGCCTTCTAGATGACAAAATCGGCACAATAGGTCGTCAGCTGAAATCATACCATGCCGTGAGAGAATTTGTTTAGTTAGCAATGGGGTCCATCTTAGTTACAAACATATTTTTCTATCATTTCTATCTGGAAATTTAGTGAGGTATAATGCAATGTCGCGCCTTTTTTATGTTCATGGGCGAGATGAGCCATAGATGAATAACTTGCTAATTTCTCATGAGTGGCAATTCAATCACAATCGTACAACTCGGACTTCACCTTAAGCAGGCTAGAAATTAGGGTATCTGTGTTCAAATTGATTTTATGTAGTATTCTCTCACAGGTGGTTTTAATTTCAGTGGCAAAGTTGAACAATTTCCTGGTAGTGCAAAGATTCATGGTTTCTTATAAGCTCTGGTAGAGTGAATCACAGATCGGGAGAAGTAGTCTCCTAAATAGAGGTAACAAATTCAATTCCACCCGAGCATGAATTGAAGTAAGGCCGAGTTCATACCTCAAGGCAGCAAGTAGGATGCAATTCGGAACTCCCAAAACTCGTCGCCAGAGCTTGGCTTCGCACAGATCTAATGATTTTATTGTCGAGCCACAGAACAATTCCTGACTGTAAATTAATTTAGGCACCACCTTACCAACGTAAAACTTCAGTACCAGCAAGATAGAAAAGGTTTAGAATTTACGATGTATCACTAGGGCTTGTCATGTCAACATGGTCAGCATATGGTTTAGCACATTCCTGACATTGACGAATCCCGGGGTGGCCGAGATAATATAGCCAAGGTATGTCATACGGCAGGCTGATGGACACACAGTGCGTTCCCAAGACCATATTTGTTGATGTTTTTTCACGCTTCTAGATATTACAGGAATTCTAGTTTTCTTTAAATTAATCTTTAATCCATTCTCAAGAGCAAATGCGGAAAAGGCATTAAGAAATCTTTTTAGGCCCACACACAATTTATCGAAAAGGAGAAAATCGGCCGCGCATGCGAGCCAGGCGACATGCTGAGAGCAGACTTTAGGTGACATTAAGGATGCAGGGATTAGGAAATCACTGGCATCTGACACATAAAGATTAAATAAACATGCTGCAAGGATGCATCCCTGTCTGAGTCCAGATTGCATAGGAATACCCTGAGACATGGCTCCGTCAATAATGAGCTCCAGTAAGCCACTAGGAATCCCCCAGTTCTTTAGCTTGGCCCATAATCTGCCATGATCACCACGATCAAAGGCAGAAGATAGGTCAATTGAAGCTATATAGGTACATGCATCTGAAGTTGTCCAGGTGGAGTGTTGGATGTATCTGAGAACTAGGCCGTTTAGAGATGTAGAGTGGCCCTTTTCGAAAGCGCGTCTGAAATTTAGATAATCTAGAAGTGTCAAGTGTCCATTTCTCAAGATGTTGAAACAAGACTGAGGAAAATGTTTTGCTATCAGCATCCAATATGGAGATTGGTCTATAATTCGACGGATTCGATTTTAGACCCTTTTTATAATTCTGAACAATTAAGGCAATTTGCCAGGTAGAGGGAAAAGTCAAGATAATGCTATTAAAAAGAATAGTAAGACCATTGGCCCAGTTTCCTGGATCCATTTTTAAAATGGCATTTGACAGGACTTTGGGACCAGCAGCTCTAGATGATTTACATGAGATGATTAGATCATATACATTATCTTGGTGGAGGATTATTGGAGCTTCTTTGAGCATAACGCTAGTACAATTTTCAGTAAAGTCAATGCATTTTATAGAACCTAAATAGTAAATATTTGTGAAGAACGTTGCCCAGGTGGATTTCGTCAACTGCATTCATCTCAGCAGTGGATGTAGACAAAGATTGGCCATTAATCAATGACCAAAACATGCCAAGATCTTTCCTCACCAGAATTCTTAGGACCAATTCCACATCTTGCTGATGCAGAGATGCTCTACGCTGTTTACAATAAATCTTGTACTTTTGTTTTACTGATTTGCACTTGAAGGATTTCAAGTCATTTGGAATGCATGGACACTTTATCGACCTTAGGGCGAACCACATGTTGGATTTGGCCTCGGCCAATTGTTTATCGAATACATGTTGATGATTCTTTTGAGTGGCGCTGCGTGTGGAAGAGGGATGATAGATGGCACCAGAAATAAGAGTATTGATTGATCTTTCATAGTTCCCAACATTAAACATGCCGAGCTTCCAATCTAGAGTGGAACGAGCCATAGATTCACTGAAGTGATGGACAAACCTATTAACATTTAAATATGTTTGTTGAAAAGCATTACCACCTGCACAGACTCTAAGGTCACAAGGACCAATGGGCTCATTGTGAAAGAGAGCAAAGGGGAATGTTAGGGTGGCAATCAACATACAATCCAGGTGGTCGGGGTAAAAGAGAGGTCAGAGCATATCAGAGTCAGTAAAAATATAATTAATCAAGGTTGATTCTGCCCACGAAACCAAGATTAGACTCCATTGGAACTATTGCCAGCATACTTATGCAGGGAATGTACATTTAAAGAAGCAAGGGTAGAGCTCCAGGCTAGGTCATTTTTAGAATGTGCATAAGGAGAGAAGTTACAAAATTTAAGATTAGCTAAGAGGTCATGCGCCGGAATTGAAAAACATTTGACATTTAAGTCACCGGCTAGCAAGACTCTGCGGATGCCACCTTTTGCCTTCCAGTTACAAACTAGATTCACAATAAACAAAATAAATTTGTCAAGATATCCAACTCTGCTATGCCAATAGATGTTGATCATTAGGATAAAAAATCATTGAGAGGGAAAGTCAAGCTCAACCGCGAGTATACCATACGGCAGGTTCAAAACCTGACAAGAGGACACCAAGGGGTCAGATCTTACAGGTAGGGCCAGGCCGCCATACAGTCTGCCTTTGCCACCGAATTTTGCTGCCTGAAAAAAGAGGTGGAATCCAGCCAAGGACTGGTAGTAAGCCAAGTCTCTTGAATCATTAGACAATGGACACTTATCAGTTCAGCCAAAAAGGCAGGGTTAGTGCACAGATGTCTGTGTCCTCTGGAATTTCAAAAAAATATTTTCAAGTCTCTGTTACCAACACAGATGATTACAGGGGCATTTTCATTGTTGGTAACGCCAGGGACTCTGCTTGCAAGGACTCTGAATTGTGAGTGCTATTTCCTCGTGGGAATCTAGCTGCTTCTTTTCATCGTTCCACCGCTTAAGATAATTGACAAAGGGATTGTCTTTTAGAGTTGGAACGTGAAAATAGTTATTTTCTTCCTCCCATCTAGCCACGGAGAACCCCAAATTGTACAGCAGATCTTTCTCTGCTAATACAAGGTCAAACACCAGTTTAGTTCGCAAGTAGAGGTGAACACGGGACACATAGTTTCTGTCTGGAAACACAACCCTTTCTATGTCAGCAAAGGAAATGATGGTCAATGAGGATATTTCAGTAAGAATTAATAGAATGTTCATGCGGTTGAGACAGATGGGAATAGAGGGACCCAGGAGGCTAGACATTAATATAATATTACTGGCCTCCGGAAAACAACATATCTCTTACTAAGGACCGTAGGGGCTTCTCCTTTTCCAGCTGAGGGGGTGGAGTCGAAGTTAAGAGCATTAGTACTGCTATGGGGCTATTAGGAGCAGGTAAAGCAACGTATTCCCCAAGCAACCCATTCTTGAGATTCAGAGCGGCCCTATGACAGTCGCAGGTGTGACCAGAGAGTAAATTCGAGGGGAGATGTTTTCCATCATGTGTAGGTGAGCCTCCATCCCTAGTTACCATGGTGTGTGTCTCAGAAGGAATGTATAATTTGTCAAGCAAAGCACCAAAAGCTACGGAAGAATTTACACAGGTGCCTGGAGATGGGTCAATCGCGGATTGAACACCTGACACAGGATTTAGAGACGATGTACTAGCGACATTTTTGCTTAAGCAGTTAACATTCTCTTTAGACTGGAAGATGGAAAAAGACAACCTTTGAAAAGAACTCTGAGAATTAAGATACAATGTGCTAGGGACTATTTTTCTTAAGCAATTAACCTTCTCTATTGTCTGGGTAGTTGAGCCCGTTAAACTTTGAAATTAGCTCCCAAGAGGAACGGAATTCAACAGAGCATTACTGACGCAAATCGGGTCATTGGCTATATCTTTTGACTGCTGTTCAGCGGGAATCTGATTGAATTCTGCACCCACCGGGTTCAATAAAGGAGTCAATCCATGTATACAAGTACACAAACAGGCATTCGTAGAAGAAGATTTGGACAAAATATAAGTGCATGTAGGTGCATGTATAGTGCAAAGTAGAGGGAGGTTTTGCCGTGACCAAGGCCTGGTCGATAGAGGAAGAAATAACTTCAGCTAGAGAGGGATTGGAGCATTCTGGTTGGGGCATCATCTGCACAAAAGCATCTATTCTTGTAATAATACATTAGGTGAGGTAGGGATCGAGGGCTGGAAAGGAAATAGTCCATCAGTACCACCCTTAACCACAATTGGAACACTCTTAGAGGGGAAAAATCTTCAAGCAATTCTGAAAGAAAATTTGGTTCTGATTTATTAATGGATTTTGGGTTAATTATGGAAGGCAATCCTTGTAAAATATGTATGTGGTTGGATGAGCTGGCCTGAAGATCGGAACCTGATTCTTCAGGCACTCATGTTAACAGTTGGGCTGAGATTTTAGATTGAGACTTATGTCCATTCATCGACTCAAGCATGGTCAAATTGCGTGATATTTTTAGGGAAGAATTATTTTGTTTCTTTAAAAATTTTTGGTTCTTAGGTTTTTTCTTTTTTCCTCCTCATCCAGAGGGACGGTCAGTCAAAATACTTTGTTGCAAGTATGGTGTGGAAAGTTGTAATGGTGGACTATCAAGAATTTATATGATAACTGGGCGGTCGTTCTTGGGAACATTACATGATGGTACAGTTGAAAACATCAGGAACAACAGAGATATCTCTAATGTTAGTAGCAGTTGTAGCTGAGTCCACTAAATTGCTTTTTTGACCGAGATCGAAAATGGGAAGCTTATCAACCTGTAAATTACCTGAGGCTAAGTGACCGACACAGGCTTTGAGATCTTCAACCTTGGTGTAAATGGAAGCTAGCATAGAGGAATGAACCTTTACCTCATCCAAGATGTTGTCGTAAAGTTTAACAAAGGAGCTGAGGACCATGTTAAGAGCAGAAATAGAGAAGACAGCTTAATACATGTGTCGGCTTCTCTAAGTGTGTGATGGATTTCAACCTCGTTGGGTTGGGTAGAGTAATCAAGAGAGGAAATTGAGCGTGCTCCGTGCTTTTCTTGTAAAATGAAATTAGTATGTTCTGTAGATGAGCCAATACGATAGACATCGCAAGTTTGCTGAGTTACATTTTCTGTGGTTCCACAAACCAATGGGTGTAATATACAATCTTCGTATTCAATGATTCTTAGATCATTAAGGATGTTCATCTGGGAACAATCCATTGTGGCTGTTTGCCTAATGGGAACTAGGGTTTTAATTTTGGTGCTAGTCCCAGTCAAATTTAGAAAGTAGTCTAGGATACATTGACCAGCAATAGGAGACCTGGAAGGAGGGCTGGTGACCCGACCAGCAGCGGAAAGACTAGGACCACGTTTGGTGCAATGCGACTGCATAGTAGGGTGTAGCTGGCACGGCTCACAGGGAGTAACTAACCCCCCCCGCGCGTCAGAGAGTCACGTAGTGAAATGCATCAAGCACCATCTAATCGAGGATTCAAGTTCACACCAATAAGTACAGTGAGGCCGTTGTACACGCAGAGTCAAAACATCAAGTACCAGAAGACCCTGCTTTCTCGTTGCCACAAACAGAACAACGACGGGCTCCCGCGCCCTACGAAGGAGGGCCCCTCGGCGGGGGCCCCCCCTTAGTGCCGACTGACTCATGCGGCACGGTGGTAAGAGGAGTCGGGAGGGGAAGGGGGGTGGAGGGGGTGGGTGACGTCATCTCCCGCGCGCCCATTGGCGCTATAAATACACTTGGACAAGGGTCGCGGGGTCTCTCTTTGCGGGCTCCTCGCTGACGTTGCTGCAGCTTCCTGCCTATGGTTGCTGAGGAGTTCCAGGCCAAGAGTTCCGGTGTTCCAGTGAAGGGTGGATTTCATGTTCCAGTGAAGGTGGCTCGTGCGTCGGGTCAGAAGACTAACAGGAGGTAAAATATCAGAGGGACTTTTAACTCACAATAGTGGTTTGGACCTGGTTAGTGGCAGGGCATCTGGGCATCTCAGGAGGGGGGCGAGCGAGTCGGGAATGGCGGGAGCTACAATGCTCGCAGGTAAAAAGGAAGATTATGTGAATCGCGGCAGTATGAAGGTTTTGCAACCCTACTATTTAGTTTAACTTGCCTGAATGTTCTGGATGCCAGCTGACCGGGCCTTGGTGAATGGTACGGGGGTCCAGGTGAACACTATGCGGCCGGCCGCGGGTGGTTGATTTACATTATATGTAGTGAATGGTTGTGGAGCAACAGGGTTTGAAATATGGAGGCACGCGGTCTGCATGCGCAGACCGCAGAACGTGGGAAAGGGTGTTTGTGTCCTGGATAAGGTGTTTTACGTGCAATACGGGCGGGATTATGACGGGAACAATGAATTGTGAGGTCCAGGCAAGGTACCATTAAGGATTTGGGAGCTACAGGCGCTAGAAATTTCGGTCTCACAGCGTTGGGGACAGGGGACTGTCTTATACAGTGTGCGAAAAGTGTCCCTTAGGTGCTTAAGCCTATTGGCTCGTATTGTTTGATTGATTTGCTAATATGAATTGTTGATCCCAGTGATGATGGTCTACTGGCTGGGCATTAGATAAGTTTGCCGGTGTATATGCAATAAGGGTCCCGAGGGGGCCCAGGGAACTGCACGCGTAATGCTTTAGGACCTGGGTGGGGGACGGGGATTTCAGAGATATTGCAAAAATGAGGAATTGACCTGCATGCTGTGTTAATTGGAACCAGGTGGTCTAAGCGTTGTGCAGTACTAGGATTGTCAGCCATGGTGCATGCAGTACAAAAGTTACCATCTCTCCCATATACCGACGCTGGGCCGGGGAGGATATGCACTGACGTACTGAGGACGGCGGTGGGTGGTGGGCAGGTCCTAGACATCCAGGTCGGGTTTTGGAAACGGGATGTGGGGCAACAGGCTTGTGCGGCAACGAGGATGATAATGGTCACAGTCGAAAGCAGAGCCCAGGTTAGATGGCGGTCGGGCCATGCGGTGAGGGGTAGGCGCACGGAAGGATCAATCTCGTAATGTGTGTTTGGGGCAGATTACGGTGCTATGGTAGAGAGGAGAGAGGGGTGGGGGAGGGTGCAGTATTTTTGGAGGAGTCGCGGTCGCAGGGCATGCAGGTTATGGTTCTCGGGGGGGGACGTCTAGACATTTTGGGAATTTAGGTAATGCTGGGCAGCTTACATGGAAGGCTCAGCATGGTGGGGCTTTAACACATATCTATAGCAGCATCTGTGAATATAAGACATGTTGGAGAATTGCACAGAGAAGGCGATGCAGCTCCAGGGCAGTGGCGACAAACGGCTCGGGTAACCATGTGATTGGAAACATGGCCTCCGGCCAAAAAAAAAAAAAAATTGTATAAGGGTTTCAGCTCTACGTTGTAATACTATACTTTAACAGTTTCTGCAATGGAGAGTGGATATGGGGAGGGGGATCGCTGGGAGACAAAGAAGTGGCAGGCAGGATGCAGCAAAGGGAAAGGATGGGCCCGCGCGCCGGGCAATGCATACAGAACTGCTTACAAGCACGTTCTTTTCAATAGACAAATGCCTATCATGGGTGTTGGGGGAAATGCATGCGCGCATGCTTATTACAAAACGCGCCTTGAGGGTGCAATTCACGGCACCTTGTTGCCAGTGTACTTCAGTAGGTCCCACATACGGCTATCGGAATAGGGTCCGAGGGAAGGAGGGTAAGTCAGGGATAGGGGTGGGGACTCGAGGTAATGGTAGGCGTCCTGGCTCGCTTTGGTAGTCGGGCAGTTGGGGGGGAGTAGGCCTTTCCCTGCTGGATGCACGTGGTTGGTAGGCAGTGCAACAAGGTTTAGAAACGTCACATTTACACAGGCAAGTTACCGGCCCGACTTCTATGGGTCAGGCGTTTTCGTGAATGTCCCTTCCAGGTAGAAGGCTCTCTCGTTACGACTAATATGGGCAGGTTGGAATCGCATGGTTAGGTACAGCTTCCGTGCGGCTTAGTTTCTGCAGGCTCAGAAGCGAGATATTTCGGAAACAACGTGCTCTTTGCAGCCTATAATTCATTTTGATGTGACATCGGTGTAACTAGGCCGCCTCTGTTAAAATAGATGCCAACTTAGCCGTTCATCCTTCTGAGGTCAATAAATGAGTGCCAATTTCGGTTTGGGCGATATTGCATGTAAATATGTGCTCCGCAAAGCGCTTTGGATCAAGGCGCTATATAATAACACATCCTTAGGGTGGGGAATAATGGGCAGAAGCTGCTATTTGAATCGATTTGCCATGGCACTACAAAGGGAAGCGGATGTCTGCAATTTTCGGAGGTAGTAATCAGGCTTCTAGGGGCGGTGAGGGAGCATGTTAGATGGGTCCCGTTACGGGAATTGGCATGGCGCGGCACATTGACGGGCAGGGAGGTTACAGTGCTGACTCCGGCATCAGGAATAGCATAATTATAAGGCAGGTTCAACCATGGCAATTCCATAATGGAATGTCACCGGTCCGTGATGGTCGCCCTGTTTTTCTACCCACATGGGATGCATATACCAAAGGGGGGCTCGGATACAGGCAGAGGGCAGTAAGTAGGGTGGGTTACGAAGATGGGGCATGGCAAACAGCAGAAATAAGTTGGGGTAGGGAAAACACGGTGTGCGTAGTGTTGGCCGTTCAGCATTAGCCATGACGGCATCGAAATCAGGCATCTGGGATATTTGGCACAGTAATTACTCCAGGGCGGTTCCAGCCAACTTGGTGCCCAGGGCGAACCCCCCCCCCCCGGCACAGTTCCCTCCTAAACTACATCTACAGGAAGAAACAAGTGCGTTATAAATAAGGTAGGTTTACGTAGGGGTTTTCCGTAACGTTGGCTTCAAGGAAGGCCTTGAATAAATGCAACTTCAAAACGCCTCGGAGATATTTGAAAAGTGACTAATAAAACCAGTGAGGTTTCCTGGATGCCATGCTTTAAATCATAGAGCACTGCAGGCAATGTTTTGTTGTTTGGTTCACCCGCGTTACCTACTGGGACCACATGTCCCAGAATACAATTATTCTTGGGCCCGGTTTTGATGATGGGGAAGGTGTTTTGCATTTCTTTATATGTAAACAGCAGCATGCAAGGGGCACCATGGGGTGGCAAGGCTAATGACGTGATGGTGTGGGCACCGGGGTCCATTGGGTATCTGACCGGGGCAACGGCATTGCAATGGAAGGTTTGGAATCCCAGGTTGCCAAGTGGAGCGCAACACGCTCGTAGGGCATTCCAAGAGGGTCATTTGGCACGCTTTCACAGACACAAAAGGAGGTTTGCAGCGGGCACGAATGGTAATGGTCGCTGGCAACAACACTCGCTCGCTTTGGGGCGTGGGCTGGGGTAAAAGGGGGGCAAGGGGGTCATAAAAAAATAAATAAATAAATAATAATAAATGCTCTTTTTAGTGGTCAAGGGTAGGGGATCTGCTTTACTACCGTGGGTGTGGGGAACGCGTTGGCACGGACAATAGTGGTGACCGACCCCGAATAGGGGCGGGCTCAACACCATTACAGGAATGGCGGTAGGGACGAGCGCAAGAAGGGGGGAGATAGCAGTGGAGGACAGTGGGGCGGAGGTAGAGTCTGATGTTTGCCTACAATAGAAGGTACATTCAAGCCTGTGGGCAACGCCCGGCCAAAGATTGCAAGGGGCCGTTACGTGCCGGCGTGTCGTACCAAAAAAAAAAAAAAAAAAGTTATCTTCCTAATGATTCATCAAGGACGCGCACTGCACAATCTCGTCTTTTTCACTACAGACCAGTGTCTCTTAAGGTGGGAGTTTGAACTATGTTCACAGGGTTCAAGGGTAAGATCGACCAACAACAGATACAGGAAGAGAACAGTGGGGCTTCAACAATCAGCAAATTGGGTACGCCTACAGATGCCCATGAGAGCGTAGCGCCGCACGGTTTTGCATGACTAGCGGTGGGAAAATAGAGCATTTGGTCAGGGCGCAAGGGCAGAACCCCCCACTCTGGGAGGGGCAAGCAATAGAGTGGCACAGGCGCAGCCTGCGCCATGGGCTTTAGAAGTGGGATGCCAACAGCGCGGGTCAAGCTAGGGGGAAGGTAGGGTGTGCAAGCCGGATCCCCCTCTACCTCTTGCAGGAGAGGGGTGCTCCGGTGGGCGTGTGAAGGGGGGCAAAGGGAGGGGGCGCTAGGAGGGGCTGAGTGCGCGCACGGTGACAGGGGGGGTTGCAAGGGAAGAGGGGGTGGGTGAGGGTAGAGCGGACACTGGGAGGGGGGTGGAAGAATGGGACAGGATTCTTAGCATACGGAAAGGATATGACATGGGTAAATCAGTCTATCAAATCAATAGTCATTAAGACATTGCTTAGACAGATGCAACAACAGAAGTAATCAAAAGGCTTACAAATGAGGGCCCACAAGGAAGGGGGGGTGGAACGCTATAGACTTACCCATTAAGAAAGGCCGTTAGTTGGCCAGAAACGCCACCCCCCCCAACACTTAGGGGGTTTTGGGGGCCTCCGCTAGGAAACGGAACGGAACGGTCAAAGGAAGGCCTCATTTCGGAACGCTGCTGCCAGGTCAGGGGCCCTCCTGCAAGGGAGTACGGAACAAGCAGCAAACAGGAGGAGCACCAGCAGGGAAGGCTGCAGCACCATTCATCACGCCACCGGTTCCAGCCGGAGGGCATGCGTGTCTGTTGCGGACGGAATGAATGGGGGTAAAAAGAACAGGTTGGGATTATAACTGGGGATTCGTGCACTAAGGCGACCAGGTGAATGAGGGGGAACTCACTGCGGCCGGTGGCCCGCTGTGAGTCGTGGCGGTGACACCGGTCGCAGCGACCGGTCTCTTGCAGACAAGCCCAGCAGATGTTACCTGGTGTTCCCGTTAGAAAGTACTGGCGGATACCACAAGGGGAACTGCACAGCCATCAGCTTATTAAGAACGGCACCCAGGAGTATTAGACTCAGGGGAGGCCCACGTTAATGGGGAGGGTTAGGGGGCTTGGAAGACCTTTCCAACTCCAAAAGTGGGTGGGGGAAATGGGAAGTGCATCGTTGGAAACTGAAAATTGGAAAGCAACAATGAAGTCAGCAAGGGGGGGTGAATTGAAAGTTTGCACTGTAAACGGGGCTCCGGCAAGTACGTTGGTAACTGAGGGGAAGGGGGGGGCCCTGGGAGTTGGAGGATGTTAAGGGGGGGTTCAAGAGAGGGGGGCCCTTCGTGATTGGCAGCTTAAGGGGATCAAAAAGAAACTTGTGGGGGGGCCTTGGAGTGCGGGGGGTAGGGGCCAGGAGGAGCAGGGGGGATAGTTGGGGAGGACCCCTCTTTAGCGAAAAGCAGGGGAAGAGGATGGGGATAAGAATGATGTTGGGCTCTGGGGGATAGGTAGCGCTTGTTGGATGGGGCTCTCTAGAACAGGAGGGCGCGATGGGGGCCGGAGGGGATGGGACAACTAAGGCGGCGGGGAGAGCTAGGGCAGATCGGGGTCTTGGCGGAAGGGGGGAGAGGGGCTCCCTGGCAGGATGGGTTGGAGGAAGACCTGTTTGGGGAAGAGATAATTAACAATGTTTAATAAGCCAACCCGGGGAAACGGGAAGAGGGAATCCAGGGGTAAGGGAGCAAAAACGGGAAAAGGAGACCGGAACGCATCCTTTAGAAGGAGCCTAAGCGGAAATGGAGAATGGAAAGAAAGTAAATCACGGAATAAAATTGCACTTAAATAGCGTTGGGGAAAGAAAAATGAAAAGAAAATTGCAAAACAAAGAAATTGCCAAAGGGTAGAGAGGGACTGCTGAGGAAGGGACTGGGCGCCCGCGTCGGGTCCCCCAAGGACCCGAAGGGGCGGGGGGGGAAAGTTGCTTGCTCTCAGCGCAGAATCCTGAGCGTGAACGGAACACCTGTAAGCTAACTCCTGACTTTATGTGTAATAAAGTTTGCTGTGGCAATTTTTTCTCCCACTCATCCTACTGGTCTCTGCCTATCCTTTGGGAGGATGGGGGTTGGGCTAATTTGGGAGGAGGGTAGCTGGGCAGGAGTGAGAGTCGGAATGTGGAATGAGAGCTGGGGGGGCATTGGGAGCAACAAGGTCTGCCACCGTGCCACCCCACTGAGGGTGTCGGCGCTACGACGGGCTCCCGCGCCCTACGAAGGAGGGCCCCTCGGCGGGGGCCCCCCCTTAGTGCCGACTGACTCACGCGGCACGGTGGTAAGAGGAGTCGGGAGGGGAAGGGGGGTGGAGGGGGTGGGTGACGTCATCTCCCGCACGCCCATTGGCGCTATAAATACACTTGGACAAGGGTCGCGGGGTCTCTCTTTGCCGGCTCCTCGCCGACGTTGCCCTCCCGCCCGCCCTTTACAATGTTGTACTGATGTGTGATGTTTTCTCTTGCAGACAAGCCCAGCGGATGTTACCTGGTGGTCCCGTTAGAAAGTACTGGCGGATACCACAAGGGGAACTGCACAGCCATCAGCTTATTAAGAACGGCACCCAGGAGTATTAGACTCAGGGGAGGCCCACGTTAATGGGGAGGGTTAGGGGGCTTGGAAGACCTTTCCAACTCCAAAAGTGGGTGGGGGAAATGGGAAGTGCATCGTTGGAAACTGAAAATTGGAAAGCAACAATGAAGTCAGCAAGGGGGGGTGAATTGAAAGTTTGCACTGTAAACGGGGCTCCGGCAAGTACGTTGGTAACTGAGGGGAAGGGGGGGGGCCTGGGAGTTGGAGGATGTTAAGGGGGGGTTCAAGAGAGGGGGGCCCTTCGTGATTGGCAGTTTAAGGAGATCAAAAAGAAACTTGTGGGGGGGCCTTGGAGTGCGGGGGGTAGGGGCCAGGAGGAGCAGGGGGGATAGTTGGGGAGGACCCCTCTTTAGCGAAAAGCAGGGGAAGAGGATGGGGATAAGAATGATGTTGGGCTCTGGGGGATAGGTAGCGCTTGTTGGATGGGGCTCTCTAGAACAGGAGGGCGCGATGGGGGCCGGAGGGGATGGGACAACTAAGGCGGCGGGGAGAGCTAGGGCAGATCGGGGTCTTGGCGGAAGGGGGGAGAGGGGCTCCCTGGCAGGATGGGTTGGAGGAAGACCTGTTTGGGGAAGAGATAATTAACAATGTTTAATAAGTTTCCCGGGGAAACGGCAAGAGGGAATCCAGGGGTAAGGGAGCAAAAAGGGGAAAAGGAGACCGGAACGCATCCTTTAGAAGGAGCCTAAGCGGAAATGGAGAATGGAAAGAAAGTAAAGCACGGAATAAAATTGCACTTAAATAGTGTTGGGGAAAGAAAAATGAAAAGAAAATTGCAAAACAAAGAAATTGCCAAAGGGTAGAGAGGGACTGCTGAGGCAGGGACTGGGCGCCCGCGTCAGGTCCCCCAAGGACCCGAAGGGGCGGGGGGGGGGGAAAGTTGCTTGCTCTCAGCGCAGAATCCTGAGCGTGAACAGAACACCTGTAAGCTAACTCCTGACTTTATGTGTAATAAAGTTTGCTGTGGCAATTTTTTCTCCCACTCATCCTACTGGTCTCTGCCTATCCTTTGGGAGGATGGGGGTTGGGCTAATTTGGGAGGAGGGTAGCTGGGCAGGAGTGAGAGTCGGAATGTGGAATGAGAGCTGGGGGGGCATTGGGAGCAACAAGGTCTGCCACCGTGCCACCCCACTGAGGGTGTCGGCGCTAAGCAAGTGGTCGAAATAACGCCAATGGCTCAAAGTGTAATCTGCACCCTTTACAGCCGCTCTAAAGAGGCAACAAAAAAAAACGGAAGTTCAATCCAAAATGTTCGCAGACGCTCTGAGTGATCCTGATAACGACAGACAGCTCTGAATCGAAAGCGTGTGGTGAGGGCTGTGCCAGCAGATCAAATGAAAGCAGTTCAGCATCCGTTGGGACAATGAAAATGTCACCACACGGCTTGCAAGGTACGAGGGGAAACAGAAGGCTTTTCGAGGCTTTCAGAATAGATGTAAAACGTAGGAGGAAAGATTTTCCAAAGAACGCCGATCTGGTTCAGGTAGTCCGTAAACCGAGACAGTTTACCGGCATCCCAGGAAGCACAGCACGGCATGCAGAGTCACGTCGCACTAAGAGAACAGGCTTAGATTAGGTATCCCTGGGCAGTTCAGTCAAACAACATTTTGCAAACTGGGAACCACACTGTACCCTCGTTCCGAGCCAAACCGAGAGAGAGTGTTCGGTAATCAGTGCCCACAGTGAACTTAGTGAACACTCCTGCAGCACTCCATTTCAATGGAAAGCCATTCACTGGGCCTCATTATAAGGCTGGAGGCCACGGTATGAACGATGCCGGTAAGGCACCGGCACCGTTCATACCGGGCCGTCGTATTACGAGTTCTGCTTGCGTTATTAACGGTGCCGCCATGCTCCCCACCCCCATTCTGCCCTCTGGGGCAGAATTGGGATCGGGAGCCCGGCATTACCGCCACCCGCGAATGGGCAATTTCCGGCCCATTTATCTCGTAATGTGCCGGTTATTGCCCCATCGCGGGAGGCAGTGCCGGTAGCGAGCATGGCGGTAGCTGTGCCTGCCAGACAGGCACAGCTACCGCCATGCTCGTAATGAGGCCCGCTGTGGTCGATATATGCTTTCTAAACTTATCTGAGATTCTGGATTCATTTGTCAATTTTTCCAAATGCTGTAGCAAATAGGATGCAAATACTTTGCTATCAGCATCTGATATAGCAATTGGTCTATAATTTTGTGGCTTTGATCTGTCACCTTTTCTGTAAATAGGGATGATGGCTGCTACTCTTTAAGAATCGGGAAAGGAGTTAGGGGCTCATTAGAATGCTGGCGGTAGCCGTGCCTGTAATACAGCTACAGCTGCTGCCGGTATTTTATTTTTTCCGGCGCCCAGAAATGGGCAATTGCCAGGTCATTATGGCCTTGCCTGACCCGGTATTTGCCCATTCCTGGGAGCCGGGAAAAATTCTTCCCCATTCCCATTTGAGCTCCATAGGGCTCACTGGGAATGGGGAAGCCGGATGCACCCGCACTGCTATGAACGGTGCCGGTGCCTCCGACATGCTGTGCTCGCGGGTGCTGCTCTGCCCACCAGGTCAGACCTGGCGGGCAGAAAGGCACCTGCAAGCACAACTCGTAGTTTACCGGTCCAGGAACTACGGTACCTGCAGGCTTACCGGTACCGTAGTTCCTGGACCGGCAAACTCGTAATGGGGCCCTAGTCTCGATTACGTGTCTCAGTAGGAGTGTTAGCACAAGGGACCAACTTCCTGGGTTACTCTTAAAGAGGGTGATCTAGAGTTTGTTTGGGCCTGGTACCCACAAGGAGCTAATCCCCTTCATTAAACCTTCCACCACCTCTTAATCGATGAACAACCTACCACTAGAGTCATTTTTACTCTGTCTAGGGACCATTCTAGACCATAAAATGGTTTTTCGGCAAAGATTGCTTCATAATACCTTGCCCACTCTACCTCAGAGACTGCATTAATCTGCTTGGCGCCAAATGGAATTCCCTTTTCATTTATAAATTGACAGAATCGCTCGGTATTTTTAGAACACCTAGCGTGGCCTCTGCGTCCCTTTCACACATACACCATTTGTTTCCCTTCTCACAATTTTTATAATATTGTTTTATTTCTTAATATTGATGACTCGAGCTTGCGAATTCAGGTCCTGCCTTAATGTCAAGGTGTGATTTGGGCTCTCATAGAGCGTTTTCTCTCCACAATATTCTGGTCATGCTTATACGTACGTTTCTTATGTAGTTTGGGGGGAACAAAACGAAAGAGGGGTGACGTTAGTAAGTCGTCCCCAGAAAAGCTGCAAACAGATTCACTGTGAATGTATCACGTTTCCACATCAAAGTTGTTTCATCCAGACAATTTGCAAATGCATCATTGCATCATTTACTAATTTCATGGTTCTAGCATTCCAGGCAATTCTATTTCCTGCCTGATGTACAGAGAGATCTGTGGGACCCTCGTAGTCTCCAGGACCCGCTGCCCACCTAAATGTGGATATCGACATGCAATGGTCGCTAAATGCTAAGTGTTTTATCTCTAATGAGTCGCATGGGTTAAAAAGCCATTCCCCCATGAAGATATAGTCCAATGTGGAGCCCAGGTCTCCATTATGCCATGGGGTGGGACTAGGCATGTCACCTTTCACTGCCAATTTACGCATGATGAGGCCAAGGCCAGCCGCACGTCATTTGGAGTTTTTTGCAATGTCCATTTCAGTGTAGGCTCCATTTAAGTCCCAAGCGATGATCGGCTGCCTGCCACTTACTCTGCTACACCAATCATTTGTGTACGTCAAGAGGGAGTCTATAGCCAACCCCTGCTCACTGATTCCCCAATGCCCATAAACATTGACATGGAGCAGATCCATTTTACCCCCCTCAACAGCCAATTTTACGTGGATGGCTAGAATCCCCTTGCTTACATAGACACAAATTCCAGGCCAACTCCTGATTTGAACAGGGTCACCAACTCTGCCAACGGGTGACTCAATGGACCTTTCCAAGCGGGCTGAACATGTCATATGTACCCCTCAATGGACGGACACTCCAAGATAGCAAGATAAAGTGGTGTCCTTTCAAGAATGTTCCCAGCACCGCATTAACAAACAGACTGTGATGACCCCTAGAATTCCATGAAATAAGGGAGACATTATTGTTGAGATTAGGATTTACAAGCAAGCTACGTATTCTTAGTTACTCCCTGATTGTGGAGGGCACCGAACAACCATGCCCATTCTTTAAGGTTTTTTCACACGTAGTAGTTTCCTTGACAATGTGAATCTCTCTTCTTTCCACAACCCTACAGTCCATGGGCACATGCAATTCACTGGGTAATAGACCGGGAATGTAGTCCATGCTTGCCAGGTTCTTTGAAGGGATCATGGTCTCATACATTGTCAAGTCAAAACACTGCAATCTCGGGGTCATGAAAAGCACCCACTTGCCTCCTTCGACACCCCAGCTTAGTGCACAGGCCTCAAATCTTCTGTTTGGACTTAGTGGGACACACTTATCATGTCCGTCTGCTGTTGATGCAAAGAGCCATTCGGGACGACTTCCCCCTTCTACTCAATCGGACGCACTGAGCCCACCTTGCTTTGAGTACTCGGCAGCATCGGCGAAACAATTTTGAGGGCTGCAATAACGGTGGGTTGCCTCGACAAGGTCCGCAAGAACTTATGAAATGAATTAAGAGATTACTTGCCCCGTGACTTATTTTTATCCTTTTACTGCTCGCATGACTTGGTTTTGGCTTTCACCTTCCCAGGCTATTTTCCCAGATGTTGTTCAAGGGGGGCAGGGCAGTGGCCTGACCACCCTTTTACATAACATTAACTGCATCCTTCCCAGAGCCTCCCATATTCAGATCGCATCTGAGGTCTGCTTCTGATTTGCCAAGCTCTCCCCAAAGGTGGATTCCCCCAAAAGACATTCAGCGCCCTTGAGATCCAATTGCTTGATGCCCAACATGGGAGCATTCAGTCCCTTTAGCATGTAATTAATCTTTGTTTGGACTGGCGGACTAACATTGCTCCCCCTCAAAGTTACCTCCGACGGTGCTTGAGCCACTATGGTGTCCCGCTTCTGTAAGCCCAGCCGTTTTGCATTTTTGCCATGGGGTTCATTTCTTGCCTCCTGATTTGTCATCCTTTCTTCATTAGCATTGACAAAGTTTGGAGTTGCATCATTACTCAAGAAGTCTTTTAATGTATTGTGCACACCTACACGGTTAAACTGAAACAGCAAAGATTCGAGTAATGACGTGTGATTTCTTGATTCCATTTTGAGCCCCTCATGCAGGTTCACGAGAGCACATGGAACTTGGTTGATTTCATTAAGAGGCCCATCCAGGACTAAGCCTGTTCCTTCGGTCAGCAGACTGTCCACCTGCCTAAACGTTGAGGGCAGCCTTCTGGGGGTACCGGAGACGGAGTGGACGTGTAAGGAAATAGAGATGTCTCTAATTCATGTATTGATACTCCCAATAGATCCGGCATTACCTCATGGGGTCCTCTCTCATAGCCCAGTTGTTTTTCATTCTAGTCCAGAACACTTAACATGGCATCCTCAGACATAGCAATGGTTTTCCCCATTAACTGAGACTGATCCGTAGGGTCACACATGAGCTCCCAAACCATTGCAGAACCCCAAAGTGGAGTTAGCGAGGGAATGCCAACTGGTCAAGTGGCACAGCGAGTAGAGCACTCGCTTTGACATCTGTGCAGAGCCTGCTGATGCAGGTTCGAATCCTGGAGGGGCCAAACTCAGCCATTCATCCTTCTGATGTCGATGAATGAGCACCACACACTATGGGTAATAATAAGCAGTGCTCAGATACCTGAGGCTTCGTAGCACTATATAAGTGCCAAATTATTATTATAATGTGTTGGCTTGTTACTGGCTCAAAGAATGTAGTAATTGTATTCTTCTTATTTCTTTTTCCAGCTTTCCCATTATAAAAACACACCCCCAATGATGACAATAGTGGCCTCTCACCTTATGTCCTGGGGGTCCAGCAAAATAAGTCCAGTACCTCACACGCGGAGGGTGAGATCAGGCCTCCATAACACCTCAGAACACCTCGTTAGCTGAACTGCCCTACTGCCTTACACTCTACACACTCTTTACGCTCGGTGCTGTGTGAGTGTTTTAAGTTCTTGAAGGGACACTCCTCTCCTCGCCTGCAAACAGTGAAGAAAGACTTTTTTCCAGCAAAATTGCAAAGGCAGAACAGCGTCTCCTGCCCAGCTGCCTTACACTCTACACACTCTACGATTCGGAAATCCTAGGTTGCAAAGTTTATGCACCAGCAATTAGCGATCTGTGATTCATTTACAAACTCTCACAGCATGTTCAGAAATGCACAGTCGAGCTGGCAAAATCGGTGGATGGCGTGTGGGGTGACTTCAGCGAGGTGAGTGACTGTGTGGAGTTGCTGGGTTTTTCCAAAGTCTTATCTGCAAACATAGCCTGTCAGGTGTGTGGATGTTCCAATACCCGACAGATAAACAACATATTTTATTCCAGTGCCAAAGCGTGCACAGGCAGATTTCTTCATAACCTCCATGGGGTTCACAAAGAATGCAACACATTCTGAGTTTGGGATCATCCTAATCTCTGGCCCTCCCCTGCAATCCTCGACCTTGCCATGGGCCACCTTCTGACTCGACCCTTCAGTTGGTGTCTGGACTGCTCAAACCTCCGGGATGACAAAATCAAGGAAGAGATAACTGCTCAAATTGAAGAATTCATCAAGAACAACAGAATGGGAGAGGTGTACTGATCCAAAGTGTGGGAAGCGCTTACGTGCTGCATGAAGAGTACTTTATGAAGGTGATCAGCTGAAAAAAAAGGAAAGATTAAATGAAATGGGGAGACTGGAAAAAGAGGTTAAGCAGGTAGAAGGCTGTTTCTGAAATTGGATCTCCAGTGAGCTCAGGAGAGAAGTGGAGTCCCTAAAATGCGAGCTGAATAAGATACTGAGTGAGATAGTGAAATACGCTATACTCAGATTGAAGAAGAACCACTTTGAGACTGGAGAAAACAATTGTCAGTCTTCTGTCACACAGGCTCGGCTGAATGAAGGCTTACCACATGATAGCTATCATATGGGACCAAATTGGGGCTAAGGTCATTACCCCCTCGAAACTCAACAAGCAATTTGAGAGGTTCTACCGGAATCTTTGTAGTACAGAGCAGACGTCTGACAGTGATTCGATTTAGTAATACTTGGAGAAAATGAGTTTACATTGGATTGAAGAGGAGAATCCAATCATGCCTGTGGAAGTGCAGCGTGCCCTTTCTAGATAAAAAATTGGGTAGACACCAGGGCGCGATGGACTGCCGGCTGAATTCTACAAGGTTTTGAGAGAGGATGCAAAGTTATTTCAGGCTATGCTCAATGGCTCTCTATAGAAGAAGCCATGGGTCAAGCGTCATGGACATATGAGAGGCTGCTCTACGTGATGGTGAAAGGATCGACAACTCAAGACATCATCAGCTGTCATGTCACTATAGGCCAAAAATGTCGTTGACTATATCAAATGGAATTAACTGTTCACAGTTATGGGGTGAATGGGCTTTATCAACAAATTTATCAGGCTGAGATACATGAACACCACTGCCTCAGGGATGAAGATCGGTCTGATTTTTGCTCCCTTGGAGTTCAAGAGAGACAACGATGCCCATTGTGGCCATTACTGTTTGTCATTGACATGAAGCCCCTTGCAACAAAACCACATGGTGGGGACACAGTTCACAGGATTTCATTTGGTGGCTTGCAACAAAAGCAGTGGTTCGTCCCAGATGACTTAGTACTCATTGTTGAGAATGTGTGCTAGTCCCTGCTAGCAGTACTGTCTCTAATTAATGAGTTTGGGGGGAAGTCTGGATACAGAATTAATTAATCCAAATGAGAAGTCTTACCTCTTTCAGGGACATGTGAGAAGAGTGATCTGCAGAATGTGCGCCTCTCTTGGTGCCCTCGAAAACTTAAGTACCTTAGCATCTGGCTAAAAGGAGATGTTAGCTACTTTTTAAGATATAATATGGACTCTATCATGGAGGAGCTGAAGAACCTGTTTGACAGATGGACAACCATACACATCTCATTGTTGAGGCCAATTAACTCAATCAAAATGGTCAACAAACCCAAGGTTAATTATGTCCTGTCAATATTGCTTCGACTGTGCCCGGGAAGATATTTAAAAAAACTCAACGGCCTTGCACATGTTTCTTGGGGATGGCAAGAATTGGCATGAGGCGTTTTTCTGATACCTGTGACCAGGTTAAATTCGGATTGCTAAACTTCCAATCATATCTTCTGGCCTTTGCATCTCAACACTTAGGCGACTGGCTGGTGAAAGTGAGCTCTCTAGAGGAAAACTGGGCTCCAGGGAGGTGAGCGAAAATGGAGCTCCCACAGCATCAAGCCTGCTAACAATTCTATCCCCAACAAAAATTGGGAGCAGCCCGGTTACAGGCTTCCTGAGTTCAGCATGGGAGAAGATCTACAAACTCTCGGCCACAGCTCTTATGGAAGTCCTCAATCTGGCTCAACCCTGCTTTCAAGCTGAAGGGGAAAACAATATACAGGCTGAACTGGTACCTGGCAGAGGTGAAACTCTTTGAGGACCTTGGTGACAATGACAGTTGGTGGACCTTATCGGAGCTAAAGACTAGAGACTGTCCTTTAGCTTTGAGAGAGTATGTTCTCAGAGATACATACAGAGGGGAATGTTCTGTTGGATAAGGAGCTACTTGGTCCCTCAGACACCATGGCAGCTAAATACCTCTCTGGTGGTTGGGAGAGGGAATGACTAAGCAATTTAATGAACATCACTGCAACAATGTGCGGCTCAATACGTTAATAGCTGTAAACAGGCTTCATCAAACAGACGTATACCCAAAGATCCTTGATCTGCCCATCTTGATCGAGTGTCTAAGTTCGCCGACTATATGTGAGCATGTCCGTCACATAAGGGTGTTCACTGAATTCCCTAAATATAAGTAGATTTGTGCATTATCATTCACCTGCCAAAGCCAATCTTTTCTCTAGGTGTAATCAGTTAACCATAGGGGAGGCAAGAGGTTTGAAGTAGTTTCGATGGAGGACTGCAGCTTCAGGGAGTGCCACAAGCTCTGGACCACATTTTCAAGCATAGAAATGTACAAGGACATGGAAATGTCGGCTCACGAGGTTATGGATGATCTGGAGGTGACGCCAAGAAGACATGATGCCTCCGCAACAGATGAGGTGGACAAAGGCGTCCTGGCAGTAAGGACTCAGGATCTAGGAAGAGAGGCTCTACTGGTGTCATGGGATTAAGGACACATCCGTAAACCTGTGTCAAAACGTGGCATTTGCATATCAAGTCTACTAGACACTAGTGAGGACAATTAAAATGGCTTATCAGGGGTAGACATGCTGGGACTCCAGATATGCTAGGAGTGCTAGGATTGCATTGCTACACATGCTGGGGGAGTGCAAGAGGATCACAGAATTCAGGAATGGAGTCAGATGTGACATCTGCAGAGTTCTAAGTGTGACACTAACACACACTGACACAGGGAGATGAGGAGGAAATGGATGGCTTATTGGATGGGCCAGGATCCTAGTTAACATGGTGGCTCAGAAACCTATTCTGCGGATCTGGTAGACAAACCAATATCCACCTTTGTAGGAATGGGCTTGTTCGTGAGTGATGAGTACTGTAAGGTACAGTAGTCCCTCATTATAAGGTCTGAGGCCTGAACGTTTAAATACCCCTTATATTTTGTGATCTGGTTTCTTATATCCAACAAAACTGCAAAGCAAGAATAGATGCAGCTCTGTGGGATGATGCTGTGGGGGGCTCAATGTACCAGACGCAGACTGTCGTTCAGCTAGATCATTCATTATTGGAATCTAACCAAAATGTACACCACTTGGTTGTGTGCTCAACTACTATGGTTAATGACATTAACAATATTTCAAGCCTTGGGGATTTGGCATCAGCACGGGTTACTTCCTCGATATTAAAAACAGTGCTTTTAAGTACACGTTCACTTGTATGCCACGCTGCGGAACTAGCTGAGTTTATATATGAGTCAAAGGCAGACCTTGGTGTTAGAACAGAAACGTGGCTACAGGAAGCCAACTTACATGCAGCACAGATTACCACCCCTGATGTGTATAAAATCTTGCACACCACCGGGTAGGACCAAGAGGAGAGGGTATGGCCCTAATTTCTAGAGAAGAATGTAATATCTTTCCAACAAATACCCCAGTATTGGACTCTTGTGAAACTATGCTGGTGAAAATTGTGTTAAACCCCACGTCTACACTTAGTATTCTTATTCTTTATCACCCTGCAAAGTCGACCCCAACATTTGAGGAACAATTTATAACTTTTCTGGCTTCTATTATTAAACCTTGCTCTCCTTTTTTAGTTCTTGGAGATTTTAATTAATGGGTGTTTGAGCCGCTGGATCAAGCCGCCACCTCACTGTTGAATCTTTTAGAGGTTCTTGGATTTCAACAGCAAGTGAAAATGACCATGCATTGTGATGGGAACATTCTTAACTGGACTTTGACAAACAATCAGGAAATTTCACTGATCCAGAGCCAAAAATGTATTTGGACAGATCACTTGCTCCTTCAGTGCGATGTTCAACTTCCTAGTCTTTTATTAAAAGACACTCGTATGGGTGCACAACCTTCTATGTTTAGGAGTACTCGGAAAGTTACAAATGAGGCATTTGCATCAACGGCTATTCCACAACATACTCTTATTGGAGACAATCTATCTTTTGAGTCTTGTGTGAGTCCGTTTGGGAACATCACCAATGGTACATTTGATACACTGGCACCATTACGAATGATGACAAAAAAAGAAGACTCTAATTAGTGGTTTTCGACTGAGGTCTTGGCATCTAGGAAGATTAAACAAATGTTTGAAAGGCGTTGAAGGAAGAACCCATCGGACGTTACTCTCAGAGTCTATAAGAGCACAGATAGAAATTACAAGACAATCATCTTTAAAGGCAAAGAGATCAAATTAGATGAACAAATGAATAAAGCTAAGTCAAACTCGAGAGAGTTATTCTCTATTTTACATGAGTTAAAAGGTACGAAAAAAGACACCCAAGTGGTTATTGATAATAACTGGTGCCAAAAAGTAAATGGTGGCTTTGCCCAGAAAATAAATCAGCACCCAATTTGCATTACCGATTGCATAAGCACATTACCAAACATAGAAACAGAGATTTTTGATCCTTGTGTAAGGTTACTCTCTGATGATGATGCATTTGTTTTGAATCAAGTCTGGGATACGGAGGTCCTAAAGATTGTGCATACAATGAAGCCATACCACCTGTAAAGGAGATGTTTTTCCTGCCTCCTTTTTTAAAGAGTTTTTACCATCTTTTGCCCCCTGGGTGACTGGTTTCATAAACGGTTCTTTTTTGGAAGGCCTTGTCCCAGAATGTTCAAAGAAGGCATGGGCATCCCCTTTATTAAAACAAGAGAACCTTGATCCCAGCGACCCAGTTAGTTATAGACCTTTCACGAACGTCCCTTATTTGCTGAAGATCATTGATAAAGTGACTTGTCATCAGTACCAGGGATTTGTTGAACAGCAGGGAATTCTCACTGTGGGGCAATCAGGTTTTCGAACAAAGAATGGAACAGAGACTGCGTTACTTGATTTGAAGTCCAACTTGGCCAATACCATAGATAAGGGTAGTTTGGCATTGCTCCTGCTGCTCGATCTGTCCGCTCCCTTTGATTTGGTGAACCGTTTGATGATGGCGGACAGTTTAGTTGGTATTTGTAAATGCTCTAGCTTAGTGGCCAGGTGGTTTAAATCCTTTCTTGAGCCGTGGATGGCAAGAGTGGCTAGGGATGATTAGCAATCTCAGCAAGTTCCCCTTAATTGCAGTGTCCCACAGCGCTCTTATCTATCACCTTTGCCATTTAATATTTATTCAAGACCTTTATGTGACCTTTTGGATGGCCTGGGAGTGCAGTTTGCAAATTATGCGGACGACACTCAGATCATCCTGGAGTTATCAGGATCATATGCAAAGGATTTGGCAAGGGTAAATGAGGACATTGGCACCATAAAGATATGGATGGCTAGGAATTCATTGCCATAAATGACAAAAAGACTGAGATCTTGATCCTTTGTACAGGTGCCAAATTGAAAAAATGGTATTGGACCCCCAATATAGCACCTTCATGATTAAAGGCAATATGATCTTGGTTTCAGATTATGTAAAAACTTTGGGGGTCTTTTTTGATCCCCAATTGACCTTTAAGAAGCATGTTTCCTACTTAAGCTCCTCTTGTGCGTATATGACACACTTACTCTTGCAGATTCGTCCTTACCCTCTGGAAATAAACAGACCTTTGATTGCAGAGCAACGATAAACACAATGTTTCATTACTGCAACAGCCTGTTGGTGGGGACTTCCCCGAGCAACATAAAAAAGTTCCAAGTTATTCAGAACGGGGCAGTCCGTGCCGTTTGTCGTATGGACCAAAGAGCTCATATTTCTCAGGCTTGTCGGACGATGCATTGGCCCCCTGTACAGCAGAGAATATATTTTAAGGCATACAGCCTGGTGTATAAATGTTTGGTTGGTGATGCCCCTGTTTACTTATCTTCACGAATTAAGAGAGTGCCTAATAGGCGCACCCTGCGTTCAAATAAGGACACACTGAAAAGGATTGGAGGATTCAGTTTCAATTCATGGGCACCCGTTATATGGAACACCTTGCCGTACTCACTTAAGCTTGTTCCGTCAATGGAACAACTAAAAAAGAGCTTGAAAACCTTCCTTTTTGACAAAGGAATTGATTAATGATCTGGGCTTATTCTTTCTTCCTCCTCTGTGTTTTACGCTGTATGTCATATGAGCGCTCTGAGGCCTAAGGTTGTGTTAGCGCAATATAGAAATTCTATATAATAGAATAAAATGATGCACAGAGATGCTTAAGACATTTGTTATTGAAAATGCTATTTTCAGATACATTGAAAAAAATGTAGGGTGATCTAGGGCTCATTTGATGAGAGGTTTGGGTAGAAAGACCTGCTAAATACCCACTGAATTGTTGACCTACTAGATATGACATGAATGCTGATCATCTCTAACCTTCTACCGTTTCCATTAACCTCATGCGTTTTTATGCCTAACATGTGTGCTTGCGTACTGGAAAATCAAATCAAATGTCTAATGTATAAAAAATAAAAATGTATGCAGAGATAAGTAGGCATTAAGAGTTTCATGACTGTAGATAGGTCACAGGAGGAGTATTGAATGCTTGCATTACTAAAAGGTAATCTTCATTAAACCTAGACTGTTCATGCCCAGTCAGAATTATTACTACCCGGGTCTTCAACTCTGCACCTACAAGCCAGAAATCTAAGAACTCACTCCTCAAGAAAAGAAATACTGGCTGGACCCTTCCTTGGGATCCAATAATGCAGACCACAACAACACAAATGTCCTACCGTGTACTAAAGCAGAGTCATATCAGGTTGAAGTCTGGTCTTAAGGTGTCTAGGGCTACTGGAAGAACTGTGATGGAGAAGAGAGTGCTTAGGTGTGATGAAGATTGCTTATAAATACTTGCAGCATTGCAACCCAATCCACTTCCTCATCTCTGTCCTTTGACTGAAGATGCAGCAAACAAGGGACCAGAGGTCCACAACTTGACTGCCCTACACCCCAAAAATGAGGCCAGAAACATGCTCATGGAAGACATATTTGTAAATCATACAAAGGGGGGAATTATTGAAATCGAGCCTGTCTTTCCACACCTGCAGCAAATGCATCTTCAACATTACCAAATACCCACATGAAGCCTGTACTGTAGTTATCTTTGACATTTTTAATATTGTCCAACATGTGATGCACCCTTTTCCGCAATATAATATTTCTTGTCTCCCCATCACTAAAACAACTAAAGACAAAAACGCCTTTCCTCTCCTATCTCTCCATGGTGTGGCGCTAGATGCAAATAGAACTGTATTTTGGCAAGGTGTCCCGTGCTTAGAAATCTCTGGGTATTAAGCGCGTTATAAATAACCTATCATATCATATCATATCATATCATACCCAACATGTTGTATTAGCCACTGTCCTGCACTGAATGCCAAGATGGCACTGGAGGCCTGGTGATGTACCATACTGTCCTTAGGCCTATATACACTATTAGTACCCGGCGGGGGCGCAATCAGAACGAAAGAGCCATTCTGATTGGCCCTCGCCGAGTTGTTACCAGGCCAGGAATCCCTCTGTCGGGATTCCACGGGCTTTGTCCCCGGCGGGGGCATGTCAGCCCCTCAGCCAATGAGGAGGCTCGAAGCAGGGCCATCCCTGCTCCGAGCCTCCCCAAGGCTGAGAGGCTACCTTCACCCCCTGCCGGGGACAGAGGTAAGGTTTTTTTTTCCTTCCCTCCCTCCTCCTCCCACCTCCCTGCCTTCCCCACCCCACTTACCTTCTATGCCTTGGTCCCTGGCGGGGGACGATGAAAGCCTCCAGCTGTGTGAAGGCTCGGAGTGGGGCCATCCCCGCTCCGAGCCTCCAGACGGCTGGAGACTTCCATCGTCCCCCGCCGGGGACCCAGGTACGTATTATTTTTTTTGTTTTCCCTTGCCCCTCCATTCCGCCCTCCCAACCCCACTTACCTTCTTTTTTTTCGGGAGAAGACGCGCTGGAAACGCTTCTGTTTCCTGCGCGTCCGCTCCCGATGGCCGCCATGGAAAGGGAAAACGGACTCCGTTTTCCCTTTCCATGGTGGCCATTTTCTTTGACGTCTTTTTTTTCCCGAAATGCCGCAGCATTTCGGGAAAAAAATAAAGCTTTTAGTGCCCCGGTCACACAGCTTTTGTGGGCCGGGGTACTAATAGCTATATGCCCCTCGCGGCGGGGGCATTACCGACTCTGGTAATGCCCCGGGGCCTTCGTTAAGGCCCTCGCTTCGCTCGAGGCCTATAACTATGGGCCCCAGGGCATTACCTGAGTCGGTAATGCCCCCGCCGCTCTGCGCATATTGCTTAAATATGTGCTGCATGATCACCGCATTGGTAGTGTAGAGGTTTGTACACTACACTTGGAAAAGGCAGCATGCTGGCGACTGGGTTTGACCCTTCCTTTCGTAATAGCCTAAAATGGTATAAAATGATCTATATTAAAAACAAAATACTGATATTAAGCTGATCAGCTGTACAATATATAATTTTCCATTTTAAAGTGACACTGAACTAGAGGTTAGAAACACTGTGAGGTACATCACAGGAAAGCAGAATCTAAACACCCTTCCTTTGCAGGCACAGGAGAGTCACCAGACTTCTTTTTTATTGTAGGGTCTGTTTTGGGGATCTGTCACTGCCGCACACTGCACAGATGGAGGAAGTCCCTCCAGTGATCAAAGGGGCCATAATCGGAACTCCTGGATGACCTATATCAGTACTTTACCTCTAGAACCACTAGCTCAGCTTTTATTTGCTACAATGAAACACACAACCCGATTGAAAAATGTGCTACTGGTTGTAGGGCAAATGTAGATTGGGTGAACTTTATCTCCATCCTGCTATATCTTTAAATTCCTATCACGTAAGGTACTGGTATTAACATCTTTTACTTTTGACCGCATTTTTAAATCGTTTTTGTGGTCGAAATTTGGTCAATTGTAATTAAATATATATATGGGGTGGGTTAAGGGAATATGAGGGGGGTTGTAGGGGTCTCCCCCTGCATTTTCGAACAAAAAAGGAGCAAAAAACATTCAGTCAAAAGGGAAAAGGTCAAATATTTTCCAACAAGTAGGGGTAAACAGAGGTACTTAGGTTACATGTTCATTAACATGTGGCAGAGAAATTAGATATCAGGCTGCTGAAGTGCTTGCGTGGTGAGATTGAAATTGCTAGCTGCACCCGAGGAAAGAAACAACTGCCAAAACAACTGGCAAGGTACTAATTGATTGAAATGGGTGCTATTGTTTGTAAACAGATGTGTTGACTACAAAAGAAAACAAATATGTAAAATAAGGAGTTGATTTCGCACAGGTGCTAAAACAGTGGAGCAAAAGTGACAACCAATAGTCAAGCCATGCTGCAGCCCTCTGCTTTCTTTTCACAAAGCCAGGTCAGACCGCTTGCGGTACATGGTGGTTTGGTGTCTTCTTTTTCTCAGGGCTTTGATTCCATGCTGCCATGTCTTTCTCTCAGGGTATTCTGTTATTGGGTGGACAAACTCGCTGATATGGAATCCTACGATAGCTTCTGCAGGACATCACGTACTGGTGCCCTCTGGCCAAGTGGCCCTGATCAGCAAATCAACACGCCCTGATAGCTGTACTCAGTTTGTTATTCTGTGAAAGAGTTTCGTACCACATAAGGACTTTAAAGGACCCCTTTGGAAGGCCATATTCATTTTTTGTGCAGCGTGTTTCAACTTGGGAAGACAAGAGACCATGACACCAAAAAGATCCAGTAAAGCCTCTGAACACTTTGCAACACAGAACAGCAGAGAGAATGATCATAGAGGAGAGCGAGATGGACAGTGAGAGGATTGAGGGGTAAGGACATATGAGCAGTGGCAAGCCTATTAACAGAATGGCCCTCATTACGACCCTGGCGCAGTGGGTTTACGCCAGCGTTATTCGCGGCGGACCCGTCCGCCCTACTACGAGTTTCCGTAGCGCCATGGAGCGTTTTCCGCCTGGTTTTTCCAGGCGGAGAAATCCATGGCGCTACGGGACCTTGTCGTTAATTACGCCACCGTATTTTACGGTGGCGTAATTAACGCCTTCCCCACTCCCATTATACCCTATGGGGCAAAAATGGGAATGGGGAAGGGTAAAATGGGGGATGGGGATTTACCGCCCCGCCAAGGTCGGAATGGGGCGGAAAATCCGCCAACCCCCATGGCGCTATCGGCAGCTTTCCGCCGTGCTCCATGGTGCATTTTGCACCGCGATTTCCGCCAGGGTCGTAATGAGGGCCAATGTGTATGGTGAGGGTTCCAAGAAACAGTCCAACTGGGTTTACATGTCGCAGGCCTCCCACTTCTGGAACTCGATAACTATGTCCATGCTGCACCTCAAGGGCCACTTTACAATGTTGTTGCTCTGCTTCAGTCACGAGTGCATTTTCTGGAACATCACTTGCATTCGATCTTCTACTGTGTAAAGTGCTGCGCTGTCCCTGTTTTGTCTCCAGATACGTGTTGCGATCATGTGGCCCCTTCACCCAGGAGGATATAAGGTGCACACTGGGGAAATGCCCCATGACAAAATGTTCTGCATCATCCCGCCTTATCCTTTCACTGAAATTGCGCCAGTTGTCAAGGACATACTTAATCTGGCTACCATTGTCTACTGTGTAAGATATTTCAAAATCCCCTTCTGTTTCCATAGCAACAGTATATAAAACCTTCTAGGTACAGCAGATTAGGGACCCACATGCGGGCACACCGAGCACACTCAAGGTGACAAATGCAATACTGAAGATTGATGGCTGGAAGTTTATGAATGAATCTTAACCACGCCCTGGGCAACCATCCAACCCAATGTTGTTCAGCATAGAGTGTTCCCCGGCTTCTAGAGACCCGAGCTACACCACACTGATGATGTCCAATAAGGCTGAAACATGTCTGGGGTTGTTTGTGATCTCTTTCAGAAGGGATGTAACCTAGAAGTATGGTCTAGACTGCTCCATTTTGCGGTGGGACCAAGCTGGTTTGCATATAATACTTCTCCTTCTGTAATGGGATGGAAGGCAGAAGAACCATGATCTGGGGGTCCCTGGAGCAGTTATGATTCACTACAAATCTTCCAGCCATCACTCCTCTCTTTTGCAGTTGCTCTGAATATTTCTAAAAGGGAAATGGGAAGAAAGAAACCCCACACAGTTCTGCCCACGAGAATAATGTTTCTCAAATAGATTGGAATGGAGCCACTTGAGGCAAATCAACATCGGCTTCACCATATTCCTCAGAAATGAGTACCTTCAACCACCTCCCTGCGGAAGAGAAGAATACCCTTAGACCCTTCAACTCTGACTAAAATGTCCAAAAAAGAAGTCCGACCTATGGAAAGATTAGGATGTGGATGTGTGTTGCTCTATGGCTATCCAAACGCTGTGCCAGACACGAATCCCGGGATGACGGATATGGGGGTAAAATAGCAGCAAGATCTACTGAAGTAAATAGAATCTGGGACAAAGTGCATGTGTTAATATGTGCCATTCTCCGCAGACAGGTAATAGGACACTGAACACAGAAGGGCTCCTAGTTTTGTACCAAAAACTAGAAGGAGGCAAAAGAGAAAAAGGTATAGGGTCCAGACACCCAGTTCCACAGTATTTCGGGGAAGAGGTTTGATGCTGGAAATGGGGTCTCTGTCACTGAGCACCTTGTCTGCTTGTCATGAACAGCTACATCTCATGACTGACGTAGGCATTAGAGACATCATAGTTCAATCTCCAAATCAAAGGTTTACCAGTCAAGACATGGCTTCCTGAGGAAAAACCTGAAAGGAGAGGGAACCCTGAGAATTAACCATTTTGGCCCCACCACCATCACATGAAGATGTGCAAACAGCTGCATCCATAGCCAACAGGATTTTATCGGGAAGAGTGCCCTTCATCCATCCCTCTTCGTTTTAGACATCTCTCTCCTTCCAGATCCCTCACACTTGAGCAAAAGCTTGGGATGAGAGCATTCACATGAGAATTACACTAATCAAGCGAAGGTGCCTCCAAGCAACTGCAATGGTCCAATACAACACCTCAAGAGAATAATATGCAGCTGTGGTGGTCCACCTTCACTTTATCCACCCCAAGGACATGAAACACCAAACGGGTAGGTGTAGCTTCATGAAAGTGACCTACAGTGGAAATGGTGGAATACATTTTGTACACAATATTATCAAAGTGGTTTACACTGGAAATGCTAGCATATATTATGGGCACAGTATCACGAAAGTGATTATAAGTGGCAATTCTGGCATATATTGTGGCCATAGCGTCACTAACAAGTTATAGAGTTGTGACAATGATAAATATTGTGGATGCAGTTTCATAAAAATGAAACTAGCATATTAGTGTGTGCACAGTATGATTAAATTGATTTACAGTGGCAATATTGGCATGTATTAAGGAGCTATACAACACAAAGGGGTCAGGGAGGCCAGGTATATGCAGTGGGAGAATGACCAACAGAGAAAAATGCACAAAAAAACTAAAACAATTACAAAAATAGGAAAGCTTTAATCAATATAAACTCTCAGTGGCTAGAAACCACAACATAACACAGTGATAACCATTACAAAACCATACTAAAACAGGAGAATGATTCAATGGCTCATAAACGATACAGATAAAGTGCTAAAAGAGCTGCAGATGACTTAGGTGCAGATGTTACTCCAGACCCTAAATATAGTAGAAATGGTTGTGTGAGAAAATCGAAGACAAATTAATAAATCATCCTTATCCATGTACAATCACAGATCACATATACTTAAAGTACTTCGAGTGGTTACATTGACCCTTGCAAAATACAGGGGCCATTTCTCAACATGTTTCTGTTCTTTATCCCAATATATGTTGGAATTTTTCTCAGGAGCTGGTATTGATCAACACTCTTTTATACATAAGGACCCTTCTCTAGGAGTCCTCAAATGAGCTCTACTGCGCTGGACATGGTTAAACATTTCCTTGAGAAAAAACATGGGTGGGAAGATTTCAAATGGACTGTCCTACAGACTTTCAAGGGGCATGATAATAAAGTAAGAGAAGAAAAACCGGTCAGAAGAGAACAGGAGTTGGTATTTCTGACCAAGAGTGACTCAATAGGTCTTAATGAGGTCATTGAGTGGCACAACATTAAATAGAAGTGGGCTCCAGTCTGCTTAGAGGCTTTGTAATAGATCTGAACCTGCCCCTTTAATTTAATTTAATTTAATTTAATATATTTTCTTAAGGACCTTTTGAGTTCACTAGTGACTCGGCTACACTCCAGTCCTCCAGGGCATGCATATTTAATCTGGACCCACAGCACCCTCAAACTAGCAATTGCAATATTCTTAATCTAACACTGGTCCCTCCAGCAGTTGTTTTCTCATTATCCTAACCTATCCTATCAGGATAAGCATTCAGCTATTAGGCGGCATACTGAACTTTAGAGTGCCCCTCTCGAGCTTAAGATGGCCGATCCATTTTGCGTTTCTACTAACAGCATAAAGGGACCACCCTACTACGTGCTTCTTCCCTATGCCCATAGCAACCCAGGGGACACACAAACGTGTAATCAGTGGAGTCTCTACAAGCAAGCAGTACTCCACCGCTTGGTGAGTTTAGCTTCTACTTTCAACATTGATGTCCACGTTTGTACTGAAATGTTCCCTGTGCCTATGAAACAGTCTCGACATTATCAAATCTAGGGTGATAGCACAGTAACACTAGCGCTTTCGTTCATCGTTCCCTTTTTTATCTGCAGGGAACGTGGTCTTGCTTAGTTGGACGATCCCCATAGCAACGAGTGACGCACTCATGAGTCATCAGTAGAGACTTCTACGAACAGTATACCAACTAATTAGGGTGACCAGATTTCCAAAACGAAAAACCTGGACGACCAACAACATAAAAGAGGAACAACCCCATCGCAGCCCACCAATTACCACCGCTCCACCAACACGTCCCCACAACCACCAACCAATCATATTTCCAGCACTTCTCCGTTCTATAAACTGTATATGATCTAATTTGTGCAGTTTTGTGAAACTTGCATGTTAATTCAAAACAAGTGTTTGCTCTAATTGATATTAGATGGCTTGCTGTACAATTATTTCCAAGCCAGTCTCGGTGGCATAGTCAGTAAGTGTTGTGACTTGTACCTGAAAGGATGGGGAGCCAATCCTCCAACGTCAAAATTCTGAAAGTGTTGTGAAAAATAATTACAATTTGAATTAACATAGCCATGCAAAACCTGGGCGCAGTTTCTAAAAATGAAAAAACTCCCAGACTCCGGGACGGAGGGTGATTTCCCCAGACTGTCCCTGGTCACTCTACAACTAATGGTAAGTTTCCATCGTACCGACTACACGGGTGTGCACGCAAGTTAGACACATCACCCTGTGTCTTAGTTCACAATCTTCTGACCATCGCTAATTTTGAGCATTAGCACATAAAAACGAGTGCTCTTCTCCGTTGTTGTTATATATACAGGCCACACGGAGCAGGTTAGTCTTGTTCTGCTTACATGAGAGAGCAAGTTGAAGCCTCAACACGTTTGGGATTGAGATTCAACACTCTCTAGTTTCAGGTGAGGACCTTAGTTACTGAAAGTTCAGTGCTTTGTTCTGTTTAGATTCTTTTCTGTACACGGAACCCTGCGGGTCACTATATAGTTTGGTGTAGTAATTACAGGTTACCTTGTCTCTGTCTGGAATTCACAGTTAACCTACTAAACTGTTCCAGTAACTCCTTCGGTACAAGGCACAGGTGTACACACAAGTGCATTGATAAGTTCAGTACCACTTTGCTTTCACAGTTGGAACCCTCGGCCCCTCCGGGGGTTTGTTGTTGCAAGTGAATTTGATTTCTTGGGGTTCCTGTATACCTAATAAGAGAACCCGACTACGCGCCCTTAGGGGTTTAACATATTACTTTTGTTTGTCTTTCTAAGAACAAGGGAGGGCATAGTCCCACCCATCCATCTAAACAGTATAGCACTTATGGCTATATGTGTTTGACTTGGTATTTATGCAGTGTGGAAAACGTCCAGTGTCGTGCAAGACTTTAAGCTCTGCCTGCACGCCAGAGAAGGGTGCTTATACATAAAAGAATGACGATCAATACCAGTTCCTGAGGAAAGTTCAACCATATATTGGGATGAAGAACAGAAACATGTTGAGCAACAGCCCCTATATTTTACTAGGGTCCACTGCAAAATACTTTAAATATGTGTGATCTGTGATTATACACGGATTAGGACGATTTATTAATTTGTCACTATTTTCTCACACATAACTATTTCTATCATATTTTGAGTTTGGAGTCACATCTGCACTTTAATCATCTGCTACTCTTTTAGCACTTTATCCGTATTGTTTATGAGCCATTGAATCCTTGAGGTCCTGTTTTAGTATTGTTAGTGTAATTGTTATCACTGTGTTTTTTGTGATTTCTAGCCACTGAGAGTTTATTTTGATGGAAGCTTTTCTATTTGTGTAATTTTTTTAGTATTTTTGTGCATTTTTCTCTGTTGGTTTTCCTCCCATTGAGTATACCTTACCTTCCTGACCCTTTTGGTTTTATAGTACTTTTTCTTTCTAGTGTGGGGTCAGGCCTGCATGTACTCTTGTACTGGTGCATCCCAGAGTTCCCTCTCGATGTGGCTGATGTATTAAGGGGCAACAGCGGAGTGATTTACAATATGACTACTACCATACATAATGTGTGCAGCATATGTTGGCACAGCTTCATGAAAGTGAATACAGTGCAATGCAGGCATATATTAGTTAAGCTTCACTAAAGTGACATATACTGTGGGTGCAATTCTATTAAAGTGATCCACAGTGGCCTTGCATATATTGCATGCACATTATCAAGCTCATTTACACTTGGAATGCTGACATATATTTAGGATACAGCATCATGAAAGGGTTATAAAGTGGCAATGCTGGCCCTTATTGCGGATGTAGCATCATGAAAGTGATATACAGTAGAAATGTTGTCATGTGTTATGTGTGTGATATAATCAAAGTGGTTTATAGTGAGAATGTCTACATATATTATGACCACAGCATCCTACAAATGATATAGAGTGGCCATGCTTTCATATATTGTGGGTGCAGCATGATGAAAGTGGTATACCGTGGCCATGCTGGCATGTCTTATGAGTGTGATAAAATCAAAGTGATTTATAGTGAGAATTCTTACATGTATTATGGACAAAGCATCATAAATGTGATATAAAGTAGCAATCCTAGCATCTAATGAGGGCATAGCTTCATGAACATGATATACATTGGCAATGATGGTATATATTGTGGGCACAGTTTCAGGAAAATGATTTACCGTGTCAATGCCAGTGAGTATTGCATGTGCAGCTTGATGAAATTGATTGACAGTGGCAAAATTGTCATGTATTAAGAACAAGATATCAACGTGATTTGCAGAGTGAATGCTGATATACCTAATGATGAATATATTGTTTACAAAACATTATCAAAGTGGTTTTAAATGAGAATACTAGCATATATTTTGGGCACAGCTTCATGAAAGTGATATAAAGTGGCACCCTCCTTGGGCCCTCTTCCTTTGCCTTCCTGTGAGGCACAAAATCTCGGTGTCATCTTCCATTATACTCTCTCCTTCTCTCCTCACATCACAGACCTATCCAAGAAGGCCCACTACCAGCTGCACCTCCTCAGAGGTATTCTTCCTTTTCTTACTTTCCACCAGAAGCTCACTGTCTCCAGAGCCCTAGTTCTCTCTAGGCTGGACTACTGCAATGGCCTCTTTCTGTATCTGCCTTCTGCTACTCTCCACCCTCTGCAACTTATCCAGAACAGGACTACAAAACGTATCCTTAGCCTCAAGCCCAGGGTCTGTATCGCTCCAGCCCTGAAATCTCTCCACTGGCTCCCGGTGGCTGCAGGGATCAAGTTCAAGACCCTCTGCATCATCCACAAGGCTTTCTGGGGCCGTGGCCCACACTATATCCAACTCTCTCTTCCTAAATACCTTCCTTCTCAAGCCCTTTGCTCAGCTACCTCCAACTATTTGTGGGTCAGACGCTTCTCCAGGCATAGAGTGGGGGGTAGATCACTCTCCTCTGCAGGTACCCCCCTCTGGAATGGCCTCCCTGTCCCTCTCAAAGGTGAGCCGGACCACCTGAAATTCCAGAAGCTGCTCAAGACCTTCCTCTTCTCCTTTTATTTCTCTCTCTCCCCTGCTAATCTACCTGTCTGTTGCACTGACTGATTGCTTGGCTACCCCCAGAGTCTCACTGGGTACCAGGCTACCAGGTTCCTCCATTATCAGTCTTCCCTGCACTGCCTCTAGGCCTACAGTGCACATAGGGGCAGTAGCTGAAATCTCTACAGCCCCCTGCCTCCTTGCACTTACCCAGAGCTGTGCTGCCCTGGCTGTACTCACTCAGAGCAATGCTGCCCTGGTTGCACTTCCCCCAGCACTATTTGTGCTGTTGCACTTGCACGATCTGAATGTCTAGTAAGATCATTTGTCTTGTCCTCCCCTGTCTCCCCCCTTGTCTTGTCACGCCTAGAAACGCTTGTGTACAGACACGTTATAAATTACATTTCATATCATTATAGAGTAGCAATTTTAGCATATATTGCGGGCATAATTTCATGAACATGATATATAGTGGCAATGATGGTAAATATTCTGGATGCAGTTTCATAAAAATGATTTATATTGCCAATACTTGTATACATGTTATGCACAGCTTGATGAAATTGATTTACAGCTGCAATACTGGCATGCATTAAGGTGGCAACATCTAAGTGATTTACAATATAAATGCTATCAAACATAATGGATGCAACAATAAGAAAGTGTTATACAGTGAAAATAATGGCATATGATGGCACAGCATCATGAATGTGAATTGCATGGCAATTCTGGCATATATTGTGGGTGCTACTCCAGGAAAGTGATCTAAAGTGGCCATGGAATATATTGTATTCACACCATTATCACAGTCATTTAAACTTGGAATACTGACATATATTTTCTGCACAGCATCATGAATGTGATAGAATGGGGCAAGGCTGGCATTTTATGTGAGCATAGCTTCATGAACATGTCATACACTGGCAATGATGGTATATATTGTGGGGACAGTTTCATGAAAATGATTACAGTGCCAATACTGATGTATATTGCATGTGCAGCTTGGTGAAATTGATTTACAGTGGCAATATTGGCATGTATTAAGGATGTGACATCAAAGTGATTTTCACTATGAATGTTGCCAAACATTACAGATGCAAGATCAAGAAAGTGATACACAGTGGTAATGCAGGCATATATTGGTGAAGCTTCATTAAAGTGATTTATAGTGGTAATGCCGACATATATTGTGGTTATAGCTTTATGAAAGTGACTTACAATGGCAATGTTGGAATATATTGTGTAAACAACCATATCAAAGTGGTTTGCATTAGAATTTCTAGCATATAGTGTGGCCACAGCATAATTAAAAAGATATAGAGAAGACATGCTGGAATATATTGCAGATGCAGCATCATGAAATTGATTATAGATGTAAATACAGGCAAATATTGCAGACATAGCTACATGACATGATATATAGTGGCAATAATGGTAAATATTGTGGAAGCAGTTTCATAAATATGATTTACAGTTCAAATGATGGCATATGTTGCATGCACAGCTTGGTGAAATTGATTTACAATAGCAGTACTGGTATGCCATAATGGGGCAACATAGAAATGATTTACAATATGAATACTATCATACATAATGGATGCAGAATCATGAAAGTGATTTAGAGTGATCATTCTGGCATATGTTGTCACAACTTCATGAAGGTGATATACAGTGCAGGAATGCACTGGTGAAGCTTCTTGATTAACACAATAATGTGTCCTGATGAAGGTGTGTATGTCTTTCAATGCCAAAACATCTCCAGTTCCTTTAGCTTCTGTTGGCAGTATATTTTACCTTCCAGGATGACCCCTATTGTTTTATGTCCATGTTTTTTGTTTTATGTCCATGTGTTACTACCTTTTTTTGTAATGTACTGCACTGGTCATCTGGCCACCCTCTGATCTGGGCCCAGGTCCCCTCCCGCACCAGTTGCACACCTGCACTGTCTCCCTGGCAACCCCCGCACTTGGGGACTGTTTTTCTGTATCCCTACATTCCCTTACCAGCACTTGACACCTGATTTCTGCACTTAACCTTGCACTGCCACCGGCTGGCTGCACTTTTTTACTTATTCCTTTTATTTATTCTATTTATTTTTTACTGTCGATCCCTTGTACTGCACTTCCCCCCTACCCCTTCACCCACACACTTTTCCCATTCCCCCTTGCCCTGCACTTGTGCAATATCAATGTCACCTGGCCTAGTAAGATCGTTGTCTCTGTCTTCCCTCTGTTCCTCATCCCTTGCCTCATTGCGCCTTGAAACACTTATGTATAGACGCATTTTAAATGCCATATCATATCATATGATGTCATTCATTTTTGATTCTGTATTAATTACGTTTTACTAAGTTTATGTGATCAATTTGTTAATAGATACTTAACAATACCTTCCAGGATTACACTGATTGTTTCATGTCTATGTGATTTAATATCTTTATTGACATTTGTGTATTCTCTATTGATTACTGTATTAATAATAGTTTTCTAAGTGCATGTGATCAATTTGTCAGCATGTTTATATTATGTTGTCCTTTTGATCATATGCGTTGTTAGTTGAATAACATTTGCACCATGGCATTAATCATTAAGTATTAATGAATCCCATTAAGGCTGCCCATTGCTTTTTGTTAGTCCTTCTGAAAATATATATTACATTTTGACATAAACTTCATGAAGTATTTATTAGTGAATCAAAACGTTGTTTTGATCATTGATCTATTACAAATTTTCTGTGTTCCTATGTCATGTATATCTTTAGGTAACACTACCAAAGCTTGTAGCATTACTTGGTGCACTGTATTTAGGCACCAGTCCATATGAAACTGTATACGGCTTTAGAGGTACATTTTTCAATGATAATTGTCCAATAGGAACACCTTTTGTTTCATGTGACAGGATATCCAGGTGGGAAGCGCAAAAAGACTGACACAAGGATAACTTGGAACAAAAAGAATGAGATCTATTCTAACAGCAACATTAAAGGGATTGTTTGATACTTCTACCATCATAAATCATAATAAAAGCCTTTTAGAACGGTCGCAGCAGAAGGGGTGGGAGATCCATCCACCTCTCCTTAAATATCCATTCAACAACCCTTGCCTTTGGGCTGCAGATTTGCAGGGCTTGAGTCCTTTTCAGTTGAGTGCAATGCTAGGGCTTCCGCTGCTGTTCCAGACTTGGACAAGTCTGAGGATCATCTACAGGAGATAGATGCACATGGTGAGTCCTGAGGATCATCTACAGGAGATAGATGCACATGGTGAGTCCTGAGGATCATCTACAGGAGATAGATGCACATTGTGAGTCCTGAGGATCATCTACAGGAGATAGATGCACATGGTGAGTCCTGAGGATCATCTACAGGAGATAGATGCACATGGTGAGTCCTGAGGATCATCTACAGGGGGTAGATGCACATGGTGAGTCCTGAGGATCATTTACAGGAGATAGATACACATGGTGAGCCCTTTGAAGTCCAATCCCTTTCTTGGTATTCCACAGTTTGATCCAGGGTACTCCCTGTCTGATGACCACCTTCCTGCTCTATACTCCTAGCTGACAAGACAACTCCCTCCCAACAACCCCTATCATACGCTCCCTGACTACTGGAGAGATTCAACATACTTTACCCTATTTTTGTCACCTCTAAAGTTTCCCTGGACTGACTTTGTCTGCTGGAACCTCCCTGCATTTTCTCTTCAATTTGGGTACCTGCTCTTCTCTAGCCGCCTCAGGTATAGTTGCATTATCTCTCTCTACCTATTTTTTTCTCTGCCACAGATTTTAAGGACTTTATTTAACTTCACCCTCCTTGCCTGCTTCTTCTCCAATCTCTCCACTGTATATTTCTCTCCAGTTGGTCCACAATGTTCCTCCAACTTCATCCAGAATTTCCCTCAAGCCACCAAATCTCGCAGACGACACCCCATCTTCCCCCAACTGCCTCCAGACTCTCTCTCAAACTTCCAACTCTCTTTCCCTGCTCCACACTCAGTCCTCTTCTTTCTTGCCACTCTCGCCATACTCTTTCCTCCAGCTCCTACTCAAACTCCCCACCTTGTCAGCGTTAATTGGCAGCCTTTTATAGTAGGTTCTCTCCTACACTTTAGCACGGTTTAAGGATGTGGGAAACGCCTGTGTACAGAAGGCTGGGTTGCTTTGTGATTGGGCCATGTGTTGGTGGCCATGTGGTTGGTAAGGGGGTTGGCATATTACATGAAGGTCTGCCACCCGTTGGATTATATAAGGGAAATTGACACATATGGGGCTTATCTCCCTCCCCTTGAAGCCCTGCTTCTAATCCCTGCCTTAGTCTGACTCCCTCTGTTCCCCCAGCCTTTAGGTTGGGAATAAGGAAATGTTTGGGTAAGAATTGTAAACTGTGGTTTACATTAACAATGTCTTCATCACAGGGAATTTGCAATTCTGTAGTCCAGAGGCTAGGAGACTGTATGTTCGTTTTCTTCTCAACGCAAGTGAGTTCTCTAGTGCACAACTTGGTATCAGCAGGACTTCTGTGAGCTACGTCAGTCATTGTTAGAAATGTTTCCTGCAGAATCGATGCTTACGGAACAAAAGTGTTTGTTCGATCATCCATAACTTTAAGTTGTTGGAAAATTGTTCCCTTAAAGGTAGATGCTTCCTTTTCTATGCTAGATGTTTGGTTCTGCCCAGGGAGCTGGAATGTCTCTCAGATAGTGTCAAATTTATGAGAAGGAGTCTCTCTAATTTGGGTGTCCCTCTCCCCTCCTGGTGGTCGCTAGTGCTGGTGGGCAGTTTGGTTTTTAAGTGCTCATGTGACTGCCCTCTGCCTTAGTGTGGGGAAACAGTCTGGGTGGTCTGGGAATCCCCTTAATACCTCCACCGGGTTTAGCATCAACTAGTTCATGGTAGCACCTTGCCACTTGGACCACTTCAAGGTTGGTCCCCAAGATTAAGTAGGGGACTTTGTCAAACTTGGTAGCTGAAATGGTCAATTCTACTTTAACAGTCCAGGTGGAACGTTTTTTCCATGCAAATTTTCAGCCCACCATAACATTGATGGTGTTTGGTACACATACTCCAATGCTCCAATCACAAGGATGTCAGAGTGTACCACAATACTGATCCCTTCTGATGGTGATGCATATGTGGTTGTCTACAGCCGGGAGAGCTGTCTGTATTGGATCGATAAAGCTATGTATTAACTAATTCTGCCGTACTAAACGAAGACAATTTTGTGGTACACAAATGCAAAATGTTTAGCAAATTTGCATACCCGCTCTGCATTGCTGAGTGACTATGAACTGGAGTTGACCTTCCAGGGATGTTTACTGGTTGGCACTATGTCATGTGTGGCTCGTTAGCTGAAATGGCCCTTTCTGCTCCCTGATTTTAGTCAGGGTCTTTTTTCATGCATTTTTAAAGGCACAATAACATTGATGGTGTTTGCTAAACATTCCCCCATGCGCCAATCAAAAGAATGTTAGACTGTACCCCCCTGATTAGGCCTAATGAGGGTGAAACCTCTATGTAGCTAACTGCACCCTTGGGATCTGCCAGTTGTGGATTGATACTGCTAGGTATATGTATATAGTGCTGGACTAGAGAGGAACTTCCAGGGACAGATAATGGTTGTCGCTGGTGCGTGGGTGGCTTGTTAGCTGAAAGGGCTAAATCTACTCTCAGAATTAAGGTAGGAGGGCGTTGTCACACATTTTCTAAACCCACCTGAACACTGATTGTGTTTGCTAAACAAACCCCAATGCTCCAATCACAAGACCGTCTTGCTGTACCACACTGATTATTCCTAGTGAGGGTGACGCGTGTGAGTGGTTGTGTGCATTCTTGAGCACTGTGTGCCTCGGATTGGTACAGCTATGTATAAAACAGTGATACCCCATATAACAAAGACCGTTTTCTGGATCAGAAATGAATGTTTTTCTTTTAGCTACAATGCATTCATCAGTTGTTCCAAACTAGAATGGGTACTGGAGGCCACTGTTGAATGCGTCTCTTATTATCTGAAATTGCCCATTCTGTTTCATTCATTGTTTAAAACCATCATTATATTCAAATACACATTTAGAATGTTCCCAATTTAGGCTTCAATTGTATGCAGCATCTTTTAAATGTTTTGGCAATGCTTGACATTTCCAAAGGTCATTATATTCATGTTTGGTGTAATGGTGCGAGATGACAAGCTCTCTGTGCTTTTCCCTGTTCAGTGGGCAGATACGGCGTCTGAAAAATGTCTACAATCGGAGCGCCACCACGGGCTATGAAAAGCAGGGTTCCCAATTACAGGGAATGACATTTTCCCGTAAGTTGCTAAAAACTGCACCTAGGTCGCGGTTTGACCAAGCGGAAAGTAGGAACGGCATGCCCCTCCTTTTTCGACCTCAGCGACAAGTCCAGTTCTATAGCCATGCCAGGGTGCTCCTTTCTACAAAAAGATATCCATTTGTGATAACCAAAGGTACGTACTCAGCCAACATGACCCGTTCCAATATGTAGGTGTTTGTCCAGTCCTGTTTTTTTTCTTTGCATTCTGGGACTTGTAGTCCGTGTTGTGTTATGTGAAAAGTGGAAAAAACCAGGACAGGATAAGCACCTACAGATTGAATGGGGCATGTTGGCAAGTATGCATACTTGTTCGCAACCACCCTGCGCAGGGATGAAAACATCCTGCAAGTAACAATACTCAAACTTTACTTCCAAACCCAAAATATGACTTTCTTAAACAGACTACAAGGTAGTAGTTAAAATGTGGTCTCCAGGTCGACCAAAAGCTAAGGCAACAATATTACATCCACTGGTCATGCTGGGGTTACGTCTGATGGTGTCTGCTTTGGCAGCCACATGACCCCATAAGGGCACTGAAGAGGGGAGCCCGTGAGTGGATATACACGGCGGTTGAAACAAGAGGTAGCAGGAGAAAAGCCCAGCCGGAGGAGTGGTGGAGGAAAGAGGGGACAGGGCTTGTGTGGCTTGCCCGCAAGATGTAAGCGGTTAGTCAAGGCCACTACTCAACCTCAACATTTGGCGAGGACATAAGTGCTATGGAGCAGTGGCATCGCTAAGGAGGGAATGGGGGCACGGGCCCCCCCTCTGAAATCCTGGTCCCCCCCTTGTGCCCTCCCTACTTCAGCTGGAGCACTGTCAACACAACAAAATACAGGAGCTGAACAACAGGATAGTGTACTGTTGTGCAGAAATAGTGTAAGGAGGGTGTCATAAGTCTTCTTAAGCACTCGGCTTGACTCATAAGCACAACAATCAACAGAGTTCAGGACCCTCTGCAGCTAAGACCAGCCCCTCCAATTAGAATGTAGCGCATTAAACTGCTAATGATCGGCCATTACTCACTGAATGGTTTCCTGTCTGCTTTCTGATGGGAGGGGAGGTGCAGTGTGGTGTGTGTAGTTGGTGTGCCCAAAAGCCTCTCTGCAGGAGTGCTTGTGACGTCACACATTCCCTTTCACAGGCGGTCCCCCCACTGTTGTCTATGACCCCCATACTTTTGTCTTTGGCCCCCTCTATGCGTCTCCTAAATTTGAATCCTGCCGACGCCACTGCTACGAAGGTGCCCACATTCTCAGATATCAGAGGGTTCCATGCATTCAGACTGTGTGGAACTAGCATGGTGATGAGGACCACAAACTCATGGGCACTGGGATATGACCGCTATCGCTACTGGACTTGTACGGCATGGCCAAGATCACTGTCAACCCATGGGTGGACACATTCGCTTGGTAGGACACCTAGGAGTGAAACTCCAGACCAGACAGTTCATATGCAGGGGTTTTTCAAGGAAGATTTTTAGAGGATTTTTCGGAAACCTGAAGCCGCAGAAGTGTAAATGAAGTTGTCTCGCAACACAAACACGTACTGAACAATGGGGTACCTAACAGAGCAGGATAGGGAGAGATAGAAGTCTGAGACTGGAAGGAAGCGGTGAGCGAAGATTAATCGACACCACTTGCCCTCCAGTCCAACGGTGGTACGGCTGAGAGAAATTAGAAATTAGGTCACGAGAGCCGAGACAACCTCTCCAGACAATTGCAAATTAAATTGCAGCATAAAATTGAAGGCAACACTTAAGGAGCTGCCAATAAACTTTGACGGCTTTCTTGAGCTGCCTAAGAGCTAAGGGATGGTTGAATCGCAAGTGAGCTGAGGTTTGCAAAGAGTGGAAATACAAACGCCGACGTCTCCCACAAGTGGTGTGCACAGGACAGCAGAAGAGAACAAGCAGGCTAAAAGTGACCGGTTAGAAGAAAACAATAACAGGATGTGCCAGGACAACAGAAGAGAACAAGCAGGCTAAAAGTGGCCCGAAAGAAGAAAACAATAACAGGATGCGCCTTGACACCAGAAGAGAACCAGCAGGCTAACAGCGACCCGGAAGAAGAAAACAATAACAGGATGTACCAGGACAGCAGAAGAGAACAAGCAGGCTAAAAGTGACCCATTAGAAGAAAACAATAACAGGATGTGCCTGGACAGCAGAAGAGAACCAGCCGGCTAAAAGTGACCGGAAGAAGAAAACAATAACAGGATGTACCAGGACAGCAGAAGAGAACAAGCAGGCCATAAGTGACCCAGAAGAAAAAAACAATTACAGGATGTGCCAGGGCAGCAGAAGAGAACCAGCAGGATAAAAGTGACCCGGAAGAAGGAAACAATAACAGGATGTACCAGGACAGCAGAAGAGAACCAGCAGGCTAAAAGTGAACCGAAAAAAGAAAACAATAACAGGATGTGCCAGGGCAGCAGAAGGGAACCAGCAGGCTAAAAGTGGCCCGAAAAAAGAAAACAGTAACAGGATGTGCCAGGACAGCAGAAGAGAGCCAGCAGGCTAACAGTGACCCGGAAGAAGAAAACAATAACAGGATGTGCCAGGGCAGCAGAAGAGAACCAGCAGGCTAACAGTGACCCGGAAGAAGAAAACAATAACAGGATGTGCCAGGGCAGCAGAAGAGAACCAGCAGGCTAAAAGTGAACCGAAAAAAGAAAACAATAACAGGATGTGCCAGGGCAGCAGAAGGGAACCAGCAGGCTAAAAGTGGCCCGAAAAAAGAAAACAGTAACAGGATGTGCCAGGACAGCAGAAGAGAGCCAGCAGGCTAAAAGTGACCCGGAAGAAGGAAACAATAACAGGATGTACCAGGACAGCAGAAGAGAACCAGCAGGCTAAAAGTGACACGGAAGAAGGAAACAATAACAGGATGTGCCAGGGCAGCAGAAGGGAACCAGCAGGCTAAAAGTGGCCCGAAAAAAGAAAACAGTAACAGGATGTGCCAGGACAGCAGAAGAGAGCCAGTAGGCTAACAGTGACCCGGAAGAAGAAAACAATAACAGGATGTGCCAGGGCAGCAGAAGAGAACCAGCAGGCTAACAGTGACCCGGAAGAAGAAAACAATAACAGGATGTGCCAGGGCAGCAGAAGAGAACCAGCATCCTAAAAGTGAACCGAAAAAAGAAAACAATAACAGGATGTGCCAGGGCAGCAGAAGGGAACCAGCAGGCTAAAAGTGGCCCAAAAAAGGAAAACAGTAACAGCATGTGCCAGGACAGCAGAAGAGAGCCAGCAGGCTAACAGTGACCCGGAAGAAGAAAACAATAACAGGATGTGCCTGGACAGCAGAAAAGAACCAGCAGGCTAAAAGTGGCCCGAAAAAAGAAAACAGTAACAGGATGTGCCAGGACAGCAGAAGAGAGCCAGCAGGCTAACAGTGACCCGGAAGAAGAAAACAATAACAGGATGTGCCAGGGCAGCAGAAGAGAACCAGCAGGCTAACAGTGATCCGGAAGAAGAAAACAATAACAGGATGTGCCAGGGCAGCAGAAGAGAACCAGCAGGCTAAAAGTGAACCGAAAAAAGAAAACAATAACAGGATGTGCCAGGACAGCAGAAGAGAGCCAGCAGGCTAACAGTGACCCGGAAGAAGAAAACAATAACAGGATGTGCCTGGACAGCAGAAAAGAACCAGCAGGCTAAAAGTGACCCGAAAGAAGAAAACAATAACAAGATGTGCCTGGACAGCAGAAGAGAATCAGCAGGCTAAAAGTGACCCGGAAAAAGAAAACAATAACAGGATGTGTTCTGCTGACAAACAAACGGAGAAAGGGGACAGATCACCCAAAGCATAAACCACGTGAACCAAGAGGTCCTTTAGCTATGTGTTATGAAAGATGATGAAACGTGCAAAAACGTGCGTGCAGGAACGGTGACGTACAACAAGGAAGTGCTTTAATCTTCTTAGCGCAGAACGTACAGGGTCAGCAGTGCTGATCTGTGCTTTCTGACATTGGCCTCTTGGGATGCCTTCTGAGTTAGGGGACTTGTGCTGGCAGTAAAACCGTAGACATTGTGCATATTTTCTTACATTTTGTCAAAAAGGTTGCGCTGCTGTAAAAGGATGCTATAAAGTCCAGTCTGTAGTGTAACACCCAGGGGAGCCAACATGTGAATTTCCCGGATGGGGTTTGGGGGTGCCCAGATTGAAGGAAGTGACATAGCTGGCAGTGATATCACCACATTTGCACTTAGTCGCCAACTTGGTGAAAGGGGGACTGGTGCAGCACAGTGGAAACATTGTTTAGCATGTTCTGCGTATGCTAAAGTCAGGGAAGAAGGAGATGCAAGCCTTCCAGCTGCATCCCAGTGAGCCATCACTGCCCCTACTCCACCCCTCTATAATCATCCAGCTTGCAGCAGAGCAACACCACTAGGGTGGGAGATCGAGAGAACGGCAGGATTGCTAAGCAGAAGGTTCAGCTGCAAGGAGTACCACCTCCCAAAAAGCGTTCGGAATTCGAGGGAAACAGCGTCTGTTTACATAGTAACCTGCATATCTGTATGCTTATGAGTTTCCCGGTATATTTGTGGGCCTTTATATCTGTGCACGTGTGTGTATGCAACTTTGTGTGCCTCTGTCACACTGTGTGTGAGTGTGTCTGTGGTCATATATACATGTGTGTATGTGCCTATATGTATGTTACTTGTGTGTCTGTTTTCCTGCAGACCCATGTATGGGACCAGCCTAAGCAATAGCGTGTTTAATAGTGTGCATCTTTATTATCCCACCTTGACATCCTTTAATTAGACTTGTGCAGCCTGACTCCGAGTGCTGCACCAGATCCAATGACAAATTCATTGGGTGACTCATTCCTGTCCACCCAACAGCAATGGTGATGCAATGGATTAATGGCCATAATGGCCGGCCCCTCTTGTATTCGCCCGTGTATGCATTTCATGACTTGTACAGCACCAGCAAGCCACAAGGTACCCCTATCGGGCAGGAGACATTCGTTTGAAAGAGTTTACTTGAGAAGTCTGTAAATCATAAACCAATTTACCAACTATATAACCCCCCCTATAATAATAATAATAATAATAATAATAATAATAATAATAATGATAATGATAATAATAATAATAATAATAATAATAATAATAATGATAATAATAATGATAATAATAATGATAATAATGACAATAATAATAATAATCTTTATTTGTTTTAGTTCAAATGAACTTTTACAAATTGCATTCATAAAATACGAATATACGAACATATAAAGTATGAGATATAAAATATAAAAACACAGAACACAAAATCGAAATACATAAATTCATAAATTCACAGTGAATATGTAGATAATGGTTATGTGATTAAACATTTAAACCAATCAAACAGTGAATTGATCCAATAGTAATAACATTCATTGGGCAAATTAGGTAAATATCATGTCATGCTTACACCCATAAGGCAATTAAGTACTTTGACATGCACATGGGTAGGTAGGCTCTCCTGTAACAACTGTGCAAGGAGGAAAACACCCAAGATAAACGATGGAAAGAATGTGTGAATTATCTGAATGGATGGGTTAGCACAAATAAGATGGTAGAATGGCCAGTCTTCCCCATTGCTTATCATTGTTTAACCTTCTTAATGATTCTAGGCCTTCCCTCTTGCTCAACATGCCAAAAGTAGTCCCTTTCTATGTAGCCAAAGGTTGTACACAGAGGCGTAGCCAGGATTGTCTAACAAGTGGGGCTGAAGCCAATGTAGTTGGGCTCATCGCAGTGACATTAACATCTGTAAATACCCACACACCGCTGCTGAGTGGGCATTCAAAGATTTAGGTTGGGCCATGCCCGCTCGGGCCCTACCCTGTCTACGCCTCTGGTTGTACAATGCAATACGTACTGTAACCGAATCTGTGTTCAAGCAATAATGCCAAAAGTCATCCGACTTAATGGCATCATATTCTCCAAGGAAATGCCCCAATGTGCACTTGCAGTTTGAGCCCAGCTTTACACATTGGGTAAATACATGTCGTGGGCTTTCCAATGTATCATTACATTTGTAATATTCAGGTTTCTCTAGGCATCTTCATATAGGCGCCCTGTGTCACTAATAATGGGAGTGGGTTGGTTCTAAGTCGCAAGATAAAACTAGGCACTTTCAGGTTTGGACACTTAAGCAAATAATGCTGTGTTTGAAGGTATTTGTGGGAAACACCTATCCAATGCGTGTAGCTATGCAATTTTTCCAAACGTGCATAGTTGTTCGCCCAGTCATACCTTTCCATCGTTTTCTTGAAAATTGTCTGTAGCTTTTGAGACCGGTGCCCTGACTACAATCAGGTATCCAATCAATTTCATAGAAGCATTTCTCCCTCAAACTCACAAAGTCTGGTGATTTTCATTTTATTCTGCGCTTTTTTGCTCTCCCCAGTATGTTCAATCGCAGGCATTTTGGGTTGCTGCTCAATTTCATATATAGCAGCCCCCACCGTAACATATGCTGTGCTCTCAGCAAAATAAGGCGGAGTTCCAGATGTAAGTAAACCACCTATAAAAATAGGTTAAGCAAAATGAGTATTATTAAAGATTGCTTCCCCTCCCAATCTTGACTTTCCATACCATGTCCGAAACCTCTCCAAATGTATATGGCAGTGAGGGACAGGGTGTTGAATCAGAAGTCACAAAACGCAGTGTATACTGCACTTGTGAAATAGCTCAGAGAGCTAATTACACTTGGCAGTACCTTCAAGAGCACAGGTTCGAATCCCGTCAGTGCACCCAAGGCTGCTCTCTGTTCCCCCACAAGAGCACACAGCCTCACACCTCAAATCCCAGAAGTCGCCCCCCTCCTCCCCGTTTATTTTTTCCTGCTGCTATATTTGACTAAAGAAAAGATTTGATGGCATAATATGAAGCCTCTGGGGGGGGTGGGGTGTGTGTGTGTGTGTGTGTGTGTGTGTGTATATACACACTTGGGTGAAGCCAGAGTAGAGCGAAGGGCGTCGTCAGTAGTAGATAGGATATTGTTTCCGGAGCTCAGAGTGCTGCCTGGCTTTGTTTTTTGTGATATATCTAGTTGAGATATATATATATATATGGCCCCGTTATGATGTATGCTTCTGTCCTGTCCTTCCACTGGCTTCTGTAAGGGCACGTACTAGCCCCTGCAGGGGGCGCTCGAGGGACGTCCCACATAGCGTGGGCGCCCCTCTGGCACCCCCCCTCCCCACAGGGAGGTTCCCACCCCTTCCGCTTTGTCACACTGGGGGGAAGGCGTCCCCAGGGGTGGGCATTTCCGGCCCTGGGACGGCCTACAAATAGGGATGAGGACTGCAAAGGCAGCCTCTGTTGAATTACCCACCCACCCTCACCCAATGACAGGTTATATAGCACAAGTGGATGGAACTGGGGTAAGAAGATCCAGGTAGGTTAAGGACAGGGAGGTAGGAATTGTGGCAGGGAGGACCGGAGGGTAAGAAGCAGTGTGGTAAGCAGGGTCAAGGGTCGACTTGCTTAGTAGAGTACCAGCAACCTATTTTAACAGACAGCGGGGGGCAAGTGGGGGTAAAGGAAATGGTTCCAGGGGACGTCTACTGCAGAGGGTTTCTAATATTACATGTTCAGATTACAGCGAGGTGTAAGTTCAAACGGAGGTAGTAAATTGCTTCTGTGCACGGTACAAAGTTGAAGAGTTCAGAGGACTGTAGGGTGGGAGTAGCGACAGGATGTTAAGGAAGACCTGCAGGTTTCAATTCGTATTCTTTTTTCATTTTTCACCGGACATCGAGGTGTAAGTGGGTGCAAAGGGCAGGTTTTATGGTGCTGATGGCAGGGGGGACATTGGTTCCAAGTTTGTTGTCCAATTTTGTGCATTGACTAGGGGTGTGTCGGGTAAAAGGTTTTACAATGTTTATCATGCTTCAATTTGTATTAATTTTCTTTTCGTTTTCAGTGGAGTTCAAGGTGTAAGTGGGTGAAGGGATTTGTGGAATTTGCTGGCTTTATCTTGTACTAATTGTTCCTTTCTTGTCACAGGCGGAGTTAGGGGCAGTCCTAGCCGGGGAGGAGTTCGCCACGGCTTGAACCGTGGGCGGTTTCCCGATGGCCGTACCCGAGCCAAGGTCGGATGACGGGCATTGGATCCCTATGGACACTGGAGACTCCGCACCTTCATGTGCAGTGGCCCGAGGGTGAAGCACTTTGTGCAATCTGGCGCGTATGTCCGGTGCCTTGCGACATGCATGGAGGCGGCAAGGGGACACCGGAACAGTCAGAAGATGCCCCACACTTTTTGGGGGCTAGGACTTTTTGTGGTATAGATGGTCATGAACCATGGTGCTTTAGGGCTGGGACTGCCCCCCAATTTTGTTGTATGCTCCAATAAACTGTGATCTGTGTTTCCAAAATGTAAAAGGTTGTTGGACTATTATTTACTGACTGATCAGGTTGGTTTACAAGGGATGTCATCTATACACGACAAGGGCGGGGCAATGGGGGCTGACACCGCTATGGGTGAGAGAATGCTGAGCAATGTGTGAGTGACAGCCCAGAGGGAATGTTGCTAAGTGACTATGGGTGAGAGTTACAAGAATGCCAGTTCGGGGCCTGAGCTGGGATGTGTGAGAATGGCAGGTGGGTGAGCTCCCAATCACTCAGTATCAGTGCTAGTCATTGGGCCGGCTCTCGGCGGATCTGAGATCCGGCACCAGATATGGAACCGGATCTCGGCATACGACCAGAGTCAACCGCCCAAGCCCATGAACCGCGCTGGAAAACTTTTATTTTTTAAAAAATGAAGAAGAAAAAAAGCGCCCGAAACGCAGCATGGCCTTTTACTGCGGCTTTGGCACTGTTGTGTAACGAACAATTCTCACTACATGTACAACTGATTCCTTTCAGTTGTACATGTAGCAAGCATTGTGCATTACACACCAGTGCCAAAGCCGTGGTAAAAGGCAATGCTGCCGTCGCGGGCCCTTTTTGTTTTTTTGTTTTTTTGTTTTTTAAGTATTCCTGCATTGCTGGATGTCCACTACGAGCCCCGCCCCCTCTAGACCATACCCCTCAGGCACCGCTCTGCCCCCAAACTCCTCGACCACCACGGCCCTTGTGTTGTGGGATCCCCCACCACATTTTTTCCATTTCCACCACTGCTCAGTATTGTCTACTGTAATATACTACCAGAGTAACAGGTTCTTGTACATAGGTATAATTGTTAATAAAGCATAGCGGGCAACTCCCGGGTCTAGAGTTGGTCTGTGACCCACTACCTTTGCGAGCACTGCATACATTTATAACATACTGGCGACGAGGAGACCAGCAAAAAGAAGGAGACAAAGAACGACTTAAGAGTAACTGAATTTTAAAGGAGAATGCGAGGATCGACAAGACAAGGCATCACTTATCAAGTAAGCAGGTTTCAAGCTGTTGGGGGTACAGCATAGCCACCCACCGCCCCCCAGCCAATAATTCCCATCCTCGCATCCCAGCAGTATTGTCAGCTGCTCCATTATCAGAGAAACATCGTTTTTCATGTCCAAGTGGCGTTTCCGCATGTTGTGGGTGCTAACAATGCCACATACTCCAAAGGACCCCGGCAGATGTCGCCCCAGGAAAGGTAAGCACAAAGGAAAAACATGGGAATGTCGGTGCAGGACACGTTTTTTGTAACACAAGGACATAGGCTCCCGCACCGGTATGGCACTTGCCGGTAGTGTGATATCGCAGTAAAGACTATGGCATTGGTCTTTGCATAAAACAGAGTACACCACTATGCATTCTTATATGTGGCAATTTATTTTTCAATTACAGATTTTTTTTAAAACCAGCCTATACGGGCTGCTGTATCTATGTCACCAATATTCAGCTCCTTTTTCAAGGAGAATTACATACAAAAGCCATCATATTGTATCTTCATATGACTAACAATTTGTAATGCTAATAACTTGTGAGGGTTAGTATCCAAAGTGACTTATGATGTGGTTAAGCTACATAACACATCTATCTAGTCGACACTTTTGGTGTTTCTGGCACGAGCGAGGTAGTTGGTTGTGCTGGTGCCGTCTTCAGGACTTGGCAAGGGAGCGTGGAGGTATCTCTTGCAGACCCTTTTGGTGTGACATCTATAGGAGTAAGTGAAAGCTAAAATCGGATATTGGTGTATGTAGGGATTCAACACACCTACATGTTGTGCTGCGATATTGTCCTACCTGAGCCAGTTATTGGTAGTGTCACAGGTAAGTAGAAGAAATGTTCTTTCTTCTATAAAGGAGCCTGTTGTGCGCCTTCTGGGTCTTGATCCTAATCAAGGTGGTCTGGTCAATGGCCGCGTGGTTAAACTGTAAAGTTAATGAAGGCTATTAATCACCTTTAAATATTGTCAACAGATGGCTAGTTACGTTCTGTTGGAGCTGCATTCATTAATGCGGTCTATTTAGAGTAATATCTAGCTGGGCTTACCATCCTTGCTTATGGATAGCCAGCATGTCGGTAATTACACGGGTATCGTGCACATTACGAGATCCTTCGGTTTACAAATGGCAGCGGGGCCGTGCGTTTAACAGTTAAACTGTGCGTTCCTTAATGCGTGGAATCCATTTTAACCCCCCTGGGATTCCAAAAAATGTGGGGTGGGCATCCAGCTGAGACCGTGACACTAACATCGGGTCTGGGGGCAGCACCGCTCTGTTAGGAGCGGTGGGCTTACCCGCGTGTGCTTCCTGCAGTGCGTAGCTGTGCTCGGGATCAGTGGTGCTTACCCGCGCATGCGTCTTTGATATTAATGGACGCGTGGCGCGTAGCTAGGCAACCGCTGAGCATATCGTGCATGCGCTGTGTCTAGTGCTCTCAAGTCGCTCTAAGAGCCAAGAGAGCTATGTTGTTTGGTGGTGGACTCGACCCAAAGGGTGGAGTTATTCTATGATCTCTGATGTGAGATGAGTACCTTTCAAAAATGGGTGCTCAAATGGTGGAAAAACTCAGGAGCTGAGTGTTATGCTTGTGAAATCCAAGTTCGTGCTTCCTATTACTGTATCGCGGGGCATGGACATAGTACATCATATACATCTCATGGAGAGTAACAAGTCGGGATCACATGATTGTCCCAGTGACTTTACATCAACAGATGGAACATATATCATTCATGGCACATGCAAGAATCCTTTGATCAGTAACTCTTGTTGTCTTGCAGTGTGTGGGTGGTTACAAGCGTGTGCATGACATCTATCATATTGGCTCGACAGTAGTACTGTAGGACTGGAAGGGTTGTCACATAATGCTGAACAGACCTGTACACCCCAAGAATGTGAGTAGTGGCATATGTTGAGTATGCTTTAGCAGCTGTGTTGCTTCAGAAAAATAAGTTCCATTCTATTGAAACATTGAGTCCGTTTTTTACCGTATCTAAACGGTGTATCCATTTCTGTTCGAGTTTCCTAAATTCCAAATCTCTATCTCCTCCACTTGCGTTGGTGTTGACTATTTGAAGGACGCACCACCTTAGTTCTGTGTGTTTGTGTTTCTTTTTGAGGAAATGAGCCACCATTGGCTTGTCTTCGACATTGTTTTTCAGGCAATTTACACGGCCATTGTAAATATAGTGCTACAAGTGCCCAGAGTGTAGCGCTAGCTGAGGAAAGTCAAGGTAGATCCAGCGCATCAAGGGGAGTGAGTGCAAAAGATGAAGCCTCAACTGTGTGTGGTCATGCCTGCTTGTTGGTGCCTGATCGCGCTGGGTGGTGTCGGAAGCAAAGTGTCCCATTTCTGTTGCCAACTGCTGGAGTGAGCTTTATCGCCGTGCAGGCCGGTCGCAGCCAGGCACGTCTGCTGTATCGTGGTCCCAGATTTTGGAGTGGCTCTCTGTCCCCTACAGGCCGCTGTTTGGATGCCTGCGGGGTGATGAGTCACCTGGATGTGCTCCTGAGAGCTACACCGTTTGAAGTCAAGGGAGATCATTCCAGGGCAAGCAATCAAGAAGAATGATGATGTCGCCACCGCACCAACGGTCCTGTGTGCTCCTGTAACACGTATTACAGGTGTTTCGACTCTGTGTTTCACTAGACAATGGATGTCATGCTTCAGTGAGGGAAAAGTCAATGGTTGTTTCAGAATGTTTTTGTGCCATTCTTTCTGGATTGGTGTCACAGTAGTTTCGCTTAGAACTTAGCGGGTCGATCCCCCATTGACCGCCCCCCCCCCACCCCTCTTGTGGACACAGCATGTCAAATATGACCTTATATAAGAACCACAGACACCATTGTGAAGTATTTGGAAACACAAGGTCACAGTTTTATTTGGACCAACATAAAATGGTACGGTCCCAGCCACATACTGAAGTAATATACATTTCCAGGATGACCCATGTCATTCCCTTTCTGCCCTGGGGCATAAACGGACATACGCTTCTGGTTCTGACTGCCAGTCAGTAAACATTCTCGGGACCACTGACATCAGATACTGTAGCCTTAACTGCCCTGGAGTGGAGTCAGTGCGGGTCACTTGGATTTGGCTCGAGTCCGGCCATTCCTCAACCGCTCACGGCCGAAGCCGCGGGCGACGATGGACTGGGAAATCCCCCAACCAAACTTGGTGCAAGCCGAGCTGGCCCACTCACACTAAAGTGTCCATGAGGCAAGGGGAACCTGCGCCACACGAGGCACAGGAAACTGTGCCTTCATTTAGAATGCAGAAAACGAAACTTAATTAACAGTGCCACGTGCAGCATAAGATTCCCAGCCTAACAAAACGGCCGCCTGGCCCATCATAGCCATGTAAACACCAGAACACTCCCTACGCAACGAACAACGCGGCCTTGTAGCCACAAAAGGTATATGCAACATGAAATGCACAAAGCGGCACAGCGGCCGCACAGCACAACACACATAATCATGGAAACTTTTGTACTCTATTTGATGAAATACATTGCGGCATGAAGATAGCGAGATAGCAAGCCCGGGGGCCTTGCCGCATAGGGAATCCACAAAGCGACACGGCGACCGCACAGCACGACACACATAATCATGGCAAACTTTTGTACTCTACATTGCGGCATGAAGATAGCGAGATAGCAAGCCCGGGGGCCTTGCCGCATAGGGAATCCACAAAGCGACACGGCGACCGCACAGCACAACACACATATTATTGCAAACCTTTACAATATACTTGCAAAATACATTGCGGCATGGCGATAGCAAGGCGCGGGGGCTGCAAAGGAAATACATAAAACGGCACGGCGGCCGGCCCATACAATAAACATAATCCAGGCAAAGCACCAAAATAAACTCCACCGTGCTGGCCGCCCAGGAGCACGAGACAAACAATGCAGTCATAAATAACAATGCACACACCAGGCCCACGTACATCAATGCCTGCAAAATCCGGGCAGAGGCCTCGTTCCCCCAACCCCCACAGCCAGCCCTGAAAGGGGACACAGGTAGATAATGAACAAGGAAATCCTGGAACCTTTCTTTGAGTCGAAGAAACTGCAGGTCCCTTCAACGGATCACAAGGCGGGGAAAGAGGGGGGCGGACGGGGGGGGGGGAGGAGGGTGCTGAACAAGAGACTGTCCTGCTGCAGCCCCGCCTTATAAGTAGTTGGACATGTGTTTATTTGGTGCGGTTTCAGCTTTCATTGGTTATCTGGTGTGAAATGTGTTTGTGCTGTGCTCTTCGAACACCAAAGGACTGGGAACATTTTTCTTCGGTGGCAGTTGGTGCGTACCTGATTTAGGATTTCCAACATTTGCACAACGAATGTTGCGTGCCTTACATAAAAGGTGTTTCTTGTTGCTCCTTTCAGTAAAAAAAAAAAAGAAAGAGGAACGCTGTAGTGGTGTTATGGGGTGTGCAACACAGTGAGTTCATAAGGTCATGGGTGTAGTATTTCTATGCCTGTACTTGGCCAAAAAACAAAAAAGGAGAGGGCGAAATGTAATGTTTAATAATGTATTAACATTTTTAAAGTGCTCACACAGCCGGCGGGCATCGAGGCGCTGCTACAGGAATTGTTTTTTTTTAAAACATTTTTTGACTTAGTTGCAAATTTACGCGCTTAAATACCCAGAGGTTGGAGATCGAACCTGCATTGCTTCATGTCGTCTTGTTTCCAAAGCTAACATGTTGCCGCTGAGCTATCCTCCCGGAACGCTCAGTGTCATCAGATTAATTGCATGTTTCTGTCGCGTTAATGTTTTGGACGTTGTTTTGTGCTCCCTGGTGAATGTTTTTGTTGTGGCAACCAGGGGAGCCAACTTATGAATTTCCCGGGGGGGGGGGGCAAATACAGGAAGTGACATCACTGGCAGTTATATGACCGCAAATTTGCATGTAGTCGCCAACTTGGTGCAACGGCACGCGGGGGGGCGGGTTTTGGCGCGGGCAGCGCAGAACAGTGGAAACATTGGCTAGCATGCACTGCATATACTAAAGTCAAGAAAGAAGGAGATTTAAGCCTTCGAGTTGCATTCCAGTAAGACATTACTGCCCCTACTCCACCGCTCTATAATCGTCCAGCAACACAACTAGGATGGGAGAATGAAATGCTTGCTAAACAGAAGGTACAGCTGCAAGGTGGAGTACCACCACCACCACCACCAAAAACAAGTTCCCAATTCAAGGGAAACAAGAAGTAAAGATGTTTCCCGATTAAAAAGTACCAAGCAAGACGTGTGTGGTGCCATAGTTCAGTAAAACATCAACAATTCAAACTTACAATAGTGCTGCTGTAGATTGGCCAGCCACAAGTGACATTTGCTAAGATGTTACATCTGGGTAACCAGATAGAGTTAGGGATGTAGCTTAATCTTAAACCTTTCAGTGGACACATCAGATGTGCTGCTGAAGTATAATGCAATCCTGGCTGAAGTATAATGCAATCAAGGGTGGTTTCAGACTTGGGGGGAAGAGTGTTAACTGCTTTTAACATTGTAGTGTACCAAAAATTCTGGTAAAGTTGTGTACAATGTTAAAAAGCAGTTACCCTGGCTCACCCTGCACCCAGGTGATGTTTGGGACTGATGGAAGCACTCGCGTCTAAATGTTGTAGCCATGGTTGTCTCCATGTTTTAAAAACTCCCACTTTCCGGGTTTCAACATTCATTTGAAACACCCCTTATTCAAAAAATGAAGAAGTCAGTAAAAAAGCCAATGCTGAAAAGCCTATTTCGCACATGTAGTAAGACCCAAAGGGTAAGAGCGACTGTATAGCAGACCATGCCAATGTAGGATACTCCAGGATTACCTTCAGTCAAAATTCACCCACTGCAATGTTCCTGAATTCAGATTGCAAAGTAGTGTCCGACTGAACCTCAATCAGCTCTTCCTGGGCATCAAATGGATGATGCACCACCTCCTCTGCAAGAAAAGTCTGCATCACCCAGTCATTAATGCCAGCATTTACTTCAGGGAAGTATTCATCAAAGCTGGGCCTTAATGTTGCTAAGTGGCTTGCCCAGCTCCAACTGTTTTTTTGCAAAGGTCTAGCTTCCTCTTGAAGGCAAATACTTTTTTATTCATTCTTTCCTCTGTGTTCACATGTCCACAGGAATGCCCCCAAAGGTGGTATTGGGAGTTTCTGGGTGGTGGGTTCTAGTGGTCTTAGTTTCCTTTATAAAATACACAAATCACATAGTATGTCAACCAGACAATGTATCATTGTGCACAGCTTAAAGGGGGCCACCTGACCCAAAGCAGCACACTAGGAGATGTATTTTGGAACAATCAACATTGTAAACACACCTCTAGTTTAGATTATAAAGAGTGCTTGTGCTGCAATTACAAGCACCCATTTAATAAAGTCCAGACTTAAAACACTTGATCAGCATTCAGTGAGTAAAATAACCTTATAAAAAATAAAATGCAGCTTTGCATAAAATTACAGAGAACTTTGGGATTATCAGGCACTGGCAAGTGGGCTCTGCTGTTCCTGTGGGAGAAGTGAGACTTGCAATGGCGACAAATTTAAGGTTAATAGCTGCCGTTTATCACAAGATGGCAGGCCAGCATAGATCTTAACCACGGAGTGCCCACTGAACAGCTATAAACCCTTCTATGTCAGCAAGAGGCTAATGTAGAGGAACCAGTGTTGGAAAGCAATGAGGTAATTATGCTGTACCCTATCCCGTGGGAGGTGATGCCCCCCCAAGACTCAGTGAAGGCCCCTCGTGTCAAAAGGTTGAAATGTCCTGCCGTCTCAGTCCCCACAGTCCTGACTTCTCCCCCGCTTAGAGTGGAAGCAGCCTGCGGCACACAGCTTGTAATGCAAATCGCACATTTTAAGCGTCAGGACAAGAGGTTGGTTGGCTCTCAACTTACATCAACCTGTTCAGTAGCACACCTGGGAGTGGGTAGTTGAACTGGCTTTGGGGTCCCCGTTTCTCTGTGATAGCATACTCTTGAGGGCATACTTTTTTAATGAACATTTAATTGAAACTGCATTTGTATACCAAGTGCTTAATTTGTAAAACAGTAGGTGCCTGTGCCCAAATATGTTCTAGCACTTCTGTGACACTTGGCCAGTTCCACAGCACTGCTGCCACCCATGGTCGGACTGGGAAAAGAAATAGGCCCGGTCACCCAAAAGAAAGTGGCCCACCCCTCGCCTCAAAAAAGTGGCCCACCCATCGCCTCACGACACTTGACCTCTGATGATATCACCGAAAGTGATGTAATTTGACCACACACCAAAGTGACAACCCGGGAAGCGATGAAACACAACCTTTCACCCCTTGACAAAATAGGAAGTGGCATCAAATAGCATTGTTCCTAAGTAAACGACATTACGAAAAATATGGTTATGCTTTCACTAAGGTGATATACATTTCATACAAGAATGGATCACCATACGTATCATTAATATCTGTGTGTATAGATCCATATTGTCAAATTACTGTGACTCCAAGCAGACCTCCAAGGCCACATGATTATATGGTATTTTATAGCACTTACCCTTAAGCTCTTTTTTTATAGAACAAATATGCATACAATATCACCCAACCTGTGTTGGTACTCATATCGACCCAAGAAGGATGAAGGGTTTTTGAAGAATAAAAAATGAAAAAATAAATTTGAAAAAAATTGAATTTTTCCCAAAAAATGTTTTCAAACCCACCCAAGCATGGCCTGAAACCGGCCCTTACTCCCCAGGGACGATTTCAGCCCGGCCAGGGGCCAATCCGACCCTGCTGCCACCACCCATAGTGCTACAGAGACCGGGCCTTTGTGGGGCCTCAGGCTCCATTAGGAGCCTATTCATGAAGACAAAAAAAAGCACACACCTTCTTTTGCCTCTATGACCATCATCACGGCAAAAGAAGGTGTGCACTTTTTCTTTTGTCTTCATTAATAGGCTCCTAATGGAGCCTGAGACCTCACAAAGGTCCGGCCCCTGTCGCACTAAGCATGTGTGGCAGGGCCCGTGGATCCGGCTGCTGCTTGTTAATGAAGCAACAGTCCGACCCTTTGGTCATTTAACCTCTTTTTTTTTTCAAACTGTGGATGCGCGCCCCCCCCCGCCGGGCATGAGGCTGCGGCCCACCAAAGGTGTGAATACCGCAGTGGGCCTAAGCCCTCCCCTCCAGGACCATACAGCAATATGAGTCCTAGAGGGGCGGGCTTAATCGTACATTTTCGCGATTATACCCAGCCGGAGAGAAGTGATGCAGTATTGATGGAAAGGGCCATCGATGCTGCATCACTCCTCTCTGGCGGGGGGGGGGCTCGGGCCCCGGAGCCCCCCGTACTCGGCGCCCCTGGTGGCAACGTTCTTATTTAGTTGTAGAAGACTTGCACGTGATGGTCCTCTCTCCATACTGCTTATCAAACGTGAGACGCAGCTGTGATAGGATCATTACAGCTGGTCTAGTAAAGTGTACAGGAACTGTGAAATGGGTATAGAGTGTGAAGCCTTAGTTCCACTGATTTGGACAAGGACTTTTAGGCACCAGGTACACTTTTTGAACAATGTTGTGCTGTTAATGTGTTCAGAGGTTAGATGCATAGGCTAAGCAATGCTGGCGGTCCGTAAATGCAGCATTTCAGACTCAGTGCAGCTGTGTGGCACCCGTGGGAAACTGTTAGCTGCAACATCTTATAGGGTTAAAGGGGACTCTCATGTGTGGTGTTCATGAGAATTAGAAGTGGAAAAAAGGAGAAAGGTTAACGCCACTAGTTGCTAGGTTAGTTTGGTGCACACATTATTTGGAAGGTTACTGTGTTCATCATTGAGTGCTTCACATGTTTTCGCTCGGACTGATAGCGGTGGTCATATTTCTTGCAAGTTCTAGACTGTAAATAGTTGCTTCAACGTTCTTTTGTTCATTCTTTTACTTTGTACTGCCAGGAGTACTTTCATCCATCCATTTCCTGTCATGTGTATATGTGAGCATGGTGTTGTTGTGGTGAAGTGTTTGGGTTCATGTGATTTTAGGGTGGAAGATGGCTGTCTACGTCCCAGGACTTGTTATGGTATAACACCAGCCCTGGTTTGTCAGATTGCTGAATGGGCTGGATGTGGGATGAGTGCTGTTCGGGTCTGCATGATGAATGGATGGGTTGGATGTATGGTCTCGGTGGTGGGTGGAAAGTGTATTGTTCCGTACACCACTTTGTGTTGTCACTCTTGTTATACTGTGGCACCACCCTTCTCAGTGTGAGTGGGAAATACCGGCTGCATGTATGTATGGCTGCGGTATTGCTGAATGCTAACCCATGTTGTCTCTGTATGTTTACCTGTCCCCCGTGAGGTAAGGGTTCCTTGGTTGTCTGGTGTGTGTGCCAGGATGTGGCAGATCCTGTGTCTGGGGGTGGCAGCTCCAGACAGTTGTAGGTTTGTTGTTTTGACTGTTTGATTGGCGTTCGATTGGCTGTATGTTTGCAATTGTACGGAGGAGGATGTTATGATGTATGCTTCTGTCCCGCCCTTCCACTGGCTTCTGTATGGGTGAAAGAATGCTGGGCAATGTGTGAGTGACAGCTCAGGGGGAATGATGCTAAGTGCCTATGTGTGGGAGTTCCAAGAATGACAGTTGGGGGCCTGAGCTGGGATGCCGATCCCTTTGTCTTGTCTACTGTAATATACTACCAGAGTAACACGTCCTTGTACATGTGTATGTATGTTAACAAAGCGTACCTGGCAACTCCCTGGTCTACAGCTGGTCTGTGACCTACTACCTTTGCGAGCACTGCATACATTTAAAACATGCCCCTTTTTATAATTTACCCTAAGGTGTGACAAGGGCATAGTTTATAATACATATAGGTGCTGCGAGGCGTCCATGCACAACCAGCCACATAAATATCAGGGTTTTTGATTTCCAAATGTAGGCAGGTCTGTGGGGGAGCGGTGGAGGGGAGTATGAGGTTGAGGTGGGAAGGCGAGTTAAGTATGAAAAGGCGCGGGTGATGGAGGAATAGGGAAAAACAAAAAACGGGGCCAACGGTGGGCAAATAAAAGAGAACGGCGGTCCATGGGGGGGGAGATAGTAGGGAGCGAAGGAAAAGTAGGGGGAGAAGGAAAGTAGGTGGAGAAGGAACGTAGGAGAGGAAGGAAGGAGCAGGACGAAATGACAAGAAATATTAAAATGTACCGCCTCCTCAAGTACTCAGGCTGCTGGCCTTGTATCAGCGTGGGCCTGCTGAAGGCAGAACTACCTGCTGCTGCTGTACCGTGCGCAAACCGGAAGGAGTAGGAGCTTCCAGTTGCCTGTCCCTAAGCCCTCCCCTCTAGGCCTAACCATCAATAGGGGGCCTGGTGGAGGGGCTTAAATGACACTCCCAGTGTGCCACGGGCCTGGGCCAAAGAGAGAGACAGTATGGAGCCCAAAACAAAAGGCCATCCATACTGCGTATTCTCTCTGGCCCAGAGGGGCTCAACCCCGTATTCATTCTCCCAGCAGGTGCCCTGGCCCCGGAGCACCCGTTTAGTCAGTGCCCCTGGTGACACTGATTGTTTAGCACCTGTATCGGACAGAAACCTGTAGTATTCTAGACTATGCCTTAGTGGCTAATTCCGATACTCTGGTAATCGATATGGGTGTGTTACACAGATTGGAGCCCCCACCGTTGTTGGAACCCAATGGGGGGTTGAGAGTTAACTCTACCCTGAATCGTGTTTCTTGGAATGATCGAAGGATGTCAGCGGTCGTGGCCCCTATGCAGCTGGCATTGATTTCCTACGCTGGGAGTAGTGAGGAAAGGCTGCTTGAAACCTCCAGTTCTCGTGCGGCAGACGCCATTAAGGATATTGGTGTCATCGTGCAGGCAGTTATCTATAATATCGTTGTCAAAATAAATACCAACGCCCATGTGACTACTGGGAGACCCCACAAACATTTGTGTAACGAATTAACCATCAAGTAGAAGAAAGAATTGCGTTGCACACTTTGGGATCTTGCACGATTGGCCATGAATCCCCACGGACTCGCGACACGGGCCCGCCAGGCCAAAAGTAACTATTGCAAATGGCTGAGACATCGTAGGTATGAACTAGAGTGCCTACGCTGGCAATTCTTGGTGGGCTACACTCTAATAAATGATGTCCGCCAGTTTTGGAAGACCATTGACAGAGACTCCCCGTCGACACAAGACGTAATTGCTGTCCCGAAGTCGGCGTGGGTGGAACAAATCACTGGATCCTTTGGGAGGGTAGATATGGTGGCCCCATGTCCGCTCTCCTTGCTGAACAAATGGGTATATTCTAAAGGCCCCGCCTATATCTTAAAGCTGATTGGGAAAAGCAAATTATCTAGAGCTCCGAGCCCCGACGGTATGTATAGTACCTTGATGAAATCTGACCCCATTCACTGGCCCAGGGTCCTTAACTGGTTCTTCCGCTGGATTGAAGAAGCTCAGTCAGTCCCCCTGTCGTGGTGTGACAGTATTATTCTGCCCATTTGGAAAAAGGGCCGTCGTAGTGATCCCAGGAACTATCGCTTGTTAGCGATGCTGGATGTTCCGTCAAAAATCTTCTCTCGCTTACTGTTAGATGAATTTAGGAACTGGGGTGAAAGTGTGAGCCTCATACCATTTAATCAGACAAGTTTCCAGAAGGGCTTGATTACAACTACCAACTGTCTCTCCTTGACTATGACTATTCAACAAGCCTGGAGAATCTGCCGGAGGACAGTGTATGTAGCATTTATTGACTACAGTGAGCGTTCGATTCAGTCAACAGGTCCAAGCTTTGGAACAAACTTGGCAATTGGAACATCCCTGCTAGGCTCCTCGCTATGATAATCACCCTCCACGACAGGACTAGAGTTAAAGACCGCCTTGATAAATCCAGCAGGACGTCTCCTTGGATTTCAACCCACCAGGGACTTAAATAGGTGTGCATTCTTGCACCCCTGCTTTATAACCTATTTCTGGCTGATATGGGAACGGCTGTGGGTAACCATATTTCCATACCTCCAAAACTGGGGAACTGCTTACTGCAGTGGATGGGGTAGGCGGATGATATATAGTCCTGTCAGACCTCAGCCCTGTTGGGCTTCAGGCAGCTTTGAATCACCTCAAGGAGTTCTCTGACATCAATACCCTGACCATCAACATTCAAAAAAACAATGCTATGATTTTTACCCCATAGAACTCCTCGCGCGCGGCCCGCCAGACCCCGTTTGGACGAAAGCAGGAGGTCTCAGGCTGCCTCACGCTTCCATGCCCAGAACCACTGACTACATGGAAAGGGGAGGACATTGAATAATGCAGACTACGCTGCCATTGTAAATTAGGAGGCACCCATCTTGATGCCCCCCTAAGCCCTGAGGAATGTGGTTTAACCACTTCATACCACAGAAACCGGTCGACTATTGGGAGACCTAACCTAGTGCCCAAGAAAAGAAGCACAGGCAGACTCTTCCGCACTACGACCCTGTAGAAATAAACATTAAAGGTCCTACAAGATTCTTCAACATAATTTTGCAAAAGAAGAACACACTGGAGAATATAATGTACACCCTCCAGTCTTTTAAGAAACACACTTGCACCTGCCTGACGGAGAAAACCCATTAAAGTTTCTAGAATTTCATCCGAATAGTGGCAGACACATAGATAGCCGGGAGTGGCTTAACGTGTTTTTAGCACGCCAGAGTGCATCTTCTTGCACTTGTAAGCCCAGCATTAGATATGTACCTACCCTAACCCACCCCACTAAAGAAACTGCGTTCCTGAGTGTGAATATAGTATTGGGCAACCCACAGTAGGAATACCCACAACAGTCCCTTGTGTTTTGTACGGTTTTTACCCCGCCTCATCGTAAGGATCATTTTTCAAATTGTTGGCTGGATGGGAACAGAGTGGAGTTGGTCAATGAATATAAATACCTAGGTGTCCTATTCAACAACAAGTTATTGGGTACCCGACACACTGACCTCCTTGAGCGAAAATGCTCCCAGATCTTGGGTGGTTTGGCCAAGTTGGCCCGCAGAGGAGGAGGCTTATCCTTGGGAATATTGGTCCAACTTTACACAGCAAAGATTGTCCTGACCCTCCTATATGGAGCCAAAAACTGGGCATTCAGTAAAATACGGGACGTAAACAGGCTGGAGTCTAAGTTATTGAAGACACTGTTTTGACTACCAGCGCGGGTCACAGTGGATTTGATCCTCCTCGAATTTGATATAGCTCCATGCAAGGCGAAATTTCAGTTGTCATGTCTTAAAACACATTGGAAACTGGCGAACGCCCCGAGTGGCTTCAAGAACTATTATATCTTTGAGGCAGGACGATTAAAGGCAAGTTTTATACCAAGCAGCAACATGGTTAAAATCACTGTGATGATGGACCAATGGCATTTTATGAACTTGGGGAGCTCCAGCTATCATAGTTATAAATCCATTATGAAATCTACTGTTTTCTAAAGTTATCAAGACCAGCAGATTGTAAAGCTAACTGGGAAGAGTAACTGCACTTTGTTCCATGACTATATCCTCCTACGAGAACAATCCCTTGAATATATACACCAGCTCGTGGGCAACACCCTGGTGTGGAATTACCTGAGGATCAAAATAAACGCAGTTAAGAATAACTGGACCTTGGTCTAATATTCTGCGGGTCCTTCGCCACTGTAGGCTTTGTGGGGAATTTCAGCTTGAAACAGCCAAACATCTTTTAATGAACCGTGAAGCAGTAGTGACATTAGGGACAGGCTGCCGGAATTTATGATGGTGTAAATGAGGGGGCATGGCCACTGCTCATGAACGGCAACAACGAACCCTGTATTATTTTTTCACAATTGCGTGGAAGAAGTTGACCTTAATTCCGAGTGACCTTTACGTGTATTGAATGGGGACCCTGCCCAAGCCAACGTACTGTGAAAACATCCACAACTGAAGCTGGATTGCCTTAAAGATCCTTCATCTCCAGATGTACTAGAAACTGGGTAGAGACTTAGGGGCTGAATCGTGGAATTATTTGCGCCGAAAAACGGGGATTTGCGCGCCATTCTGCCCGCAAATCCCTGTTTAACAAATGGGGATTTGCGGGCAGAATGGGGCACAAATCCCCGTTTTTCGGCGCAAATAATTCCATGAATCAGCCCCATAGAACTGTGCAGAATGTTCATGAGACCCTCTTTATAACTACTACTGTTTGTGTGGATTGCAGGAATGATAGACTCAGTTATTTACATTTGAACCATTTTCTTCCATTGGATTGCCTTAATAAAAGTATACCTTTTGATTATCCATCGGTTTGCTAGAGTATATTGTGTGATATTTTTATGTGAACGAATTTTTTGTGCATTTATCTATGATCCTCTGCTCACGCCCTATTTATTGGCTTTACATCTATGTGCTGTGATATAATCTGATCATGACATTTCCAACAAGACCTATCAGTCGGCGAAAGCACGGTTTCACTGTTATATGAAAAGTCAATTCAAACTATCTTCATTGCTCTGCACATGTTTCACTGGCGCTCGTGGGTCCCCTCTTCTTTAGAACCTTAATTATTGTAGTGTTTTCATGAATCAACATTTTTTTCAACTTTGCCTCATGGAATATTTGCCTAGAAAGTAAATTATAACAATGTTCAATATTTACATTGTACACAAGTGAGGAGATGCGCTCATTTATATGCACTTTTTCCCCCTTTGCACATTGGCACAAAACAAGGGAGCATTTCTGGGCATTTTAAAGCGCGTCTCAAATTCACAAACCGGGTGCTCTTTAAAATGCCCAGAAACGAGGATCTTTCCCTTGCGCTTGGGGAGGCGCAAATCGTGGCAGGTTAATTTCTGACCCTGTCACGATTTGTTTTTGAAGTGGGACTGTTGCTGTTAAACCGCAGCTGGCACACTAGAATGGAGAATTTCTCAGAGACGGGCCCTTTAACAACTTGCCTCAGTGAAATGCGCTCCCAGCAAACACATGGTTGCTATGCTAGGAGCCTGTCATACAGTAGTTCTGGGAGCGTGGTTCCAACATTAATCTATGCAAGGGGGCTAGACAGCATGTCCATGCGCTAAAGTGCAGCCCCTCCAGAAAAGCTCTGGACAACCCTTGTGAATAAGATGGCCTGAGGATTTCAGAAATTAACGCAAATGAGACGAGCACATTCTGTGCGCTCCTTTCATTTGCACTAATTTATGAGAATCTGGCCCATTAGATGCAGCCTTCTTTTTACATAATCACATGCTATTCCAGTACTGCTTTTTCACATGTCCTCTGCATCAAAGTTTTTTCCATAATAATAATGTCATTACTTATTTGTATTATTATCACTGTGTTGGGTATGCACAGCCAATTGCCTACGAAATAACGCAGGCTGTATTCACTGATACAGACTGGCATTCTCTCATACTCTGCTTGTCAGTGTACACGCAAGCCCAGCTGTGCTGACTCTGCCTACCCTCCACTGTTAAAGGCTTCAATATGCCCCCGGACCCTCGCGTGACCAGGCCCTTCCCTCCCGTACATCAATGCATACGTGGGACACAGGTCTGCTCGTTACAGGTTCCCCGCGAGCTCTGAGCCCTTCGGGTCTGCGCATTTATTTAAGGCGCATGCGCGACGGCCAACATTGCCGTCGCGTTCAAACGACTCTGTCACATCCCTCCTTTTTCATAACAAAACAATTTACGACATCTTACCATTATCTTGACGTCAACGTGACATATAAACAGGTGCATGTTAAGGCAAAACAGTGTCACCGCCCAACGTGGGCAGATATCGTTAACTTCTGGTCCTCTTTAACTCGGGTCCATGAAGTAGTCCTTGAACTTGGCCGGACAGCTCCCGCCCTCTCTTCGCCTCTCTCCCGGTCAGGGCTAGGTGCTCCCAGTTCAGGGCCTCTCGTATCTTCTTCGAGAGCCGGCCCACTTGGCGTTGCTCGAGCCGGAGACACTCAGCCAGCGGTTTAGGTCGAAATGACCGAAAAAAAGGTCGAAACGACCAAAAGTTCTAAAAATGCTACCACCAAAGGATCGAACACCAAAAGTTCGATCCTCTGGTGGTAGCATTAAAAAAAAACAGGGGGTGCGGGGGTGTCCCCCACATTGCCCCGCTCACTATACTTTATGGTATAGTGAGCGGGGGCTGCGGGGGACACCCCTGCAGCCGTCCGTGAAAAAAAAAAAATAATTAAAAAACGGGCTGCGGCGGTGTCCCCCGCATTGCCCCGCTCACTATACTTTATGGTATAGTGAGCGGGGGCTGCGGGGGACACCCCTGCGGCCGTCCGTAAAAAAAAAAAAATAAAATAAAAAAACAGGGGCTGCGGTGGTGTCCCCCGCATTGCCCCGCTCACTATACTTTACAGTATAGCGAGCGGGGGCTTCGTCCGTTTAAAAATAAATAAATAAATAAATAAATAAAAGGGACCCTGCAGCGCCAGTTTCCAATCACAGAAGTGAAAGGGAACTGGCGCTGCAGGAACCAGCGTGAAGGGGAAGGGTGAAGGTGTGTGTGTGTGTGTTGTGTGTGTGTTGTGTGTGTGTGTGTGTGTGCATATATATATATATATATATATATATATATATATATATATATATATATATATATATTTCAGCCTCGATAATTTCCCCTTCAGTCAAATCACTGGGATTCCCGCCAGCAGGCTCTTGCCGTTGTTCTCTTGCAGCAATCTTCAGAAAGAAACATGAGTTTCTTGTGACCGTCCCCCGTTGGTCGGCCACCGTCACCATGGACCCGTTGACATGGGTTACTCCCATGGGAGTAGGCTCATAGTTGAGGGAAAGCTTCCCTTTCGGGTGTTGGCTCCTCACCAGGACTGTGTCACCTACTTCAATGTCGGAGGGTTCCAAACTGCGCCTGGCGTTTTCCTTCTCATTGTGCACCCGTCGGTCTTTGAATGTCTTTTGATCATCAATGATGCCCGGGGTTCGGCCCTCGGTCTCTGGAATCAGCCCTCGCGGGCATCTGTTGAACATGGCCTCCGCTGGGGGCACCCCTGTAGACTGATGGGGAGTTGATCGATACTCATGGAGGAATTTATATAAATTTCTCTTGAGTTCACCTCCTTGGGTTCACCTCCTTCAGATCCAAAATATTTTATTGAGCGTGCGCATGATGCCGAAGTCACTCATGAATTCCGCAAACTGTTGCTGTGAAATGGTGGTCCGTTGTCTGAGCACACGACTCGAGGAAGTCCCTGGGTCATGAATATATTTTCCATCGCTTGTATAGTTTGATCGCTTGATGTTGATTCCACAGTCTCCACCTCTGGATATCGTGACCACTGGTCGATTAGTACTAAAAAGTACATCCCCTTCCCAGTCGATCCAAAGTCAGCATGCACCGTGCTCCATGGGCTTCCGCTACGTTCCATCGACTCAATGCACAGCTCCTTGTTCACAGGTGCGGCTGCTTGGCACCAGACGCACTGGCGTATGTAGGCATCCACTCTTTCCTCTAGCTCTGGGAACCACACCTTGGATCTCAGCCTTGCTTTGGTCTTTGCAGTGCTCTGATGGCCACTGTGGGCTAGTTGCAGCACTCTCCCAATCAGCTTCTGAGGTATTACAATTTGTCTCCCACAAAGTAGCAGGCCTCCGTCTTATCTTGACAGCTCGTGTCAGGCTCGCCACAGTGACTGTATCTCACACTGAGTGTCCTTGTGCCAACAGGACAAGTCGGAAAGAGCTGACTTCCAGTCACTGCTGTCGACGCCATTCTGAATGAGTTGGAAGCATTCATCAGCTTGTGAAACGTCAACCAATTTTCCTAATATTAGGGCTAATGGCATGGACACGTCAATCACTTGACGAACATAGTCTTCACAGTGCCCCACTGCCTTTGTATTTTGGCTGTTGCCACCACTGGGTTGACGCCATAGGTAGTCTGCCGGGTTATGGGTTCCCGATGTGTGCTTCAGTTTCAGCCTCTATTCCATGAGGGCGAGCATCCACCTATCTATCCTCGATGGTAGTTTGGCAGATGACCCTGTTAGGATGGGGATCAGGGGCTTGTGGTCGGTGATGACGGTCACCGGTTTGCCCAAAATATAGATGCGAAAATGTCTGCAGCCCCACAGTATGGCCAGCGCCTTCCTTTCTATTTGAGAGTATCTCTGTTCGGTCTCTGTCAACGCCTTGCTGGCATATGCAATGGGTCTCATTTGTCCATGTTGGAGTAATACGGCTCCTAGCCCCAACGGGCTAGCATCCACGACCAGCTCTGACTCTTTTTCAGGGTTGAAGACCGCTAAAGAAGGTTCTACCTATGATACCGAACCTCTATGCCCTCCGGTAGTCGCAGCATTAGTTCTTTCTCGCTTGGATTAATGTAACCTGCTGTATCTGTCGCAGCCTATTGGCCTGACTCACTGGCTACAGCGTATACAGAATCTGGCAGCTAGACTGGCTACGGGTACCCCGTATGGAGCTCACATCACTCCGGTGCTGCGTTCACTTCATTGGCTGCCGGTTTGCCAGCGTGTCCGCTTCAAGGCCTGTGCATAGTTCGCCGGGCTATCCACAGTCAAGGGGGCGAGTTTCTGCAGGCTAAATTCTCCCGCTATCTCCCTGAGCGAGACCTATGCTCTTCCACTGCGGATCTGCTTGTTGTTCTAAGATATCACCGTACTAGGGTTGGTGGTAGGGCTTTTTCCATAGCCGTGGCCAACTTCTGGAATGGTCTCCCCTCTGTAATGAGGAAAATTCCCAATCAACTTGCTTTTAGACGAGCGCTTAAGACCACCCTTTTCTAGCTCTCTACCCTGTGGCTTTTTTTCCTGACTGGTCAGTTTTCCCTCTTCAGCGCTATGATGCCTTCGGGCGACCGTGTGCTATATAAGTGAAGATAACATAACATAACATAGTCTCATCTACCGTAAGAACAGCTTTAATGGTGTCAAAGGCTGTCTGTTCGATAGGAGACAAGGTCCAGGATGTGTCTTTTTTTGTGAGTGCCTGGAGAGGTTTGGAGAGAGAGGCCAGGTTCTATATGAACCTCTCACAATACGTTACCATCCCTAGGTAGCTTCTCACCTCTGAGGGGTTCTCTGGCGGCCTAGCGTCATGGATATCCTTTACATTTTGTGGGTCTGGAGAGATTCTGTTAGAGTGGAAAACAAACCCAAAGAATTCTATACTTTTTTTGAGAAACTCACATTTCCTGCCGTGTAGAGTTAGACCTAGGTCTCGGATTCTTTCCAAGGCCTTTTCCAGCCTGGCCATGAGTTCTGTCTCCGATGCTGCATACACCAATATGTTGTCACTTAGATTGATTACCCCTTCTAAGCCAGTGAGGGCGCCTCTGGTGACGTTTTGGAAGACCTCTGCCCCAGAGGAGATCCCAAAGCTCAAACATTTATACTGGTATAGGCCGTTGTGTGTCATAAAGGTAGTTATATAGCGGGAGTCTAGGTGGAATTCAAGTTGGTGATAACCAGAACGCAAATCAAGCTTTGAGAAATCTTTGACTCCCTGTAGCTCGCCCACTACATCATCTAGAGTTGGCGTAAGGTGACGTTCCTTTTTTATGGTGAAGGTTGGGTAGCTTCGTGTCCATGCAGATGCGTACGGACCCACAACGATAGGGGACACCCACAGGTTTGGGCCATCAACTTTTTCAATAATGTCTCAGTCCACCAGAGTTTGTAGCTCTTTCTCCACTTGCGCTCGTAGGTGGAAGGGTATGCGTCTGTGCTTCAGAGCTGTTGGGTGCACCGAGCCGTCAATGTGCAATTGGATTTGCTCCCCTTTTAACTTCCCGACTCCATGAAAGATGTCTGCGAATCTGTTGATGATGTCTTTGATGTCCGCTTCATACACTGAGAGTGCAAATTGTACAAAGTCTAACGCCTCAGATGCGGCACAACTCAGGAGAGAGTGTGGGCTAACGTCCATTATGAAGAATCTTGCTCTGATAGTGTTGTTGGCTTGAGCGACTTGCACCACGAATACTACTCGGAGCGGAAGTGGTTGTGCTCCTCCAAATTAGTAGATCTTTGCCTTTGTTTCTCCCAGCGCTGGTGGTCCTGGGAGTGACTCATAATGTCTTATTGCCAGCAAGCATACTGATGCACCTATGTCAATTAGCATAGGACTCGGGGTCTCACAAATCTTTACCACGCACGTGGGCTGCCTCCTTTTCTTTGTTTGCGAGTCAATGTTTGATATGAAGAACACTTCTTCATCTTCCTCCTCTTCCTCCTCAATTTCAAGTTCCTGGATCTCCTGTTCCACCATGGCTACATTTCTTTGCTTGCGCTGTCCCACTTTGCTAGCTCTGCTCGGGCCTCTGGGGATGGTAGCTGGGCTTGTGGCCCGGCACATTCAGGCAAAGTGTCCTGCAGCCCAATGCGTACACACACCCTCCCTTTCACTGGACAGTCACTGGAGAGTGGGAGGTCATATCCACACTTTGGACAGAGATGTGGCATGTCAGTATTCTTTTGGGGTCATTGTGGGTGTGACGGTCCAGCATTAGCTGTCTGTCCAATCACACATACCTCTTCACTCTTCACCGACTTGACTGCAGCGTCCAACCTGGTGGCGCGGCTGTCAGCCAACTAATAGGATCTTCCCATGTTGAGGATCTGAGTTAGCGTGAGTCCCGGTTCTTGGAGTATCTGTTGCCGCAGCTTCCCTGAGCTGCAACCCTGAATGATCTGGTTTCGGACCATCCCCTCCTCATTTTCCCAGTGACACATACTGGCCAGGTAACGCAGCCTACCACCGAACTGGTCTAATGACTCATCCTCATGCTGCTTCTCACCACATATTACGAAGCGTTCGAAGTCCTGGTTCGCAAGAGGTAGGAAATATTCTTTGAGCGTGTCCTTCACGGCCTGATATGAGTCAGCAATGGGGTTCAGAGACTCAAAGATGCGGTGTACTTCAGATCCTGCAGTGTACAGCAGCGTCGCCACCATGGCCTCTTATTCCGTCTCCTCCGGTGGCCTTGAAATACATTTATAGTTTCTTGATCCACAGCAGCCACCTCAGGCCCAATTTCAACGGTGGGCCAGACATATCAAATTCTGGCATGGGAGCTAGTGTGCCTTGTTGTCTGGGTGCTCTCCTGACCTGTGGCGATGCATTCTCCCCTTGAGCATCGGCGGCAGGGTTACTCATGACTGCGGACCGCGCAGGCACCTATCACACTAGTGAAGGCCGCAAGTCCGCAGAGGCGATGGCTCCTTGGAATCACAGTGGGCCTTGGTATGGCTGTTCCAGGCAGGCTCAGTGCAGGATGACACTCTTCCTTCGCGTTTGTGGCTAAGAGGAGAGGAGGGCAAAATGTCCATCTACCAGGGTTGCTGAAAACACTGTCTTAATGTGCAGACACAAAGTACATTGTTTCCAAAGTGTTATTTTTCTTTGTTGAAAAACCGAGTGCTCCCTCCCCCCCCAGATCCCTTCTGGTGGCACCAGTCTCTTTTTGTAGATATTTAGCCTTGGAAGGCTCCTCACGTGTGCGGCCGCGACCATCTACAACACAAAATGGCGGTCGGAACTTCACCGTGCAGTAACACTTCTGACAGGCGTCAGGGCAATGTTCTTGATGCTGATCTTGGCGTCAGAATGAACCCTCCCTACCCGGCGGCGTCCTCGTCGCCAGTGTTACAGGCTTCAATATGCCCCCAGGAACCCCCGTGACCAGACCCTTCCATCCCGTACCTCAATGCATATGCAGGACCCTGGTCTGCTCGTTATGGGTTCTGTGCAAGCTCTGAGCCCTTCGGGTCTGCCCATTTATTTAACAGGCATGCACGACGGCCAACTTTGCCGTAGTTCTCACGTGACTCTGTCACACCCATTGCCTTCATACCCACTTATAGTCCCAACAATGCTCCCCTTGCCAAATGCCCAGCCATCATCACAAGGCACAGTAGATTTTTGAAATGTGCCCACAAAAATAAGCTTAAGTTAGGTTATATACAAAAAATTGCCCCTAGTGGGAGCCCAACCTGTTGTAAGTGTATGGTGGGTGTGTGGACGTTTCTGCATATGTGGCGGCACTGCCATAGGGTCAAAGGGGTTTGGGAAGAGGTTCACGAGGAAATGTCTCACTTGGTTGATGTAAGCGTTCAACTCACGGTACGGCACTGTATAATGGGCTATGGCCCACCAAGAAAAGTAAGTGGGATATGGCTGCTCTCAGAGTGGTATCACTGGGTCTCATATTGGACAAAAGGGCGGTTGCCATGGCTTTGAAGGCAGATGTGGGACCAAGGATGGGCGATTGGCAGAGAGAAATGCACACATGGGTGTGGTCTGAGATGGATTTAGCCTCGCAGCTGCGCACACAGGAGGAGGAAGGGACACAGTACACGGTATGGCACAAGGTTTGGGATAAGCTCACAGTGCAATCCGACCTACGCCCAGCATAGATTATGGGGGGAAGATGAGTAGAAAAGGGTGTCCCAAGCACACCAGAGTGGGTATAAGTGAGGCATGGGTGGATGGACGGGAGTGGACGGTGTAGATAAAGTTGTGGGGAGGTGTGGTTGAGGTATTGGGATAAGTAATTTTCCCTGTTGATATTGTGACCTGGAAAAGTGTATTGACATTGAGATATGAAGACCACATATTTCAAACAATACGTTGTATAGCTAAAATGTTACATAAAGGTTTATTACCAAAAATAAAAAGTTAGGTTCTATAGGAAGCCAATCCTCTCAGTGCAAGTCCCTTTTCAGTTTTAGTTACACACTTGTAACCATCACTGAAAACGGACCTGCACTGACAAGCGCAACTTCTCAGATAATTAAGATAGGTTTCCTGTTTTCCTGCATTTTAAAAAGCTTTTAACACCTGTGTCTTGTCATAGAGGGTGCTAATGGAGGTAAACATGTGGTAGCAGGCTGACCCTACCAGTAACGGCTCCACAGCCAGTGTTAAGGGGCCCTCTCTTTGATTGGGCCCTTAATTTGAGTGGCAGGTTCAGCCTGCCACCCCAGGTTATATCGCTTTATTAAATCATCATAATTTAAACATTAATGCTTAGCATTACTGGGTTCTTACAATCTAACCAGTTGTCCCCACATATGTCTTTCCTTTCCTTCATGCACCAGCAGACGTCCAGTCATATCCTCGGAGGATACTTCAGGGGCAACGTGCTCGTCTTGGAAACAAAACAAAACAAAGCAACACAGGTTCGATTCCAAATAAATAAATACATTACTTTCTGTTCACCTTCCTTTATCACATTAAAAGCGATTTATAAAAACAAGTTTTTTTGTTGACATTTAAATAATAGGAACAGTCCTTGCTTTGAAAGAGTATATGTCCTCTCTTGCTTACCCTGTTTGCGATTTTAATTTTCATAAATCAACCGTCAGTAGAATTTAACTTCCAAGATTTGGTAATTTTTGTGTATGTTTTCTGGAGACTGGGCTACATAATTAACATTGTGGTTCCATTCAGAGCCTCTGATATTAAGCATAAAACACAAGAGTGGGGTACAATTCATCTCTTGGCTCTTGTCTCCTGAGTCTAACAGACTTAATCGAGAACGGCTGCATACTTACTTCCCCTCTTTCTGCAATATATCTAGCTCGTACAAGCAGAGCACGTCCTTCTTAAAGCATCTTCAATAATCAGCAATTGCGAACAAACCACCTATCGTGCCACCATTGCACCACCATCCGTATGATGGTGTTGTGGTGGACAAGAGAAAGGCCTTGCGTCTCGAACTGCACCTTATCATGGGTGTGATATCAAATCCCTTTGCGCATGCTCTTCACTTGAAAAAAGCCAAGAGCACGTGTCGTTCGTGGATCAATGGGAATCATTCCACTTGCGGCCTTCTTGGAGTTCCTGCCAATGCATGGGTTGAGCATATTAAGAACACCTTGAGCAGAGGAGTGGCAAGTGCCGCGACCTGCGGTCTCCCTTTGGACAGATGGCATCATTGCCTCACCCACAACGATATTCATAATGTTATTCTGGGCAGCAAGTCTTCTAGGGCCCCTGGGTCTGAGGGTATCTGCAGTATGATCATTAAGAAAAATGCTGATCACTGGGCAGTTGCATTAAACTGCCTCTTTTGATGGATTGGTGAAGCACAGGTCCATCTTCCTGGTCTGATACCATCATTATGCCCATTTGGAAGAAGGGGGCCCATGTTAATCCAGGCATCTACCGCCTCCTTGCAATGTTTGATGCATCTTCTAAAATCTTTGCCCGTATGCTTCGTGATGAACTCTGGGCTTGGACGGTGACAGCTAATCTAGTCAAGCCCAACCATTCGGGATTTCAAAAAGCACTTAGCACTATGACTAATTCCCTTGCCCTCCAAACCGTTATCCAACAGGCCTGGCTTACCAGAAGGTGTACAGTCTACTCAGCGTTCATTGATTATAGCATGGTGTTCGACTCGGTCAATCGCAATAAACTGTGGTGCAAACTCTCTGCTTGGAACATCCCGGCAGGTTTATTGACTATGACTATCCATCTACCCAGTGATACTCGGGTTAAAGTCCGGTTGGAGCAACTGGACAATACGTCTCCCTGGATCCCTACGCTACGTGGACTTAAGCAAGGATGTAGATTAGCTCCTCTTTTGTTCAACCTATATCTCGCTGATATGGGAGCGGCTCTGGTGAATCCTGTTTCGATACCTCCCAAGCTGGGTGATTTTCCCCTTCAATTAATGGGGCTTGCCGACAATATTACTTTGTTGGATTTAACCCCTTTTGGCCCCAGGCTGCCTTGGAGGCTTGAAGTGTTACTCTGATGCCTTGGAATTGGTGATCAACATCTCCAAAACCAAGAATATGGTATTCCATCCTCTTGGCCAAAAGAAGATCACCATACCTTGGCACTTGGAGGAGGAAAAACTCGAGATTGTCCAAGAGTACAAATATTTAGGTGTCCTCTTTGATGGAGGCATACGTGACAGTTGTCACCTAGATAACGCCAATTTTAGGGCCGCTTTAGGGGCCCTGGGGAAAATGACTCGGTTGGGTGCAGGTTACTCCCTAGGGATCTTGGTCAAATTATTTTTGGCAAAGATTAGCCCTATGCTAATGTACGGTGCCGTTCTCTGGTAGCACGCTAACATGGCGGGAGATATCCATACTGGAATCATTTCTACTCAAAAGGTTGCTCCGGCTTCCTACTCAGACTCCCGTCCAGACCATGTTCTTGGAGTTTGGTATTTACTCTTGCATGGCAAGACTCCAGTTGTCCTCCTTGAATTTTCTTTGGCAACTCGCCAAAGCAGAGGTTGGTACTCTAAACTTCGCTATCTATCGAGCCTATTGCTCTAAAATCCATTGCGCCTAGTGCCATACATAGTTTTGGTCACAGCTGGGAACAAATGGCTGGCTCTGGTCCTGGGCGTTACCTGGAGCTGCCCATTTCCCCAGTTCAAATCTGCCATGAGGGTGGTTGTTTACAGCCATTTTCATGAGCACTATTTGGTGCAACTGGCTTCTATGTCAAATAGTGGCCTATTCTTTGAATATATTTCTGATTGCCCTAGGCCCCCTAACACATTGGTCTGGGACTACCCTAAACTCAAAACTAATTCTGTTAAGAGTTTAGAAATCACGGGGGGCCTGGTTAAACATCCCCAGACCCAGACCTGCCAGGATGTGCTGCCTCTGTGGCTCTGGTGCCCTAGAGTGGGTCCAGCATTTGTTAATCCATTGCATATTTTCCCATGGGATTAGGAGAGCGGGATGTGAGGCTGCGGGCATAAATCCTGACCCTATTGCTGAGAACATTTGGGCTTTATTCCTGGGGGGTGGATCATGAGCCTTGTATTATCTTTTTCACCCTTCTTTGGAGGTAGATTGCTAGCATTTTCGATAGCCAGCAATAATCTGTTGGGAAGGCGCTCTGTTTCTCCGTGATCACGTTTAGGGTTGGGTGAACGCACTCTAATGTGTATTAGTACTACAACGCACAATTGGGACAGGTAGTGAGAATGCCGTTGGAATTTTAACTGATGTATTGTGTCTAATTGTGTTAGCGGAAAGCTATTGAAATATACGGCTATATGACACCCTAATAAAATAATAATATTAATAATAATAATCAGCAATCTTTTGAGAGCTTTGATGTTCCACACCTCTCTGGCTAATGTAGGTAGTCACACAAAACATGGTATGTGGAGTCTTGCGTGGCAAGCAATCACTAGACCACTAACTCAGGCTAGTGTCCTTGCCTGCTGCGAGGTGGCCATGTTGCAATCCACCCTTCCAATGATTCCACTACTTGTTCTCCTTCTTATATTATTTATTTGTACAATGCGGCACGTGTATACTCTCTCCTCATGTTGCTGTATATTGTTCCTCCTTCACATTCAGGCAATTTTCAATCATGTTTAAAATCAGTGTCCAGTATTGCTCACGGTTTTGGAAGAGCTTTTTCAGGGTTACCTGCCCTTTCAATAACTGTCCACCTCAGGCCCTTATCTGTGCGTCCTTTAAACTGAATGTGGTGCACCAGTTGTGTAGGGTATGCTCTGATTCTAGTTCTGGATTAGAGTTCTTATCTCTGTGTGCTTACTTTTCTTGTTGTTAGGCATACATATAGTAGGTCACAAGGACTTGAAACACAATACATAGCATTACTCATGTTATAATTGGAGAACAACTTGTTGCCAATTAGTTCCACATGAGCATGTTTTAGATTGTTCTGTGTAAGGGGCATGAGGTGTGGTTGCCGTAGGGGACCACAAACTTGTGATAGTACTCACATCTGTCCAAAGGTCCATTCCTGGGGTTCTATTACTAATGCTTGCCCAATGTTATTAACCTTCTTAATGGCAAAACCTGCTTTCGTTTTTTTTTTTTTTTTACACATAAACACAGATGAAAATTACTCTGTTTCCCGTCAGTATTTATTTATGCAAACTGAAAGAAATTGGAAAGTAGGCCTCTTTTGTGTCTCCATTTGGTGTCAGTCATGCGTTGCAAGCCAGCAGATTTGGAAACTGAGGGCATACAAAGTGTACATAAATAGCGAAACATTTCTTTAAAGCAATTTAAATGGCTGCAGAAATGTGTCTCATGTCTGCATGAATCATATGTTGATCCGTTTTAAAGAGCATTAGTTAGTTTTCGAGGTTTTTTAAGTGAAAATGGAATGTTGTTTGATGTTTGTGTGTCAGTATGTCTATGTTATTTTTTAAAAAATAAATATATTAGGTGGTCGTGTACGTGTGTAGGTGTCTGTTTGATCTGCTGTGGTCTAGCTCCATGAGGACCCAATTGTGCAGGAAAAAAGTAAATGCTGTCAGTTTTAAATGTTGCCATCAGTGAATGAAACTCAATGATTTGGAGGATTCCATTACTTTCAAGCACTATGTCAAATTTTCATTTGAATAAATGAAGAAAATACTATTTGCAACACATTTCTTTTTCAGAGCAAAAAGTACATTTAAATAAATACAGATAACATTATAAGAAAATGAAAAGAAAAGAAATACAGATAAAAAAGTAGAAAAAATAAATATCATAAAACTGGGAATCTTAATTATGATTAATGAACTATGTTACTTGTTGGGCAGTATGTGGACGAGCAGACACTTTTGTCCTCCTGATGGATTGATAGTTTTGAAAGTGGGAGGACCAATCTTTTAGTATTTCTCATCATTTTTATTGGAGGTTGTACAATATTTTTATATATCTTCACTTCTCGAGTTTTTTTCAACAAGAATTCTGATACCTTTTCTTAATCTTATGTTTTGGTGTAGCTATATCATATTCTTAAGAGTTTCCCATATGGCAATCTAGATCTTCAGCTAGATGTTTGACACAATTCAAAATGCAATAGTGAGTTCTTAACCCCAAACATCTTACACAAGGTTGTTATGTTCATGTTTGATCGGGAGGTCCAAGAATGGATTTTATATTGTGCTTCAGTTTGTTGTAGTTGTCATATGTACAGCCTGGCCATTGTGCCAGTCTCTAAAAAAGTCAAGCACTTCTTGCTTTGAACCTGATCATATGGCATAACCGTCATCAATATACCCTCATCAAATTGTAATGTGTAGGCTGTGCATAGTATTAGGTGAATCTACAATCATCCGTTCAGTGCTCCACATGTATATATGCGCTATGCTTGGTGGAAAGTTGCCTCCCATACATGTGCCTTTCATTGGAGTATGTAAGTTGGTTATGAAAATTAAGTAGTCACTTGTAAGTGCTATTTGTGTAAGGTCTCTCAAGAATTCTTTGACAAATATCCCATTGTTTTGTAGTGTGAAATATGATATAAACTCCTTTCCTTTGGGGCATATTTGTATATAAACTTTGAGTGTCTAATATAATCACTAGTTAGCTCTCTCTGACAAAGAGGCAGCCTTCCAGTATCAGAATCACTTCTGAATAGTGAAGGGCCTCTAACACAAAATGGTAAGAAGGCCTGAAAGAAATGTCCACAAACTTTGATAGAGTCTCTAATAGGGACCCAGCGGCTAAATAATTAGATGACCCTTTGGTTTATCCTCATTTTTGTGAATTTTTGGAAGAATGTAAATGGAGGGGAGCCTTTGTTCATTGTACATTGGGAACAGCCCCTCCACCTCCACCTCGCGTATCCAGCCGTGTTCAGTTGTTGCATTGACTGTAATCTGACTGTGTTGCTGTTGACTCATCTGTTGCATCGCTACTAAGAGGTAAAAAAATGCTTGGTTGCTCAATTGAAGTTTGGACATATTTTTTAGTGTCCAAAATATCGATTCCATTGTCTGCAGGTTTTACTGTAAAGCGATATTTGTTTTTTATGTATTTGTATTGGTTTGCACAAAACCTTATACAAAATAAACATGATATAAAACTTCCAAATAGAAAAGAGAACCATAATATAAAACTTCCAAATAGAAAAACAAAAGTCAGAATATCAATGCTATCAATATTTACATATAATTTGTTACAATCCTAGAAAATCTATAAATTCACAGTTACTCTGACTTATTTACATGCAGGTTAATAGAATCCTAAAAGAATCCAAACATTCACAATTATTCCATTTCTAGCACTCTTCTATTCAAATAGCATACTTCTTAAAAACAAATAAAATCAACCTAATATTCATAATAATGCTACAAATCCTCATTGTTAGAATTCTTAAAAGTTTAACTGACACTATCAACAGCACCTTATTGCATCCGCTAACATTTCTGTGCCGAAATTTGTCATGATTTACCCTATTTATTTCATGTACGAAATGACCAAACAATTGTCGCTGCATTGACTGATAAGCTTGACAGCTAATAGAAATATGCCTCTGTGTTCCAATACAATTATTGCAAAATCTGCAAACATTGATCGCGCTTTGTTTCCTTATGAATAGAATTTCTTGTGTGTGTATTAAGTTGAAGCTTAATCTTAAAAATGTCCTCAGATATCAGCCATACAGGCATATTTGAATATAAGGGGGAATAACTCCATACCATTTATTCTCAACAGCTAAATCCTTATAGAGCTTATCTTCTCCCCATTTATCACAGTTATTTATCCAGTCACCTTCATACAACAGTTTCTTAGCTCTAATCAGATTCTGAATGAGGTCTTCCATGGTAATGCCTAAGATCGCCATAATTCCCAAACATTTCTGTTTGAAATTCCTCAGACATTCCATATCTTGTTTCTCTATCTGTCTCCTTAAGACATAGTACAATGAATCCCCATCAGCCTGAAGTATAGTTCTATACAAGGATATGGCCCTCCAATTTATGGTAGCCCGCACAGCTAAAAGGCCCATTTCATATCTTAAGATCCCCAGGGAGATACAGTTAGGCAATGAAAGTGCCTTTCGCCATATTTTCTTTTTTAGTTTATAAAAATCAAGTGCCTCTGACAGTGAGGTGGTTTCTAGTCCATAGAGAAGAACAGAGACAACTTTCTGATTCATAATAGAAGCACTGCGTCCTGTCATCCTCATTAGTGAAAAGGTAGGAAATACTATGTGCCTAATAAGGATGACAGGACACAGTGCTTCTATTACGCATACTATTTAAGACAGGACTGGCAGGTGTTCGTATTCGACACCTGGTTTCAGAATAGTGCCACGTTTGAAGAGATGTCAGTGTTTGAAAATTGGGATTCAAGCACAGTAAGATGGCAGTTCGTGCCGCTGCAGTACTGGAAGGAGAGGCCATTTAATGTGACGTAGCCATAGAATTCAGTTTTTGAATTTCCACTCTCTTACCTTAGTCCAACGTACAGACTCCACGTTTTGAATTTGGCTGTACTTAAAGAGGGTTATACAGAAAGAGGGATCACAGTGAAGGTCCATCCACATACCGACTGTTTTCCTTACAAGTTGACTTGTAGCAACTTGAGTGAGCAGGCTGCAGGCGGGTTGATTAAGAAGAAGGTTAGTCATCAGTAAAAGACTGACAGAGTTGTAAGACGACGGTTCAGAGCAAAACTATTTGAGACATCCACAAGTAGAAGATGAAGTAAAGAGTGGGGTTTATTGTGCTTTCAACTCATGTCCTGCTGAAGACTGGAGCATCTAAGTGCCGTACCCAAAGGATCATGTATTCTTGCTGAAACACGTGTTGACTATTCAGATCTGTTGAGCAATAGACACATTGGAAAGAAATACTGAGGTGTATTCTAATTAGTAAATCATGTTAGTCTGTATTCCTGATACATAGTAAGGGCTGGTGTATTAGATAGGTTTGGATTTGGTTTGTGTGGCTACAAATGGGTGTGTCTGAGTAGTTTAGTATGCATGTACTTTATTGACCATCATGGATGTTAGTATTCGAGTTTAGATTTTGATATTGAAATGCTAAACTGCTCGAGACCATGGACAAGGGTCAAGCGTCCCTTGTTATGATTTTGGACCTTTCTGCAGCCTTCGACCTGATGGATCATTCCATACTGATCAGCAGGTTGAGGGAAGTGGCTAAATTGTCTAGTGATGCTGCTGAATGGATTGCTTCCTTTTTAAGCAATAGACAATGTAGAGTTGTTAGTGGGGAAGCAGAGGCTAAGCCGGTTACTTTATTATACGGCATGCTTCAAGGAGCCTGCGTCTACCCATCACTTTATAATCTCTTCACGGTCCCGTTCTTTGATCTATTGGAAAGTAAAGGTATTACATTCTCCAATTATGCGGATGACATGCAATGTGTCATCCCGCTTACAGGATCGCATAAGGAAGATGAGCGTAATATCAATAAGGTTTACTATACCATCAAACTTGGATGGTTCAAAATGGACTGGCCCTCAATAAAGAAAAAACTGGATTTATGGTGGTTGGCTCAACAAAAAAACTTTTGAAGTTGGGCCCTCTGTTCAAATGCTTTTCTATTGCACACTGCAAAATTGAGGTTCAGAAGAAAGTGAAAACTTTGGGCATCATTCTGGACAAGAATCTGAACATGAAGGCACAGATTAGTGGTTAGTCTCTGCATCTACCTGCTATGTAAAATTACTTGCTCACCAGCGTCCTCTTTTCTCGCAAAAAAGTGCAGAGATGATTGCAAGGGCCATAGTTGGCTCGAAAATGGACTACTGCTGCAGCCTGTTCATTAGAAGCTCTCAATTAGACTGTGATCACTTACAGGCGATCCAGAACAGTGCAGTTAGGGTGGTCAAGGGACTCAAATGGAGAGACCATGTGTCGGACGCAAAGCGAAGTCTGCACTGGCTCCTTGTAAGGGTCAGAATTCAGTTTCGGCTACTTCTAATCATCCACAAATGTCGAATGGGACTCATGTCATCCTACCTGAAGGATCATCCTACCTGAAAGATCTCTCCATTTGAGTCCCTTGACCACCCTACCTTCACTGTTCTGGATCACCTGTAAGGGATCACAGTCTGACTGCGAGCTGCTAATGAGCAGGCTGCAGCGGGAGAGAAACACAACATGAGCGCCTTAAGATCGAATTACACCAATCAATTAAGGACGCCACCCTGCAACTCCAATAAAGCTCTAATGGGATCATTTGTCACTGCTGCCCCAAGAGCCTGGAATGCCGTCCCGGCGGATCTTAGGGAAATTAAGTGAATTGAACTTTTAAAAAAGAAATGAAAAACCCTGCTATTCTGCTAGAGTAGTCCTACGTTGAGGCCTTCATGGAAGTTTAGAGAGTGCAACTTCTTTCCCCTTCCATCTTAGGGTGTATTCGTGTTGTTTTGTGGGCGCCCGTAGGCCTTCGGTCATTGATGCACGATATAAATACTAATACAAATACAAATCATGAGAAAATCAATAAATGATGTATTTTTACTATTGGAAGTGTATGACTAAAATTAGATTGTAGTCAGTTCTGTCTTGTATTTTAGGTCTTGATCTTTGTTATATTCCAACTTTGTTATATTGCAAGCTATATACACTACTTCCCTCTATGGAATAATTCATTGTTTGTGGTGGAGAACATGTGTATTGGCTGGTATTTGGTAGGTTAAGGATGTGTGGAATGTTCTGAGTTGAGTGGCACTATGGGTGTAACGAAAAGTATATTTAGTATTCGTCCGGCTACTAAATAGCACCGCCAAGTATTCGGCCGAAGATGAACATGAAGCCGAAGAGTTGTTTGAATTAATAAATCACGTTCCAAACTTACAAAATGCACTTTTTTTCCAAAAAACAGAAAGCACGATTTGGAATTTGTTTCTACGTTTAATTTATTTCTCTTTATTTTAATCAACATCACGTCCTTATTTAAAACGCACAAGGCATAAAATAAAAGATTTACAAAAAAGGGGGACCATATGTACAGAGGGATGTTTCCTACGCAAACCCAGTGCTACTCAAGGTGACAGGCTTCAGGAATGCAAACTGCTAGGTTCCAGTGAACAAAATTAATACTGCAATTTGCGACTCCCAATTCAAATTGCACATATTTCAATCTCATGTGAGCTGCGAACTAGCTTTTGTGGAAAGTTAATTTCAAACCTTCTCTTCCAACTAAATGGTTTCTGTCTCCGCATGCAGGACTCAGCTTGAGGGTAACTGGAGTGTGATTGAACTCCACCCCCTTCTATTGTTAGCGAGGACTCCATTTCCATACACCAGACATGGGAGAGGACTCTTCCAGAGAGGCCAATAGGGTTGAAGCAGCAGTAATCACATGTAAGAAAGTCTGACATGAGGATGAATCTGCCCAAACCCGGCAACTCTAGGAGCGCACTTGCCTGTTGGACAGTTGCTCGATTCAACCAAATCTCAATCCACGCCCACTTTCAATACTTCCTTCCTACCACACAAGGGAATGTAAGGCTCTACTGTTTTTTCTATCTCTCGCTAACCCACCATCCCACAGCACCAATAAATACAGTGCTCGCTGTCTCTGTGTCCACACAGAAAGGTTCTCTCATGCCTTTCCTGTTTGGAGCGACTGGCCTGTAATAAGATTTTTCCCAAAAAGCAAGTTCTCCCAAGAGGCCAACATGGGTTGGGAAACTTAGAACATAATTTGCACTGCCTGACATGTAACTGACCCATCCACAGCCCTATGTACATAGAAGAGGAAACTGCTGGTTTGGAAGTCTTTAAATTTCCAAATATCCTTCTTCCTACCCATTTCACCAGCACAGCATGCAGAGTCCCCACACCTATGTCTTTATAATCCCTCTGGCTTATTGGCTCATAGGGAAACTCGAAAGATTGTCGAACATGCAGTTCCTGAGAGCCCTCTTAGGTTGAGGCAAGTCACTCTGCGTGACATAACTGACTAACCCACTCCTACACATTCCCACCACTTGTTATGAATTGAGGTTTCTCCATGGCCGTTTTGCACAAGAACAAACCGCACTCATCTCAGACTCATCCTCACCACTCATCTCAATGCACAAACAAATACACCTTCGTTTTATATTTCATCAGGCTTGATGTCTTTCAAATTGTAATTACATTCTCTTTCAATCTGCACTGCTTATTTGCCTCTCCGATTTGTTACATTGCATTAAAATGAGGAGGCAAAGTATTCTCTTGAAGCCACATATCAATCGATTATTCGGCCGGCGTTTAATAGCTTTTTTTTTCGGCCAGAATATATCTGAATACTTACTCAAAGCCGAAGTTCGGTACACCCCTAGGAGGAACACATACACATGCCTGTTTATATGTCTTTTTATCACTTAATGTACATCGCCATGAATTCACATCTCTGCATTTACATATATTTTGCAAATTTTTCAGGGAAGAAGCAGAACAGATGGAAAAATGTTTAAGGCTATAGAACAAATATAAAAGGAGGTAGAATTCAAGGAGCTTGCATTATTTAGAAAGATGCAAATGTACTTATTCAAATGCTGTAGATGCAAATGCATACATATGTAAATGCACATATGTAAAGCCATAGGGCCCACAGTGTTTTAGATGGTCCTAAAAAGGTTTATTTCAGGTTTTGGGAGGTTAACCCTATCTCAAAGGTCTTTGAACTTGGATGAGGCCCTATTTAATCTTCCAATGGAATAGATGAGCTGAAGGATGGCCTACAGGATAGGGTGCAACTCAGGAGGAAAGATTAATAAACAAAGACAATCCAAGGTATTAGGAGAAACACATTATGTGATGATGTATCTAGTTCAAGTGCTAGTGACGACAGCATCCCATACGTTAAACCCTGTTCTTAAAGGAGTGAGGGCTGAAAGACCATCCCTTGTCCGAAAAACCAAAAGTATTCCCAGCTGTCCACCCTGGACAGCATTCAACCATGGTCACATCTTCAAGGAGTGGAGTCTCCCTGTAAACATCCTTTGTAATGCTTTGTTTCTCATCATAACTGGGTCCTTTGACCAAATTGTGGTCTCATTTTTTTGCTCGAATCCAGGAGCTGGCATCACCCAATGAAATGTCTTTATCTGGAAAGTGACAAGGTGAGGGCCTTATATAGATGTCTGGCCAAGAATGTACACCCCTTGCACTGAGGGGAACTTGATCCTCAGCAAAGGTAGATATCCCCTAATAGTCCTCCTGCCTGGGTTTATTCTCACTAGAAAGTTTTCCTTTTTTGGGGGGCTGTTAGCCTCGCTACTGCCACCAGGGAGTGGACTAAAGCATACATCTAGCTATAACTTTCCCTCGCTTCAGGAACTTTATGGGAGACGTGTCTACCAATCACTGAGCACGGAACACAACATTTCGGCATCGTGCCTGTCATCTAGTCTTGGCTGCTGTCAAGTAATGTCTCCACTGGGGTAGCTTATCCCTTCTCTTAATCTTGCTTTCAACAGGGCCTTCGTGCAGAGGCCACAGTACTTAACTCTCTTCCTCTAACTACAGCCCTGCTCTCTCTCCTTTGTTCTTTTTCTGATCTTACTGCTCAGTCTTCTCTTTCAGGAACGCCACCTTACCTTACAAAGGTCCTCATGTGGACCTCCCTGGCTCCTTTTATATACTACTAAATTGGAACTGATTGAGCACATGTCTACCAATTTGTGGGTCTGTTTCCCTGCTTTTATCATGTCTTGATTTTGGCCCCTACAACTCAGGTCCACCTCCTCCCCGTGTGCTTCATCTCTCTCAGGCTTCATCGCCAGATGTTTGTTCCCCTGACTCTGTGTTCAGACATTGCTTGGCTCTCCCAGTGAGATTGACTAACAAGGGTGATGGACTCATCGGTTGCAGGTGGGCGCTGCCTGTGATTGGCAGATGATTCGCAATAGACATGCTCCATTACAGGGTCACCTGAAGATCTGGCACCTTTTGCCTCCCCTCTAAAAACCCGGATGCTCTGCTGCTCAGGTGTCCCTGGCATCTCTGGGGTTCTCGTCTCTCTGTAGAGATATTTTTATGTTTGTGACCTGTGCCAGTTTTTGATTTTGAAAATCTGGTCACCCTACAAGTAAAGCCCCTCTCGCCCCCTCTTTTCCAAAGGTCTGTTAGTCTCCTACCTCTCAAGCATCCCGTACCATAGACGATTACTAAAACACATCAAGGATCTCGGGACGGCTAGAGGAGCGCGCTCAGAAAGCCTTCAGGGAGAGTGGGAGTGGGGCTCAGTGAGGTTTTCACACTAAAGGCAAAGGGAAAGGAAGAGATAAGGAGAGTGATGAGAGGGAAAGAGATGGAAAGATTGAGCGAAAAGGAAAGAGACCGAAAGATAAAGAGAGATGGAGAAAGAGAGAGCGAGAGAGAGGTCAAGAGAAAAATAGAGCACAAGACATACAGGCCAAGAGAGAGCGGGCGAAAGAGGGAGCACATGACTGGTCTGGAAGCACGGAAAAAGGGAGAGCAGTGGTGCAAAATGATCATAATCTCCTTCCAGGGCTCATAGAAAGAGCTGTGGGCCTGCACGCACCAACTCAAGCCTGCCTGGAAGCGCGTGTTGTGCCGGGTTCAGCTTGCACCGCTAGCTGGGCACGACCTTCGGCTTCGTTTTTCCATTCGAGACTCTCTGGAGCTCGGGGAAGGAGGCAGGTGCTGAGGCTCTCCAAGCGAGGGGGAAATGAGTCTAATATGAAGCAAATGTTACCGAGAGGGTGTGGCCATCAAGTGCCCCCATGCCTTGCTTTATTGCTGCAATGTTATGTTATGTTACTGCGCAGTGTCAGTGGACCTGAAGGCAGCCCTTGACAGTCTTCCTAGAGGGCTGCTATGGGAGGTACTGCTGGCTAGAAATATTCCTGAATCTCTTCCCAATTCGGGTTTTGTTTTTAAATAACACCACTGTTGTTTGCTGGAGTGTTGAGGGTATGTCACCAAAACCCTGGGAGTCGCCAGCGGGGTGCGCCAGGGTTGTGTCCTGGCCTCCCTGCTATTTTATATTTATATATATCAGTGGTCTTCAAACATTTTAGGCTTGGCCCTCCTCCCCCGAGCAAAATGTGTGCAGGACGGCCCCCCCCAAAAATGCCAAATGGACAGTAAATCCAGATGGCTATAAATTATTGCGTGCCGTCACCGCACCCTACTTCCAGTATAGTCTCTGGGCTCCCCCACCCTATGCCATCACAGTCTCTGGACTCCCTCATCCCATTCCTAGCCCAGTCCCTGTGCTCTCCCCACCCCACCACAGACCCTGGGCTTCCCAAACCCTGCTCCCACCACAACCCCATGGCTCCTGCCCATCCTGCTTCCCGCACAGTGCCAGGGCCAGTGGTGGCTGGTGAATTTTTAAAGTGGAGGGGCATAAATATTTCCTCCAATCTACCATTTTTAGCATTTCATGCTGAGCTCTCACCCACCCCCCGCCCCGGGGATGAGGCTTCGCCCCCCCCAGTTTTAAGACCTCTGATGTAGATTCTATAATGGACAGACTTTTCATGGCTTACTCAGATCCTCCAAGGCTAGGAGGTGATAAGGCGCCTGCTACTACTGGCTACTCGTACTAGGCCTAAACGTGTGCTGGGGAAATCCCTCAGCTATCACTACGGCCGCAAAGCCATCAGTTAAAGCAGCCTATCTTAGGTGTAGGAGAAATAAAGTACACCTAATGTGCTCTGCATTGGCCAGTGGGCTAGATTACCTAACATGCAAGCCACTGCCATTTACTCAGTCGTTATATATGAGATTACGTTTGGTTACTCTACCATTGAGGTCAGTTACTGCCACAAGACCCTGAGGAAAAGATGCCCAATCTGTGACGTTGAGAAGGAGAGTTTGGTGTATTTTATGCTCTTAGGTGTAGGCCTTAAAGACCTGAGGAGGCAGTATTTGATACCCCCGGTTAGACTCTGTGGGATTTTAACAACTAGGGAAGCTGTGCACCTTTGTAAATCCACTGAAAACTTAAATGTCATATTCTTTGTGTCTGTGTATATTTGTCGTGCATGGTACAAGAGGAAAAATCTGATGACGGTTATAACTTGAATTTGACCTGTTCCCTGTTTTAGTATTTTACACTTTTTAACTTGAATTTTTAAAATATTGTGACATATGGTTTAACGTGTGTTCTTACTCACATGTATTTTATGTGTTCAGGGTTCTAAAGCGTGCTCTTTTTATGATATGTCTGCATTTTTTGTACCTGATGGCTCACACTGAATAAAGGTTAAAAGTAAGTAATGTAACGTTGCTTTATACCGCTCTCTGCTATCACCCAGTGCAAAGTTGGAGACTAACTCCACAGCAGTCAGAGAAGTCTTTTTTTTGCTTTTTGTAGGTGACCTACAAAACGCGAAATTATGACATAGAACCTAGAACACGCCTTTAACATTTTTCCATTTTTCATGTTTGCTTTTCATTGTAGAGCGAACAGAGATTATTTGATGGCACTTTTCGATTTGCCTAGTTCACCTCATGTTTTGGGTAGAATTTTCACAAAAACGAGATGTATGGCAGTGTGGACCTCACTCATTTTTCAGGTTCTAGTTGGGTGTCACTGCGGCAATAAACCGTACATTGTCTCTCTTTGTCTATATCTGTCTGTTTTCTTCTTCTCCCCATAAAAGCCCTGAAGAGTTCGAGGCACTTTGTAGAACTTTGATGAGGCTATCCAACTGCTGGTGTAACTGGCCAATATCTCTTAATGTTTTACAAGAAATAGTAGTTTGCTATTAAGTGTTCACGCCGCAGCTGTCGTTACCAGATCTGTTGTATTATTCAGACCTAGGCTGTGTTTTGTTTTTGGATTTTTTTCAATCCTCTATCTTGATAAAGGCTGGATCGTGCTTGTGTTTATGAAACTCTTGTGGAGTCGTTTTTAGAGTCCTTGTTTCAGAGACCTGGGCCTTGTTCTAAAACCGTTGATAGATTTCACCAACTGTCAGCCCCAGCTCGGATTTGCGGCCCATGGCAGGGATCCGCTCCAACTCTGGGATGGGGGTGAGGGGCCTGACTACAGAGGGCCACACTCTTGCTAGGGCTTGTTCAGAAGCATGTGCCGTCCTGCAGCAGGTTTTACATTTTCCTGATCACCCCAGACCGCCCCCGCTCCCCACTCTCTCACATCCTGCTCCACCGTGTTCATCTGGGCGCTGCTTTCAAAACCTTTTCTAAAGTGTATTTTCTACTTCTTCCCAACCACCCACTTGAGAGTTGACAGGAAGTGTGGACCCCAATGACATTATTGCCTTTCCTTTTCAACTCCTGCCCAGGACACAATGCTTGGTTCATGTTGGTTGCTCAGAGGTGGGTGATGTGAATGTACAAATACACATCATCGTGTTTCCCTTTCACTTTCTAAGCAAACACAACCCCCTGCTGTTATGTAACTACTTTGCTTACCTTTCAGCTGTATTATTGCCAATATTTTCAGAGGACACCAACTAACGACACTAAAGTTGAAAACAGAGAATTCTGGGGAGAGAGCATCTGACCAGGGGAGCCGACGTATGAATTTCCTGGGTGGTGCCCCAATAAAGGAAGTGAACTCACCGGCAGTTATATGACTGCATTTGCACATAGTCGCCAACTTGGTGCAAAGGGGGTGGGGAGAGCAGAACAGTAGAAGCATTGGCTAGCATGTACTGCATATACTAAAGTCAAGTAAGAAGGTGATTTAAGCCTTCCAGTTGCGAATACCTACATTTCCCTGAATACCATTTCCCCGAATTAGAAATCTTTGACCTTTTGTTCTTCGAATTTGCTGGGTAAGTGGTTACATTTTATTTTAAAACATACATGGGGATTGGGGTAAAGGTATATGATAAGGTTGGGGGAAGTGGGGAGGGGAAGGGCAGTCTCCCGCCACATAATAAAACAAATTTGAAGAAAACAAAATTCAAAGATTTCTCCATTAGGAGAAATGGATTCGGTGAAATCACATACATCCTTCCATTTGCATTCCAGTAAGCCATCACTGCGCCTACTCCTCCCCTCTATAATCATCCAGGTTGTGGTAGCCCTCGAAAGGCAGAGCAACACAATTAGGATGGGAGAACGAAATGCTTGCTAAGCAGAAGGTACAGCTGCAAAGTGGAGTACCACCAACAACACCAGAAAAAGTTTTCAAATCAAGGGAAAACAAGAAGTAAAGAAGTTTCCTGATTTAAGAAGACAACACTGCTTTGTCATAATCCACATCATACCATAGCATGAACTTCACCCCAAAGGTGGTCTAAATGCCCACCTGAAGCTATGGCAGGTTTTTAGACGTATTGCTGTACCAGAAGGACCCTCTGGAAGTTGGTCACTGCACTCTATTGCAAGAGACACTACTACCCTTGAGAACCGGCCAGGCTTACTATTGGACAGCAATATTGTTTTGGGTCCACCTTCTGTGTGAATATATATATTATGATTTTTACCCGTTTGTTGTGTTTTTGATGAACATTAGATGCAATCAGTATTTTCGCTACAGTTTCAGTAAACCACTTGCATTGTAGTGGCTTTTATACTCAAATGAAATGCTCTCGATTTTGTAGCATTTATGTGTATTTATTGACTTGTAAGGATAATGTATGAGCATTAAGAATAGTATAGTCAAACAATACACAGTTCGCTTATTACTAATATTAGGGAGTAGATACCCAAAATCCTACTCTTCTATTTACTTGGAAAATATTTAAACTACCAAGCAAGATGTGTGTGGTGCCATAGCCCAGTAGAACCTCAACAAATCAAACTCAAAATAGTGCTGCTGTGGATTGGGAAGCACAGTATGTACCACACCACTGAGGCATGCTGTTCAGAGGTCAGGAATGTGGGCAGGAGACGAGTGGAATCTCACAATCATTTACAGAGTTCATAAAATTGACTTTGCAGTCCACCCTAAATAAAACAGAGCTACACTCACATTACACCACCTCTCGCACCAGCTTCCACATTAGCCATCAAGGCATCTTTTACCAACACTTCAAGAAACAGGGGGAATGAGTTATATTCAGGCACAACAGAGCATGCCCAGCTTCATTTCCACCTTCAATCTCCCTGCATCATAGCATTCCTTCAATTCACAACCTTCTCCCCACAGCATTATGTGATTGTGAATAACCAGCCCAGTCTAACCTCTGTTATGGTCTTTTCCTCCCTTCAACACTCCTGAGAGCGTGGGATACACCAGCAGTTGTGTCTCCCTGCACTGAGTGGCACACAGAGGCACACTTGCGAGTTACTGTCCACCAGGCAGCTTTGGGGCCCACGCTCCTTATGGGTCATGGACGGGAGGTAGTTCCAAAGCGAAGGGCATCAGCAACAGAATGGGCTAAGGCACAGAAATGTACTGGCACAATCAAGATGTAGTCACTTGTATTTTCGGCACAGGGAAAGTGGCATCCTCACCAGGTGGCTTAGTAGAAGTAGTCACAAGGCATACATGCAATCCAGAATGGAATAGAGTTTCAAGAGATAAGAAGTGCATAGATGTACAAGTACACCCAACCCAAAACAATTTTAGAAACGGAGACACAGATGCAAAGCAAGAGGAGTGCAAAGATGTTGAAGTACACCCAACCCAAAATGATTTTTAAAAATGGAGGAACAGATGCAAAGCAAGAGAGGTGCACAGATTTACAAATACACCCAATCCAGAATGATTTTTTAAAATGGAGGCAAAGCAAGAGGGGTGCACAGATGTACAAATACACCCAACTCAAAACGATTTTTAAAAATCGAGGCAAAGAAAGAGGGGTGTACAGATGTACAAATACACCCAACCCAAAATGATTTTTCAAAATGGAGGCAAAGCAAGAGGGGTGCCTAGATGTAGAAGTACACCCAACCTAAAACGAATTTTTAGAAATGAAGGCACAGATGCAAAGCATGAGGGGTGCACAGATGTAGAGGTACACCCAACCCAAAACGGTTTTTAGAAATGGAGTCACAGATGCAAAGCGAGAGGGGTGCACAGATGTAGAGGTACACCCAGCCCAAAACGATTTTTAGAAACGGAGACACAGATGCAAAGCAAGAGGGGTACACAGATGTAGAAGTACACCCAACCCTAAACGATTTTTAGAAATGGAGGCACAGATGCAAAGCATGAGGGGTGCACAGATGTAAAGGTACACCCAACCCAAAATTGTTTTGGGTTGGGTGTACCTCTACATCTGTGCACTCCTCTTGTCAAGAGGAGTGCACAGATGTAGAAGGTCGGGATGTAGAAGGTGTAGATGTAGAAGGTCGGGAATGGAAAGGGGGTGGGTGGGGGGTTGTTGGGCAAATAAAAGAATGGCTGTCGGGTGGGTTAAAGGTAGCGGGCAAAGGAAAAAGAAATGTACCTGTTGCTAGACGTGCTGCTCTCTGCTTCGGCTGACATTGAGCTCTGTGTGTCTGTTGCTCTTGCCTTAAGCACAGGTGAACCGGAAGCAAAACATCAGAAGCTACCGGTGGCCGCTAAGCCCTCCCCTCCAGGACCATCTACCAATATGAGGCCTAGAGGGGAGGGCTTAGTTCGAAATGTTCGCTGCTTTGACCCGAGCCAGAGAGAGACACAGTACGGAGCCCAAAACAAAGGGCCTTCCATACTGTGTCTCTTCTCTCCGGCCCGGGGGGCGGAGGGGGCTGAGCCCCGAGTTCATTCTGCCAGTGGGTGCCTGGGCCCTTGAGCACCCGTGTACTTGGTGCCCCTGTATCTGACAGGAAGTACTATCCTTAGTATACAAAAGCACGATTGAAAAGTTTCTCTGTGTTGTGATGTCAGCAACGAGCCACCTGGCTCTTGCCGAATCACATCTTTAGGGTCACATGCAACAAGCTGCATCCTGACATGAGCCCACTGTAGTGGCCCAGCATGATGGGGCATACTCACCACGTGGGGGCCGGAGACCCTGGCCCACTATAAAAACTGGTGACCATGGTCTCCGGCCCCGCACGCTGCTAGCAGAGGTCCCAAAGAGGACAAAAAAACAGGAGGAGGAAGGAGAAGGGACACGTCGGAGGCGCCGTGAAGGGGGTTCCAGGCCATGCCCAGCGCAGCCTACGAGCCGCTGCCGAGGCACAGCATTCGACCCCCTGGGGACCACCTCAGCGCCGACCATGTCGGTCACAATCATCTGCCCCACAAGGAGGGGCAAAGAGGATGCATGCCGCCTGCCAACGCATCCGCAGTCAAGAAGGACTGTGTAAGTGTTAGGGCTCCAGCTGGGGGAGCAAAGAGGCGGCCATGGGATGCGGTGCTGCAATAAAGACATAAACTCTCACAGGGGGGGCAAATACGCGGTCAGCCGCCGCAGGTGCCCATGCCACCACTGCAAATGCAATGGATAAGATGCAGATCTCTCGCCTGGGGGATACAGATGCGGACCGGCGGGGACTGCCGCCGATAAAATAAAATTAAAAAACAAGTATTAATCTCCCGCCTGCAGGAGAGTGGGCGGTGTGAGCAAGGACTGAAAGGAAGGGAAAACTCACACATGGGGGGTTTATAGTGACATTTTCGAATGTCACAATTTCGAATGAATTTTTCCCGAATGAAAAATGCCGGGAAAAAAAGTTGATTTATTTTTTTTATTTATTTATTTTTAATGGGGGGGTTCCCCTCCAAACCCCCGTTTTTTTTATTTACGCTTTTTTACTAACTAAACCCATTCGACATTTTTTATGAAATTTTCTTTCCCGAGAAAAATGCATTCGAAATTGTTCATTCAAAAATTTAACTGGATACCCACCTGGGGAGGGAGAGGTTGCGGCGTGGCTTGCGCTGCCAGCCAGAAAAATAAATGAATATGAACTTCCCACATTGGGAGCAGAAGATAGGAGCAGAGAGGAGTGGAGCCTCCGCAAAGACATCTACAGCAAGGGAATCTCCTGCCTGGTTGAGAGGAGCAGCCTAGGCCACCATAATGGGGAGGCCCATAGTGGCACATTTATTTTAGGTGCCCCTGTCTGGGGGAGAGAAGAGCGGGCAATGTCGCCACACTAGTTCAAGCTCCTGTCTGGGGGAGAAGTGCAGCCCAAGCCGCTACAGTAATTTGATATGCACCTGCCTGGGGAGAACACAGAGGAGTGGCCTGCACCTCTGGACACTTGTAGAGGCACTCCTGGCTGGGGGAGAGAAGAGCGGGCAATGTCGCCACATTAGTTCAAGCTCCTGTCTGGGGGAGAAGTGCAGCCCAAGCCGCTACAGTAATTTGATATGCAACTGCCTGGGGAGAACACAGAGGAGTAGCCTGCACCTCTGGACACTTGTAGAGGCACTCCTGGCTGGGGGAGAGAAGAGCGGGCAATGTCGCCACATTAGTTCAAGCTCCTGTCTGGGGGAGAAGTGCAGCCCAAGCCGCTACTGTAATTTGATATGCACCTGCCTGGGGAGAACACAGAGGAGTGGCCTGCACCTCTGGACACTTGTAGAGGCACTCCGGGCTGGGGGAGAGGTGCACTGCCTCAAGTAAGGGCACTCTTGTCTGATGAAGAGGTGGACTGCCTTAAATAGAGACACTCCTGACAGAGGGAGAGGTGCGCTGCCCATAGAAGCTCCTGCTTGCGGGAAAGGCCGAGGGGGAGGTGAAAGGCGTGGCAACAACCGCCGCCACATTGGATTTCATGGGAAGCCACAACCATGACCCTGCCTATCCTTGCGGCCAAAGAGCCAGGAGCAGGTTATGCAGCGGAGTACGTCCCCAACACCATCAACAGGAGATGCAAAGCAAGAACGCCTGCCGCAGTGGCTGTACCCCAGAGCCCATAACAGTGACTTCCCGCATGGGGGATCCCGCAGTTGATGCGACCTGGACCGCAGCCACAGCGAACTCCAGCCTGGGGGGTAACAAAAGATGCAACAGCTTTAGCCCTTCTGCAGTTCTCCCCTGAGGGAGTGCTCATTCGGTCAGACAACAGGCAAGCCCGGAAAGACGGCACCGCCCAAGTGCACTGCCATCAACTCCTGCATGGGGGAGCCTGGCCACAGCACAGCTGTTGCCGCGGCCGTTTCAACGTGAGTCGTGATTGCCAAGAAAAGAGAGGATGTGATGGGCCATGACCGCTGGGGTAATGCTTGGGGAGGATCCCCTGCCTAAAGGGAACCTGGGCACTGCGTGGCCCTGACCACAGCTTGTGCCAGCTCCTTCAGCAGGGAGCCTCAACACGGTGGGGTTGCCGCCATCGCAGTAGCGAGAAAGAACTCCTGCCTGGGCTGGGGGGCCCAGGCACGGCCCTGTCTGCTACCACCAGCTGTTCCCCACCTGGTGGGGGACTCAAGGAGAGCGTCCTCCCCCCTATCCCCATAGTCATGGGGTGAGGGGGCCCAGAAGACTCTAGAATGTCTGCCGCAAGGAGAAAGGACCACCCAGGCCCTGCCAGAAAAACCATCCTGCAGCATCGGGAGCGGGGTCTCCGAAGACCCTCCGCTTGCTCCATAGCAGTGGCCTGCATGCTCAGCACACACGGGGCAGAGATTTGCTGGCGAGACAACAGCCGATGTGGCCCCCACTATCCCGCTGCATGACTTTGCCGACTAGTGGAGCGCACCCCACCTTCAGTGAACAGAAAAAGAGGGCCTTCCCTAAGGCGACCTGCCGATATGACCCCAGTGTCTGCGGTGCCGTTATCCAGCTAGAGGGGCTGTCCCATGATCTTCCTGCCAATGTGGACCCAATGTCCCCAGTGCAGCTTTGCTGGCTAGTGAGCACGCTCCCTACTCTTTTGCTGGACTAATAAAGTTTGCAGGGCCAGAGGTCCGAAGGTTTGTGTTGCACGCCAATATATATATATGAGTGTGTGTATGTGTATGAGTGTTTATAGTGCAGTGTTACCGCAAACATGCTATGCTGAAAGTGGACTCAGTAGTAAGGTGTACTGAAGCTCTGATCATGCACATGACTCTCCTGCATAAGGTAGGCCCAGGGTAACAGCATGTCATCAGCACTGGCCAGAGCTTCAGGTGGGTCAACTAGTTACCTCCATCTCTCATGAGATAATACACGGAACCGCCCAAACATTGGTAGTGGACCCCCTGTAAAGAGTATGTTTTTTAGTGGTTTAAAATGACCCACTAGTGCAGTGTGAGGTTTAGCAGTCACTGTAATACATGCCATGTGATGTTGTTGTTAATGTGTGAATTGTTTGTTTTTACCCTTGACATGGGATATTGTGATGTCAGCAACGCGCCACAGGGCTTGTGCTGAATCACATGTTCAGGGTCACATCCTCACATATGTGACCCACACCAATAAAGGTGCTGAGCGGGCTGCCGCTTGGCAGTTGCCTCTGGGTACCACGTCTGTGTGGTCATTGCCATGGTGCGCAGCGCACAGACAGTGAGCCCACCGGGCCCGCCCCACATGTCAAGGCATCCTCACCACCTGAGGGCTGGAGGCACCAGCCCCCTATAACACTCGGGTGTGAACATGTTTTGATTTTTCCCCAGTAGGTTAACGGCTACAATGATTGGTAGGATATGTTCTTCCTCTTTGAAAGTCTGGCAAATTATTTAGTATCACAAAGTCTTTAAGAGAATACTCACATTTTCCACATTCTCTACCAGGTGGTAAGATTTAGTTCTTCATTAGCAGAACACATAGAAGATGCTCTATTTGAAATGAAGAGGTGCAAATGCCTGGTCATTCATTCTCTTGTCGTAGCACTGACAAAAATAGACTGGTCCTTTCCACGCCGTTCGTTAGTAAAACCTACTCTCCCTACAGCATTCCGCGTTTGGTATATGTGATGTCTCGTGTCACGGGAGACCGGGTCACGTGTCAGGGGGTGGGAGCCAGAAATAAAGGAATCACCGGAACTGGCTGTTTGGCGCTAGTCCGGGTTTATGCAGCAAACCTCTGAGTCGTGTCTTCCTTCACCACGCTGCGACCTTAGGCCTGTGCAGGCCCATGCACCTTGCCGGGGCTCTGCAACAATGGAGCTCCCCTGCATCACACTGGCGACGAGGACGGCGCTTTCCCCACGCTCCCAATTCTAATAATGTCATCACCGTAGCATTGTTGCTGCACTACGGTAAGAGACGGCTACAAAAGCAAGCGGCGGCCGTCTCATATACAGATTTACAGTTCACCGCCTATTACAGAAAGCGAACCTCAATTTCAGGCCCCCAACATTCCAAAGAAGAAAATGGCATTCTGATTTACATCATGTATGAATGAACGCAGAAGGCAAGCCTCGTTTTCACACCTCCAACGTTCTATGGGGCACGACATTCCAAAGAAGAACACGGCATTGTGTTTTACATCGTGTATAAATTAACGTGTATGAATGAACACGGAAAGCAAGCCTCGGTTTTACACCCCCAACATTCTATGGGGAGTCCAGCTCCCGAATATCAGCACGCTCAGCGCGTAGAACGCTCTGTAAGCAGGCTACACTGGACTGTCAATAAGGCAGTCTTTGTCCCATGATTTGGTCGGAACCCCCATTGGTATCAATCTAAGATGTCTTTACTGTCTACAAACTGCTGGAATTGGTTGCAGACGATTTTTTCCAAAATGTTAGTCGGCCAGCATAGGTTGGCCACAGGGCAGTAGTTTTTCAACACCATAGGGTCTAAGTTGGGCTTTTTCAACAGGGGTTTTACCAATTCTCCCTTGAGTGAGCATGGGACGTAACCCTCTGTTAGGGATTTATTAACAAAGGTGGTTATAAATGGAGTAAGGTTAGCTGCCAAGCGAATGGCAGTACATGCTGACATAGGAAAAGCCAGGACCTTTGTGGGTTTTAATTGGAGTATTAAGGCTTGTACTGCTTCCTTCTCAATGGGTTGGAAGCAGACACTCTCCTCTTTTTCCTGGTTTTCTACCACTTCTAGCTCTTCTCTAGGTTCTTCTCACTCTTCCGCAATCATCACTTTGTTAATACTCTTCTGGATGTCCACAATTTTTTGTTAAAAAAAAACATTGAACTTATTAACCTGCTCCTGTGAATTGGCGGTGGGTGCTGCCATAAATTTAGGGTTCCTAAACCTTGTCACTACATCAAATAGAGCTTTAGCTTGATTACCTGCCAGCTTGATTTCTAATTTGAATTAAATCCTTTTTGCCACAAAAAGGGCGTTGTTTATATTCCTTTAGGCGAGCTCTCGCCTTCTCAGCATCTCTGTCTAGTTTAGAAGACCTCCAAAGTCTGTTGGCCTGGCGTACCTGTTAACGCATCAGACCCAATGCTGGACTAAACCAAGATTTTGATTTTTTTGTAGTCTTAAGTTTAAGCGGTGTATATTTATCACAGATTTCCTTTTGCAAATCTGCCCCCTTACTGAAAAACTCTTCACATGCCAGTCTAATGTCCAGACATGCCAATCGATTTTCCACTTCCTAACCAGGGATTTTTTCCAGATCCGACGCCTTCCGACACCATGTTGGCGTGGTCTCCCGTCCTTTCCTCTGTGGTCCCATTTCCCTGACAGTAACTAATTGCAGACAGTGATCCCACCACAGAAGTGGATTGGTCTCACCGAATTGAATGGCCCCTCCTCTTGCTGCTAGGAGATCTAAGCAATGACACTTCTAATGGGAGGGTTCCCTAGTGATAATCTCCAGATCATGATTATCTAGGAGTTCCATCAGGGCAGCGTGGTTAGGATGGGAATTATCCCTCTCCAACCAATTGTTCCAATCTCTTATACATAATAGATCTTTATATTTACTCCCCATTAGTGTAAGGTGAGCATCTAATGTTTCCAGAAAATTTTGTAGAGGTCCAGGTGGTCTGTAGCCCAGCAGTACTTTTAAAGATTCAAATACACCCAACAAATGAAAGTGTGTGATCATTTCACCTGCTTATGGTCATTCTTTGACATAGACTTGCAGGTTGTTATTCGCAAAGAAGAATATTTGACATTGAAGAAAAAACAAAGTCGTTTTTTGAGCAAAAAAAAAGCAGGCCCAAAAATACGCTTGTCTAGAGACCTGTCACATTTGGTTGTCTCTCTTCTTTCTTGGTTCTCTTCCATTTCAATGGCCTACAAGAAAAGAAAGAGCAGACAAATTACTAGGTTGAGATAAGTTAAGCATGTGTGGTCAAATAGTGATCTGCCATATGAACACCGACCTCTGCAACCAGTCCTTAATACACTAAGCGATCTTCTGATCCATGGTGGCCCTGAAACTTTTCAATGTGAATTTCAACTTTGGTTATTGCTATTAATCAATATATCACCCAAAGCAAATTGAAAATATTACACAAATGATGCCATAGTGAATACAGAATTAATTACAGAATTAGGCCATCATGGGTTAGATATGAGTTACTGTGCGCTATTCTCCATTATCCAAAGTTTTAAGGTGATGGCAGCGAAAATCTCAAAACAATAAACCCACCCAGAAGGTTCATAAAACACAGAATTAACAAGATTGGAGTTAAGAGATAATATTGGCGCTCAAATATCCATATTCATTTGATGAAACATATATCCAAGACAAAAAATGTTTTGGTCTCCAAAATCAAAATATGTTTAATCTGTGTTGTTCAGTGAACAGAGACAGCCGACACGTATTTCGACCAGCTCGGTCGTTCTCAAGGCTGTTCAATTATCATCCGTTTTCACAATGTTCCAAAACAATTAAGGTTGAGCACAACAGTGCAAAAACAAAGTCAAAATAATATGATATGAAGATAAGCAATGTAAAGAAATTTCCACATATAACATCATGTTGCACACGGAGGAAACCCGCATCATGGATCAAAAATTCAAAGAAGAAATAAAATACATTAAAAAAGGTTGTGCATACATTTTGTCAAATCTTAATAATAACAAACAAATCCTGTTTTATTGTACTGTTACGCTCAACTGGCTCCCACAGGGGCGTCGGTCTGAACTGGACAGCTGCGGTCACCACCCATGTGACGCGTAGTGCCGAGATGACGGACTGGACTGGCCCACCTAGCTTTGTTTGCTTAGCCCGTAGGAATATTCTTCTGCAAATGGAGAAAGGGAATTAACCAACCGTGGAGTTGAGCGTTAATCCCCCCCCACTCCCGCTGTTCTCCCCACTGATCACCTTTGATGCCTCTTCTTATATTCTCACCTGATGGTTTGGAAAGATGAGCTCTCCATCCTGCATTGAGCGCAGGGGCACGTAGATAACCAGTTGCTTCACTGGCTCGAAGGAATTGGTGAGTTCCAGAACAATATTGACTCTGAGATTCCTGGCAAGACGCCGTAAGTATGGAGTTCGTAAGAGTTCAAATGTCTGACTTTCACTCTTGTCCGATTCCTTGCAGGTTGCAGCTTGATCCTAGCGAAGAGTTCCTCGTGGCAACCGGTAATGTTCAGGTAAGGATTTGTATTATCCAACACAGTTCGATAAAATAATGTCAATATCTAACCTGTTGCTTTCTCCCTTATTCAGGTGCTGAGAGAAAGTATGAAGTCTCGGGGAATAATGCCTCCGGCGGTAAAATCAGGTAAGTCTATTGTGGTGAGGAGGTTTCCCCTTGTTTGTCCCTTTTTTTCACCTTGCTGTCCTTTTGTTTCCCCTTAGGGGCCGGGGTTCGGCGAAGATGCGGTGGAAGCTGCTCCGACCCGTGAAGAGGATTAGTACCCCCGGTGGTAAAATCAGGTAAGTCTATGGGGGTAACTAATATTACCTCTGTGTATTACCTTGGCTCACCTTGCTGTTCTTGTCTTCCCCTTAGGTGCCGGAGTGCGGCGGGAACATGCAGGAGGATGCGGTGGAATGTGAAGATGCTGCAAAGGCCGGTGAGTTGATAATGGCCTTAATAGAGTAAGGTCCCAAATATCTGGGGTTAAAGGTCTGTGTTCCCTTTAGAGGTATATGTTTTGTGGCTAACCATACTTGGTCCCCTATCTGGTATTGTGGAGTATCACTTCTATGCCGATCAGCATCTTTCATGTATTTTTCTTTCACCTGTTTTAAATGTGCAGTTGCTTCCTTTAAGGCTTGTGTAATCGTAGCGTGCAGATGGTCCACTGCGGGCATTTCTAAGTGTTGGGGTGAGTCAAGGTCTGAGGGTCAATGATGGTGCCCATATAAGGTATAAAAGGGGTTTTGTCCAGTTCCAGAGTGTACTGAATTATTGTATGCATGTTCGGCGATCCAAAGAATGTCTTTCCAATTACTCTCAGTCTGATATAACATACAACGCAGGTATTGTCCGAGAGGCTGGTTGGTCCTCTCCGTTTGACCAATCGGTTTGGGGGTGGTGACTGGTCAATAACCTCACATCGATTTGCGCCAATTGACAGCATTTTTTCCAAAAATGTGAAATGAATTGACTTCCCCGGTCAGAGACCAACACGGATGGAAATCCGTGTATGCGAACAATGTTTTCGAGGAACTCCTTGGCCAGGATTGAAGCTGAAGGTAATCCCTTTAAAGGAATAAAGTGGGCCATCTTGGAAAAAGATCCACAATAACTAGAATGGTGTTAAATTCATTGCATGGGGGTAGATCAGTAATAAAGTCTAACGATAAGGTGTGCCATGGTGTAGGCGGAATGTCTAAAGGTTGTAAGAGTCCAGCTGGTTTTTTCTGACTTTTGTTTTGTGCGCAAATGCCACAAGACATCACAAATGATTTAATATCCTTTCGCCAGGTGGGCCACCAGAATTGTCTTTTAATTTTAGCTTCAGTTTTTGCAATACCTGGGTGCCCCTCCATTAGGGTATCATGATAACGGGAAATGACTAGCTCTTGTAGTTCCTTGTGTGGCAGAAATAGCCGCCCTTAGTAATAAGGCAGGTCATTGGTGACAGAGTAGTCCGGGCCTTTCTTTACCCAGTCCTGCAGGGCTGTAGGATCAAAGAGTTGCTGGATCTTTACCTGAATGTCCTCTAGTGTCTGTAGAGTAGTCATGCCAAGAATCCTTTGTTCGGAAATTATAGGTACGGGTTCTGGGTTCACTTCTGCCTCTCCCATCCCTATTCGGGATAAGGCGTCTGCTTTACCATTCTTACAACCTGGTCGATAGGTTATCACGAAATCGAACTCGGCAAAGAACAATGCCCATCGGAGTTGGCGTGACGATTGGGCCTTGGCTGTCTTTAAATACGGTAAGTTCCGGTGATCGGTGATCACAGTAAAGGTATGCCTGGCACCGAGAAGATAATGCCGCCAAGCCTTGAAGGCAGATTTAATGGCTAATAACTCCTTGTCGGTAACTGCATAGTTTAACTCGGGTGCCGAGAACTTTCTGGACCAAAATGCTACTGGGTGAAGCTGGCCAGTTTCAGGGTCCTTTTGAGACATGACAGCTCCCATGGCTAGACTGGATGCATCAGTTTCCACTATGTATGGAAGTTCAGGACGCGGGTGCTTTAATACAGGTGCAGACGTGAATTTCGCTTTCAGCTCTTGGAAGGCTTTTTCAGCTTCTTCAGTCCACATAAGGCGTGCTGTGATGGGATGTACAACATGTGAAAAATCCGGGATGAATCTGCGGTAGAAATTGGCAAAGCCGAGCATGCTTTGTACTCCTTTAACTAAACTTGGTGATGGCCACTTAAGGATTGCGTTCACCTTTCGTGAGTCCATTCGGACTCCTCTTGGGGTCAGGATAAACCCAAGGAATTCAACTTCTGTGGCATGAAAAACGCATTTTTCCAGTTTTGCATATAGTTTGTGCTGGCGCAATTTCTCAAGGACTGCTCGGACGTGCTTCATATGGTCAGATTCTGAAGAGGAATATACTAGAATATCATCGATATATACGACAACACAAACGTCAATGAGTTCACGAAGGACATCGTTCATGAAGTATTGGAAGGCTGCTGGTGCATTGCACAACCCAAAAGGCATCACCTGGTATTCAAATAACCCATACTTAGTGCGAAAAGCAGTCTTCCATTCGTCGCCCTCTTTTACACGTACCAGATGGTATGCCCCCCAGAGATCTAACTTAGTGTATATGCAAGCGTCTTTCACTTGGTCTAGTAATTCAGGGATCAGAGGCAATGGGTATCAGTTCTTAACAGTTATCTGGTTCAATGCGCGGTAGTCGATGCACGTTCTGAGGTCACCTTCCTTTTTGGGCACGAAGAACAAAGCTGAAGAGGCAGGGGACTTGGATGGGCGAATGAAACCATTGGCAAGGTACTGGTCTAAGTATTGTCGTAGGTGAAGGTTCTCAGGTTCCGTAAGGGCATAGATCCTGCTACAAGGGGGTTGTGCACCGGGTATGAGATCAATTTGACAATCGTATGATCTGTGAGGTGGTAAGGTGTTTGCCTGTTCTTTTTGGAAGACATCCTGGAATTCTTGGTATTCTGGAGGTAGTTGCAGGACTGCTGTGGTTACTGTGGCCAGGCCTGCGTTCCGATTTTTCTTTGGGTAACAGGTTTGTGCACAATCCGGGAAGGTTATTCTCTTCTCTCGCCAATCAATACAAGGATTATGTGTTTCCAACCAAGGTATCCCCAATATTATTTGGAACTGTGGGGCTTTGATTAGATCAAACACAATAGTCTCTTGATGCCCATCCTGACCCAATAGTGTCATCTCTGTGGTGGAATGAGTTACAGGCCCAGAGGCAATTTCAGTTCCATCGACTGTGGTAATGGCAATGGAGGTTTTTTTTTCACCAGAGAGGTAGATTCATCCTGGAAGCCAATTCGTAGTCCACATAGTTTCCTATGGCCCCGCTATCAATGTATGCCCTTACTGCGTGTCTACGCGATGGCTGCCTTGGATCTACGAGGACCATTGGTGTGATGAAATGCGAGGTCTGAGTATCCTTCTTCAAGCTCGGCAAGCGGACCTCTACGCTTGTCGGGCGTGGTCGTTTCCCGAGTCTGACTCCTTATGGCCTTTATCAGCAGCTCCTACCACCTTCTTGGGTGGTTGCATAGGGCAATCCCGTAGAAAATGCCCAGAAGTTCCACAATATAGACACAATTGCATTTGCCATCTCCTTTCTCTTTCCTTCTGGGTTAAGGGTCCTTTAACCCCTCCGATTTGCATGGGTTCTGAAGCATCTGCTCCTTTGGGGTTAGCGTGGGTCTTGACCAACACCCGATTCTCAAACTTGGCTCGATCAGCCTTTCTGTTCTAAAGTCTGTGATCTAACTGGACCACTAAGTCTATATATTCAGCGCAGTCTTGAGGTGGGTTCATGACTTGAGCCAAGACATCCTTGAGTTCTCCTCGGAGCCCTCAATGAAATAACGTGATTCGTTTTACCTCAGGCCATCCAGTTTTCACTATCAACCTATTAAAGGTCGCGATGTAGGATAGAAGGTCCTGGTTACCCTGTCGTAGGGAACAAAAGTTCATTATCCAGGGCCTGTCCTTGGGAGTGCCTGGCAAATAGTCTTTCCATGCTTATTTGAAAGCCCTGAAAATCCCGAAGAATTGGGTCATCCTGAGTAACTAGTGGAATCGACCAATCAGCTGCACTGCCGCTGAGATATGACAATACAAAGGCTACCTTGGCTTGATCGTTTGGGAAGGCTTCGTGTTCTGTTACGCTCAACTGGCTCCCACAGGGGCGTCGAACTGAACTGGACAGCTGCGGTCTCCACCAATATGACGCATAGTGCCGAGATGACGGACTGGACTGGCCCACTTAGCTTCGTTTGCTTAGCCCGTAGGAATATTCTTCTGCAAATAGAGAAAGGGAATTAACCACCCGTGGAGTTGAGCGTTAACCCCCCCCCCACTCCCGCTGTTCTCCCCACTAATCACCTTTGATGCCTCTTCTTATATTCTCACCTGATGGTTTGGAAAGATGAGCTCTCCATCCTGCATTGAGTGCAGGGGCGCGTAGATAACCAGTTGCTTCACTGGCTCGAAGGAATTGGTGAGTTCCAGAACAATATTGACTCTGAGATTCCCCGCAAGATGCCGTAAGTATGCAGTTCGTAAGAGTTCAAATGTCTGACTTTCACTCTTGTCCGATTCCTTGCAGGTTGCAGCTTGACCCTAGCGAAGAGTTCCTCGTGGCAACCGGTGAGGTTCAGGTAAGGATTTGTATTATCCAACACAGTTCGATAAAATAATGTCAATATGTAGCCTGTTGCTTTCTCCCTTATTCAGGCGCTGAGAGAAAGTATGAAGTCTCTGGGAATAATGCCTCCGGCAGTAAAATCAGGTAAGTCTATTGTGGTGAGGAGGTTTCCCCTTGTTTGTCCCTTTGTTTCATCTTGCTGTCTTTTGTTTCCCCTTAGGGGCCGGGGTTCCGCGAAGATGAGGTGGAAGCTGCGCCGACCCGTGAAGAGGATTAGTACCCCCGATGGTAAAATCAGGTAAGTCTATGGGGGTAACTAATATTGCCTCTGTGTATTCCCTTGGCTCACCTTGCTGTTCTTGTCTTCCCCTTAGGTGCCAGAGTGCGGCGGGAACATGCAGGAGGATGCGGTGGAATGTGAAGATGCTGCGAAGGCCGGTGAGTTAAGCGCGGCGCTGCAGCAGGCGAGGCGACGCGCATAAAATAACTTCTTTCTTCCAGCTCGAAGGCGCGATGGATCGGGAATTCAGGTAAGGATCGAAGGTATTGCTTTTGTTATAACCTTTTCTCCTTCTTTCTCCCTTTTTCTAGGAGCTCCAGACTCGAGGTGGGCGTGGCAGAACACTGGATGCACACTTGCAGGCACGGTGAGCGTTATGCTGCTAGATGCAGAATAACGTGAAGCGTGTGCTGCTCTTCGGGCGTGGTTTAAATAGCCTCCAAAGTAGTCCCAGGTGAGTATTCCTCCCCAGCCCCATCCGAGTAAAAAATATTCCCTAGATAAAGTAGTCCCTTCCAAGCCTCTTTTGGCTTGGAGCTCTTGCAGCATGGTCTGCATCAGGTAAGTTTGCAGCATGGTCTGCATCAGGTAAGTTTTAATCTATGTCCCTGGCGCCTATGGCGCCAAGACTGACTCTCCATATGAGCCTGGCGCCATAGACGCCAGGACTGCACCCAAATAGCCCCTAGCAGGGGTTGTTGGGCTTGCTTGGGATAACTTGATGCCCGCTTCCGGGGTTGCTGGGCTTGGTCTGGGTCCCCGGGGGTAGGCATCATGACATGTACCTGGTAAAACATTACAGAACAATCAGAGGTGTGCATCATTGTTTGAACAATCAGTGGGCCGCAAAACCAATCCAACCCTGTGCAAATGTAAGTGCCCAAAGTTGACATACCTATGTTAAAGTTGTTAAGTGTAAGAATCCTTTACGTGTATGCTTGTTGATCTATTCGCCATAGAAAATGTGTATATTTTCACTGCTACACTGAAAAAGTGGGGTTAAGTGTGCAGAAAGAAATACTGTAACTATTAATCAGAGGCTTACCCTAAACTGGAACTAGTTCTTGTGAAGTCTAGAGATTGAGTAAAAGGGTTCAGTTAGATCTCCATCAAAAAGGATGTTATGATGTGCCCAAAATGTGCGTAATGCACTTACAAACCTTTGTGATAAATCTGTCAATTATAACTTATGATCGATGTGGTTCGCACGTTGTTTGGATTTGTGTCCAACAACCTCTATTCAAACGTCCTGTAGAATGCATTAGAAAACATCCTAACCGGTGCACGTCCGCAAATGATCAAATTCTTCCTTTATGTGTGTGCAACGAGAAATCCCACAGTATTTCTTTCTGCAAACTTAAGCCCACTTTTTTGGTGTAGTGGTGAAAATATACACATTTTCTATGGTGAATAGATCAACAAGCATACACGTAAAGGATTCTGACACTTAACAACTTTAACATCGGTATGCCAACTTTGGGCACTTACATTTTCACAGGGTTGGATCAGTTTTGCGGCCCACTGATTTTTTAAACTAATGATGCACACCTCTGATTATTCTGTAATGTTTTACCAGGTACAAGACAACAGGATTTGTTTGTTATTATTAAGATTTGACAAATTGTATTCACAACCTTTTTGAATATATTTTATTTCCTCTTTTAATTTTTAATCCATGATGCGGGTTTCCTCCATGTGCAACATGATGTGTGGTATGTGGACATTTCTCTACATTGCTTATCTTCATATCATATTATTTTGATTTTGTTTTTGCACTGTTCTGCTCAACCTAAATTGTTTTGGAACATTGTGAAAATGGATGATAATTCAACAGCCTTGAGAACAACTGAGCTGGTCGAAACACGTGTCGGCTGCCTCTGTTCATTGAACAACACAGATTAAACATATTTTGATTTTGGAGACCAACACATTTTATGTCTTGGATATATGGTTCATCAAATGAATATGGATATTTGAGCGCGAATATTATCTCTTAACTCCAATCTTGAAAATTGAAATTCATCAGCAGCTCGCTACTTCATTGTCAACAATACCCATGCTTAGAGCTGCAATGTATTATACAATATCTTGACACGGATTATTTAAGTTTTGTAAAAAACAAAAATGTGCATTAACACCTTTGCATCAGGCAATCTGGTTTGTGCCCCTTCCCATCGTGGATTCCCAGTACACTTCTAGGAGCAGCAGCGTGGTGAATCACAGAGTGCAAGGGAAGGGTTAGAGAGGGAATATGATTACTGGTAAGAGCCTGGACGTGGGTTGGGAGGACTCATGGAAGGTACCCAGAGCATCTGGACTAAGGTACCTTGCACAGGAACAGCAAGAGGAGTGATGGTCAGAGTGGCGAAGAGGGTGTCCCTTTTCACCCACCAGGGTTCTGTGTCAGCTGGAAGCTAAACCCAACTCGAGAATAAAACTAGTCATCATTCAGTGAATATAAACATGCAGGTGTTCAGACAGCACCTAATTTTGGAATTTAGTTGATTATTTATTTATTTGTTTGTTTTACGTGGTTCAATTGTGATTAAAAACAATTTATACAAGACTACATCCAAAAGACAATTAATTTGTCAATAGAAAAGAGCTGATCCAGGTCCCGTGCCGCTTCCCTTAATTAGCTTTTTGTTCTTCACTTAGGTGCGGAAGATTAACTGCGAAGAAGTCCAAGGCTTTCAAAAAAGCCTACTACAGCGATTATCCAGGTGGGCTTTTCCCCACTCATCAGCCGGCTCCAACAGCATTCGTCTTCGCCATAGCACGAAAGTTTATTGAAAAAATGGCTTAAGTGAATGGAATGTTTAGCAACAACCCCTTGACAGCTTAGTAAAAGGTGTTCGATTGTTTCCATCATTTCTGGTTGTAAACAATATCGACATGAGTTAGAGTCAGATTGTTACCTTCTAGCCAGGACTTCCCTTGTGTGCAAAATGTTAAAGCGCCCAATCTTGTAGCATTTTACAAGATACTGCACAGATTTCTTGAATTATTGCCTTCAGCACGAGCGGAGGGGAGGGTAGCAGTGTTTTCCAATAGAGCATGAGTCCGTTCCGAGCCACAATGGAGCCCAGAGATTGCAAAGTTAGTTCTCTCCTTATCAAGACAATCGGCAGCGATTGCGGCAAGTTCAAGACCTTCCGCCAGTATGTCCCTTCTAGTCTCGGCCAAAAGTTGTCCGGCAGGTAGGGCATGGCTTTGACACCATAAGTTAGGCTGGGGATGGCTTTCATTTTATAGAATGCCAATGTTGAACACAAAGTGAAGCGCCCACATTTTTGGGCTAGAACTCGAGTATGGGTACGCTTTTGTCAGTACACTTTCATGCATCGGTGGTTCTTTGCTGCTTCTATTCAGTGTGATACCCAGGTATCTGAAATCCTTCACGGGTTCGAGGGTCTGTTCTTCAATTGACCAAATAAAAACATCCACTTTCCTCGTGTTTTTGCCCAATATCATGATTTTTGTTTTCTCGCGATTCATCTGAAGATTGTTGTCTTTCAGGTATGTGGCTAAGTTGGTGAGTTGCCTCTGGAGTCCTATCGGCGTTTGGTCCATAAGAATTATATCATCTGCATAAAGCAGTCTTGATATTTTTGACTCTGTTCTCATGTTCCATATAGTCAGCAATGTAAGCATTATACAATGCTGGAGCGAGCAGTCAGCCTTATTTAACTCCCCGGCCAGTGTTTATCCACGAAGATTTCAGAACCTTATGGTTAAGGCGAACACACATCGATGTACCCGTGTACAATTCCTTTATAGGATTCAAGATCGTTGGCGGGCAAGCACGTTGTTCTAATTTTACCCATAGGAGTGCCCTGTCGACCCGGTCGAAAGCCTGGACCAGGTCAATTAATGCCATGTAGATTTTAGGTCGACCCTCAAGAACTTTGGCTTTCATGGCACTTAGGCCAAGATGTTAGCTGCTGTTCCCAAATTATTGAAAAAGCCTGCTTGGAGTGGGCCAGCCGTTTTAGAGGTCAATATCTAATCCTGTAGATTTTCCAAGAGCAGTGAGGCAAAAAGTTTCCCTATAGAATCGAGTAGGGCTATTAGTCGATTGTTGTTAGGGTTGTCCTTAGTGCCCTTCTTAAAAATCAGCACCACAATCGCCTTTTTCCATGAGAGTGGGATCACAGCTGAATGGATACAGTTTTGAACACTTCTCTTATGAAAGTTGACCAAGTTTCAGCATTTTTTTAAAAATTGAAGTTGGTTATTCCGTCGGGGGTGGCTGCACAGGATTCATTGAGTTTCTTTATTTTTGAAATGATCATATCCTGATCAATTGGAATCTGCCATTTGACGCTGATTCTGGTGGTGTTGGAGATCTTTAATTTCTCGGGGGATCTGTATAACTCCTCAAATTGTTTTTCCCACCTTTGGTCACCCACTGAGTTCATTTGGGACTGATTGTCTGACTTAACGTTACCCTTGACTAGGGACCAGAAGTCCCTTGTCTTCTTTCCGCAAATAGTGCGGAGCATGGTTTATGCGTCATCCTGATGTCTTTGGAATTTGGTGGCTCTCAGCCACGCGCGGTAGCTTTTGGCAGCGTTTCTGACTGCCTCCATTTTGGGCTTGGAGCAGGACTTCTTTGCTTTGTGTCTCAATTTTCTGATAAACGTTCTTTTCTCCACCATTTTTCATCAAATACATGTGGAGTGGAGTTGAGAAATGTCGGCGTCTTTGCCTTTCTTGGTTTGAAAACTGAGAGTACTGTTGAATAATCTGCTGTGTTTGTTTTACTTATGTTGTCAATTGCCATGGTGGCAATATAGTTCTGCACCAGTGACATGATTGCTTTCTCAGTGAGTCTCAGTCTAGTGCCACAAAAGTTAGTTTCAAGGTTCGTATTCATGAAGCGTTCTTCCGATCTATGAGAGAACCAGGCGTAGGACAAGATATTATGATCACTATGTTTTGTCCTAGTCATGTTAAATGATTCCATTAGTGTCAGTAAACCTCTAGAGACATGGATGTAATCTATGACAGCCGCTTGCCCATTTCTCTCCCACGTTGGAGTATGTTGAGGCTTGATCTCCGATGCCTGATGAAGGTTGTGTAAGTCTCTGGACTCCATTAATTCAGACCATAGGTGAGCCCTCCCTCCGGGATTATCCAGACGAGCGGACGGATCCACGTTCAGGTCACCCGTGATGATAATGTGACTGGCCTCCTTCTTAATCAGGGACAAATGGATTAGAGATTCCAGTTGTTCTAGGAAGTTCTCATTTGTCACTCGTTTGGGATTTCAGTATACGTTGATCAATAAGATCTCCTCCTGCTGCTTGTGATGAGGCCGATGGATTTGGCCAGCCCAAGCGAAGATAGTGGCCAAGATGAATTCAGTTGCCTTTACAACTTTTTTAGGTTAAGACTACTACCTGATCTTATAGCTGTTATTAGGCCAGATCGCGGCCTTCCCTTGAGGCCCTTTACCGCTGGAGAGTGGGCTAATTCAAAACCATCTAGTGAAGGTTTGACTGAGAGCCACGTTTCTTGTAAGCAGAGGGCATCAAATTTGGACAGGTTCACATCTGACTTTGTTGTCGGATGACAGAAACCCCTTGTGTTCCAAGAGCCCAATTTCAGCTTGGACTTAGGGGCGGCCGGATGGATTCCTTGGGTCTTGATAATGCCGACTGTTGTGACTTGTGATGGCTGTCTTCTTCTCGAGTTATTAATTTGGCGCTCGAGCCAATCCCTTTTGTGTTCACTGATCGCTGGGGCCTTTCGCTATCCCTTTTCGCCCATTTAAAGGCCTGGCTTTCTTCAATTAGATTGGATTGAATATGAATGCTTGTCCCCTTAGGATTCCGCTCTCTTTCCAATTGTCTTATAGGGGTCTTTTGACTCAGTCTCTCTCTTTGTTCTCTGGGTTAGATCTTCTCTGTTGAATCCCAGATTCTGAAACCTTCTGTTTTCCCTTTGTGGATTGGTTTCCTGGCCTTCTGGGTGTGTGAGCCCGGGGGCCTGCCAAGAGGGGTCTCTCGAGCTCCTCAAAATGAGGCGCCGGGGCTCGCTCTTGCCCTGTCTCCTCGGTTAGATGAAAGCAATCGAGGCGGGGAGATAAGCCTCTCATGCTAATGAAAATTCCCTCGGGCCTCCTCCTTTGCCACGGTGAGATCCAATCCCAGGCTACTCAATTCTTCCTTTACACTCCAGAACAGTTTCTGGGTCTGAATTGAATCAATATGTAAGTAGGAACTGTCCTTTCTTCCATTAGGATTTGGATCAAGTATGTTGATGGTCTTCGTTGAGCAAGTTCAAAGAGGTTTTACCTGATGGAAGATGTTGGAGAGGGCCCTGTGATTCAGGGTCAAGTTGTCTTTCTCCTCTCGACTTCTTTGATGCCTAAAAATTCTCGTAGATCTTTCCCTTCCCTTGGGGGTGTGACGAGTAGGGGGAGGTCCGTCCTGCATCGGACTTCTTACCCTTCTACCACTGGGTTCGTGGACACGTGACTTATAGTGAATTCTCGCTTTCATGGAAGAGGGGGGCTGTCCTTCCTCCCCCTTTTTGTGGCGTTATCTTCTTTTGATCTTTCATATCTATCCCTCTGGGAGCCATTAGAAGTGTCCCTAGGTCTTTTTGAGTCGCTGTGAAGAGTGTCTTCGAGAAAAGAAGTTTGTTTCTCTTGATTGTCACGTTGCGTTCTATGCGGATGCGCCACGCGTGGGCTGGCTTTTCTCTTCGGCTCTCCCTTTTTATACAATGATCGATGTTTCGGAGATGGAGAATCAATAGGCAACACTTTCTTCTTCGGTTCGTCTGTTGTTCTGTTCTCCAAGATATCTAGTCTTTTTCTTTTTTGTTGAGGGATATCCGGAAGCTCAGATTCCGAATCCTCCACTGTGTATAAGCTCATGTTCATTAAATCTACTGAGCTCGACGAGGACTCCTCTTCCATGTACTCCTAGCACTTATTGCGGGAGTTTGTTTGTTCAGAGGACGTTAGTTTTAGAACGCCTCTGTTTTGATTGACTGCTTCATCCTTATCATTTTCAATGATTTCAGACTTATTTTCAGAGTTGCAATGAAGGGACAGCGCCCAACCTCGTGATGTTGGTTTTCATTGGCTCATAGCCTTCTTCTTTCTGGAGTCCGATTGAGGAGCCCCCTTGTGGGTGAAGATATCGAATGCGGGAGGAATCTGAGCAGCCGTGAAGGTGTAAACTTTTGGGGCAGGTTTCAGCTTTAGACTTTCTGGAAGGGTCAGGGCCACTGCTCCGTTACCCATGTTGATGTTTGACTTTGGTACTTTAGAGCAGGTAGTAGCCTTTTCGTGCCTCAAATATTGAAAAGTAGGCATCATGTTGGAGCCTTCCATGATGACGTTGGGGTTATTCCCTCCCCCCTCTGGCCCTTCTTTACCCAGTTCCTCCAAGGCCGTGACTGGACGCAGGGGCTTTGGGTCGTCTGTCTGAGTTCCCTGTGACGTTGCTGTTATTGGTACAGTGGAGCGTGAGCTTGTTGGCCTGGTGCAGGATGGCAAGTTCAGACTTTCTTCAGGTCGTAGTTGCGAATCCAGGGAGTATCCCTGGGATTTCGAGGTCACATACCCTTCCACCCTTCCAAGTAGTTGAGCTTGGTGTGTATGATGGCAATCAGTGTGCTTTGGTCTCTTAGGGCATCATTGAGTGATTCATATAACTTCCTGAATGGTGCCAAGGCAATAGTAACTGTCAAAAGGATTGCCATTGCTTCCAATTTCTTTTGGGGAGACTCGTTTGTGGGCTTTAAAGAAATTTCACTGAGGCGTCTGTTGACTGGTGGTGTATTTGATCTTATATCACTACTTCTAGGTTGAATCGTTGGGGTAGATTCTTTGCTCTTATCCAGGGCTTGAGGTGATAAAGGTACATTTTCAGAGAGCCCAAAGGCTCGTTTAGAAGCCGTTGGAGATGTGCATTTTCGCTGGTCTTCTGGAATTTCCAGGTCGCTGAGATCACCATGCTCTTTCCCCCTTGTCCCAGTGGTTGGATGAGCGTGCGTGCTTGCTCCTTTCCTCCCTTCCACTAGCTCCTCTGCAAGTTCATGAGAGGGTGAGGTAGGACTGCGCTGAGGTCCCTCAGGAGAGGTAAATCTCACGGTTGTAGTGAGTTTTTCTAAGGCGGGATGCCCACTTTTTCTCCGCTGGTCTAACTGAGGCTTCCCTACGTGCCAGTTTTGGAGACTAGATTTCGTTCCAGTTGAGGGATTAGTATTTGTAGGTCCCTCCAGGGGCGGTGGTCCCACTATAGGTAAATTCAAAGCTTTGAGGTGTGTGGCGGTGTCTTCGACAATCGCCAGCAGCTCTGCATCTGAGAGATCCTGATAGGTTACGCCGTCTTGCAAAACCTTTTTTCCAAAGTACTCTTTGAGCGTGAACATGGAGGCGGCTGGATTAGAGGCAGTTCATTTTTATGGCCCTTTGTCACTCTCTTGTACGGCCCTTTTGTTCTAGTCATTCTACGAGTGGTCATTTTCTGGTTATTCGAAGGCAGTCTTGTGGTGGGAAGCTGTACGTGGCCTTCTTCTTCCTCTTATGACCGCAAGGGCCCTCCAAGTTGTTAACGCCGCCTGCTGCCGTTACGTGCACAATTGAGTTGAGTCTGCAGAGAGGGAGGGAGAGAAAAACGAGCGCTAAATGGACCCATAATACACTGGGTAGAGCTCTTATGTATATATTCTATTCTGTCACCTCTTGCATTTACCTATTCATAAATCACAGTAACATAACATAAATAACAATAATATATTATTTTCTGTTATGTGGGGCGGGAGGGGGTCTTTTGAAAAAAAATTCTCGGACCACTCCTGTGTCACCTGCAATTCCTGCTGGAACAAGAGACAGCAGAAAAGTGAAGCAATAGAGGGTCACTCAAGGGGAATACCCAGAATGGCCAGGGTGGATGCGCTCGAGGAAGAGGAGTGGGCTTGGGAAAGGCATTAGAGACGGCGCAGTAAGAGAATACAAGATGGCGACGGTATTTACAAGGATTCTTGCATCAGAAATGAGAGTGTATGTTGTTTGTATTTGTATTTGTATTTGTTTATTTATAACGCGCAAACCATCAGGCCCGGGGGCATCAGGGCGCAATTTGTACAGGGTTGCAAGAAGAGAACATACAGGCAGCTAGATTACAATAAAAGTATACCAATACAACATAATAAAAATCTTAATAATTACATATATTACACATGGTACAGTGTCCCTAGGCTCCGCAGAGGAAGTATCCCTGATGTAGTTGGGAAGGTAGCAGACCGGAAATCGTGCTGGGGAACAGGTGGGCTGAGTAAGTAGGACAGATGTCTAACACAACTATTGCTGGTCAAAGAGCCAAGATTTGGTTTTATTCTTGAAGGTGTTGAAGGAGTCTTCAGCTCTGATGGCAGCGGGGAGGGTGTTCCAAAGTTTGGAGGCTAGGACAGGGAACCTAGTGCCTCCCGCTTTTTGGAGCTTAAACCTAGGGATAGTAAGGCAGTGAGTCTGAGCAGTTCTTAGTGGACGGGCAGTGGAGTGGCGCGAAAGCCGACTGCAGAGATAGGTCGGAGCCTTGTTGGCTAGGCATTTGTGCGTGAGGGCAAGCGTTTTTAGGGAAATTCTCTGCTTCACGGGTAACTACTTTAGGCTAGTTCTGGCTTCTGAGATGTGGTGGTTACGAGGGATGTTCAGGGCCGCTCGAATTGCATTGTTCTGGGTGGTTTGGAGTTTGGACAGGTTTTCTTGGCTGGTGCCTAAGTATAGAGCACTGCAGTAATCTATTTTTGCCATGATAAGTGTTCTCGCTAGTGTGACGCTATTGTGGGTGGTGAGGAATGGTCTGCAGGCTGAAATGAGTTTGCACGTGTAGGCAGAGGTGGACCTGACTGCATTAGTTTGTCTTGACAAGGATAAGGTGGAATCCAGGTAAGAGCCTAGTGTTTTAGTGTCTTTCGAGACTTGTATGGAGTTGCCGTCTATGATGAATGACTGATAGGAAGGCTCAAGTTTGCTCAGGCGTTGTGATGTACCCAGGATAAGTAGCTCCGTCTTATCGTCGTTCAGACATAGCTGGTGCTGGGCCATCCAGGCTTGGATGACCAAGTAGACGTCATTGAGGGCCTTGGTGTCAGCAAGATAATCACCAGAGATGGGAATGAGTATCTGGGTGTCGTTGGTCTTACAAAGAAAAAAGAGACGTGTTCAATATCATGACAATTTCTCAATATGTGTGTAAAGTTTAGAAGTAAAGGTCAAATCAGTGTATTGCACTGAAGGCTGGGGTAGTATCACGCTGCCTCTCTCTGATATACTGGCATGTGAACATTGAAGGTAGCGGGCATAAAAGCGGAGGCCTGGTGCTTTGAAAGGCCTGAGTCTCGCTAGAACACATGAGGGCAAGGGTTTACACTTGTGAGTCAGAAATGGGTGCTATTGCTATGCGGGTTGCAGCCAGATGGTGCTTTTTAAGAGTGGTGTTTTTGGATGTGGTTTTTATTTGTGGTGGGTAGGTCCAATGAGGAAAAGAGTTGAGGGAGAGTGAAAATGTTCAATAAGTAACATGGTTTTGGGTCCATGGGACAAGCTGTAGTGCAAAGAGTAGGGCCTGTGTGTTGAGCCGTGGATATGCTGTCACTCTGATGTACCTCAAGGTCGGGTGAACCTACAGAGTTTGGTACTTCTGGGAGTAGGTCACGTGATAAGAAACCTAAATCAAATGTCATCCTATCTCAGGAATGCAGATTTAAATCAGCTAGATGCTAATAAAAAAGCATTCAAAGATTCAAAACCTAGTTCAAGCGCCCATTCACTTGAAACGGCTTCGCAGCTTTTTCCATGATCAATTCATTTCTTTTCATATAGTCTAGGTTTCTTTTGGTTGTATTTAATTCTATGATTAGACCTTTAGCTCTCTCTCTCTCTCTCTCTCTCTCTCTCTCTATATGTATATATATATATATATTGCACTGCCTGCGGTAGCGGGCGTATGGTTACGGTTAAGTTGCTAAATCCATAGGAAGACCTCTTTTTAGGCAGTTATAACTTCACTCCCCCTGGACGAATCCTCACCAAAAAGTATATGGCCCGCTCTGAATTTATTTGCAAACTTTGTTGAGATTTCGTCATGTGGGGAGGCAAAGTTATAAGGGGTCCGGTCACAAATATATATTTTTTCTCCATAGACTGAATGGAGAAAAACTTTGCTCACGCCTACAGCCCAAACCGCTAGATGGATTTTCACCAAATTTGTGGCAGGAGCGGTGGCTTGGTCCTGAAAGCGTGCTTTTGTAAATTTGGTGGAAATCCGTCCAGTAGTTTTTTTAAAACCACCAAAAAGTAGGTAAAAAAATTAGCGATATCTGGGTTCAGTCCGCGGACCCATTTCCCTGTTTGGTCCACGGACAGGGCTCTGATTGGCTAAGAAGGCGACGTGGTGTCTGCGGACATCGGACACACCCACTGATTGGATGGTGAAAAGCGTGAAGTGCGTCAGATTTTTGGAAACGCCCGCCATCTTGGATTGGTGTAGGAAGAAAAATCTATTTTTTTAGCACCCCAGGTTCCCGCTTTGGGAACCTGGGGTGCTAATGGCATTCATCCCCCATTTCAGGGGCTGGAATGGGGGGATAATGGTCCGGAAACCTTGTTATCCACCCTTGCTTCGCTTGGGCTGATAACTTGGGTTGCCGGGCTGGTATCCACTGTTGCAGTCCCTGGAACGGGGGATGAACACCACAATATTTCCATTAGCATAACACAACATGGTAATGGAAATGTTGGAAAATCTTATTATTGAGTCTATGTAGTTTACTGAGAAATGTAAAGTAGATGGAGTCTAAGTTTTTTATTTGTTCTATTTTTTAACTGTGAAAGGTGGTTCCTAAAGGAACATTTCTTTTGTTGTTTTTTGATGGGTTTATTTTTTTGGCAGGAGAGCTTAGAACGAAAGGTGGGGATAGAAAAGAGGGAAGATGCACCAAGCACTAATATGGAGGGGCAGGTGGATATGGGAAGATGTTGCACATGTGTTACTTCTAAGGTAGGGGGAAGTGTTTCTCATGTCCTTGATTACCGCTTCAAAAGCACTTCAAAATTGCTTCCCTCAGCAGAATGATGTGTTGTAGTATATACAGAGGACTGTTGTCTAAACAAATATGGATCAAGAGCATCTTTTATTTCTTGCAAGGTAGCTGGTGGGATTTTGTGTCCCACAGAAGTAGGCTGGGTGGTTACAGTATTGGTTGAGGAAGATGAGGTGGAGGAAGATAGCCTCCTACTTGCGAAGAAAGGAACAACCTTTCTGAGAGCATTGCGGTCATTGGGTTTGGCGTGGCTGCACATGGAGGTGGTCCCATAGTAGCACTGTACGGGGAGTCTGCAACTGAGTACACTCAGTGCATGTCCCTTTGGCAGCTTTAGCCTTTGGTACATTCCCAACAGTGGTAAAGAACTGCGCCACCCATGATTCTCTCTGGGTGCTAGAGGTAGGCACTTCCTATACCTCATCTTCTTGGTCCTCTTCATTGTCTTTGGAAGTACTGTGCTTTTTTTGTTGTGAAGGTCCTCCAGCTGATGGTGGTGGTGGCTCTTGAGGAGGAGGGATGGCAATAGGTGATGTAATTTTTAAGATAAATAACAGTTTTGCTAAAATTCTTCCAAGTATTTACTGTATACTAGGTTGTTAATGGATAATGTGCAAGAATAAGTGTATGAGCTGTGCAAGGTAAATTTTGAAGTTCAAAGTTCTTAGATCAGTAGAAAATGCAGTTCCGAACTATCCGCGAAGCACGGATCTTATCGTGAAGTGCGGACGGGTTCCCGGACACGTCATCATGCTGCGCGCAATGGTAAAAACCCATGAAATTCACTGAAAAAACTTTGTTAAAGGAACGTTATGGTTAAGTTGCACTAATAAAAACCTATAAAATTCACTGAAAAAACGTTGTTAAGGGGACGTTTTGGTTAAGTTGCACTAATAAAAACCTATGAAATTCATTGAAAAAACGTTGTTAAAGGGACAATATGGTTACAAGTAAAACCGAAAAACCTCAGAAATTCACCAGTTATGGTAAGCTAAGCAACCATAACTCACGCCACCACCGTGCACTGCTAAGACTAACACCCAGGACATCAAAGGTGACATCTCAAATGTCATTGATGACATCACTGATGACATCACAAGCAAAATTAATTTTGATGAAAAGTCCCTACACGGGGTTGTGTTTATAATGTCGGTAACAAGATGTCAGGGGTGATCGAGAGACCTATCATGAACTACTTAATGTATTAAACAATGTACTCAACTAAACAATATTGTATTTGAGTGTTGTTTTTAATACAGGAAACTAATCATATATAAACATAGGCAATGCAATTTAGCATCCTCACCACCAGCTCCTCTACCCCGCCACCCCAACCCCTACCACCCTGCCTCACAAGAAGCTTCCGCCAGCTCACTAAGGAAAGACTACTGCCCTTCCTCCAAGGCCCAGCCTTCAGACCACCTTTTTCCACGGACCCAGAAACTCTCGCATCAACCTACGATGTTGCCATCAAAGCAGCTATCAACTCCATTGCCCCACTAAAACCCCGTAAATACAAACCCACCACCCACTCTAACTCCTGGTTCACCCCAGACTTGCTCGCACTCCGAAACGAGAAAAAGGCAGCACTTACTCAGTGGCAAACGTCCCACACTGACAAAGACAAGCTGATCTTTAAAGCATGCTCTAGGGAGTACAAAAAAGCTATCACCCGGGCAAAATCCAAATCTTTTGAATCCAGAATTTCGGAAGCCCAATCCAGCACAAAATAAATCTTTGCAATTTTTAGGGAGCTAGAGACTCCTACTCCCACCCCCCAGAACTTCACCAAAGACAAAGCCTGGTGCGACGAAATTCAAACGGCAATGCTAACAAAACTGAGCCGCCTCCAAAGCAAAATACTAGCTACCAAACAAGCCCTGCCCAATACTCATATCCCTGTCCCACCACCAGCCCAAGACCCTCCCCAACCCCCATACAGGAAAAGGACATCATTAACATAATGAAGAACATCAAACCATCCAACTGTAAAGGCGATGCCTGCCCAGCCACTCTCATCAAGGACTGCACTGAAGCGCTTACTCCCTTCCTGACAGCATTTGTTAATGCCTCCTTCGCAACAGGGAAAGTCCCCACCTCCCTCAAGGAAGCATGGGTTCGCCCCCTCTTAAAAAAACCAACTCTCGATCCCACCTCCCCCAACAACTATAGACCCATCACAACTGTCCCTTTCCTCCTCAAAATACTGGACAAAGCAGCCTATCTGCAGGTTCAGCACTTCATCTAAGAAAACAAACTCCTGGGACTCCGCCAATCTGGCTTCCGCCCGAGACATGGGACTGAAACCGCCTTACTTGACCTGAAAAACCAAATGGACGATGCCAGAGACATGGGCAAACCAGCTCTTCTCTTACTCCTTGACTTATCTGCAGCGTTCGATCTATCTCGTCGATCATGACGTCCTATGCCATCATCTCTCCTCCACTGCCAAGTTCTCCCCTGACGCCACAGCATGGATCACCTCCTTCCTACAAGACAGAACCATGCAAGTATTCTCTGACTTAGCCTCTGCCTCACCCACTATCATACTCTTTGGCGTGCCCCAAGGCTCAGGCCTCTCCCCCACACTCTACAACATCTTCACACGACCCCTCTTCCTCATCCTCGATGCTATGGGTATATCCTACACTAACTACGCGGACGATACCCAGATCCTCCTTACCCTCACAGGCAACTACGACACTGACTCCATGACCCTTAACAACCTCTACAACACCATCCAAGCCTGGATGGCAGACAATGGACTATGCCTCAACTCTGACAAGACAGAACTCCTACTGGTAGGTTCCCCCGAAACGCTAAAAAAACTTGACTCCCAATTCAGTCACTTCACCATCGACACCATCAAAATACCTGTTTCAGACTCAGTCAAAACTCTTGGAGTCTATCTAGACTCTAACCTTTCCATGGACAGACAAGTCAACGCCATTGCCTCCTCAGCCGCATATCATGCTAAACTGATCAACGCAGTCAGGCCTTTCCTCTCCAAAGAGAACTGCACAAACATAGCCAGAGCCATCACCGGCTCCAGGCTAGACTATTGCAACGTACTCTTCCTAGGAACTTCAAAAAGAAACTTGGAGAGGCTACAAGTCATCCAGAATAGTGCTCTCCGAGCAGCCCAAGGCATTGCCAAAAGGGACCACATCTCGGAAGCCAGAAAACTAGCCCACTGGCTCCCAATAAAGGAGAGAATAATTTTCAAAGCGCTCACACTGACACACAAATGCATCCATCTCACTGCCCCCGACTACCTCTCACAAAGAATCCACTCTGTCGCCTCTACAAGACCAACAAGATCACCCTACACCAACATTCTCTCTGTGCCACTAGTAAAAAGATCCAGAGCAGGTGGATCCAGCTTCCCTTATCTCGCACCCACTCACTGGAATGCCCTACCTCCCACCATCCGCAGTGAGCCCTCCCTCCTCGCCTTCCGCAAAGCAATGAAAACCACCCTCTTCTCATAAGGTCCCTCGCAGCAGCATGAATACCAACCATAGAACCCACTGCTTAAGTTGTATTGACCAACCGCATAAGCTGTAATGATAACCATGCTTGTACCTATCTGTAATATGCCAATTACTGATACCATGCCTGTAACTAAGCTCATGCAAGTGACAGCGCCTCAATGCCCCTGGGCTGCTTGCGCGCTATATAAATTTAAATAAATTAATGGCTGCAGCATGCACCATAGAAGTATTTATAATCTTGTAATTTTGGAAAGTACAATAATGAATGCTACCTTATGCAAGTTTTGATTAATGTTAAACATGTAGTAACTAGCTAACAATTCAAGACTGACTACACTTGTGCTAGTACATATGAAGAACCACAATGCATACAAATCAGATGCACATACAGGGAAATTAAAGTAAAGTAGAAAGAAACAGCATCATCAGAAAATGAAAATAACATTAAAGTTTATCTTCATGTATACAAATGAATTGTGTGTTTGAGGCCTGCTTATTTCCATGTATGTGCACCATTAGCTGAGACTAAACCCTAAGGAACGTACTTTAAGAACATATAAGGTTAACGTCTATATATTTAGCACCTTTTCAATTTTAATATTCTGACTGTCAGTAAACAAAACCACCTGGCCTATATATGTCAGTGAACAAAAACAAGTGGCCCAGATATGTGATATCATCAGTGATGTCATCAATGACATTTGTGATGTCATCTTTGATGTCCTGGGTGTTAGTCTTAGCAGTGCACGGTGGTGGCGCAAGTTATGGTTGCTTAGCTTACCATAACTGGCGAATTTCTGAGGTTTTTCGGTTGTAACTTGTAACCATAATGTCCCTTTAACAACGTTTTTCCATTGAATTGCATGGGTTTTTATTAGTGCAACTTAACCATAATGTCCCTTTAACTAAGTTTTTTCATTGAATATATATATACCTATATATGTATATATATTTAGGAAAGTGTGTTTATATGTTCGGGTTGGCGCCAGCCCCATAACAGTTGATGGGCTGAAATTTTGTCCCAAGGTCAGCATGCCAATCTGGGGTGTACTGGCGATAGTGAAATTTGACCAACCCCACCCATTCGCCCTGCACAGGGCATGGCGGGCCCTGTGCTACCAGTATAGGTGATTTTGGGAGATTGCCGATTTGTGACTGTTCCAAAAATAGGAAGCTAGGACACAAGGTCGGCATACCATTCTAGGGTGTACTGACGATGATGACATTCCACCAAGCACACCCACTCACCCTGCACAGGGATGGAGCAGGGTCCGTCCCTGTGCTATCAGTATAGTCGATTTTGGGAGATTGCCAATTGTACAGTTTTTCAGAAATAGGAAGTTATGACACAATGAAATTTACAAAAGGCTATAGAAGACCCTCATGCATGTCAGCTACAGACCCGTGCAATGCCGGCTGGTACCGCTAGTTCAGAATAATACCTACTTTGGCCTGATTCCAACCTACAGCTAATCATGGTTCAAACTACTTTGAACCAATTGGAACCACAGGTGTGGTGAATCAAGACACAGCTGGATTCCCCTCCCAAGTCAGCCACAGGGGGATTCCAATGATTCAAACTGATTTGAACCTTGATGTTAATGATTACATTCATGATTTGAGTCAAGCACTAAATAGCCCCCTCATCCCTGTGGCTGATCTGTCACAGCTCAAATGTAACATGCCTTAACAATAACTTGAAGAGACCCAGGAAAGGATCCAAATAGAGGTGCAAGAGCATAAAGCCAGATTACCACTCAGGATCACTAAAGAGATGGGGAGATCAGCTCCTTTTCTCATGTTTTCCATCGAGTGCCCGTTGGGTAGCCGGTGGAGTCGTCTGTCACAGATCTGGGAGGCAGATTTGTATTGAGGTTTTGAGTGCAAGAAGGTAGATTGCTGTATTTAATTAACATATATACACCAAATGGAGTCCACTCAACCGTTCATCTGGCGATGGAAATTATGTGGGGGGTATTGAGCTCATAGAGTTGCAGGAGGAGGAATGATCGAATGCATGAATGATTAAATATGAAAAGATCTTCCCAGCCTAGCGGATATCAAAGTGAGCGGACCAATTCTTTAGAGGACATGACAGAAGACTAAGGGCTCTTAACGGTCTCAAGTGAGCCACATGGATCAGGATCACTTGCATTAATCTGTGGTCCACTGTCTATATTCAAGAATGTACTTTTAACTGGCCGGTCGAGTGTTCTTTCGAATTACAAATAATGTACGATATGGGAGGAGTCAGCATACCAGCATGCTGGACCTCGTGTCAAAGGACCAGAGAGGTAAATGCCTAGGTTATTTCCTCCCATAGAATGACTTGTGATTGGACCATGCCAGGCTGACTTGGGAAATGGCTGAGGTGGTAGATGTCACATAAACTTAATAATGGGATGGAGCATTTCCTGTTATTATGAGTGATGAAGTGCGAAGACAGGACATGCACGCTGCAAAGGGCCCTACTAAGCAATGACAAGTGATGCAAGAATTGATATGGAGCAATCTAGATCATCAGAAACCCATTAAAACGAGGTGGTTAATCCAGAATAAGAGGCACTGCTTTAAAATGCTGGGAGAGGCAGATACATTTAGGAGGCTGAAGTCACAGTTACTCCGAAAGAAGGGGTGTAGGAGTGAGATTACCTCGGCGATGAATGCAGAAATATAGGGCATCATTACAAGTTCAGTACTGTGGGAAAAAACAGGCAGTGATTCTGTTACCACCACGTTTTTGGGCAGTTACAGAATTACTCAAAGTTTTTACCACAATGCCGAACTACAAGTTTGACCTTAAAGTGGAGGATTTCCCACCAGCAACATGCTGGAGATAAACCTGCCACCTTAAGACCAAATTTCAGCAGAATTACTGCGACGTAATTGCCACTCATCGTAATTCCACCAAAATCCCCATGTGGTCCTAAGGAATCTGAAAATGGGGATTAGCACAGCCTACCACCACTTGTAACCACATGGTAAACTCACGGGACCAAGTGGTCATAGCGGTGAGCGAGTTTGTCAGCCAATTAGCAGATTTGCCATTGAATTACCACCAAACTTGAAATGAGGCCCTTAGAGTTATAGATGAGTAGCTATCAACTATGGGGATCTATTCCACCTGAGGGGAAATCCAAAAGACAAGAGCAACAGCAAAAGTTGAGTTGTCCATTATGTCACTAGGACCCGGAGTGAAATGCACCCTGTAGTTGAAACCTGCCATTCTATACCTTTACGTTGTGTATGACCCCCAGTAGCTGTTTTCTAACCCCATCTCTTATCGACCAACATTGCAGGAGGTGTAGGGTGGCGGCATGCAGGACTATGTGCAACATAACAAATATCAACAGCCTCATTATCAGTTCGGCAGTGGTGCAAATAATTGTGGTAAGAGAGCAATCATTTAATTACTGGCTACCTATTTCCCACACTGCAAAATTCCTAGTTTGTTGGTAGAGGAATAACTCCATCCCTTGATAAGATGTTTTTCCTCCACTTTGCCACCAAAAAACTGAATATTAACCACTGGCGGTAAACCCTCGAAGTCCCCAATGGAGACTCATGCACTGCAGGAATGAGGAGGCTCAACATTGCTATTCTGCCACTCATAATCAGGTGGCTTTACCTTGGTCATGAGTGCAGTAACGGTAAAGGAGTTTGGTTGTATTTCCACAGCAAATAAAGATAAACTTGTAATTAGTCCCAAGTTCCCTATCCCCTCAAACTACAGCACCCTAAAAAGGAAAAAATACCTGGCAGAGAAAATACTGATCCCCCTGCTGCGATGTTATAGGAGTTGCATACAACTTTCATAATCCCCTGCTATGACAGCAGGAGGATACACCATTTGTACATGGAAATAGTTGCTAATGACTTCTTATGGAAGCAATACATAACAGGTTGGTTGGGGATGCGGGTATAGAGATAGAATGCTGATCTGTATAGGCAGTCCTACTCCAGATTTAGAACCGGTATGAGGTTCATTGCAGAAGGATAGAGGGCTCTGGTAAATTGTCATCAGTAAGAGAGCTCCTTTCCAGGAATTGTTAAATATTCTTTTCTTTATTAAACGTAAGGACACCTTGAAATCAGTTTTCAGAAATAAGATAATCTGCTAGAGTTTTCTCCAGCTCTGGGCTTGTCTCGTCAGTGCTTCTGAGAGGTCCCCACCTACCTCTTAACTTCATCAGACCCCTATCCATTAGAGACACTCACCAGCCTATTGGTGTAGTCCCATTCAAGCTTTACTTAGAGGATATCTTCAGCCATTTGGCTCTGCTGCTCAATTGTCTCTGTGGGCTGCTCACTTCCATCATGGCTGTCTCTTCCAGTGTCCCACAGAGGTTCTCACTAACCTCTGGCCTTTGGCACACATCTGTTTCTAAGAGGCTCTCAATAACCTCTTACCTTTGTCACCCCAAGCGTATCATAAAGTCTCTATCTGGAGCCTCTTGACACTGCTGCTTATGTGTCCTTTTAGGATAGCACCAACCTCTTGGATTTGTTCTTCGAGTATTGCTTAGCTGCTTTTACCAATCTGACCTCTATTTTGTTATTCTTCATTCTTGTTATGAAATTCATGCCACTAGTGGCACACGGCTAGCCTTTAGAGGGTCTCACTGACCCTTTTGCCATCTTCAGCAGATTTCTCTCACTGACCTCTTGGTTTTCTCTGGCAGCCGTTCCTCATAAAGCTTCATTGACCGCTTTGCTTTGTCAAGCAAGCATTCTTCAGAGACATTCACCAGCCTCTTGGCTTCATTACACAAGTGTTCTTGAAGGACTAACTAGTGTCTTGCTTTTGTACAGCAAGCGTCTCAGAATCCTCATGCTTGTGTCAGGCAAGACCAAGTTCATGCAGGAGTTTTTGAAAGAGTGGCTATTAGGTGTCTGCTTCTGCTCGTGGATGTTCTGGCTGTTGCTTCCCATCAGACGCTCTCTCCTGAATGCCACGTCCCCTTGTTATGCCCTACCTGCTTGTTTCGCATTGGTATGGAGATCCCCACCTCTTAGTTCTGGATCTGGTTAGATTTGGGGATTTCTTGCTTCTTGTTCCACCACCCTTTTGGTTGTTTCCCTTGTCACGTTTATGGTGAAACGAAAGGTACAGAAGTTCCAGTGGCCATCGATATTAGTTCCAAAAGTGAGCCGGAACATCACAGGGCAAACGTGCCACCAAAATGACTGATTGTAAGTAATGGGGCACTGCTTGACCATCTTTTACCAATGTGAATAAGTGTGATGTATCACAGTTCAGTAATTTTCCAATGATGACAGGGCCACACTTCATGAGCCATTGACAGAGCAAAAGGAATATCTCCGATATGCAAAGTGGTAAAATACTGGGGATTGTCCAGAGATTGTTTGTCTTCTGAGTGTTATCAAGTCTATCATGACTGACTAGTCCATATATAATGGTGGTTAGATGTAAATATGACAGGGAAACTTGTCCCAAGCCTCAGAGAAGTCATTAACTTTGAACTGGTGAAAGCACAGGTAGATCCCATGAATTGTTAACATCTACTCCCCAATATCAATGCTCTACATAAACACCAAAGTGATAAGTGAGAGCTTGGTCTGTGTTATTCAGAACATGATACCAATATTGACCCATAACGTCCTGGGAGGATAACTCAGCTGCAACATGCTCGCCTTGGAAACAAGACAACACGAAGCAACACAGGTTCAATCCCCGGGTCCGTGCTTAGAAACCTCTGGCGCGTTATAAATATGCAACTAAGAGACATATTCCTGTAATATGCAACTGAGAGATATATTCCTGTAATAGCGCCTCGATGCCCTGGGCTGTGTGAGCGCTTTAAAAATTCAAAATAAAATAAATAATGACCAAAATGTTTTTATTTAGAGTTTTCTAAGAGTGGCAATTCTTAGGAATGCTGCTGCAAAATGCTAAAAACATATACAAACAGAGGATGGATCAACATATTACTACAGATTACAGGTAAGATTAATAGGTAAAGATACACATTGAGCAGGATATATCAGGTGGACTTGTGGTGCTTCATCTTTCTGGGTAATGCACTGAGGCGCATAAATATGGACACTAAAGTGGGGGCCCTTGTTCATACTAATGACAAAATCACAAATGCCCCATCCAAGTTACACACTAGGTTTATTGGGCACAAATCAGGCAACCATTCAGAAGGCCAAAGAAAGCTGATTCATGGCACCTAGCAGGTTCAAGTCAGTATCATTGAGTGGGTCCAAAGTGCATATTGGTGGGTGGCCACGGGTGAGTGTTACAGTCTCTAGTGTAAGTACTGTCTTAATCTGAATAAGACCACAAATAAATTACATTATTAGTGTTGGTTCGATGTCATGTAAAATGGCTACGTATCTGAAAGTAAGCTAGTATCCAAATGTAGGGGAACAGACGTGCATGTCACTGATGAACCCCACTCCCTCATCGCTGATCTATTGGATGAATAACAAGAAGACACTGTGCATGACACCTGGTATGATTCCAATACTGCATTGAGTGTATAAGAGATGTCATGCACTCAGACAACCATACAGAATGTACCCTCTCGCTGAGGCGGTAGCAGGAGATTTGCAACCACCACTGAATATTGAGGAGCTGTAAAGAGAACCTGACAGGTGCAAAGTGATGTCATAAGGAAAAGACGCACTGAAGCGATATAAGAATACTTAAAGAATGAGTAGATAACTGAAGAAACAAGAGTAAGCATACATACAAATGAGAAGAAACCATACGTAGAAAGAAGATAAGTTACCAAATGAGTAGTGAATGCATATACGCAGAATCGCAAGGTAGATAAGTCACATAGAGGTTTGCTACAGTAGAGAATATAACATGGGTGAAGCGGCCATATTGAAAAGATGGATGGTGGTTCTGAATAAAAGTAACAGAAAGGCTCGGAGGAGGTAGACCAGGGCTGCAGATCTTACAGTGGCGGGAAATACAAATTTGTGCATGAACAAAGAATAGCTGTGGGCCAGAGGTCAAGGATGGAACAGCGAGAAGCTACCGAAGGGTACAAGGGGCATCAACAAGTATAAGCAATGTACGCAGGGCCTATTGCTCTTAGATTAAGTAAATGAGTGAACATTTGTGAATGCCAAGTAATGACAATTAAAGGTGCAAAAAAGCATATGTGAGACTGAACAACCAAGTCTCCAGAGGCCAAAGACGGTAATGACACCCAGGATAATTGAATCAAATAGCACTAAATAAAAGGTGAAATTGACAAAAATCAGGGTCTCCTCACACGTGGTGTAAGACCAGAAAACAAGGCCTATTCATGAGCTTCAGGCGAAGCTAACGATGTACCTTAAATCCCTTAAAGTTCCAGATAAGAGAACATCCAGCATGGTGAAGTACAAAGGAGATGCCTTGGCTGAAGGCTTGGCTGATGAGAGTTGATAGACTAATTGGGCAAGTAGACAGTAGTTTGATGTTTTTATCTGCACCTAGATTTCGATTTGCTTACCTGCTGCTAGTGAGCCACGGTGCGAGAGAATGCCAACCAATCAAAGGGCCTATGGAATGGTGAGCATACATTGTTGCAGAGGCCAATTCTCTGATGTTATGCTGCTATAATCTGTATTATACGTAGTTAGAGGGGAGTTTGAGGCTTGCCTCCCATAAAAGGGGCAGCCAATAGGTTTACTAACACTTATAGACCCTTTAAGTAGAATTTTTGTCCCCTAACCAATCCCTCCTTCCAAAAGGTTTTATTATTTGCCACATAGGATGACGTCATAGCTGATGCACATCAAGGTATACATCTTTTGTGTACCTGATATGTAACTGAGAGCGTCTGGACTGCAATTCGTTGCTCGCCAGATGTACTTACTTTATTGAGCTGATAATTATTCTTTATTCTTTATTTAGTCCTTATTCTTTGAGTCTGTCCGGTTATCTGGGTCCAAGATTATTTGTTCTGGTAATTCCATTCTATGCATAGATACGCCCAAAAAGTGCTACTGCACACAATGTTAGGAGGCAAGTTCATCCGACTGACCGTACCGGAGATGAACTAGAACAGAATGAGGTCATCTATTCAGAAGTAATTTGACTCTGGCAGAAAGCAATTCACCTTCACAATGGTGGAGGCTACACATTTTGGTATACTAGGTAAAGCTACTTAACACTAAACCTCTTGGCAAGATAAAAGCAGTTCTCAGTGTGACAGGGTCAGTGTCATGACACTGTCCACCGGGTGGGGGAACCCTTCTCTCCCTTGGGCCGAACCTGGAAATTGACTTTTTTTTCTGGGGGATCCCATCGGGGAAAGGAGGGGAGTTGATAAGGGTGGCGGTGGTGGAGGAGGTGGTCTGAGGGCGGGGTATTTTTCTCACCCCCATAAAAATTAATCATGAACACTTTGGAAATAGCCCAATTTCTTATGTTGTCATCAAAGTATAAAATGAGCACCCCTTTTAAAGCGAAGCAAAATGTAAATTAGTATATCCTGTAGAGTGCATTATTAACAAGGAGCCAAATTGTGGTAAGTCCTCCAGTGAGTGAGGGCTATGTTACAAAATAAATGGGATAAAGTGGCCCTATCCCAATTAATAAACAGCAATCTTCAATCAAGTGGGCTACGGTCCTGTACTTCATCTGTTGAACCCTGTGCAGCAGCAGCAGCTGTCACTGGCACTCTAGGAGCTGTTCTAAATATCAGCTGTCGTTTCCTTTTTCCCCACTTTGAGGTGCATGGCGATACCAGAGAAGCATAACGTGCAGCTCTGCAGCACGGCTATCAGATGACTATCCTCCTGCAATCCCTGCTGTTACGCCTGCATGCATCCTCACACAGTCCACACAGCTTCAGTGTAGTGTCCAATGCTTGTCTGCTGTCCGTTTCCCCTGTGTTGCCCACCTACTGCTGGAGGAGGTAAATCGCCCACTCCAGGGCCATACTCGTAGTACAGCAGAGCGGGAAAAGTGGCAGCAATTCCGTTACCACCAATTCTTTCCTGCACTGCCATACTCGGAATGAGCCCCAGTTTGTTTTCCTATTGTATTATGTTGTTTGTTTTCCGTGTTTTTGGAAGTGAAACAAAATATATTGCTCACAATGTAATTCGGTAAGTTAACAAAAAATTCCACAGAGCTTCTTCCAAGACCCTCAAGTGGTCTTGTGCCGAAGTGTCTTGCCGCTCAACCGAGTGACCACGGTTCAAATTCTGGCTCGGCGGCAACGTTTAGACAACACACTACAACATTGTAAACTAAATGTAGAGCGCACGTGGAGTTCCCTGGATTGGGGAGCCGCATCCAAGACCCAGAGAAACATTTTGTGCCATATTATGGGTCTGGGAAGATCCAGCCCAATGTCAGGCCTGCTCACCAGAATAAACATCTGAGCCAGCCCTGTCTCAGATTCAGTGTGTGAGGGGTGGGGAGGTCCTAGTCCCTGAACCCATGGCCCCTTGACTCACAAATGCCACTACTGGTACCACTTGTTATCTCCTAAAACTTCCCAGTGCATTTTCTGTGCCTGTCTCTCTATTTTCTGTTGCGGGACACCATCTCTCACAATGCAACAGCGAGCAACCAAGAAAACCTGGACCAGAGCTGGAGATTGAAATCAAGCCAAGCCTGATAATGGACTCAGAATACTCTTGCCGAACACGAATGAGAGAGACATCATATGCCCTAACACTACCAGACAGGCCCCAGGCCAATTGGAAACCTGCAGAAACCAAACTGGCAGTGAGGAGAGACTGCAGGGAACAAAGGAGACACAGAAACCCTCTGCAACTGGAGATGGGAACAACGCTCACCAACATCAGAGAAAACCACAAGAAGAACAAGAAGTCTGAGCCCCTGGCAGCTAACCCACCAGAGACTGTTTCCAAAACTGTGCTGGAAAAGGGGGGGTGCTTGGAAGGGCTTTTAAAGCCTCTCACCTGTGTAATCCAAACCCTGGGTGAAAGGCAGGCACCAATTGGTGCAGAGATCCAGCCAGTTCAACGCTGAAGCCAGTAGGAAGGGGGGTGGGAGACACAGAACCACCAGCGCCACAATATAAAAGGAGGACGAATGTATAGATGTTCCGGTGAGGTCACAGGAGGATGTGAAGGTCGGTTGAGTGACTGAGCGCAGGACGGATGGCGAGTGGACTGTTGGAGAGTCAGTGGCAGAGCTTAGTACAGATGAGGTATTTGTGAGAGAGAGTAGTGTCAGTTGTATGTAGTGTAGTAAAATGTAGGAAGTGGGGAGGAGCTGTGTAGCAAGAGAAGGAAAGATAGGGATTGAGTGGGAGATACCAGTAGGGGAGGGAGGGTAGTAGCTAGAGTGAGCGGGAGTGAGTGTTAGGATGGGGTGAAGCTAATACAGAGGCATGTAGAGGTGGGGTGCAAGGAGAAGGATGTTAGAGAGAAATGGGGAAGGGGGTATTGTGAGAGTGAGAGGAAGGGAGAGCACGGCCATATCACTTACTTCAGGGATGTAGAGAAGTGGTATTGTGGAGTGGGAGCGCAGTAGTGCAGAGAGGTGTGAGAAGTCATAGCAGTGCAGAGGGAAGAGTAGTCATAGTGTAGTAGTGTGGAGAGAGGAGAGTAGTACTAGTTGTGCAAAGAGGATAGAAATGTAAAGAAGGAAGTAGTAGTGCAAAGGAGCAGAGTAGAAGAACAGAGGAGGGGAGTAGGAGGAAGTAGGACAGTAATAGCATTGGAGGGTGGAGATAGGAGGCAGAAGGAGAGAGAAACACTGAAGAGACAGAGGTGAAGGTGAGAGATATGGGCAGGTCAGAAGGTGCGTGAAGTTGGATGGAGGTAAGGAGAGGAGGGGAATAGTAAGAAGATAGAGTTGGGCTTGAGTCTCCAACAGCATACACATGCACCACCTTTGCTAGCACCAGCCATCAATAGTGTAGGACCAGCTAGGAGGTCCCTGAGGGAGAACAGAAAGCCAATGCCATAGGGGGACAACTGTAGCCAATGCCAATGGTCAGGCAGTAGGGGTTACTGTTCGATGGTACTAACCCGGGGTTACAGACGTCTGGGTTAGGGAGGGAAGTCCCAAGGGAGACGAGAGAGAGAGGGTGACCCTAGCAACATTTACCAAATCCCTTTTGCAGCTGATGCATTAAATCAAACACTCTGCCTATCTCAGTGCAGTCTCGGGAGGATAGCTCAGCTGCAACGTGCTCGCCTTGGAAGCAAGACGACACAGAGCAACACAGGTTCGATCCCCGGTCCAGGCATAGAAACCTCTGGGTATTAAGCCTGTCATAAATAACCTATCATATCATATCAATAAGCTAACAATTGCTCAAAAGAACAGCCCACATAACAAATTCCTTGAACACTTTCTGGAGACTCCCCCACGTTAATAAGGCCATCTGTGTCATTGGCTAATAACTATATCTCCCAAGAAGTCCTGTGTTAAGCTACTGGGTACAATGAAGCAGGTCTCCACACTTCTCAGGATTTCTAATGCTGATATGCTTTAAGCCAGACGTATAGACGGTGCTCTTCCAAGATTCCAAAGCCGGGCTTACTCTGCCTCCAAAAAGACCCAGGGGCCTTAAAGTCACTGCAAGTTAATCATTGGCATTCCACACAGTTAGAAATTGGGACCAGCGCTGCCTTGCTCTGCATGCATTGTTGGATACCTTCAATGCCTAGCTATTAATCTTCATGTCAACACCTCCAACCTGCTCCCGCAATAACTGGCATTTCCAGAAATTACACAGATCTATTTGACCATTTAACACTGCCTTTTCTAAAGGCCCTCTCCCCAGCTGTATGGTGCCCTCCAGCTGCAGCCCCTAGAGGTAGGAGCGAGATTTCATCTTTCCTGGGTCTGCGTCTTAAAGATGCTGATGAGGCTGTAGGGGAATATAACATAGGCATCTTCTACCTTGAGTTGTAGTAGATGTAGAGGAGACTTACATTGGTTGGCTAGCCCCAATACTCATCCCCCCTACACACTGATAAGCACCACATCTCGCACAATGGGTCTATCAAGTTGAAGAGTAAATTCTGCCGCTCCAAAATCACAGTTTTGTGAGCAACAAAGGTACGGTAAGCGGTACTGTATCAAACCAAGGCTCTTACTTTCTATGCACGTTTCTATAACGATATTTAGTTTGTGCCTGGAGAGGATTAACCCCATGGCAGATGGAGAAACTTTATAAAGTGCCCCAGATTAAGATGATCTCTATATCTTCCAGCATTTTAGAGTACACAGCTCTTCCTATGTAGCAGCATAGACCCTGTCCCATAGCCACTGGATCCTTTCTCCCCCAAGGATATAATGACCTCCATCGAGTCCCACCAGGAGTTCCCATCCCGGATACTGTCGACTTCCGAGGACTCTAAAAACATTGAGTGATTATCTGGCAAGAGAGCTGGTTATTCCAACACAGACTCAACATGTATGGTGCCTTTTCCTTTTTTTAAAAAACAGAAAAATCTAAACTATTACTTACAGGTCAAGTCCTTGGGCAGATGCAAAAGTCATATTTGCCTGAGTTCCAACGCCCAGTCTCCACCTCCATCGTTAGACTTCCTTAAATGCCTTCTTTGAATGCTACTGAGGTGCCCTCCAATGCAGACGAAGGGCCTCATTACGAGGTGGGCGGTAAGGGTTAACGGGCACCGGTAAGGAGACCGGTGCTGGTAAACCCTTACCGCCCGATTCCGAGGACCCTTAGCGGGTCCTGCTATGGGCGCCTGGTTTTGGCAGGTGCCCTTAGCGGGAGCCGCTAAGGGACCGGGGAGCTAATAACGGGCCCTATTAGCTCCATCCCCATTCCCATTGAGCCCTATAATGGGGAATGCTTCTCGGAATGGGGACTTACCGGGTCCTCCAAGGTTGGAATGACCCGGTAAGTCCCTATTTCGACATCCCGGAATGCGGTAAGGGGGTAGCCATGGTGCCAATAGCAATATGGCTACTGCCTACCTCGTAATGAGGCCCTAAATGTCTTCTTAGGCTTTTGGTTTTGGGGTCAGCTCTTTTTAGGCCTAAAAGATATCTTGTTTTCCCTATGACCCTGGAACATTTATTGTCATAACTAGAAGGAATACGAAACATGAACAGGACATTTCCTATGAATGAGGACACTTTTTTGAAATTTGAGCGATTTTATAGCCCCTTCTGTTTCTATTTTTTCCTTTGGATTTATTCACAAAATACCCAACCATTCATATTAGCATGTATATTGTCATACAATAATGAGACTATTGAAATCTATCTGTACACTAATCATACAGTATTCTATGTTCACTTTGTTGTATACACTACACTCTTCTTTTTATTTGATGTCATTATGAATTGTTATTGTTTTTGCATATGTATGTTGCATTCTTCAGCATTTTCTTAAATTTCATGCCCTATATGTTTGTTTGCATTAGCAAATAAATTATTGCTTTTGAATTTTCGTATTCTTGAACACAGTGAGCGGTTTGGACATTTTTTGAACCCCTTGCTTGGATCTGCCACTTAGCAGACCAACCTTTTTACTAAACTTGTGGACCGGCCTAAACACCTGCATCGGTCCAGCTAAACAATTGCCTTGAGTATTGTTCACTAGCAAGGGCACACTCATTTGTTTTCATGTTAAGCTCTTGTTAGTGCCATCCTGAACTCATTAAATTCGAAATGTGAATATTATTAAGGGATCTCCATTCCTGTGTACCAGTAAGCAATCTGCAGCTTGAGTCCGGAAGGCTGGGAGATCCCTTATTCTACAATGTGAATAACCAGATAATCTTCCCTCTGCACGACTGACACTTCCTTTAGAACCTGATTGTCAGCCAATAGAAGACCCGTAGACCGGGCCAGTTACCACAATATTACCTCTTCCACAAGCCCAGCTACTGAAAATTGCCCTGACAGTAAATCATTTTGTGGACTCAAAGAAAGTTCCCAACTGTGTGGAATAAGCAATTGCCATTAGATTGCTCATCAACCATGACCTCCTTCCGCCATTATCTAAGGCCAATATCATTGAGAGGTGCACTCTCCTCTCCAGTGGTGGCTTGGTTCAACAGCTGCTTCTTCAGTCCCCTGGAGGAATGTATCATGGTGTTTTAAATAGAGAAGCCGCCTGGATACTGGACTACTGGACTGCTGAAAATAATAGTATGTCAGCTGCTGTGTTGACTGTGCTCTTAACCTGTGTGACCCAGCACTCCACAGTAATACTGGGGCAGGCTTCAACTACAGTATAAAACACAACATACATAACCGCCATTTTGTCAAGCAAGAACACTCCCTTTGTGTTGGACACTGCAGGCAAGTTCAATCTAAGCTCATTTATTAAGATTACATCAAAGTCCCTTAAGGCATGGGGCAGGAACCCACTGGTTCCCACCACCCAGGCTACCTTTCCAATTGCTTGTGATGGAATGCCAGCAACACAGCACACTCCCACTCATACATACACATTCTGACATTTCATCATTCACTCTCTGTGACCTCATCCATTCCAAAACTGCGTGCATCCATCCATACAGCAAAGCACATCACAACACAGCTCCCTTCCTTCCCAAACAAACACACAATCCATCCACAAGATCACACAAGTCCAAGCTTCCTGTTTGACAAATGATGCGTTGTCCAACAACCTCTCCACTTCAGTGGCCAAAGATAAGTGAAGGCCATATGCCCAGCAGCTCACACACCGGCAGGAAGATGGTGCCCAGATATGTATTCACGCCTCCCATTGTACACGAGGTGAAAGCTCAAAAGCGACTGCAGCCACTCTCACCCACATTCACTTCTAATCTTCACACACTGCCACACCCTTTGATGTCACGCATAACACACCAAGAGTAACGAGGTGCATAGCCCATTGCACTACTCCAATCCCCCAAAACCCACTTCCTGATGGGCCCATAACCTCAGAACCAGACTGGCATCGCAATAATATTTTGCACCATTTAACTTTGAAACCAAACTGGTTCCAAAATAGCTTTTGCTACCAGTACGATGTATATGGCACCAAACTGGCACCACAATAAATGTTGCTGCCAACTAATTACATCGGGCACCAAACTGGCACCACAGTAGTTTTTGCTACAATTCTTCTATCAAAACCTCATTCAGGCCCTTGCTCAGCTAAGTAAATTGATGCGTGCCTGATGCCAATGCCATGGCCAACACAAGACGTCCAGTAAATTGCACACGTGGATGAATTTGTCAACAGAATGTAGTTTACCTAGAAGGCTCCACACAACGATTTGGTCCGTATTATACCAATCGACCTCCCCCCTTATATGGGTCCAATGGCGATGTGGAGTTCCCAATCTGGGGAGTGACCCAGTAATCGATATGTGGCTTGACCTGGGACGGGGTATCTCACCCTAAGGTGCTGAATCTTTCCATAATACCCTGTGGGTGACCTAGCCAGCTGTTTTGCCAGTAGTGCAGTGTGCCCCCTTCTTGACCAATGCCAGTTAGAGTTGAGTGTAAATTACCTTTGCTTGTGGTGGAAACGCAAACTGAGCCCCAGGGTGATATTTTTTCCGGATCGGGGTTGAAAGCCCGACATGTAAATGTTTGAGGGAGAAAAGACCGAAGATTGTTTTTCCGAAATAACCTTCAGTCTTTTGTCCCCTGAAAATGTCTAACTTGGCCCCCGTCCCCACCCACACCCACCCCCTACTTACCTTGCGGCAGCCGGGGACTCACTGTGTCCCTGCAACGCCTGGTCCCTTTCACTTCTGTGATCGGGAACCGGCGCTGCAGGGTCCTTTTCTTTCTATTTGTCTGTGGCCGGCTGTGAGGGCCACCCCGGCAACCCTGGCTCACAATATTGTGAGCAAGGGTGCGGGGCACGGCCTCGCAGCCCCCAGCACTGAAAGCGTGATTTGGTAGAACTTTTCAAAATTTTCGAACTGCCGAAATTCGGCCAAATCACGCATTCAGGCTTTTATTCTCGCCCATTTTGGAATTTCCTTTTTTCCAGTGTCAGGATCAGCACCTGGGGGACAAGCATCCCCCTGCACCCCACCCCCTCATCCCCCACACCAGCACAAGCACACTAGTCCATGAACGAGCCCCAATAAGAAGTGGGGAGGGGAACGGAGAATCTGGTATGATGAGCGTTGTTTTCTGGAACAACACAAAAAGTAAAAGTAGATCCTTTTTTAATTGACACCAGGCGCAGCCTCCCTTTAATGATGATGTTTTAGAAGTCTTCATTTGTTCCCAGACCCTGGGGTATATTGTTTATAGATTAGGGTGATGGGCATTGATTCTCCAATCACCTTCGGGAATTGTATTTCATAATGTCTTTATTAATTTATTTATTTAAATGCGCCCTTAGCCTGCAGGCAACAGGGTGCAAAAGACAGAAGAGAGAGACAAACCGAGAGACAGGAAGCTTATCGAAAAGGATTGTTTTCAGTCGTTTCCTGAAAGATAAATGAGGTGTCAAAGTATTAGTGTTCCCACTCTTAAACCTGTGGATTGCTTGTTGTTTATTAGGATAAACTCTGGCTAACTTATTCTCTGGTTCTACTCTAGATTGTTTTCTTCACAAGTTGCATCTTATTTATTTTATTTTGGCTAATTATTGTGCGTAAACTTAACTCAGTTAAACAATGGGGTTCTGTACATCAGGAGGGGTTACAGGCCTACAACAGATGATTACGAGGGAACAGCACTTGCAGCATAGCAACTATTACCAGAATCCAGAAAGAGGGGGCAGAGAATGCTCACCCTTTACAATTACTGGGGCCATGTAACAGCGCAGAAGGGGAGCTTGGGGGATTGGCGAAGGGATTTTCCTATAAAGGGAGGTCTTCAGGAGGGGATACTTGGCTGGATGGAGTCACGTGGTGCATTTTATACTCATTAACAGCCGTTGAATAGTTATCCGTAATTGAATCCTTCAAGAGGTTTTCATATATTGCCAGGATCTCTTCTTCTTCTTCTTCTTCTTAATTATCGGATGCGTGGGCGGACCCACGCAGGCGCTTCCCCATCCTATAGGATGATGTGCACCAAACCCACCAATCAATACTTAGCTCACATAAACTCACAACTCCTCCCACCGCCCCGTCTGCCTCACAAAATCCAACAGCACACTGCTCCTCCTCCTGCCTCTCACCCCGTCACCTCCCAGCAAAGCCTTCCCACTCAGCTCAGCCACACCCAGCGCAGACAACCGAACCCTCATCAATTCTCTCTCCTCAACATGTCTCTCACACCAAAGCAGAAAATGTCCCACAGTCTCAGGCACCCCACACACCGCACAGTCCCTCGACGCTTCCCCACTCGAAACAGACAGTCATTCAGCCCCACATGCCCTATCCTCAACCGATTCAGCATCACCTCCTCCGCCCTCCTCACTCTTACTCTAGTCCCATTTCACTGTATATGTATTAATGCAGCGCTGGGCAATGGGCCGGTCTGACATGTGGTATCAGGTGCCTGGCCGGATCTTGGGACCCGGCCTGCCTCAGCCCTGACCAGGCTTTACCCAGCCGCCAGTCTGCTCTGTGCTCCTTTGCCAGCTGTTATTCGCGGGTTTCCTGACTTTATTTGCTCAGCCCGGTTTCTTTCTTTTGTCCTGAAAGGGACACCACGGGAATCAATGGGCTATAACTATCACTTGGGTGGGGGCCATAACTGTTGAAAGCAGGCTTTCTGCATGCTGAGCCACTATTGTTTTCCAAATTTGCATTTTAAACTTTCATAGAAAAAAAAAGTAATTTCCAAATTCAAAAATGCTGCTTGAATTCACTAGTACACTCGTTTTTCTTTGAAATGTGTGTGTTTTTTTTTTTGTCGGACTACCACACAAATAATCTGTAATGTGTGTGACCCTTCCTTTGTGTTTTTATCACAAGTTATATTTATAAAGATGTTATTTACTTGTCAAACTGGTTAATCACAAATGCATGCTTCTGTTGTGCTAACAGCAGTTATTAGGAAATGAAACTGTGGTTTCGTGGGTGCCACCTTTTGATTCTCACTGCAGAGGCAGAAAAATCCTCATCTCCGCCCTGCATTCAAGCAAGCGACCAGCCCAATGCATCCCCTGGCCAAACACATTTTATAACACTTGTTTTTTTTTTATTTATAAGGAATTGCAAAATGTCATATGATTAACAACCAGTTTTGAATATATATCATCTCAGCAACGGTCTCTCAACCTGCTGAGCTACTCTGATAACCTTCTACTGCAGAGCATGTCTATGGATCCCTTAAAGTATTTAAAATCATTGCATTACCATCAGTATTTTGTGTGCACCACTGCCATAGAAGTGATTTAAATTGGTATTGATGTACAGTGTGGAGTTTGGAAAGAAGCAGCATGAAAGAAATTGCACCATTTTTAAACTATTAATTTGAACATTTCCTTTGAGCAGAGTCCAGCTGCCAGCTCCGCCTCCTCGAAATTCTGCCCCCTCAGAAATCCACCCCTCCTCCAAACTCCACCCCCACTCTGCCCTTGTGGGATCCCCTTGACAGGTTTTCCATTTCGACCACTGTTTCAATGTGAAGTCCAATCCACTCTTCCATTGAGAAGAACAATTCCGGTGCTCTGACCAGCCTGTTTGCAGGCACTCCTGACTTTCCACACACTACAGCTAGGATGCCGACCGCTGTTCCTACAAGCTCAGCTTGGAATATCTCGAAGCCTCATCTTGCAACTAGCACCTCTAGACACCGGAAACACTTGCAATACACTCCTAACGCGTTCTTGTGGGGCTCAATCCTCAGTGATTTTTTAAAATGCCCACCAATAACAGTGTTATTTGGGTTTATTTACAATTATTTTGTTTTATTGTGTTCTAGTTTACTACAAACTTTTTTTACACATTTAATAAAACTGTTCCAACATTTAAAGCTTTCATATTGTCCATTTTGCTCACATCTTACGCTTGATCTTCTTACTTCTTGTGTTCAAGAACCTTATCCAGAAGGTCCATACCTGCGTAGATTCGTCCTATATTCTCGCCAAGTAGAAAGAGTCTCCAGCATTTGTCAGCTGATAGCGTGTTTGTATCCCTCATGTATGCTTTTAAATTATTTGTCCTTTTTATTGTTAGTCCCGTACAGGTCATCAATAGATGCTTCGTAGATTCAACAGAATTTACCAGTTTGCAGAATCTGCTTTGATTGTCCAAGGCATCGGGCCTCATTACGAGGTGGGAGGAATGGGATTAACGGTGCTGTTAATCCCATTCCGCCCTATTACGAGGTCCCCTCGCGGGTCCCGCTCTGGACATCTGGTTTTACCAGACATACATAGCGGGTCCCGCGAGGGGACCAGGGAGCTAACAACAGGCCTGTTATTAATGGGCCCGTTGTTAGCTCCCTCCCCATTCCCATTCAGCCCTATGGGGGCTCGAATGGGAATGGGGAAGGACCGGGTCCGGGTTCCCTGAAGGAGGAAATACCGGGCCCTCCAAAGTCAGAATGGCCCGGTATTTCCCCATTCAGGGAACCCAGACATGATTTTGGAGGCAGCCATGCCCTTATTAAGTGTCCTGAACCTTCCTCGTGGCTGCTAATGATGAAGAGTGTCCTGAACCCTCTTCGTGGCTGCTAATGATGAAGAGTGTCCTGTTCCTTCCTCATGGCTGCTAATAATGAAGAGTGTCCTGTACCTTCCACGTGACTGCTAATGATGAAGAGTGTCCTGTACCTTTCTCGCGGCTGCTAATGATGAATAGTGTCCTGTACCTTCCACATGGCTGCTAATGATGAAGAGTGTCCTGTACCTTCGTTGTGGCTGCTAATGATGCAGAGTGTCCTGTACCTTCCTCGTGGCTGCTAATGATGAAGAGTGTCCTGAACCTTCCTCGTGGCTGCTAATTATGAAGAGTGTCCTGTTCTTTCCTCATGGCTGCTAATGATGAAGAGTGTCCTGTACCTTCCACGTGACTGCTAATGATAAAGAGTGTCCTGTACCTTCCTCGTGGCCTTATTAAGGGCATGGCTACTTCCAAAGTCGTAATGAGGCACGACATCTTGTTTTCTCATGTACATTATCTCTTTTGTATGATATAGATTTAATTTCAGCCACAACAATTGGTTCCAATGATGAAAACTTGGACATTACTGTAGATATTTTGGCAAGGTATTCAATTTCCGTGGTTCCCAGGGCAGTGACTTAAGTGATTGATATTTTACTCTGGAATTTTGTGATTCTATCCAGTCGATCTCTTTGATTTGGGTTTTAATCATCTCTGGATTCTCTAATAACATCTTGATTGTGCCAAATTGTCAAGGCATCGCTTTTGCCACTCTCCAACTTGCCACAACGGTTCTCCTCTAACTTTCCATCTTAGTATCTTGTAGGGAGGTGCCGTGTTTTGCATTACCATTTTCCTGGGTAGGGCAAAGCATTTCCAGAGCAATATGGACTGCAATGACTGCAATCCTAATTTGCATCTAATAGCCGTTATTGGGACACTCTTGGGCAAGTGTAAAACTTGTTTCCAGAAGATTCCTTCTAGGATGTTCCATAAATCTCGATGTATACTGAGACCTGTCTCACCGCCATACATCACCACGGGCACTACTTTCTGTTTGTAGAAAATTATTAGTGGGTGCAACGTAAATATACCATATCTCGCATGAATGATGGCTCCCTGCGTTGCAAGTAATTTCATTTTTGATTTTAAAATGATTGCCCAGGTCGCTTCCCCCAAAGATTTGGAGAAATGAATCCCCAGATATCTTATAGTCTCGACTTGTTCCAGGATTTCATGGCCCAACCTCCATTTGAAAACCTTTCTTTTTTGGAAACTTATGATTCTAGATTTTTTGATGTTAATCACCAGAGAATTTGAGTCTGTACATTATTGGAGCTCTAATAGTTTATGCTGCAGTCCTATTTGGGTTTGATCTACAAGGACTAAATCCTCCGCGTAAATGGCCGATGATATTTGTGATCCATTCATATTTAGAATCACTGTGGTTTCTGGATATTCCTCATCGCTTTGCTCATGTTGAGTAATAGTGAGTTGCATGAATGGATTTGGATTTATATTTTTTATAATTTTCACCCCAGCACCAATCTTGATTAATGTCAGTAAACCTGCAAATGGTATTCCTCGTAAGCCCTTTAATGTAGAATTTAGGAAGATCATGTATCCATCTCTTGCTGGTAACTCATGCAGCCACGTATCTTGTAAACATATCACCAGATGGTCATTCAATTCCATTGAATTTTTCCTGAATAAGTGTTTGAGTCCTCTGGTGTTCCATGATAGAAGGATGCATCCTGTCTGTATTCCTCTTTCTTTTTGCTAATCTTTTTTCTTAGCTACTAGAGCTCTTGATATCCAGATCCAATTCTCTGCTTTATCTCTGATACATCTTTGGACATGATTTCTTGCAACTTGATTCACTTGCCTCACTGTGTTTTCAAACGTGATGGAACGTGGTCCCTCAGGATACATTTTCTTCACCTCTTGCTGGGCTTGGATCACTTGTCAGTTTTCACTTTACATGACATTGGGGGTCAATACGAGTATGGAGGTATCCATGCCGCTATTTGCGCCATGGGTACACCCATACTGCATACCGGGTCCGGGTTCCCTGAATGGGGAATTACTGGGCTATTCCAACCTTGGAGGGCCCGGTAATTCCTCAATCAAGGAACCCGGACCCGGTACTTCCCCATTCCCATTGTCCTTGAATCTCTTTTGTAATGCCTGTCGTTTCTCTGATAAGGCTTCAGGCCTTGTGTTCTCCTTATTTAATTGTTGTTGCTCTCTGTCACTGTCCTTACTTTTGCTTATTTTTGTATTTTTGACATGGCAGTCTTCACTCCTTTTCTGTATCGCCATGTTGTTTTTTTGCAAATTTCCCTAGAAGACGCCTTTACCTACACTCTTGTCTGCCTTCCGTGTGTTACTCACTAGATTGCTAGAGGTTTTATCATGATTCACATGAAGCTTCAAGACTTCTGTGTGTTTTTGCATCCATTTAATAGTTTTCAATAATGCCTCCATTATATTGTTTCTGTCAGCATGTTCACTCTGTGCCAGATCACTAAGTCTGACTTGCCACAGGGCAGATGTTTCACAATGTGTTTCAAAGAGCTTCAAGGCAAGGGAGGGATCAAGGGAAAATACAATGATATTCTTACAGGCCATGAACAGTAAGCATGTGAAATTAACTATCGTACTCGGCCTGACGACATTTCAGATAGTGCAAGAGCTAAAACATGGATAAGGAACGGAGGGGGAGAGTGGGAAGTAAATGGAAACAGACAGGCGACTACCGTACTAGGCCTGACGACATTTCTGGTAGAATCGGAGAAAACAAAAGGTGAGGGAGAGGGGTACAGAAAGGGAGGGGAGGAACAAAACAAGCGACTATCATACTAGGCCTGATGACATTTCGGGGTAGGGGAGCTGGGAGGGGACAGACGAGGTTGCTATCATACTAGGTCCAGGGATAATTCTGATAGAGTAAGTGCATAGAAGACAGTAAGGGGTGAAGGGGAGGAGATAGGAAAAGGGAGAAAGGGAGAGGAGGAGAGAACAGAGAGTAAGCAGTCAAAAAGAGTGGAGAAGCAAGAGGGGAGAGCGAATACAATTGCAGAAGTCCATAGTAACACATATTGTTGCAAGCCAGGATACAAGGTGAAGATGGGAATAGCATGATTCACAGGCACCATGAGTACAACATGCTAAGGAAGTCCAGCATGAGAGTTGAGAAAGGGTGACGCATCGTGAATCAATGAAGGGGGGGCAGCGTAGAAGAATCAAGCAAAACAGGCAACACGTGCGTGCGAGGAGGGGGGGCACAATGGAACATCACGGGGGACTAGAGGGGGTGGGGATGGCCTGTGAGGAAAGAGGAGTAAACGTGCCTCTTCCATACTCTTGGCTTATCATGGGCCTCCCTCCTGTAATCTCCATAGCTACACTATATATCAGGAAGAGCTTTGCAGTTTCCTTGTTTTTCGTTTTATTTTTTACTTTTGTTTGAAATGAATCCCAATGAATCTGGAGAAAAGGCTGTGTTTTGGGCCATGTGAGCTGGTATGGCTCAGAAATAAAATAAACGACACGGAAATTGTCCAATGAGAGGGGGAGCCACGTGACTCCCCCAGTCACCACCACTGGCAGAGCTGTAAGCACAATGCTGCCATAATGAGAGAGAGAGAGAGAGAGAGAGAGAGAGAGAGAGAGAGACTCGCCTCCCGCCCCCACTGTTAAGAATGCCCTGGCCGCACCTGACAGAGAAACCCAGGCATGGTGAATTTCGTTTACTGCCTCCTCCTTACTTTATAAAGGTGGGGGTGCAGGGCTCTGCTATCTTGCCGAATGTACACCGGACCACAACTGGTAGACATGGCCTGGCTGCTCCGTCAACACTGCCACACCACTCACTCACCTTGCAGAGCGCAAGCAGCATAAATGGTCCGGCTGCAATCGTAGCCCTGTCCCTCCCTCCTTAACACTCCTTAAGTGGTTGCTGGGAATTAGCAAGTTCCCAGCAACTACTCAATGAGATTTTTTGTAACGCCCCCACCCCTCCATCTTCAACCCAAAGCATTATAATAGCTTCATAGACCATGTCCTCTGGTCATACCTGGAGTTATGGGCCTCAGGTCTTTAACTCGGTTTTCAGGGACCACAACCCCTGGTACAGTGCTCGGATTGGGTCAACAGAGCTTAAATAAATGGGCTTCCTGCCAAATGTGCTGCAGGTCCTGTCATATTGCTGCCTCCCAGGGACATAGGCAGGCCTGGGTTGGATCTCTCCCTCCTGAATAGTGGGGTTTTCCCTGTGTCGTTCGCTCTTGATGGCATTGAAGAAACATCATCAATATAACCACAGTGCCTGGGGTATCAGGTAATATTTCGCTAGCAAAAATATCGCCGAACATATCATCGTCAGGAACGGCCATAGGCGATATTTTTGGTGGCGAAAATATTAGGTGCGGGGGTTGCGCGGGTGTCCCCTGCACATAAAAAAATTATGCAGAGGTTGTGGGGGTGTCACATGGAACCGTGCCAAGTCCACCGACACAGCCAGTATAGGTGTACACGCATCTCTAAGATAAGTACAGCAGTCACGTCAATGGCAGAAGGTCGAATTGGTCATTCAAGCCACCTGCCAATATTGACAATTTTTTGACAGTGTCTTTTTTTTCACAAGTTGCTTTTCCCGCTTTTATTTGCTAAATGGTCCCGTGCACGCATTCTCCACTTCGGCTGCTCCCCTTTTCTCCCTCTCCCGCCTCTGTTCCCCTCCCCTGTTTTTTCTTTGTTTTCCTTATTTTGTTCACCTTTCCTTGCCCCCATTCTACTCGTACGTCATCAAGCAATGTAAGAAAAAATAAACGTATTTAGTGTTTAGGGAATTTTGACGGAACGTGGAGTAATCATTGGTGAGAGAGCGGAGTCTCGTGTGAGAATGCACATTCTAATGGGAGTTTGAAGCTCGTGTAGAAACTTGTATTCTGTAATGAAGGGAGAGCAATTGCACACTTGAGACCGAACGTTACCAATCGTGGGGGTCAATCAAGAGGCAAAGGACGGGCTGCACCCGTCAACATAAGCCCGCGTTCCATGCCTGCCTCCTGCCATTTTAAGTTTTGGCAATTAGGTGGTACTTTACGTTGGCCCTCATTACGACCCTGGCGGAAAGGGTTTTACGCCAGCGTAATGCATGGCGTACCTTTCCGCCTTACTACGAGTTCCCGTAGCGCCATGGTGGTTTTTTCGCCTGGTTTTTCCGGGCGGAAAAATCCATGGCGCTACGGGACCTGTTGTTAATTACGCCACCGTAATTTACGGTGGCGTAATTAACGCCTTCCCCACTCCCATTATACCCTATGGGGCAAAAATGGGAATGGGGAAGGGTAAATGGGGATTGGGGACTTACCGCCCCGCCAAGGTCGGAATGGGGCGGTAAGTCCGCCAACCCCCATGGCGGAGTTGGCAGCTCTGTGCCATGGACCATGGTGCAAATTGCACCATGGTCCTCCGCCAGGGTCGTAATGAGGGCCGTTGTGTCTTGTGTTCCCTGCCTTGGTCCTTCATGAATGCCTGGTGGAATGTTATGTCTGTGGAATGTGGTGGTATGAGGGCCCCTGCAAGTCCCATGAATGTCAGTTGGAGTGAAGCAGCCTGTGAGAGTGGTGGCCGGTGGATGTCTCCTGTGTACCTTCCTACTTGCTTACCCTTGGACTTACCTGATGTACATACCTTGTCACTGGAACTCAGTAAAGTAGTTCACTTCCCTTAGCTGCAGTATCAGACTTTCATGTCACCCCGTAACACTGGCGAGGAGGATGGGATGAGGGAAAGGCCAGGAACCTGCCGCAGTCCAGAGCGAGCAGTGCCTAGAAGCAAGGAAAGAAGCCGTTGAGACCACAGGAGGAGACATTCACCGCCTCCCCCCCCCCCGCATCCCCAAAGGTGAGCGGACCCCTCTCCCTTAGCCCAACAGCTGTTGAAAGGCAAGAAGGGGGCAGCTGGGGGCAGGAGTTGACTACTAGTATCTGCATTTAACTACTGCTGGGGTTTTGTTTCATGGAGCGGAGTCCCTTTATGGTCACTCATTTAGCTGCGCTGCATGGATTGCAGCGCTCTTGCGCCTTTGCGTTTTGGTTGTCAGTGAGAATCATCTAAGAGACTCCTTGCTTCATAAGAGCAGTCTCCAGTGCCCCAAGACGCTTTGCTGCCATGCTTACAATTTGTTTTTCCTGCATCCTTGGGGAGGCTGGCTGACATCTGCCTCCTGAGCACATGTGTAGCTGCATCAAAAATGGCTTTCCCACTGATTTCTGTTGTAATGTGGGGCCTGTACAGTGTTTGGTGTGTCCTTGTAGGGAGTGTGGGTGCAGTTCTGGCAGAGATTATTGGAAGTGACATCCATTACAGGTTGTGAGTTGTCTCATGATGGTATGTTTTTGTTTGGATGCAGGTTTTAGCATGTATGTCCTGGCCTCTATTTCTGAATGCCAAAGTGTTAGTGACATCTTTAGAGTCGCGATAGCTCAATACCTGACACCTTCAGAGCATTACCCTCCCTCCATTCCTTTAAAACGAATGTTAAGCGTTGGCTGCATTCCTGTGACCAGTGATGTGTCCTGATCTTTGAGCTGTATAAATGTATATTATTGTACATATTCTGCATATTTCATATAAGTTTGTAAATGTCTCCTCCTATGTATATGTTTCCTTACCTGTCATTATTCCTGTGCCTGTAACCTAAATTTGTAAGCGCCCAGGTGCCTGATGGCCTGGTGCGCTCTATAAATAAATAAACAATACAATGCAATACAATCTCGTCAGTTCTTACAGCAAACGTATGTGTTATTTATTTCTTGTGTAACACAGTTTTGCCTCCACAGGAACACCTATGTTTAAGGACTTTATTAGCTCAGGGCAATGGACTCTATTAGAGTGGGGCTTTTATTTTTGCTTACTATGCCTCAAATGTTACATTTCCGATGCTCTGCAGTTAATTAACAGCAATGCATCTTGCATTAACGTTTTTCTTCCACAGGGTAAAAAGGTGTACTTAAGGATTAGGGCTCGGACATTTACTGTTTAGGTTTCAATTACAGTGTTGTCTAATTAATTGATCCTGTTTCAGTTTGGTAAGAATGTATCTGGGTGTGAGTGGAGTCCTCTTGTTATGATGTCAGAGATTTTAGGGGTTTTCTGCCACCAGTGCCACTAATATTGGGGTTTGGAACACGGCACAAGTTTTAGGAATGTTTTGCCACCCGTGCCACAAATGTTGGAGTGTTGGACACCGTGCCTGAGGGGGTTTCCTGCCCATGCCTTGGGGAGTTGGACACCGGTGCCTTAGAGGGTGGTCCTCTCCACCTACTTGTGCATGGCAGTGGTGCTTGTGCTCTGTGTTTTTGAACCTGTATCATTTGTTATGTATTAGAATAGTAGACGATGAAGGGTGTGCTGTGTTTCAGTGCACCTTAGTTGTTGGCAGCAGGATGAATGAGGGTGCTGTTCTGGGATTGTGTGGAATGGTGATGTGTTGAGAGTTAGGGCTGGTTCCTTTGTTTGAGAGTCTGTTGTTAGGCTTGCAATAGACTTTGAGTGTTTGTATGATTGTTTGATTTCATTGTAGGTCGTTGAAGGGACGAGGTAGGTGGTAGCATGTCGCCTTGTGCTTCGGAATGGAGAGTGAGTGGGATTTGGATTGGAATTTGGAGGTTGGAGTAGAGGTGGCCAGAATGTTAGTTGTTTTATACTTTGGTCGCATTTCCCTGTGTATTTCCCTTGCTCTTATTTTCATACCCTTACATTGGTTTCAGTTGAGGAGGGAGATGTGTTGTGTCTTGTGTTCCTTGCCTTGGTCCTTCATGAATGCTTGCTTGAGAGAATGCCTGGTGGAATGTTATGCCTGTGGAATGTGGTGTAAATTCCATGAATGTCAGTTGGAGTGAAGCAGCCTGTGAGATAGGAGGCCGGTCGATGCCCCCTGTGTACCTTCCTACTTACTTACCCTTTGACTTACCTGATGTATATACCTTGTCACTGGAACTTAGAAAAGAGGTTCACCTCCCTTACCTACAGTATCAGACTTTCATTTCACCCCGCTACACTTTACCTGAAAGGCAAAACTATTGACACAGGGGAGCAGAGTGGAGGGAGACGGGATGTTTTCACTTTTCACCCATCTATTAACCGCCCATGACCACACAACCAACCACTCCTCACCCAAAACACATTCTGCTGGGATCTCTTTCAGCTAGCTCTATCACACAGGAACATCAAACTATGGGCCTCATTACGACTCGTGTGGTAACCATGGCGCTACTAGCGCCATGGTTGCTGCCGGTATTTTACCGATTCCGCCATGGTGAATGGCGGAATTACCGCCCCATTCCAAGGTTGGCGGAGCGGTAATTCCCCATTCACCATTGGCCCTTCCCCATTCCCATTTTTGCCCCCATAGGGCTCAATGGAAAAGGGGAAGGTGGTAGTTACAGTACCACAAATTGCGGTACCGTAATTACCTCCAAGGTCCCTTTGCGGGTCCAATCCTTAACGGCTGGTAAAACCAGCTGTTAAGGTAGGGACCCGCAAAGGGACCTCGTAATTAGGCGGTAAGGGGTGAATGGCGCCGCCACCTTTTACGGCACCGTTAACCCCTTACTGCCTGGGTCGTAATGAGGCCCTATGTGTTTTTATGGAGTGAACAGTTATTTCTAAGTAGTCCAAGTTTATGGTTTAGTTACAGCAGAAAATGATTTAGTTATTGGTGTAATGAGATTGTTGCAACCAAGTGTGTCTTCAGCCACTTGATTTACAAGCAACACGTCGCCCCTCATGCCCGCTCCTTTCATTGAATCACCATTTAAACAAGAATTACCAAAGCCAACAATTTGGTGTATGTAAAGGCATTAGATAGGCACTGCTGTCATATGTCCATATCAGTGGTTGAGTGGGCGGGAGCGGTTGGGAGCGATGCTCCTCTACTAAAATAGTGTACTCTTCCTATACTTTTAATTTAAAAAGAAACCGTTTGGGAATGGTTTCGTTTTAAAATAAATGTGTTGGAAGAAGTTGAAACGTGCACTTCAGTGCACCGCACTGAACATTCCCTTAAACAGCAGGTGTGTTTAGGGTTTGGATTGGGCGTGGGAGAGGTTGTGGTGATGGAGTTTGTGGGGAGCGGGGGCAGGCCAGCAGGGAACATAGTTCCACTACTACTTTTCTTACACTAAGGCCATTGGTCCAGATACTCATGCCATCTGCCAGCTGTTGCCATCTTAAAACCAGATGCTACCATTATGGCAATGTGTGGTAAGTGCCTACCCAGTGTCTACATGAAAAGCCAAAATTGCTAACTTTGCCAATGCTTGTTTATCTTGACCAGGGACCAGGGCCTGAAAGTGAAAATAGGTGCCATTATACCTGGGTGGGAGCTCATAAAAGGATGGACATCACATAAGTGTTTTAGATGCGTGTGTGAGAATGCACATCACCAGTGAACAGATACATGTGTGCACACGCAGGTCAAAAGTGCAGGCTGAAATCTCCTTATAGAATGTAATGACAAAAATGGAAGTTTGTATAAGCATGCAAACCGGGTTGCACATCATTCACAAATGAGAGAATGGAAGTGTACTTGCGATCACTGACCATAATGAGGGACCCCAAGCTATCATGAAACGCACATTACCCCTAAGTCCCTTGCTATCATCCCTGTTAATCCATTTTGAGGTATCCCGTCCTCAGAGATTGGGACCCTTTTGGCAGGTGAGTATCCACCAATGCAAGAGTGGGTGGATAACATACCAGCCTTGGGTTTTAAAGCCATAGTAATTATTTCATAAGGCATGCAACATTATGCACCCTTCTCACTCCCTCCCATTCCCAAAGGGACAAATGTCCCCGCTAATAGTCCCCCTCTCATCAGCGCCTAATGTCTCACATTGTAATGCTCTGTTGACACAGTGCAACGTGAGAGCCCCTTTCCTGCCTGGAGCTCCTTGAGACATTGTCCTGGCAGCGGGACATCTCTCCCGTTCGGAAAGGGTAAGGTTTCCTACTGCCAGGACAATGAGCGCGCTGAGTAGGAATTGCTCGGCACACATTGTCCTGTCAGCGGGACACCTTTCCCATAGCACGCCCTCACTGAGGTGTCGAACAGGAGAGGTGTCCCTCTGACAAATATCCCAGTATGGCTCTTAAAAGAGCCACGGGGGGCAGCGTGCCCCCACACCTCTAGCCTCCCGCTTGGTACGCCAATGCCTTTTGGTAAATGGCAAAAAGATTGTGATGTGACTGAACCCCGGGATTCCACTGAATATGGTGCAGCAGGAGCATCATTTAGGGCACACCAGGGGTCGCACTGGCGACCCCTGGGTTCTCCCTTTCTACCCCTTTGGTATCCCTTGCTACCCCAAAAAACACATTTTTGTTTTGTTTTCAAATGTATGTTCCTGCGCTGTAGCCAGCAGCATGTGGCTCTTTGTTTCTGGAGTGGCTGGTTTTCTGATAGCTACAGCCAGTAGGATAGCTCAGTGGGTTGAGAGCTTGCTTCTGCAATGTGTGTTTGATCTGCAGGTTGCAAGTTCGACTCCCAGCAAGGTCAACTCAGTCTTTCATCCTGTTAAGGTTGATAAATGAGTACTAACACAGGTTGGGTGAAATTGTATGTATATCTGTTCTATATGAAGCGCTTAAGCATAAGTGCTATATAATACCACATCATTATCGTATGGCCTTGGACGTCTGCTTGCATTCACAGTAATTTGGTAATAGGGGCCTATATGCACTGATATTAATGGAAGATATGGTGATCCATTCTTGTATGAAATGTATATCACTTTACAGTGATATCATAACCATATTTTTTGTACTGTACTTAGAAACAATGTAATGTGATGCCACTTCCTGTTTTTCCAAGAGGTGAAAGGTTGTGTTCCAGCGTTCCTGTGATGTCACTTCGGGTGGGGTCAAATTACATCACTTCCTGTGATGTCATCAGAGGTCAAGGGTCATGTGATGTCACTTCCGCTACCCCTGGCATTTTGGTGAAATGACATCCCTGCAGTGCGGTATATATAGATAGCTGCTCAATCCGATTAGTCCTGAACGGAACACTGATACGTATGTTATTAACAGTAATTTCGCCTTACCATTTCTAAATTAAGTTGAAAGGGGCACAGTGACCCACCCTTGCTGGGTCATGACTCCACTTAACTCTCCTTTTGGTCATGCAATAGTCACCCCATTTGGCAAGGTGCAGTAGGATACCACAGGAAGAATCCAGGACTGCCTGCAACTGTTGACATCATCCAATATCTCCAGAAGCTTCCATGTTCCCTGAAATATCTCTGTGATTTGGTCCAGTATTGGAGAAGACCCCTCACCACTCCACAAGGAAACCAGATTGAGTAGAGGAGCCTCTGTGCGCAGGATGCGCAAGTACATGAATTAGGGGGTGGAGCTGTGGGAGCCCAAATTGGCAGCTGCAACTAGGCAAAAGGATGGGGAAGCAAGGTCAGAGAGCCATGCCACTTACCCTCACCTGTAGGACTACTTTGGATAGATGCAGAATACGAGTGAGAACTGGACTTTATGAATCAGCAGAGCTCCAGGAAAGACAGGGCCCACCATGGATCTAGATTACGCAACAGGTTGCTATGTAGGGACATTGACAGGGATGAGGTAAAGGGGCAGACCCCCTTCAAGAAAAAAGGACTATCCTCTCTAAAGGATACCGATAGCACCACATATCCAGCCTCACTTGATCCACAGGCCCAGGGATCCCTCACCCACCAATCTAATGAAACATACCAACCCTAACCCTTCTCTCACTATCATCATCTCAGCACCAACGTTGAGGGTGCTTAGTACAGCGATGATGCACATGGCCTTTGACGCCAGGCTTCCCCTGCTAATCTCTCCCATGTCCCTGGTCGCTCTGCATGGTGAGATATCCACCCAGGTGTGCACAGATGAGGACCCTGGCTCAGATATGACTGGAGTTGCTTCAGGATATACATTGTGAATGAAATTGCCAGACTCCTCCTTCTGACCTTAGACATGTACAATGTCTCTGCATCCACAGTGAAGTGACCCTTTAAAACAGATGCCTTTATCTGCTATTTTCTGGTACAGGTAACAGGTCTGTCCCTCTAACAGAGTATCTGCAATATTATCTCCGAAGAATAGAAGGAACCAGAACAAGTATCCAGACCGAGCGGATGGTCCAATATGTACCAATACAGGGTTTTACTAGTGGGTTTCCTGGCTTCCTCAATCTCGCCCTGCTTCTCACAATTAGCCACAGAGAATGCTGCGCCGACTGACTAGGTGGACAGGAGAGTGATGGGGCCTTCACAAGAGCTCATTGGCTATCAACTTTGACTGCCTATGCAAAACAGTCACTCGTCAATCCAATTCATGACTTGGTCTCGCTCTTGGAGGAAGGAGAGGACTGTGCAGATATCCTAGAAATCCAATGCTCCACTCAAACGTCCTATGTGACATCATCAGAGCAGTGGCCATGGAAGACTTCTCCAGAGGATCAGCCAGGTAACAATTCTGGCTCAGGTCCTAGAAAGGTGAGGACTCACAGAAAGCAGTCCTAATTCAGCTCTACGGGCCAAAGATAGTGGAGTTGGATAAGCAAGCTGCTTAAGACAAACAGCTCATTACCATCAAACCTAAATCTTCCATCCAAAGGTTAAGGAGTTACAGGTGTCACACACGCTCTTCCAAGAAGCAGGCACGCATATCTTCTTCATGATGGAGACTCTCCAATCAATGACCCCATGGTGAAACCAGAGGAGTTCATATTCTCAAACTAAAATCCGGGCTTTTGGGCCATCATCCAAGATGAGAGCATGGGACCTGCAGAGGCCCACAGTGCAGGGTCAGTGGTGGCCACTGTGTTTGTTCCATGAGCAAGTTAACCGTCAATGCACTTAGTGAATTATATTCTCTCCCTTTGGCTTATGGGTTCCAGGCAGTTTATCCAGTAGCTCACAGTACCCCAACACATCTACCAACTCTTGAGGGGGTTACTAATAGACCCCTCATCTGCTAGGGAGATGTCCTGTGGAGCGTATACCATCTGTTGCCCTCACCACTGATGCAGGTCCAGTAGGTTGTGGAGCCATCTTAGGGTCTCTCTCTGCCGAGGTAAAATGGCCCTCGGAAGTAATGTCAAGATCCTCCAATTGCAGAGGAACTTCTGTCTATTTCAGCCCACCGAGTGGGATGTCCATGCTGAGTCATACAGATAACCAGGTGTCCATGACATGTGAACACACAGAGGGAACCCTCACAACAGAAGGTAGCTAAAACGGCGAGACTTCTCTCATTAATTTATTGAACATTCCAGGGGTATGAACACAAGTGCAGACCACCTCAGCCATCGGTTCTCCATCTCAATTGACTGATCACTCAAGGTCATCAACTTCCTTACAATCTAAAAGAGGTTCAGGGTCTTGACAGTGGACCTCTTTGCCCAGATCCAAGACACTCTCTGAAACATGACAGTGCTGAGAAGGTACAAGTTGTATACCCAGTCCAGCGCTTAGAGGCTAGAGTATGGCATGAACCGTGTTATACAAACACAATTCTATCCGTACCTCACATCTTATCTTTCATCTTTCTTTAATATTTGTCTCTCAGCTGCAGTTTTTCCTTCTTCTTTCAAGCATGCTTCTATTATTCCTATTTTGAAAAAAACTTCTGCTGAGTCTTCTCTCGTCTCAAATTTTCATCCAATCTCTCTTCTTCCCTATCTCTCTAAGCTACTTGAACGACTTGTCTATTGCCAAGTCTCTTCATTTATCTCAAACAACTCAATCCTCCCTTGCTTTCAGTCTGGCTTCCGCCCAATGCACTCAACAGAGACCGCTCTTCTGTCAGTTCTAAACTCATTGCTCATGGAATCCTCTTCCAAACACTCTTCTCTACTCATCCTACTGGATCTTTCTGCTGCATTTGACACAGTGGACCATTCACTTTTAGTCTCTCTTTCATCCTTTGGTCTTTTAGGTTCTGTCCTCTCTTGGTTCAACTCTTATTTATCCCAGGGACATTCTCTGTCTCCTGAGCAGGGACCACCTAAGACTCTCACTGTATTGCCCACAGGGTTCCACAGGGGTCGGTTCTGGGACCTTTTCCGTTCTCTCTTTACTCTTCTTCTTTGACTAAGGTTATTTCCTCTCACGGTCTCACATCACTTTTATGCCAATGACACTGAATTCTTTCTTTCTTTTTCTACCTTCTTGTAATAAGCACTAAGCCCCCAAGCAAACATTCGCCTTCATCTACCAGGCAGATAGGGACTATGTGGTCGAGGGCCTGGTACACAAGACACACTAGGCTCATTCACCCTTATAATACTGAATAATACAGTACTCTCAGTAGTTAGGTCCACTTCCTGTTAGGAAGCTCCATTTCCTGTTCCTTGTGCCCATTCTGTGAGTTGCAGTCTAGAATCTGGGTGTGGCTGCCTATATAAGCCACACCCAGTCAGAAACCTGTGCTTCATGTGAATTCTGTTTCCACACTCACCACAGCTCCGGAGATCTTCTGCCTGTCCAGGACTTCTTCAACCTCAGTCTTCCGTAACACGCCGCCTTTCCTTCTCTTCAGCAGCGGCGTCCTCTCCTTCGTTCTGCAATGCGCCATAGCTTACCTGCAGAAACTCCAGTCCTCTGCGTCTTCTCTGTCGTTCTGCAACGTGCCATAGCTTACCTGCAGAAACTCCAGTCCTCGGCCTCTTCTCCTTTGTTCTGCAACGTGCCATAGCTTACCTGCAGAAACACCAGTCCTCGTCGGAATTCCACCGCGGCGGCTCCAGTTTTACCAGCGTCGCTGCAGCAGTAAGCTTACCTGAGAATTCCTTCCAGCTTTCTCCGTTGCAGTATCCTCGACCCGTACAGCTCCTGTCACATGCCGTTTCCCTCGCTTGAGGCACCGCATTGCAGGGCACACTCCGAAGCCGATCCTGTAATACAAAAAGACTGTTAATGGACATTCAACAAGCAGTAAAGCAAACTTACCGAACACAGCAGGGTCGCCAGTCAGGATCACCCAAACCACGCCGGCAACATCAGCAGCCCGCAATCTGAAAGGACAGAAATATATGTAAGAACCCAAAGGACATTCGCATGTGAAAGAAACAGCCGGACCAACAAATACTCACCGAACCAGTGAAGCAACTGGTTTCGAATCAGTTCCAGCTTCAGCACCCCTGCATAGCTCAGGATGGAGAGCTCACCAAATCAACATACAAGGTGAGCCCGATAGAACACACACACACACACCAGGTACCCGGGGAAGGGTGGTGACACAGCAGACTCACTTAGAAAGAACACTAATCCAACGGTTGTGTCCGCAGGTTCACCTTAGCAGTCCTGAAGCGCTGTAGAACAGGGAAACCAGCACTCAAACCGGAGGCCGTATCCATCGCTCCTGCAGAATCCAGATGAGTGTGACACTTCTCCACTGACATACAAGCTCTGCTGTCTTCATGCTTACTGGCAATACAATCTTGGAAGTCCTCTCATTACCTCACACTCAACACTGCTAAAACTGAAGTACTCTTTTTTTCCTTATATTAATATTCCTCCCCCCTGCCTCCAGCATTTATACAATTTCCACCAACTAATCTCCCCATTGCATCAACTGGTCATAATTCAGGACTTCACTTTGACTCTGCTCTATCTTTCAAACATCACATTTCAATCTCTTCTCGTGCCTGTTGCTTTCACTTATTCAATATTCGTAAAGTTCGCTCTTTCCTAACTATCAATGCTACCAAAATACTGATATCCTCTTTTATTTTTTAACGTCTCTTCTATTGGTCCACTACGCACTTTGATCTTCCGGTTTCTCGTCTCGCTCCTCTGAAATCTGTCTTCAATGCCTCTATTTGTGTACTTTTTTGTTTGACTCCACATGATTCTATTCCCCCAGCTCTTCTCACTCTTGGTTGGCTTCCATTCCATGCTCAATTTAAATTCAATTTCTTATGTCTTGTCTTCAAAACACTCTATGGTCTTGCCCTGTATTATCTATCCTCGCTTGTCTCATTGTATACCCCTTCTCGTTCTCTTCGCTCTGGCTCTCAATTTCCTCTTATAGTGCCAGCCCCTCTTTGTGCCCAGACATGTTTCTGTACATTCTCTCTTCTTGCTCCTATGCATTGGAATGCTCTTCCTCTTTCACTACGGTGTATCTCTGTCTACTCTTTCTTTCGTAAATCATTGAAAATCCATCTTATCCAGCAGGGTTGATCTTGGCTTTTTATGTAATTCCTCACACTATTGTACTGTTGTTATACTTGCTTATGTAAAGCGCTTTGGATTAAGGCACTATATAAATCATAAATAAATACAATTACAAAAATACAATTACAATTTGTTTTAACCCAGTTGAGAGACCGGGTTGTCATGTGCATGCATATCCTTTCTTCAGCATGGCCCGAGATCCATCTCAATGCATTAACCTCATTTCCTCTTCCTCAAGAGCAAGATGGAGATTCCCTGGTGATCTTTATTGTGCTCAGATGGTTGTGAAAGCCCTTGTTCCTCCTTCTCCATCTCTCTTCAGATTGCATTCCCAAAGCCCACTGCCCCTCAGGTGGCCGAATGGTCACCTTGTGGCCATGAGCATATGATTACAAACAGATTGCACTGAATGTCCTGACTCTTGAACGGCTCTGGCCAAAAAGGGAGGCATTTCTCCCAGGCCTGGCCTCCACAGTGCATGGCTTTCAATGCCCGTCCACCCTGACATTGTATGCACATCACTTGAAATCCTTTTCTACGTGGTGCCACCTGGACCTTTCTCTTGCAACCCCATTGGTGTGCTTGAATTCCAGAAAGAGGGGTTCACAAAGGGCCTGGTTGTCTCTTCACTTAGTGCCAGATGTCAGGAGAATGTACCTCACCCATACCACCACTATATACCAGGGGCACTTTCTTTTCACTTCCTTTGGTTTAGGAGGTTTCTGCAAGAAACCTACCATACAGTCCTGAGTAGATGGAGCAGGCCAGCCTTCACACTTGCATACCAGCTTTCTGACACGCCCCTCGCTGGGCCCGTCCTTGGGTGCTCTTAGCAATGGGATAAAAGCTAGGTGCTGCTCTCTGTCTTTGGCTAATTTGGCTAATTTGCAATGGAAACAATGATAAAGCAATATTTGTATAACTGTAAAAACAAACCCATTTAAAACTAAAAAACGTTACCTACATTGTCCCAATGCACCTATAAATTTAAGCATTTTCAAGGCAACATGTGGGTTTGAACCTGCAATCTTGTCACTACTCTACCCATGTGCTAACCTCTAAGCTAATGGGCATCTCCTCTGACAGTGTAGCTCTTTGCATTGTGACAGAGCCATCAAATATGTAATGGATGAAGATGCAGCTGGCATTTAGCAATGCCAATTGGGATATGAAAAGGTGCTCTCTTTCTATCTCTCTTTCTCCCTCTCACTCTGGATCATTTGTAAAGAAATATTGATAAAACAATATATTTGTAACCATAAATGAACATTAAAAGTTAAAGGTTTTACTTATTGCCTCACAAAGGATAGATGAACCTACCAGGTTCCGTTTTTGTGAGCAAATGTGTGGACTTAAAGTTGCAACCTTGCCATTAGTAAAGCCATGTTCCAACTTCGGAGTTACTGCGTCTCCTTTTGACAAAGCAAAGTATTTTGCATTATGGCATAGCTGTCAAAGATGTAATGTGTGACGATGCATCAGGGAACTAGATATGCTGGTTGAGATTACAAAAAATGGTGTTGCTCACCCTCTTCTCTTTGTCATTTATAAAGGAAATAATAATAAATCAATATTACTATAATCATTAAAAAAACTATAAAAACTACCCATATCCTCCCATTATACAGCTCAACCTACCAGTTTAAGTATGTTCAATCCAAATGGTGGATTGAAACCTGGAGTCATAGCAACCAGTGTACTAATTCTCTAACCCCTGAGCTGCTGGGTGTCTCTTCAGAAAGAATAGCTTTTTGCATTACGGCATAGCTTTCAAAGATGTTGTGGGTGAAGTTCCATCTGGTAACACAATACAAATTAAACGTGTCAACAAACATTGCCCCAATCCAGAGCTCAATCTTACAGTTTATGCAATTTCAAGCCAATGTGTGGACTTAAACATCTAAATCTCACCACTGCCAAAGCCATGCTCTCACCTGTGAGCTACTGGGTCTCCCGCCCAAAAGCATAGCTGTTTACATTATTTCATTCCTATCAAAAATGAATGGACAAAGAGGCATCTGAAAACTGTCCATGCTGATTGTAAAGGAAATAATGATAAACCAATGTTTTTATATAACTGTAAAAAATATTAAAAACTACAAATGCTACCTATATCCTCCCAACGCAGAGCTCAACCTACCAGTTTAAGTATTTTCAAGCCAATGTGTGAACTAGAATATTGTCACTGATAAACCAGGGCTCTGAGCTACTGGGTGTTTCTTCCGAAAGCATAGCTTTTGCACTATGACATAGCTGTCAAAGGTGTCATGGATGAAAATGCATCTGGGAACTAGCAAGGCTGAGCGATATATGCATAGGTGCTATGCTTTCTCTATCTGGATCATCTGTAAAGGAAATAATAATACAACAATATTTCTATTACAATAGAAAACAACAAATATTACCTATTCCTTCCACTGGCCACCTGAACCTGCCAGGTAGAGTATTTTCAAATCCATGAGTGGACTTGAACTGGCAATCTTGCCATAGGTATAGCCATGCTCTGACTTCTGAGCTACTGATTCTCCCCTCTAAAAGCATACCTTTTTGCATTACCACATAGCTGCCAAAGGGGTTATGAATGAAAATGCACCTAGAAACTAGCAATTCCAGTTGGGATAAACATAGTTGCTGCTCTCTCTGGGTCCTTTGTAATGGAAATAAGGATAGAACAATAATTTTATAAGAGTAAAATAATAAAAACAGTTACTTATTTCCTTGTGATCTATAGGTCATACTAAGAGTGTGAGTATTTTCAAGCCAATGTGTGGATTTGCACCTGGAACCTTGCCACCGTTATCCCATGCTCTAACTTCAGAGGTGCTCTGTCCCTCTTCAGACAGCACAGCTTTTTGCATTATAACATAGATGTCAAATGTGTGATGGATGAAGATGCATCTGGGAGCTAGCAATGCTGGATGGAATAAAGAAAAGTGCCGCTCTCTCTCACACTGGGTCATTTGTAAAGAAATAATGATAAAACAATATTTTCATAATAGTTACAAATTAAAGCCTAAACACTTTACTTATTTCCTCCCAATGTATAGCTTAACCTATCAGCTTGAGTATTTTCAAGCTCATGATCGGACTTAGACTTGAAGCTTTGCCATTGGCAAAACCTTGCTTAACCTTTGAGCTTCTGGGTCCCCCTTAAGAAAATACCATCACTCTTTGCCTTATGACATAGTTGTCAAAGGTGTAATGGATGAAGAAGCAACTGGGATCTAGCAATGCTGGATGAAATAAACATAGATGCTGCTCTCTGTCCCAGAGTCATTTGTAATGGAAAAAAAGGTAAACCATATTTTTATAACAGTAAAACGAAAAAAGATGTACTTATTTCCTCCCAGTGCAGAGCTCAACATACCAGCTCGAGTCTTTTCAAGCCAATGAGTTGTCTTTTATCTCCAACCTTGCCACTGGCACTCTCTGAGCTACTGGGTCTCCTTCAGAAAGCACAGCTTTTTGCATAGGACATGGCTGTCAAAGGTGTTATGGCTGAAGTTGCATCTGGGAACTAGAAATGCCAGTTGGGACACAGATAGGTGCTGCACTCTCTCTCTCTCTCTCCTCAGCACATTTGCAATGGAAATGATAGAACAATATTATTATAACAGTAAAAGAACGTTAAACACTAAGGCCCCGATTCATGGAATATTTGCTAGGTTCAATTTGAATTTGCACTGCTGAAAAGTGACTTTCCACAGCAGACACAAACCATGATTCATGGAACCGGTCAAAGTGTATTTTTGCAGTGCAAAGTCCGGGCAATATCAGTGCATAGACATTTTTGCAGTCAAAAAAGACTTTGCACGGAAAAAACACACTTTGAACAGTTCCATGAATCCGGGTTTGTGTCAGTAGTGCAAAGTCACTTTTCAGCAGTGCAAATTTACTTTGAACCGGGCAAATATTCCATGAATCAGGCCCTAAATATGTTGCATATTTCCTATCAATGCGCAGTTTGAGTATTTGCAGGTTAATGTGTGGACTTGTATCTTTCACCTTGCCTCTAGGAAACCTACACTGTAATGTGTGAACTATTGGGTCCCACTTCAAAAAGCCTAGGTTTTTGCACAATGACATAGCTGTCAAAGGGGTAATGGAGGAATACAGATCTGGGAATAAGCAGTGCTGGCTGAGAAAAATGCAGGTGCTACTCTCTCCCAAACTCTCTCGCTGCACCATTTGTAAAGGAAATACTGATAAAACAATGCTTCTATAACAATACAATATATATATAACCTATTGTTGTATCCTGCATATGTATGAATGAGGTCTGAGTCAGTGTAAGAGATGTGTTGGAATGCTAGGGGAGCCTGGAGTGTTGGGGCACCTGGGGATTCCAAAGGTGACGGTTAAGGACTTGGAGCTGGGCAGGGAACCAGGGAAGAAGCTACTGATGATCTCTCTCTCCTATATTCTATACTGAACCTGTAACCAAGACAATAAAGCGTGTTTCCTTTCCTACATACCTGGGTCAGCCTGGTTCCTGCTCCTTGTTGTTACTGGCCCAGGGTAAATCCTGCAGGAGGCAGGATACATCACCTATCACTCCAAATGGAGAGCTGAACCTAACAGATTGAGGTTTTTTAGTACATGTATGGACTTGAACTTGCAATCTTGGCAGGGGTAAATTTGTGCTCTGACCACTGAGCTACTAGGTCCCCCTACTGCAAGCATAGCTTTTTGCATATGACAATGCTGTCCAAGGCTTTATGGGTGAATATGCATCTGGAAACTATCCATGTTGGTTGTGCTGCTCTCTCTGAGTCATTTTTAAGCGAAATAATGAGAAAACAATATTATTATACCAGAAAAAAATATAATTACAAACCAAACATTGTATTTATTTCCTCACAATGCACAGCTCAGCTCCTACTATGTGGATTTCCAAGCCAACACGGGCACTTGAACCTGCAACTTGTACTGGTAAACCTGCACTCGAATTTCTGAGCTACTCCATGTATCTCAAGAAAGCATAGCTTTTTGCATTATGACATAGCTGTCAAAGGTGTGATGGATGCAGATGCATCTGGGAACTAACCAGGGTCGGATGCGGGCATAAACCCAGTCCAGGTGCCAATGAAACAGCGCCCATAATCAGGCATTACAGTTCATTACTTGTCAGAATAGACCATTTGAGTCCTACCCAAGGAGGTTTTTAGTCAAATATGTTGCAAATAATGCATTTGGAAGCATATTTGATTAGTCATATTGCTTAAAACTAGTGTGATAGCTTAGGAAACTGGCCCAGTCTGCCCCACAAAAGTGACTAATTCTGGCCGGGGTAAAACTGGCCCGTGCTAGAATCATGAGCTGGCACTTCGGGCCCACTTCGGACCCTATTGCCCCTCCGGGCCAGTCTGACCCTGGTGCTCCACTAGGGAGGTGGCATCTTCAGGGGCAGGCCTTTAAAGGGTTGCCCTTGGAGATATCTGTACAGTGGCAACCTGGGCCACCCCATACATTTTCTTTACCTGTGGCTATACCATGGCCCAGTTGTGGTCTGCAGTCCTCTCATGTGTAAATAAATGATACATTTACCCAGGCGAATGACAAGAATGTTGTGCACTGTAATCATTATCAGCAGCATGTTTTTTTGCTAGGCCTGGTGTACTGCTTGCCATGTCTTCATAATGTAAGGACTGCGACCAGGAAGACGGATGAAAGAAGTAATGCCTGCATGACTTCCAGTAATCGCACTTCACTGAGTTCTGCTCTTCCTTGTCTCTCTCCTGAAACCTCTCCACCTCGTTCTGGGTCTACATTATGCATTTCTGTTATAATATATTAGCGCTTGCTGGATTGTGTGTGTGTCTGTTTATCAAATACGAACTGGGTGTCTGTCTCTGAAGAAGGGGCATCTTGTATTATGAGGACTGGGATGGTAACGAGCAGAACTCATTGTAATGAGATACCCAGTAAGCAGTCTAAGCATCACTAATTATTGCATGAGTGGAAACTCATATGAGTGCTCAATGACATAGTGGAGCCTCATGTAAGAAGGGAAATTATAATTAGAGCGTGAAGCTTATATGAGAATGTATATTACCTCCACTCTTCCTCATCCCAGTACTTACCTCATGAGGCCCCTGCCTCCGACACAGGACCTTCTTCTATTTCTTTAAATCCCTATAACTCCTTCCCCACACCCACGTCACTCAGTTTAATTTTTCCTGCCTCTGGTAGGTTGGACTTTTTCTTTCCGGTGTGGGGCACTGGGGAGCACCGATTGCTGGCCCCCTGGAGGGGCTGTGTGGCAGGGCCCTCAGCTCTCTCAGGTGCGGTGCTGCTCCTGGGCCCCTTGCGGGGCTTTGGGTCACAGTTGAACCAGATTGCCTCACTCAGTTCTTTACTGGGCTCCGGACCGCAGCGTGAGCATTATGTCCCAGGTCCTGCACGGCCAAGGGGAAGGTAAGGAGAGGGGAGGACTGGGCTTGATGTTTTTCCCCTCTCCTCCTGTTTTGGCCATCTTGATTCGACAGGCCGCTTCCTCGTGCTCTGTGTTCACATCTTTATTGGAAATAATGGCAAGCACTTGGCAGCATGGGCTAGCCTTCCCTTTTGTTGTGAGGTCTCTCTGCTCCTTGTCGTGGGGTGACAGTGGCAGAGAGTCTTTGAAAGTGCAGGGGCTCTGTTCTGTCGCAGGCATGTCACATACCACCCGCTCCTCAGACACACACAGCCCAGGATGCAACGGATGTTAGCTGCATTCTCTGGGGGAAGGTAAGGAGAGGGGAGGGCTGTGCTTGATATATTTCCCCTCTCCTGCTGGTATGGCCATCTTGACTCCTTTGACAGGCCGTTTCCTTGTGCTTTGTGTACACATCTTTATTCGAAATGATGGCAAGCACTTGGCAGTATGGGCTAAGCCTTCCCTTTTGTTGTGAGGCCTCTCTGCTTCTTGTCGTGGGGTGACTGTGGCAGAGAGTATTTGAAAGTGCAAGGGCTCTGTTCTGTCGCAGGCATGTCACATACCACCCGCTCCTCAGACACACACAGTCCAGGATGCAACGGATGTTAGCTGCATTCTCTGGGGGAAGGTAAGGAGAGGGGAGGACTGTGCTTGATATTTTTCCCCTCTCCTGCTGGTATGGCCATCTTGACTCCTTCGACAGGCCGTTTCCTCGTGCTTTGTGTACACATCTTTATTGGAAATGATGGCAAGCACTTGGCAGTATGGGCTAAGCCTTCCCTTTTGTTGTGAGGCCTCTCTGCTTCTTGTCGTGGGGTGACTGTGGCAGAGAGTATTTGAAAGTGCGGGGGCTCTGTTCTGTCGCAGGCATGTCACATACCACCCACTCCTCAGACACACACAGCCCAGGATGCAACGGATGTTAGCTGCATTATCTGGGGGAAGGTAAGGAGAGGGGAGGACTGTGCTTGATATTTTTCCCCTCTCCTGCTGGTATGGCCATCTTGACTCCTTCGACAGGCCGTTTCCTCGTGCTTTTTGTACACATCTTTATTGGAAATGATGGCAAGCACTTGGCAGTATGGGCTAAGCCTTCCCTTTTGTTGTGAGGCCTCTCTGCTTCTTGTCGTGGGGTGACTGTGGCAGAGAGTATTTGAAAGTGCCGGGGCTCTGTTCTGTCGCAGGCATGTCACATACCACCCGCTCCTCAGACACACACAGCCCAGGATGCAACGGATGTTAGCTGCATTCTCTGGGGGAGGGTAAGGAGGGGGGAGGACTGTGCTTGATATTTTTCCCCTCTCCTGCTGGTATGGCCATCTTGACTCCTTTGACAGGCCGTTTCCTCGTGCTTTGTGTACACATCTTTATTGGAAATGATGGCAAGCACTTGGCAGTATGGGCTAAGCCTTCCCTTTTGTTGTGACGCCTCTCTGCTTCTTGTCGTGGGGTGACTGTGGCAGAGAGTATTTGAAAGTGCGAGGGCTCTGTTCTGTCGCAGGCATGTCACATACCACGCGCTCCTCAGACACACACAGCCCAGGATGCACCGGATGTTGGCTGCATTCTTTGCGTGCAGCCTGTGAAAACGGCGCAGATTTGGACACGTCTCCAAGCGGCCGGAAGGGTACCGGCCTGGCATAGTCTACACTTCAGGTTCGAGTCTCAGCGGTGCTGACTCTGCCCTTCATCTTTCCTAGACCGACGCATTGGAACCATTTAGAGCATGGGGCTACCAGCTACTGTATACAGGGCTCAACCCACCTCTCAGTCATGTGGCGAGTTAGTGGTGTATTTGGGTCTGTGCTAGCTATGGACGCGGACTCCTTGTCCTGTCCTCTTCCTCTGAACTGCACGAGGGAAGGTCAAAGGAGATGATTTTCTTTTCCCTTGTCCGCCATGGAATGATAGAAAATGCATCATGGAAGTAACGGCCATGCAGGGTGTTCCCAGTGTCTCTTTTTTTAGGGCCTAGATCCTCCAGTGCCGGCGTGTTGCTTTCACGCCTCCTCTCAGACTTGTGGGAAGTGATATGGCACATGGTGGCACATGTCTGTGCTTAGAGGGGTTCTCAGAGCCCCTGGTGCCGCTGGAGGGGGATGTCACTTCAATGGGTTTTTCCAGTATAGGCATACCCCAGGTAGGGGGTTGCCTTTGATGTCTCCTATCCGGGATGGATTGCTTTGCCCCGCTTTGTGACAGTACTCTGCCCTTTTGACGCCAGCCTGGTGCCTCCTCTGTCGGCTGAGGGGGCCATGGTATGCTGGACTTCTGGGCTGTCCTGTATCTTCCTTTTGATAGGTCGGATCTTTTTGTGGGCTGACAAGCATCCTGTTATATTGTGGCATAGGCCTGCTTCAACGTCCTGTGATTTTCCTCTGTTGCAAGTGCAGTGACTGGCGGTTTTCCCTGGCTCCTCGTCTCTATCTTCTCAGAGGTGTATGGGACCGGTGGGGTTCGGCTTCCTGGGTAATGGGCTCCTTCCGGAGGGGGGATATCAGTTGCCGTTCCTGTCTCCTCCTCCAGGTTTGCATGGTTAGGACTTTGGTACCCAGCTCACGGTCCAAGTAGTTGGCCATGGGATCTGTTCTCTCCGAATGGTTGTTGTGGGTTACCGTCTTGCTCGTTCCTCTCCCTGTTCAGGGTCAAGTTTTCTACTTGCGGGTGTTCCTGCTCCCTATGCCTTCTAGGATATGTCACCTGCTTATGGGTCTCAAGGCCTGGACGGACCGCTTCAACGTGGGGGCTTTGCAGAACGTACTCTGGATGTTGTGCATGGGGGGGCGCTTGCTAGCTGTTCTGGGCTGGGTTGTCAGAGGGCAGTAAGTCTCGGCTTGCCTGTTGCTGAAGTTACGGGGCAGGTGGCGTCTTGCATGTTTTCCCGTTCCTTGAGCCCGTCTTCAGTTACGTCCCCTGGTGTTTTATACTCTCTCCCACTGGCTCCCGACGTCTCGGCTTTCGTAGTTTTGTTTTCAGTGGCCCCAGCGCTGCGAGTCTCCCTGCGATGGTGGCGGGGGGTTCCAGGTCTACAGGCTGAGGTGTGCATGGTCATTCCTCCTGTGGCCTCCCTTACTACCGACGCCAGCAGAATGGGTTGGGGGGGTCTACATTAGGGGTCATCTCAGCTCAAGGGTTGTGAGATCTGGGGAGATCCGGCGGTCATCCAATTGGCAAGAGTTGTGCCATTAACCAAGCACTGGTGTACTTCGAGGAGTTGCTGGACGGTCGGCTGTTTTGGTAATGAAGGAATAATGAAGATTACCGGTAAGTAATCAGAGCATTACACAATATTAGTACTCACGTGTCGAGCCATTGTTTCCCTGATTAGCTGGAACAATGTCCTTACCTTAGGGAATCAGGTGGAGTTAGCATTCTCCCCTTCATGGCAAAAGGCATCTTGCCACTGTTCTCTTGGTTCCCGCTGTGGCCACCAGCTTCTTGCTCCCCGATATGGAATTTCTTCTGAATTTCCCCTCTCCCCATTCACTGATGCGTTGGGGTTCTCATCAATCCATATTCCTCTGAGATCCACCTCACAACCTCACCTCTATCCCTCTTCTCAAGTGTGTAAACCAGCAGCTGTGCCCTTCCAAGATGGCAACCGCCTCTTCTTCACAACTTCGTCTGCCCACCGTCCAGCTTTTCTCAAAGCTCACTTCCTGATAAATCACGTTCTGTGAAGCTGTGTCTTCGCCTACACCAGTGGTCTTCTAACTTCTTTTATGACAGTACCCCCCAGCCACCTGAGAACAAAACAAATAAGGCTATGCCCCCCACCCCTCCCACCCCGCCTCAGTGTTCTGTTTTTATATACATAGACTTTTGCTGCTTAATGTGTCAGCATGTGCCACCTACCCCTAAAAGTACATTATTAAAATAAACGGGGGCAGGTGCCATCAGCATGGGCCATCATGTTAGGGGTCTGGAGCGAGGCTGAAAGCCCTCAATGGTGGGATCGGGTGTAGGTGGTGAGGGAGTTAAAGGCCTTGGCTTTTTTTTAAAGCCAGACCCCTTAGACCTATGCTCTACACAAAGAGCGCAGATGTTAGGGTCTGGCTATTTTTCTTTTAAATGTCAAGTCCAATCCCACTATTGGGGGAATAAAACCTCTGCCCAAGAGCCAAACACCCATGTGCTGAATGTTAGGGGCCTGAAGTGCGGGGCGAATGCCCTGAACAGTCGATGAACAACAGAAAAGAAAGAAGCACTTGCCCCGCAGTAGTGTGTGGTGGTCCGGCAGTCCTGGAGCCAGAGCCGGAGGTAAAAACAGCTCTGGACGGCTGTTTGTGTTGCACAGGAAACACGAACAGCCTTCCCAGGTTGCATTTAGTGCCTGGTCCCACCTCAAAAATGGCTGCACCCCGACTCCTCCTACGCAGGCCCAGCCCCTCTCACACTGAGCATGTGTGGAGGAAGCCATATTGGATTGGGCTGCTTGTACAACAGCAACCCAATCCTTTTTTTTGTCAGACTGTGGGTGCATGCCCCGCTGGACATGGGGGCATGCCCAACAGTTTGAATACCGCTGGCCTACACCCTGCATCGCTGATTAACCCCTTTAGTACCTCTGTACTGCATCTCTCTGAGGACAAAGTCATCGGATACTAATACATATACCCTTCTGTAGTGGGTCTTTAATGGTTGGTAGTAGGACTAGGGCCTTTTTAAGGCCTCAGCACACTTTTCCCCCCGGCCGATACCAGCTGGTAAATTCCCCCTCCTCAGGGTTTATTGCTTATGGCTTATGGTGAGGATGGGCATTTAAGAGCACACATATTATGTTCATGCCGGAGCATACAAAAATGCAGGTCATATTACGATAACAAAATGTCGAGTCTTGGAAGGATAGCTCAGCGGCAACGTGCTTGCCTTGGAAGCACAGCCCGGATTCGAGAAACCTCTGGGTATTAAGCGCGTATAAATAACCTATCATATGAGAGGACATAATACTCCATAGAGAGGGAAGCGCACGTGAGAATGTGCATGAATCATTAATGAGAGAGATAATACGCACTTAAGAAAGCAAACCATAATGAGGGACAGTGCACATTATTCCATAATGAGATAGGAAACGTATGTGGCAACTCATATAATTCAATTAGAAGATATGGGAAAAGATGTGCGAGAACGCACATCATAATGACAGAGTTAAAGGCCAAGGGGGTGACGTCACTCATTAGTGAGCCACGCACAGGAGCCATTTTTGAAAGCACTGGAAGTGTCCTCGCAGAGGTCGTGGATGACTGAACTGACGCACGGAAGGGAAGAAGGATGAAGTAAATGAAAAGATAAGCACAGGATCGATGAAGGGGGTGATTTTCTGGAAGAAGGCAATCACTATGGAAAATGAAAACATCAGAAAATCAATGCGCAAAAACAATGGAGTACACAATACTGGCGCATGACCCCCTCCTTTATGTGACTGTTTCTAGAGCTTTCCTTTGCCCAGATCAGGCGTTTCTTTGCGGCTCTGGCCAGCTGATGCCGAATCATGGTAAGCACCGTCTCTTGTTCTGGGCAAGCTAGGAGCGGCTCTGGCCAGCTGATGCCGAATCATGGTAAGCACCGTCTCTTGTTCTGGGCAAGCCAGGAGCGGCTCTGGCCAGCTGATGCCGAATCATGGTTAGTACCGTCTCTTGTTCTGCGCAAGCCAGGAGCGGCTCTGGCCAGCTGATGCCGAATCATGGTAAGCACCGTCTCTTGTTCTGCGCAAGCCAGGAGCGGCTCTGGACAGCTGATGCCGAATCATGGTAAGTACCGTCTCTTGTTCTGGGCAAGCCAGGAGCGGCTCTGGCCAGCTGATGCCGAATCATGGTTAGTACCGTCTCTTGTTCTGCGCAAGCCAGGAGCGGCTCTGGCCAGCTGATGCCGAATCATGGTTAGTACCGTCTCTTGTTCTGCGCAAGCCAGGAGCGGCTCTGGCCAGCTGATGCCGAATCATGGTTAGTACCGTCTCTTGTTCTGGGCAAGCCAGGAGCGGCTCTGGCCAGCTGATGCCGAATCATGGTAAGCACCGTCTCTTGTTCTGGGCAAGCCAGGAGCGGCTCTGGCCAGCTGATGCCGAATCATGGTAAGTACCGTCTCTTGTTCTGGGCAAGCCAGGAGCGGCTCTGGCCAGCTGATGCCGAATCATGGTTAGTACCGTCTCTTGTTCTGGGCAAGCCAGGAGCGGCTCTGGCCAGCTGATGCCGAATCATGGTAAGCACCGTCTCTTGTTCTGGGCAAGCCAGGAGCGGCTCTGGCCAGCTGATGCCGAATCATGGTAAGCACCGTCTCTTGTTCTGGGCAAGCCAGGAGCGGCTCTGGCCAGCTGATGCCGAATCATGGTTAGTACCGTCTCTTGTTCTGCGCAAGCTAGGAGCGGCTCTGGCCAGCTGATGCCGAATCATGGTAAGCACCGTCTCTTGTTCTGGGCAAGCTAGGAGCGGCTCTGGCCAGCTGATGCCGAATCATGATAAGCACCGTCTCTTGTTCTGGGCAAGCTAGGAGCGGCTCTGGCCAGCTGATGCCGAATCATGGTTAGCACCGTCTCTTGTTCTGCGCAAGCCAGGAGCGGCTCTGGCCAGCTGATGCCGAATCATGGTAAGTACCGTCTCTTGTTCTGGGTAAGCCAGGAGCGGCTCTGGCTAGCTGATGCCGAATCATGGTTAGTACCGTCTCTTGTTCTGGGCAAGCCAGGAGCGGCTCTGGCCAGCTGATGCCGAATCATGGTAAGCACCGTCTCTTGTTCTGGGCAAGCCAGGAGCGGCTCTGGCCAGCTGATGCCGAATCATGGTAAGCACCGTCTCTTGTTCTGGGCAAGCTAGGAGCGGCTCTGGCCAGCTGATGCCGAATCATGGTTGGTACCGTCTCTTGTTCTGGGCAAGCTAGGAGCGGCTCTGGCCAGCTGATGCCGAATCATGGTTGGTACCGTCTCTTGTTCTGGGCAAGCTAGGAGCGGCTCTGGCCAGCTGATGCCGAATCATGGTAGGTACCGTGTCTTGTTCTGGGCAAGCTAGGAGCGGCTCTGGCCAGCTGATGCCGAATCATGGTTGGTACCGTCTCTTGTTCTGGGCAAGCTAGGAGCGGCTCTGGCCAGCTGATGCCGAATCATGGTTGGTACCGTCTCTTGTTCTGGGCAAGCCAGGAGCGGCTCTGGCCAGCTGATGCCGAATCATGGCTCCAGCATAACCCGCCTTCGAGCCAGTGCCTGGCTTAAACATGGGCCGAGGCTCGACTGCCTGTGACGAGAACGGTTTTCTGGAAATTAAAAAAACAACTCTTTGCCTGGCTATTGCCAAGTTGCATCTGCCCGCCTGAGGTCTTGTCCCACTTGTCACACAGCTCCAGATTGGTTGGGGACAAGAAGTCTACCAGTGACCGCGCTTCCCTCCCCCATTCCCTTGGAACCATGCACCTCTACATACAATCCTCTGTCTCATGTCCCTCACCTCGTCCTTGACATCATTAGCACCCTGGAGGAGGGCGCTGACCAATCGGCAAGCACGAAACACGGGCTAAATGCTCTAGTGTAAGCCTGCCTTCCAAGCAGCCTAATTGCTGCTAACTAGCATCCCTTTCCCTTCCGCAGTCCTCCTCCCTTCTTCGTCCGTCCCCACTTCGTAGCACCCATGTAGTTTACTACGCAGGTACTAATAGTGTTAAAAAAAAATGTGTAATAACCTTTCCTAGCAGTGCGACATAGCACCGCACAGTAATCTCCTGTCACAGTCATCAACATTGGAAACAGACTTCAGAAACGATGGCACGCCTCCGGGTAGTGCTGCGATGCTGGCCGATGCTGGTGGTAGAGGCAACGCTGCTCCTGTAAGGGACGCTTGCTGTGCTCGGGCCCTTAACCTGGGCAGGTGGCTGATATTGGCACGGACAGTCGGGCACCGTGGGTTATAGCGCCTCAATATGGCAACATGCGCCCAGTTACCTCAGAGTTCAGCGCACGGTATAAATAAACAAACAAACAAACAATATCAGGGAAGTTGGATGCTTTAATTACTGCATGCTCCAGACAAAGGAACAGAAAATTAACTCCTCACTGCAACTGTGAAAGCACTGCCAGTCCGACCCTCCACAACGTCACTGCCAGTCCCAGGAGCATGAAAGTCAGGTGAGGGATTTGTGGTGGTGCATGGGGAAGCAGGGTGCCAGGTAGGGTTGTTATGATGGTGGAGGGTGGAAAGAGGGCAAGATGACAAATAGGGGTTTGGTGTTGCTGGACAAGAGGGTGGATAGGGTCTTATGTATAAGGAAGAGTAAGGTGCAGGACACCAGGTAGTGGTCATGTGTAGTGGGGCGGAGGTGGGAGATTAGGCTGCAAGGCAGGGGTCTTGTGGTGGAGGAGTGTGGGGGTCTTTTGCTGTACGAGAGATGGATAGGGATGGGTCAGGACACCAGTTGGGGGTGGGGGGGTTAGGTAGTAGGCAATGGGTGAAGCGAGGTATGAGTCCAGGTCTTCTGTTGTGAGGAAGGTAGGCAGGACTGGGCTAAAGGTTTGTTTATTGTGGTAGTGTGGAGGTGGAGGGGGTTGCTAAATGGGGGTCTTGTGTTGTCTGGGAGGGAGGTGGGGAAGGAGCAGGATATTATGTGGGTGTTTGGGTTGTGGGGAAGGTGTGACGGGAGGTAGGAGGCAAGGTAGATGTCTTGTGCTGTGAGAGAAGAGGGTAGGGCAAGGGGCAAGGAAGGTAGGGTGTTGTGCTTCTGTGGAGGAGGGGCACCTTTATAGACATGGGTCTTGTGTTGTGAGGCAGGGAGGTGTGGAAGCACAGACAGGTAAGGGCTTTTTTTGTGGATGAGGACGGTGGGATGGGACAAGACATCTGATTGGGATTTTGGGTTGTGGAGGGGGAGGGAAGGATGGGGACAGGACACCAGATGGTAGTCTTGTGTTGTGATGGTGGGGGTTGGAAGACATGACTCGCTCATGTTTGGCATGAAGAACAGCCAAACGCTCTTCTCAGCACTGGCTCAGGTCTTCCCAGTAATGTTCTGGCCCCCCTACCTTTAACTGTTGATTTCTGTGAGTTTCCCTCCTTTTCACGTCTCTAACTCATACTATTTGTTCTCTCTTTTGTATCACTCTCTATGCCTCTGCTTGATTCTCTGTCACTCTTTGGTTCTCTGAGTGTCTTTCTTGGCTTCTTTTTCTTTCACTGTGCATGTGTATTTCATAACTTGTCTGTTTTTTCAATGTCTCCCGGTTGGCTTCGTTATATTTCTATGGCTGCATCTTAATGTCTTGCTTCTCTGATTCTTTGTCTCCTGTGTTGTTGTTGCCCCCCCCCAGCCCCTCATCATTGCTGCTCTTTCTATTGTGTCCACACTTGCTCTTGGAACCACGAGGAGCAGAAGACCTGGCAATGCAGGAACGTTGAGGGTTATGCCCCTGCTTTCCTCGGCATGAGTTTGGAGAACGCAGGGGTGTACTCACTGGGATTCTCTTTTCTCGAGGGCTGGTCTAGAACCTCAATAGTGAAATGCTCTACTGCAGCAATCCAAACGCAAGTTCGCCCCCATGCTATACTGCCAATCAGAATACACCCAGGTATTTGTCAGGAGGGCACACGAGAGGAGTAGGAGGGGGCATCTTTGGAGATACAAAATGTCTGCTCACTGTTCATTATTTAATTACTGCATTCAAATTTAGCAAAGTGAAAATCTCTCCCCAGTGAACCACGGGCTTCTGTCTGGATGAAAATGGCACTCATATTTACAATAATAATAAGGTCTGTTCTTATACATAGTATATGTTGCCGGATTGCAACAGCCTCTGAGCCCTGTAATGCCAGGCGTTGTTGTTACCCCCATGTTAGTGGTACTCAGATGATCGACCTCGAAACTATGCAAGAAAAGGTCATGGTATCTGAACTTGAGAAGTGCAGGCTTACTGTCTGACTGAATAAGCGCCACGCACACTATAATATGTCCGCGGTGATTTGCACTAGTATTGACGACGGTGTGATTCAGGGATGCATGACCAGGAGTGGTAAAAATAGAGAACGTACTATCTTTGATAACACTCAAATGACAGGTTTGCATTTTGTGGCCATTATATGGGTGAATCCGTTGATGGCTGTTTTTAAGCTCTCCAACAATATATTGTTTTGTTTGAAACCACCATCCCGATCGAGGGCTTTTGCCCGTTTCTGTTTTTTTCATAGTCTCCTCATATCAGTGGACAGTGCATGTTTTCTTTTTTAACTATGCACCCTGACATGCTTATTTAATGGGTTGTGCATTAGATATTGGGCCTCATTCCGAGTACGGCGCTAACCAATGGCGCTATTAACGCCTTGGTTGACGCCGTACCCGGACCGGCAGCGCCTTGGTGGTTGGCGGAATTACCGCCCCATTCCAAGGTTGGCGGGGCGGTAATTCCCCAATCCCCATTTACCCTTCCCCATTCCCATTCTCGCCCCATAGGGCATTATGGGAGTGGGGAAGGCGTCAATTACGCCACCGTAAATTACGGTGGCGTAATTAACATCAAGGTCCCTTAGCGCCATGGTATTTAACGCCTGCTAAAAGCAGGTGTTAAAAGCACCATGGCGCTAAGGGAACTCGGAGTATGGCGGTAAGGGATTACCGCCACCGCTCTCGTTAGCGGTGGCCGCTATCCCTTAACGCCATACTCGGAATGAGGCCCATTCTGTGTTCTTTTAAGTAAAATAAGATAACAGGAGACAGGAACGTTTGAAAAATCGTTTTTACATATTGTACAATAAGCACTCAAACTGCAACTCAGATGGAGTGGAACCGCGTTCGTTAAACGCTGGTTTTAAAAATAAATAGGGGAAGCCAATGAAGCCAGGAGTCGGCAGACACCAACAAAAACTGTGAGTGTGGCATGGGTGGGGTGTAGAGCAATTACTCTACTCCAGAAAGCCCCTGCCACTCTACCTTGCCTTTCCATAGCATAGACTGCCACAGACTTACATAATGCATACTTAGAAAGACTTGTGACCACTGCAAATGGACTGCAAACGTTGCCCTGCAATACATACCAACTTACCTACCAATGTCTGCTAGTACCACACCTGGAGGGAACTGTGTAGATTAGCCTGTGTCACATCTAGATGGGACCAAGATTGTTAGCATGCACCACACTTACAGAGAATTCTTAACATGTGCACACATAGATGGAATACTCAACCTAGCCTGTGTCGCACCTGGATAGAACTGTGAATGTTAGCATGTGCCACACTTAGTTGGAATCCCCAACCTAGCCTGTGTCGCACCCAGATAGAACTGTGAATGTTAGCATATACAATACTTCGAATTGAGAACACTAGCCTGCGCCATATCTAGACAGGATTGTGAATGTTAGCATATACCACACTTAGAATTGAGAACACTAGCCTGCGCCATATCTAGACAGGATTGTGAATGTTAGCATATACCACACTTAGAATTGAGAACACTAGCCTGCGCCGTATCTAGACAGGATTGTGAATGTTAGCATATACAATACTTCGAATTGAGAACACTAGCCTGCGCCATATCTAGACAGGATTGTGAATGTTAGCATATACCACACTTAGAATTGAGAACACTAGCCTGCGCCATATCTAGACAGGATTGTGAATGTTAGCATATACCACACTTAGAATTGAGAACACTAGCCTGCGCCGTATCTAGACAGGATTGTGAATGTTAGCATATACACTACTTCGAATTGAGAACACTAGCCTGCGCCATATCTAGACAGGATTGTGAATGTTAGCATATACCACACTTAGAATTGAGAACACTAGCCTGCGCCATATCTAGACAGGATTGTGAATGTTAGCATATACCACACTTAGAATTGAGAACACTAGCCTGCGCCGTATCTAGACAGGATTGTGAATGTTAGCATATACACTACTTCGAATTGAGAACACTAGCCTGCGCCATATCTAGACAGGATTGTGAATGTTAGCATATACCACACTTAGAATTGAGAACACTAGCCTGCGCCATATCGAGACAGGATTGTGAATATTATCATGTGCCACACTTAGACATAATTCCCAACTTTGGCCTTCACCGTATCTAGACAGGATTGTGAATGCTAGCATATACCACACTTAGAATTGAGAACACTAGCCTGCGCCGTATCTAGACAGGATTGTGAATGTTAGCATATACACTACTTCGAATTGAGAACACTAGCCTGCGCCATATCTAGACAGGATTGTGAATGTTAGCATATACCACACTTAGAATTGAGAACACTAGCCTGCGCCATATCGAGACAGGATTGTGAATATTATCATGTGCCACACTTAGACATAATTCCCAACTTTGGCCTTCACCGTATCTAGACAGGATTGTGAATGCTAGCATATACCACACTTAGAATTGAGAACACTAGCCTGCGCCATATCGAGACAGGATTGTGAATGTTAACATATACCACACTTAGAATTGAGAACACTAGCCTGCGCCATATCAAGACAGGATTGTGAATGTTAACATATACCACACTTAGAATTGAGAACACTAGTCTGCGACGTATCTAGACAGGATTGTGAATATTATCATGTGCCACACTTAGAATTGAGAACACTAGCCTGCGCCGTATCTAGACAGGATTGTGAATGTTAGCATATACACTACTTCGAATTGAGAACACTAGCCTGTGCCATATCTAGACAGGATTGTGAATGTTAGCATATACCACACTTAGAATTGAGAACACTAGCCTGCGCCATATCGAGACAGGATTGTGAATATTATCATGTGCCACACTTAGACACAATTCCCAACTTTGGCCTTCACCGTATCTAGACAGGATTGTGAATGCTAGCATATACCACACTTAGAATTGAGAACACTAGCCTGCGCCGTATCTAGACAGGATTGTGAATGTTAGCATATACACTACTTCGAATTGAGAACACTAGCCTGCGCCATATCTAGACAGGATTGTGAATGTTAGCATATACCACACTTAGAATTGAGAACACTAGCCTGCGCCATATCGAGACAGGATTGTGAATATTATCATGTGCCACACTTAGACATAATTCCCAACTTTGGCCTTCACCGTATCTAGACAGGATTGTGAATGCTAGCATATACCACACTTAGAATTGAGAACACTAGCCTGCGCCATATCGAGACAGGACTGTGAATGTTAACATATACCACACTTAGAATTGAGAACACTAGCCTGCGCCATATCAAGACAGGATTGTGAATGTTAACATATACCACACTTAGAATTGAGAACACTAGTCTGCGACGTATCTAGACAGGATTGTGAATATTATCATGTGCCACACTTAGACATAATTCCCAACTTTGGCCTTCACCGTATCTAGACAGGATTGTGAATGCTAGCATATACCACACTTAAAATTGAGAACAACAGCCTGCGCCGTATCTAGACAGGATTGTGAATGTTAGCGAGTGCCACACCTAGACGGAATTATGAAGATTGCCAAGCACTACACTTAAAAGGAATTGAGAATGTTGGCATGTCCCGCACTTGGATAGAATTATGAACATTGGCCTGTGCGGTATCTGGATGGTATTGTTAGGGTTGGTGAGTGCCACACTCAGACTGAATTGTGTAAGGCAGCAAGTGCCACACTTAGATAGTACTGTGAATGCTTGCATGTTAAATGTCACATAACCCACTAACCAATATAAACTCTAACTCTCTGCATACTTAAAAAAAAACTCACACAACCATCTCTCGCACAACCAGCTGCACGCACTTCACCACACTGCAACAACACATAAGCCGCACCAACAGCACACGCGGACTGACACCGATCCAATACTCGCACCAAAGCTCAGCACCTGGTGTCTACCGAGTTGAAGCTGCCAACAGTACACCACTCCTCCCACTATCCTACGCCCTCTTCACCTTACTAACCCATCCCACCTTCTCATTTACAGATCCTCCAGAGCGCCTGGGGACCAATTCCGTTGGTGACCGTGTGCTATATAAGTACCGTTAGCATAACATAACATAATACAGGGGCTGGCAGTCTAAGCACACAGACCTGCAGCAATGTGGGTTACGTTAGAAGCAACGTCTCCAGGGTTTGCATTGTCAGCACAAGGATGTGTGCGCCCCCTGTGCTGCGGCCCCACCCTGCACCTACGCACACTCTCTCTTACTTTCCTCCCGTCATTTCACCGCTTTAGCTGTCTGCTCAGCACCGACCTCCACCTAAAGTATGCACAGCCTTGTCTGCATGTGGTCAATAAAGTTTATTTATCAAAGCAGTTTCATTCCAGTCAATCAATGATCTTCAAACCTCCAGCCATGTCCTATGTAAATAATCCATAATGTAATTGCAAGGTGGAGCCATCGTTATGGCCATCAATAAAACGCTTTAAGTGACTGCAGGGGGGTCTGTGGGAGCTCACACGAGTCTGAGTGCTGGGGCCAGAGGCAGCTGAGGTGGTATAAGAGGGTGGGTGATAAATGGCGCGAAGGAAAGGGGCTGTGAAGGAAGGAAGTGTGCAATGCAAGAGGTGTGGGGGAGCTAAACGTACATGTGGTATGGGGAAAAGGGGAGATGGGATGGGCAGAGGAGGGTGTTAGACAGACCAGGAAATCAATGATTACCAGAAACAGAGGAAAGAAAGGCATGGCTGTGAAGGGGCAGGAGAAGGGTCTCAGATGACATAGGCGAGGCTTTGGGGGCCTATTTAGTAGCATACATGTGGGTGCAGAGGTGCTAAATTGTACCCAGCTTGGGTGTGTGGTGGAACGTTACTCTCCTTTGCACAACACCCCAGACTTTAGTTGCAGGGTTACAAGCCTCGCTGAAGAGTTTGAGCTTGCTGGACAAGGATCTGCCTTCGGTGCGCCTTCAATTCCATCCAGAGCACTGTGTTTCAAGCACTAGTTCGGACAGGCTCACCGCCCACCAGGAATGCTGTGCTCTTCTCTCTCTGCTTTCTTCTGCAGTGACACACAAGCACGTCGGCTCTGCCCTAGCCCTTCCTCCCTTTTAGAGGTTCGTGCATTTTGAGAAAGCTCTTGATTTTCTAGAAAACCAGCAAGCATTTTCTTTTTAGGATATATGGGTGATGGGCTACATGGGCAAATGTGGTTTAAGGTTACCACAGTTGTAAATATGGCACCCTGTTAGCCTACTGTTTGTGATTTTAGCCAAATCTGCCCCTTAGTAGCCCAGTTAGGTTATTTCACAAAGTGAGGAGGACTTCAAACCGTCCCTATTGATATCAGTGCCCGTCTCCCCCATCCTGGCTGATGCAGCCAGTGGTTATAGCTCACGGAAAGACCGCAGCATGCCTCCTTCTCTAGGACCGCCCTTGTAACTCCGCCTGCGACAGAATTAGAAACATTGCTACAATTGCCTAGGAGCAATATGGAACTGGTTATCAACCGTCAAACAGTATCAAAACGTGCACAAAACCTGAAGAAACAAAATAAGATCTGTCATCAAACGTTGATAAAGTTATCCCTCTACCTATCTATGGAACTACAGTTTGGGTGGGAGGGTGGCTGCTGGTCCCTAGGCTGGAAGAGAGACCTGACTCTCCCAGCCAAGGCTATTTCAGGGGCTCCCTAGGCCAGGCTGTTTCCGGCCGGACCATAGGGAGCATGCACTTCCGCCCCTTCAGTGAGAGGAGGGGAGTCCACAGAAAGGGGGTGGGGTGAGGCTCACAATGCCAGCTGCCTCTCTAGCGCCCCTTGGGTGGGCTGGTGCATCTTCTTAGCGGGGGTAACCCCTACCATGGACCCCTAGCCAGTAATACATCATATACATTGGCTACACATAATGAGATGAGACAGAGACCTTTTCTAATTTGTAAAAACATACTACATTTTATTGGAAAAACACATGGTCGCTTTCTTAAAGTCATCCGAACGGGCAGCCCCAGCCCTGCTCAGGCCACAAGTATGCCTGGCCCAAAAAACATCCTTTCACGGGTGGCTCTGCCAATCCCATGTTACACAGTCCCCTTCCAAACAGGTGAGCCCTTCTCACTTCCATTTCCGCTCTTGCGAGAACGGCCCGTCCTGGTATCCGACTGCCAGTTCATTCGCTCCCATTTAGTCAATGGAGCGAACAAGGCCACTGCATCAGTTGTTGAGGAGTCCCAACCGTCTCTAGTGGTATCAGTGTCCTGGCTGATGCAACCAGTGGTTATAGCTTGTGGAAAGACTGCAACATGCCTCCTTCTCTAGGAATGCCCTTGTAACTCTGTCACACATTGCGGGTGCCCCCGCGACCCTCAATGCCCCCACAAGCATCAGTTACATTTCTCATACTCACAATCACAAACTATGTACATCCTTCCTTCAACAGCACTCCCCGCAGCCCTAAATAGAAGGTATCCGTACCGGCATCAGACATGTGAACCCTGTCCTTAACAATGTGCAATGGGTCTCTCTCGCACAACAAGTGCCTGACAAAAGCCAGCCCTTCCTGCCTCATAAATCGTTTTTATTGGCATGCCTCCTAGACTTTTCCATGGCTGCGTTGGATCCTGCTCCACGCCACACACTTCTCGGGAGCTTTTGTGACCACGCTATTTCCTTTTTAGGAAGCATCCGCCCTAAAATTCTGATGCCCTCCTGTATCTCCTTAAGTAACTCACCCATTCCTAAATCAGTGAGGTCATTACCCCCAAGGTGTACTATGAGCATCCTCGGTGTCCCCATTCTGGCTAGGTGTCTGCGCACCCCAGTTAGCAAAGCGTGCTATTGCATGCCCGGTGTGCACAGCCAGACCAGCTTGGTGTACTGAAATCCTAAGTGGGCTCCTCAACTAGGCCCTGCCAGGGCCCTCTTTTCCGCCATGGGTGATGAAAGAATGGCCAATGACCCAGACTGTGTGACCCGCTGAAATGGAAGCAAAAAACACCACATGTTATATTTCTTGCCTGTTTCCATCCGACACACCACCGACCCCCCCGAGTATTCTTCTTTGAGCCCTCACGTCCCATGCGGCACCCTGGAGTCCTGCCCTCTCCCCCTGATATATGACTTATACCGATCTGTCTCCCATCTACAAATCTTGTTAATGGCTGACCCGGGCATCCCCACCTGGAATGCTGTTGTTGCTGCCCCTATCCTGAACCCATGTGAAGACCAACCTTCTCTGTGACATCCAATTTTCCTTAATGCTGCTGCCAACACTCTGCAGAATTGAAACATGGTCAAAGGGGACCCATCCTCGTGAACCAGGAGGTACATACTCGCTGGTGGCCTATACAATATGTGCTGAGAGAATAACCAGGTAGGACACCTGTCCTGATCCGTTGCCCGGTATAAAGTCATAGAGCTACCCTTCCCCATCTGATCCGTCTTTGACCTCCTCACACTTATACTGACACCCCTATCCGTATATGTGACATCACCCATTGCCAGTGCCCTACCAGACTCATCACCTTTCCCAGTAGCGACCAGCCCAAAAAATGCCAACGCAAATGCAGCCCTGAAGAGCCTGACCTCAAACCCATTGGAGCAGACCACTTCCAATGCACTCTGTAGCCTCACCAGCACCTCAAAGTCAATCAGTTTACAGCCATCCTTCTTGTGCCCCTCCAGTTTTCCCAAACCTTTCATTGCGGCCCTCAAAGAGAAGCCCTTAGTGTGGTCCCCTGCCCCCTTTAGTTTGGCTTAGAATGCTATAGCTGCTAGTTGTACTGAGACCCAGCTCCTGGTCCGCCCCTCTTTGTGAGCCCACACCAGAAACCATTCCACCTGGTCCTTCAAATCCTTATCTGCACACTGCAGTTCTTGCCCCACACTCACAAACTTACTGTAGCCTCTCTGGTATCTGGACCGCACTCCTGGTGTGAGCGAATGTTCCCCAAGTTCCCAGAGCGCCGGGTCCACGAAACCAGTTGCCACCATTCCGTCTTGAACTCTGTGCCCAAGCGCTGCACCCCTGGATGAGCTATTGGGAACCTCTCCCACTGAAAATGAGAAAGAGCCTCAGCCGCAATATTCACAGTTCCTGGCACATGGCGTGCCCTAAACTCAATATTCTGATACAAGCACAATTCCACCAGCTTCCTCAGAAATCCCAGGACCACCAGGCATGAGGCAGATTGTACATCGATGGCCGGGACCACCGAATTGTTATCAGACTAAAAACAGACCCTCCTGTTGCACAACTCACCTGGTCACAGCAGGAGCAATTACAATAGGAAATAGCTCCAGAGCCATTATATTCCCCAATCTCCCCTTTTTCCGCCACTGTGTAGGCCATTTCTGAGCACCTAGGATGCCTAGGATAACCCTGAAACTTTCCTTCCCAGTAGCGTCCTAGTACAACTGCAGCTTGTCGCTGTTAACCCACGGTGTCTGCCATGGATCTGCGTGAAATTATAGAGTTAAAAAGTTCAACCACCAAAAGTCTGTTCCCCCCCATTTTTTCACATATATATATATATATATATATATATATATATATATATATATATATATATATATATGGGGGGCTGTAGAGGAGGCCCCCTTCAGATCCCCCACCTTACACCTATACATCTTTATTAACTTTACCCCCCCCATATATACATATGCAAATAAATGGGGGTCAGACTTTTGGTGGTAGGATTTTTCTACTTAGGTAATTTCGTCCTAACCTGTCTACCATAGTCTGATCCCATTGAACCCCTGCAGGAACTTGCGCCACATGCACAAATCCTCTTTCATGGCTGCACTCAACCAGATGCAGTGATGTTTACATGTGACTACCACAGTTGCTCTTGCCAACCTTCTGGCAAATACTCTGCCCACCGGCACTACCCTGTCTGCAAAGTTGAGATTCCCCAAGAGTTGTTGCACCTGGCCCAGCATAGTCCTGTCCTTAGCTAAGTTGATGTTAATCTCCTCAATGAGCCCATTCACCTTGTCTTTTGGCAGCCTACCTGTGCCTTGCACAAGGTAATTTCTATCCCCAGAAACGTCAAAACCTGCACAGGTGACTGCATTTTATCCCATGACAGTGGAATGCTCAATTCGCTCATCAGTTCCTGGAAGGATCCCAGTGCAGCTCGACAGTCATCCGATCCCCTTTCTCCAATGAACAAGAAATCATCCAAATAGTGCATGATGGCCCCCTTTCGTTCCTGGGCGCTTGCTGCCCATTCTAGGAAGGAGCTGCACTATTCAACGAAGGTGCATGAAACCCTGCACCACATTGGCATACACCTGTCAAAGTAAAATTGCCCCATCCACTGAAATCCCAAAAAGTGAAAGCTATCCGGGTGAACCGGTAGGAGCCTGGAGGCTGATTCAATGTCCGCCTTTGCTAAAAGTGCCCCTTTACCTCCTTGTGTGGCGAGCTCCATCGCCTGGTCAAAAAGAGGAATAGGTGACTGAACAGTATTCGGGGTCCAGCTAATCGTTAACCGACTCACCCTTTGGATAAGACCGATGGTGGATAAGCCTGTATTTGCCTTTCTGTTTCTTGGGTACCACCCCCAGTCGTGACACTATGAAGTTGGGCAGGGGTAGCGCCTTGAATGGTCCCATAATTCTCCCCAATGCTCGCTCTTTTTCCAATTTTTTAGTCACGATCTCGGGTAACTTGTCAGCTGAGGGGAGGTTCCGTGCTAATCATGTCATTAGTGGCCCCTCATAAGGAATATGGAACCCATCCCTAAACCCCTTGTACAACAATTCCCTTTCTTTCGCCTTTGGGTAATCCTGTAACCAACCATGTAATTCAGTCCTGTTTATTGGTGAGGGCCCTTTTGCCCCGCACCCTCTATCGAGCACCTCTGTTCTGCCCCCTGCCTCGTTGTACCCCAGCACCCCTGTAGCATGATGAGGATGGGTGTGACCCCTTACATTTCTCGCATGCATGGGTGAATATGCACTCTTGTCCAAAGTGGCACTAGCCCACATTAAAGCCCCTACAGGTATCTCTGCCCGGCCCCCACCCATGGAACCCCTCCCTGTGCCCTGAGCCCCATTCTTGTAAAACCATTCCCTACCTTTGGCATTCTGCCTGCCCTGCCAAAAGGGCTGCCAGGGCTCCTTCTATCCTTCGCTGTACTTACCCTGCCACCCTTCGACTACCAAAAGCAACTCCTCCAAAACATAGGCAACAACCTCAAAAGCACCACCAAAAGCATCCTTCTAGGGGACATTAACCTTGGTTTAACTGACCCAAAGGACAAAGCAGCCGCAAATTTAGCCAAAGAACTATCAAACTTGGGGTTCGAACACAAAATTACTGCCCCCACTCATAACAAAGGCAGATCCATTGACTGGCTAGCTGATCACAACTGCTCATCTGCAATTACCTCCATCTCTGCCCTCCCATGGACAGACCATTACCTCATTCAATTCTCCATTCCTACCACGCCCACTCATAAAACCTTAACTCATGCCCCACCCGCTAAAGTAAGAAGCTCCAAAAAACTCACTGCTTCCAACCTCGCCCCTCTCCTCGATATCCCTGAACTCAAGCCTCCTTTCATCCATGACCCTACCTCTCTAGCCAACATCTACTCCAGCACGCTCACTCAAGCCATCGATCTCATTGCCCCTCTAGAAGAAAAAAAAGGGAAAAAATCAATGCACTGCAACTCCTGGTTCACTGAAGAACTATCTGACCTTCGCACCAAGAAACGCAAAGCCCTATCCAGATGGCAAGCAACGCCTAATCAATCCTCGCTTAAAGATTTTAAAGTGATCTCTTTGACCTACAAAAAAGCCATATTCCACGCCAAATCCGAATCCTACAATCAGAGAATTACAAATGCCAGCTCCAAATCAAGAGAAATATTCTCCATATTCAAAGAACTCACCACACCTGCCCCCGGCCCAGTTGAAATCATCAAGGATGAAGCCTGGTGCACAGGCATCCAGGCTGCCCTCCTCAACAAAGTTAAAACTCTCCAAGACAAAATAGCCTCACAACGCAAAGCTCTCAACACCCCTACTTGCTCGCCCACACCTTCCACCAACAACTCTCTCTCACAAACACCCCTTTTTGCTTTTAGAGAAGTCTCAGAGACGGAAGTCAAGGACCTCCTCAAAAAAATCAAACCTTCCACCTGCAAAGGGGATATCTGCCCACCCTCATTAATCAAAGAGTGCTCAGAATCCCTCACCCCCATCATTACAGCTTTCATCAATGCCTCCTTCGCATCTGGAACTGTACCACAATGCCTAAAAGAAGCCTGGGTCCGCCCACTCCTAAAAAAACCCTCTCTCGATCCTTCCTCCCCTAACAACTATCGCCCCATCACCACCGTCCCCTTTCTCCTAAAAATCCTAGACAAAGCCGCACACAATCAAATCCAACACTACCTGGAAACCAACACCATCCTAGGCAAAAGACAATCAGGCTTCCGCAAAGGCCATGGGACTGAAACTGCCCTTCTAGATTTAAAAAATCAAATTACCAAAATAATGGACACAGGCAAACCTGCTCTCCTCCTCCTGCTCGACCTCTCTGCAGCATTTGACCTGGTCGACCACAGCATTCTCACATCTCACCTCTTCAATGCTGCACACTTCTCTCACAAGGCTACCACCTGGATCACATCCTTCCTTGAAGGTAGGGCCATGAAAGTGTACTCCGACCAGGACAGCGCCCCCCCCCCACCACTATAAATTGTGGAGTCCCACAAGGGTCCTGCACTGCACCAACCCTTTACAACCTATTCACCAAACCCCTCTTTGACTTACTGGACTCCCTCAACATAGCGTACACAAACTACGCAGATGATACGCAAGTTCTCCTCCCCCTCTCCGGAGACTACGACCTAGACTCAGAAGCCCTCTTCAAAATCTACTCGACAATCCAAACTTGGATGGCTATCAATGGTCTCTGCCTAAACGGAGACAAAACCGAAATCATCATCCTAGCCCCCAACGAAACACTAACCAAACTCAGCCCCAACTATTCTCACATGATCATCGACAGTATTAGCATACCTGTCTCCTCTGCCGTCAAGACCTTAGGAGTCTACATTGACGCCACACTCTCAATGACTAGACAAACCAGCGCCATCGCCTCAGCGTCTGCTCTGACCACCAAACTCATTTACGCCATCAAACCTTACCTCACCACGCCTAACTGCCTCTCCATAGCTAGAGCTACTATAGGAGCCAGATTGGACTACTGCAACGCCCTCCTGGCAGGCACATCGTCTAAAAACCTAAGCAGGCTCCAAATAGTGCAAAACAATGCCCTCCGCGCTGCACTACACATCCCCAAAACTGACCATATTTCACAGGCCAGAAGACTTGTCCACTGGCTCCCAGTCAAGGAAAGAATCAACTTTAAAATCCTCACTCTCACACACAAGTGCATCAATCACACAGCACCCCCCTACCTATCTGAAACTATAACTAAGAACTCTTCCATCCGTCCCAGAAGAAGCCATCACGCCAACCAACTCAGAGTACCCACTGTAAAAAGAGCCAAAGCCGGCGGCATAGGCTTCCCACACATAGCTCCTAAGCTCTGGAATGCCCTCCCTAACTCACTCAGAGCAGAACCTTCTCTGTACTCCTTTCGCAAATCTCTCAAAACCACTCTATTCAACTAACTCCATCCTTCCTTCACCCACACCAGCTCGCATACGTCTGTTACGAAATGTGCCATGTAATGAAAACTGCTTTGTAACCATCTTCCTTCCACGGTAACCAGATTATGTATGTCCTCATGTAACAGCGCCACGATGCCCCCGGGCTGACGTGCGCTTTAAATAAATCTGAATAAATAAATAAATAAATAATGCACGATGGGGAAGTCTGCCTTCCTTGCCAATCGGCCGCTGGTTCTTTCTTTTCCCCCTATGTATGCTACCCAACCTTCCATATCCTTTTGGTCCCATGACATGCTGGGCACCTGTGCCATTTTTTACCTGGAATCCCTGTCATAATATATCCAACCCGTGGATCCATAGCACTTGTGCTCCTCTACTACTGTGTTCCTGTAATTCCATAAGGTGGGCCCTTGCTCAGGGAACCTTTCCATTGTTACTGTTGCCAACAAGGAAAATGCCTTGGTCCAGTTCTCAATTGTCTTCTCTGCTCTGTACCTTTTTTGTCTCTTCTTCTCCTCTTCCTTAGTTATAGCTACATCTTGGCCTTCTGTCTCTAATGACAGTAGTGAAAACAAATCCAAAAATCCCTTGGCCAAAAAAACGCTCCTTCACCTGCCTAGGGATGTGCCATGACAGTGATGACCTCCCTGATAACAGTGGGGCAATTGTTACCAGTGGTCCTTCCCCCCTGATGCTGCAAGTGTTGACCCTAGCCCCCCTACTGCCAAGCCTACTGCTGGCCCTTAAAGAGAACACCCAGGAGGTGGAACTCCCCCACTTATCAGTAGAATCATTTCTGAGGTCCTACCCTAAAAGAGCATCCCTGCGCCCCTGCAAAAGCAGCTGGCCCCACAGGTTGTTCCCAGATTCCCCTTGGCCTCCCTGTATTTGCACCCCCCAGTTCATCCTGACCCCCTTTCCATTGTTGCAGCATTTGGTCCCTGAACCTTGTAATCTCCATTTTAGCATACGCTATGCTCTGGTTGTGTGCCCTAACCCCTCGCCCGACTTGCATCCCAAACCCCCATGGCGCACAGCAGCACTACGGGCCCTGCATTACTTAATGCTACTGCAGGTAATTCTTGCCCCCGTCCAAGGGTTGCCCCCGACTGCCCACCTGCAAAACCTGCCCTGTAGGCGACAAAGGCACAGTGACATCCGGCATTGTGTTTACCTAAAACGTGGCCACTTTACCCTTTGTTTGCCTCGACACCCTCCTCTTAGTTGTAGGTGAGGCCACAACCAGCTCGTGAACCTGTGGGGTAACAGCTGTGGCTGGTGACGTATCTTGGGCCTGTCCTTCATCGGAGGGCCCCAGCAGTCTTTTCGCCCAGCCTGCCCTTATGCTGAGCACCCTCTCCTGGAACAGTGCCATCAGCTGGGCTGCCTCTGTGCTCTCCTGGGACCTTCCACTATCTGAGGTGGCCTCACTGCTGTCGAATAAGCTCAGCGACCCCTTGCTGGACATTCTAACTTCTCCTATAATGTATATAAACAAAACGAAAAACAAAAGTCTTATAACCACATCCATGTTTCCCTCCTGCACTTCACTTGTGTATGAAGGCCTTAAAAATAAACCATACCCTTACCACTTGCCCCTTCACCGTCGATGCAACTTCACCCCTGCCATTAACTCTCAGCCCAACCTGTGAACTCAGCCTCCCTTTTCCCCACATATCCTTTAAATGCAGCACCTTTTTCTTAAAGCCGCAAACCTGCTACTTTGCTGAGCCCGGCTTGCCCAAACCGGTTGCCCCTCCTTACTGCTATTGTATTGTCCTCTTTTATCTTGGAACAATTCTTCAGTGAGCAATCCTTCTTGGATGTGAGGTGGGAACCTGTGAGTACATGGGTAAATGTTGTTTTACCATTTGTAAACGCAGAGGACTACCTTAAACAATCATACATCCGTTTACTGCATCCATCGGATGTGCTGGTGTTCTCGTCTGGAAAGGGCGTGTGCGTCGTTTGTGCTAACCTTTCCTACAAAAAGATGTGCTCTGATTCAGCGATTAAATATCCGTGTCCATAGACCGCACTACATCCTCTTGATTGTGCTTTGCTCTAAATATCCCCCCCGACTTCTCCTAACGTTACCTTTATTAAAAATTGAGGCCCTGCGCGGTACTGCAACCGACCCAGGCACTCGGGTACACCAAGCCCCATGTAGCGCAGCAAACCGTTGCGGGCAAACACAATGTACTAATAGCAACTTGTAAGCCTCTTAAAGTATATGTGAACCTCGTTTGAAAACCTTTCCTAAAGAGTTTTTGTAAACAAGGACCAATTGGAAAGCTGGCCGGGACACTGAGATGGGTGGAGATCCCGAAAATCGTCCCATAAATAAAAAACATTTAACTCTTCCGTGATGTGAGCCGTCTAACCAAAAACCCTTGCCCCACACCTCAGATTACTCCCAATGCCATGTAATAATCGAAAACATATTGATTAGAGCGAAACTCTCAGAGCTATTGAAGTGACAAAATTATAAACCGTAAAACCGATAGAGTGGCATGGTGATCCCATAGCACACATCGCCCCTCCTTGTTCCATCCACAGGCCGCACCTTTGGCATGAAAAACCACCATCACCCCAATACATTAAAGCCCCCCGAGAGAAACGCATGCCACATACCCGACCACAAAACCAGACAACAAAGCGACACGGTGACCGCACCTTCTTTTAGACCGACTTACATATTCAGATAATGCGACCCCAATACATGAACATCCCCCGAGATAAACGCATGGCACATGCCCTAACGCAAAACCAGACAACAAAGCGACACGGCGACCGCACCTTCAGCCCATCGACATATCTTATGCAGACACTGCAGCGCACAGTGGCTGCACGTTCATTGAACGTTTACTAGACATCTCCCATTCAGACAATAAAGCGACACGGCGACTGCACATTCATTTAATCAGACATATTCGATTTAGTGAACAAAGCGGCACGGCGACTGCACCTGAACATGCAGGCAATAAGGCGATACGACGACCACACATTTCATAAAAAAACGCATATAAAAATCTTCACATCTGCATTCCCAGGCATTTTTAAGTGTGTGAATTGCAACAGTCACCCGCCATCTAAAACATTCCTGTCCCGCATTCCCCCCGGATTTATAAAAAAAAACACTGCAGTCGCTCGTACACATACCCCCCAACCTTTGCAGGCCCCCAGCAGCTGCTCCAGGCCATACATATACTAAACGCTGCCCCATTGTACCATGGAGGAAATGCCACATGGCAAAGGCAGGCTCCCCCTGCGCCTACCCATTGATTCGACTCATACATCGTCGATTCCCTGCTGCCTGTTTGTGGGACTGGCCTACTAGAAGTGCGGTGCGTCTACCGAAACTCCTAAATTCCACCCAAACTGCTCTGCTGCTGCAGGTGCCTGGGATGGAAGAGAGACCTGGCCCTCTCAGTCCAGGCTATTTAAGTGCCTCGAATTGAACTGGATTCTGGGGAAACGCGCTCTGTCTTCCTAATGTTTATAAGTTATGTAATGATGAACAATTAATTCCCAGTCCTGAAAATGGGTCTTCAAAAAATGGATTCATTCTTAATGTGGTCATCCTATATGTCAGGGTTGGTTGTGTAGGTCTGAGTGCTCCTTGAATTAGCCATAATCTCCCTCAAATGGTGGTTATTGGAAATATGAGTTGTCTATTAGCAAGTGATATAAGCTAACCCATTGTGTTAATGTTGGCCTGTCCTTAGAAGTCTGCAATTGTTTTCACGTGTTGCATCTGGTCATAATTCTGTTGGGACCTGCGTCCTCGTCTGAACTTCTGCTTCCCCCACCCCCTACCCTGGTGTGGCATTTTGTGTTATAATATTTGATATCAGTGGACTTTCGAATATGACTTGTTTTGTGTTTCTTTGACTTCCCTTTCTTGCATCAGCATATTTGCTCTAAAAAACCCTTGCCATTGGTAGTGATCAAATCTGTGTTGCTGGAGTTGTTCCTGTCGTATCAGTATTGTCCCCATCGGATTTAGGATCAGAGCTGGCTAGAGTAGTATTAAATGAACTACTTCTTGATTTCGAACCAGTATCATCATATTAAGGCTGAAATTCGTAAACTCTGTCCTGTCTATAGGCCTTATCATGCCTGAAATATTTCCTGAATTTTCTTAGTTTGATTTCGTCTTGGTATTCTCTTAGGATGTCATACATTTTGTCAGAGTTTTTCTGTTTAGTTGTGTCTGCATTTGTAATGTCTTTAATTTCTTGCTTCAGCTGATCTATTTGTGAAGGTACTCTTGTGTGTTCTCTGTTAGCATGGGTGATAAGCAGTTCTAGCATGTTTTTAGAACTTTAATTAAGATTTTCCTCCCATTTTACGGCCAGATCTTTATCTTCTTGGTTATCAAAATTGGGGAAAATTAAAATACGTGGGCCTCTAGGAATGGTCTTGTTTTCTAAGTATTAGGTGAGCGAGGCCTGTTCCCAGTATTTGTTTATTTCTTTTTTCGATGGGCGTTCCAACCTGAGGAATTTCTGTCTTAAGGTTTTGATTGAATTATAATTGCTTTTTAAGGCATTGCTGGTGCTTCCCCTGGGAGCACAAAGGGCAGCCCCATCTTCATCACTGTTTAGTAAGTAATCAGCCATATTATATGGACAGTGGTCTCCAGCAGGCACTTTTTCTTTTGACTATACTCTCTGAAAGATTGTAGAGTATGGGTACGAAGCTTGACTAGTGCACTATTGACCACACTTATATATTATTATATAACATGTAATATATGACACTTACTATCATTTATAGGAGGCTGCGTCCACCCCTCCACAAAGCCCCCCCAAAAAGGGGCTTTGAAAGTTTAAAGCTCGAATTGAACTGGTTTCTGGTGAAACGCACTCTGTCTTCCTAATGTTTATAAGTTATGAAATAATAAACAATTAATTCCCGGTCCTGCAAATTGGTCTTCCAAAAATGTGTTTATTCTTAATGTGGTCAGCCTATATGTCATGATTGTTTGTATAGGTCTGAGTGCTCCGTGAATTAGCCATAATCTCCCTCAAATGGTGGTCATAAGAAATATTAGTTGTCTATTAGCAAGTGATATAAGCTAACCCATTGTGTTAATGTTGTGCTGTTCTTAGAAGTTGTCACACCCAGTGTGCTTAGTCATCCATGATGTGTGATCTATTGGTGGTAAGTAATGACTCACCTTTCTTTTCTTGGATCAGTTGTTAATCCTAATGGATTGAGATAATATATCTGATGAGTTATAATGTCAAGTCTCCTCTGTCATTGTGTAAGAGGTATTCCAATTGGCATTGATATCATGAGGCCAAATGATAGGAATAAAATGATATGCCATACCGTGTGGTGTCTTATGGCCGCTGTATCAGGACTTGATCATTTCGTTGAAAATACACTTGGATTGATTTAAATAAACCTTATTTCAGGTGCATCTGTAAAAGCCCACGGTGTAACCCTGAGCCCAGTGCTTGCCATGGTTACAATACTCAGAATTCAAAGGAAAAGCTTAGCTTCGATGCCCCTTACCTTAAGAAGGTGCATTAAGTAGAAATGAAAATGTTTTTCGGTAGAATCTCTGGAACAGTTAGAAGGGATTTGGCTCCACCTGTGTGTAGCAATATAAGTTGCTTATATAAGTAAAGCTTATATCACTTGCTAATAGACAACTAAAATTTCCTATGACCACCATTTGAGGGAGATTATGGCTAATTCAAGCAGCACTCAGACCTTCCTGACATATAGGATGACCACATTAAGAATAAACACATTTTTGGAAGACCCAATTGCAGGACTGGGAATTATTGGTTCATTATTGCATAACTTATAAACATTAGGAAGACAGAGCGTGTTTCACCAGAATCCAGTTCAATTTGAGCTTTAAACTTTCAAAGCCCTTTTTGGGTGGGCTCTGGGGAGGGGTGGACACAGCCTCCTATAAATGAAAGAATAAGTGTGGTCAATAGTGCACTAATCAAGCTTCCTACCCATACGCTATTTAGGTGCCTCCCTAGGCCAGGCTGTTTCCGGCGGGACCATGGGGCACGCACTTCTGCCCCCTCAGTGAGAGGAGGCGAGTCCATGGGAAGGGGGTGGGGGGTGTCAGAGGTGCGGCCCGCTATGCCAGCTGCCCCTCTAGGGCCCCCTGCGTGGGCTGGTGCATCTGCTCACTCTCTCTTACTTTCCTCCCGTCCTTTCACCCCTTTAGCTGTCTGCTCAACACCGACCTCCACCTAAAGTATGCACAGCCTTGTCTGCATGTGATCAATAGTTTATTTATCCAAGCAGTTTCATTCCAGCCAATCAATGATCTTCAAACCTCCAGCCATGTCCCATGCAAATAATCCATAATGTAATTGCAAGGTGGAGCCATCGTTATGGCCATCAATAAAACGCTTTAAGTGACTGCAGGGGGCTGTGCGGCAGCTCACACGAGTCTGAGTGCTGGGGCCAGAGGCAGCTGAGGTGGGGCAAGAGGGTGGGTGATAAATGGCGCGAAGGAAAGGGGCTGTGAAGGAAGGAAGTGTGCAATGGAAGAGGTGTGGGTGAGCTAAAAGTACATGTGGTATGGGGGAAAGGGGAGATTGGGTGGCGGAGGAGGGTGGGAGACAGACCAGGAAATCAACATGACCAGAGACAGAGGAAAGAAAGGCATGGCTGTGAAGGGGCAGGAGAAGGGTCTCAAGTGACATAGGCGAGGCTTTGGGGGCCTATTTAGTTCCATACATGTGGGTGCAGAGGTGCTAAATTGTACCCTGCTTGGGTGTGTGGAACGTTACTCTCATTTGCGCAACACCCCACACTTTAGTTGCAGGGTTACGAGCCCCGCTGCAGAGTTTGAGCTTGCTGGACAAGGATGTGCCTTCAGTGCGCCTTCAATTCCATCCAGCGCACCGGGTTTCAAGCACTAGTTCGGACAGGCTCACCGCCCACCAGGAATGCTGTGCTCTTCTCTCTCTGCTTTCTTCTGCAGTGACACACAAGCACGTCACTGGCTCTGCCCCAGCCCTCCCTTCTTTTTAGAGGTTCGTGCATGTTGAGAAATCTCGTGATTTTCTAGAAAACCAGCAAGCATTTTCATTTTAGGATATATGGGCGAGGGGCTACATGGGCGAATGTGGTTTTAGGGTACCACAGTTGTAAATCTGTCGCCCGGTTAGCCCACTCTTTGCGATTTTAGCCAAAGCTGCCCCTTAGTAGCCAAGTCAGGTTATTTCGCAAAGTGAGGAGGACTTCGGAAAGGGCCAAAGGTCAGTATCAAAGTGTCACAGATAACATGAGAATGAACGGAAATTGAGCTGCCAGAGATGCTTCGAATTCCATGGAATAATCCCATTGTCCTATGGATAAGACTCATCTTCTGCGTTATGCATCCACATGAAACAGTCTGGCATTGCCTCCTGCCGCTGAACTCCTTATACATGTACCCAACTCAGCTTAGGTGCCCACATGCGTTCCACTGACCACTTCCCTCTGGATTTCACTCGTGGGAGTGGAGGCTTAATAATAATGATTTAGCAACCTTAGAAGGCTCTGCACAGATGTTAATGTTCATTTTAAAGGATATTTGTACCGCGCACTGGAGAAGTCCCCTGGCGGCTCTGAAAAAGGGAGGGGGCCGGGGGATGGGGTTAGTGGGAGTAAGCTGGGAAAGTGCAAGAGAGCAGTGATGTGCTGTTGGCAGCCTCAGCCCGGTGGGTCCGTTGGCTGGGTTTGGGGTGTTATGCGATCTGTAGTCGTTGTGTTCTGTTGTGCAAGTCTATGTGTGGTTTGTTTTGTTGTTGTATTGTAGTGAAATTTGTACGGATTGCTGTGGTTTAGGCTTGTGGTTGTGTTTGGTTAGAGTTTGAGAGGTGTATGCAGAGGGATGAAATTGTTAGTGGATTGGTTAGTTGGCATTGCTGTCTTTTCAATTATGTCTAGGTGTGATGCTTGCTAACATTCACTATTTCATCTGTGTGCAGCACTTGCTAATTTTCAATATTCTGTCTAGATGGGAGGCAGGCTAGTGATCATGATTTCATCCAAGTGTGGCACATGCTAACATTCACAATCCTGTCTAGATGTGACGCAAGCTAAAGGTAAGAATTAATTAAGTGTGGCGCATGCCAACATTCACAATCCTGTCTAGATGCGACACAAGCAAAAGTTAAGAATTCCATCTAAGTGCGGCACATGCCAACATTCACAGTTTCATCTAAGTATGGCGCATGCTAACATTCACAATACTGTCTAGATGCGACACAAGCAAAAGTTAAGAATTCCATCTAAGTGCGGCACATGCCAACATTCACAGTTTCATCTAAGTATGGCGCATGCCAACATTCACAATCCTGTCTAGATGCGACACAAGCAAAAGTTAAGAATTCCATCTAAGTGCGGCACATGCCAACATTCACAGTTTCATCTAAGTATGGCGCATGCTAACATTCACAATACTGTCTAGATGTGACGCAGGCTAAGGTTAAGAATTCCATCTACTTGTGGCACATGCCAACATTCACAGTTTCATCTAAGTATGGCGCATGCTAACATTCACAATACTGTCTAGATGTGACGCAGGCTAAGGTTAAGAATTCCATCTACGTGTGGCACATGCTAACATTCACAATCCTGTCTAGATGTGACGCAAGCTAAAGTTAAGAATGGCGCATGCTAACATTCACAATCATGTCTAAATGTGATGCAAGCTAAAGTTAAGAATTCCATCTAAGTGTGGTGCATGCTAACATTCACAATCCTGTCTAGATGTGACGTAAGGTAAAATAAGTATTCTATCTAAGTGTGGTACATGCTAACATTTACAGTTTCATCTAAGTATGGCGAATGCTAACATTCACAATCCTGCCTAGATGCGACACAGGCTAAGGTTAAGAATTCAATCTAAGTGTGGTACATGCTAACATTTACAGTTTCATCTAAGTGTGGCACATGCTGACATTCACAATCCTATCTGGATGCGGCGCAGGCTAATGTTCTCAATTCTATGTTTGGATACATGCTAATGAAGTGGGAGAATGGAAGACCAGGCTCCCGTCCTTCACCTCTCGCGCTTGGCCTAGAGGGTCACGACCCAGACACCCACCACGAGAAGAGTTTGTCCATTTACCAGACGACCAGATACCCTGGTACAGGAACATACGGATGTGTCCATCTGCCTGCCCAGCAGCCCGCACTGGCCATGCCGACACCTGCGGCACGGATCAACTAGACTAAAATCTACACGTCGTTAGAGATGCCATGACGACCTAGACAACGGGAAGCACATCTGTACAAATATACACACTGGACATTCCCACACCAACCTACACGAAGAATATACTCAGTGCTATGACGTAGGCGACAGGCATATTCACGGACGTGCATCTTTATTATTTTTACATAGGCTTTCAGAATGCAGAAACGCAAGACGCATCATGAACTCATCTACTAGCTTGCTCACGCTTCTCTTGAAACCAGTTACCACCATGAGAAGTATAATGAAAACACGATACTGGTCATGAAACTATATGCTCCTATAACCTAAAGCACCTGTGCACCAAACGGACCACTTATGCACCAGGCCAAGTAGGCCTCAAACAAGAGCTCCCGTGGACATTAACAAAGCAAGAGTCAGGTTGCTGATCCTGCAGAATGAGCTCGGCAAAACAACCAGCCAAGGTCGCAATGTTGCAAACCCACCGTCCAAGAACAAATCATCAAAGGCACGATGTTGCAACCTCGTACTCCGCGCACCAGCGTTAAAGTCACACCGGCAAATTAAACCAGGCGCGCAGTAGAAAAACAATATTAATTGTGCAGAATTCTGCCTCTTTCACGGTCCCTCCCCACGTGACCAAGCCGAACCTGACGAGATGCCAAACCCAGGAGAACAGAGGCGTCTGGATCCCTCGCTACGAAACACCGGCAGATACACTTGAAAGGCTCAATGGACATCTGCGACAGTGGGAGCGGTCTGCCTTCCAGCTATGAATAAGTCCTCACATTGTCTGCACGTACCCATAGTGAAACATTGTTGCACCTTGCAGGTACACCGAGAGCTGGGAACAGCGGTGGTCCCAGGCTGGGAAGCTCACGGGCGCACCAATCAGAACATGGGGCTCTTATCACTGACGCCAGTAATATTAGCCAATCCTCAGGAGTCTTCATGTAACAATTCTAATGTATCTAATCGTAGGGACAACCCAGATATACCACCTGACTACCCTTTGTCCACTAACATCGTTCTCTATATGTGTGCTATACTAACCCTACCACTCGAACACCCAATTAAGAGTGGCGATAGGTTTTTTGTTAACTTTCTGAAGTGACGCAAGTAGCGCGTCATAATACAGTAAAAAGGGCCTGCGAGCCCCACGATTGTGTGTGTGTCAGGACGGACGCGTACGCTCCTTGACCCATCCCTGCCGTTTTGTCTAATAAACAGCAGAGTCACCTTGCTCCTTGTGTGTGTCTCATACTCTATCTCATCTGGGATATACACGGGAGGAGTTGGGGCATCCCTGCCTGGAGGTCTGCGGACGGCCCGGCCGACCCCGGCAGAATTTCCCCCCGACAAGTTGGAGGCACTGCTGAGATCTGTTTAAGATCGACTTTTTATTTTTACTTTTTCCAGGCACTCCCGTTGCGAGGAGGCCCGGCGGCGCGGCCCACTCTGCCGTTGCCCCCTTCTGAGGACTACAGGACCATCGCGGAGCTGCGAGAAGACCGGACAGCGCAATCCGGATATTGGCCCTCGGGAGCTGGTTGAGAAGTATCCCGCCCGCGGTTGGCGAGTGTCCAGATGTGGTCCAGACGAGGGGAGGTGGCGAGCCGCTTGGAGGGGTGCACGCAGTCGAGCGGCCCTGCATCGAGAGAACTTGGTGAGCATGACACGCACAACGAGCAATGCGAAATTGTGAGGGAGGGGGAGGAAGTAAATAAGGGAGGAGGGAGGTGTTGTACAGAAGCGCGGCGAAGGTCTGACAACTTAGTGTTGCTAATGGAATGAATGGTAGCGAAATGAGTGCGAGAGCAGTCGGCTACGTCACGCGAAGGAGGGGGGCGGAGCACGAGAACATCACGTGTGGCCGCTCGTAGACACTGATTGGCCTAAGTCGCGACTACGTGTAAGGGTGGGTGTGTGTGGTTTCCTACGATTTGGCATTTATTGATCAATGAGTAGACGAGGTTCCCTATTGTTCGAGCAAGAAACTCGATAGGTAGATGACGTTTCCCTGTAGGCGGTAGTTAGTTGCCTAGTTGCCCAATACGGAAGATAATTGGCTGGTTAAGCCCTCCTGTTGAGGGGCGTATCACACGCGAGGCGACGCAGTGTGCGCAGTCCGATTATATTATTGATTTGATTACCTTGTTCCAGGAGAGACAGGAAGACAGCTGTAGGGTTAGCGGGGGTAGATTGCAAGTGTATTTTGAACTTAAAAAAACATAATAAGAATGTACCAGTAGCTCGAAGAGATCGGTGACGTCACCAGTAGAGATTTAATAGGATATCGCGAGCACAAGGAACTTTGGGTTTGAGAGTGGTGGGGAAGAGAAACATGATAAGGGAGCGGATACGGAGATAAATGATAGACGAGTGGATCGGAAGAGGAGAAGGGGAGAGGGGCGTGGCTGCGCACGGAGAACGCCGGCCACGGCAAGTGTAAAAGGGGGAGGAGAGTGGGGAAACAGGACGACTGTATAAGATCGTCGTAAGGGGTACGCAGCCGCAGGGGGCTGCGTGCGCTTCGGCCGCAGGGGGCCGTAAGGGAAGGAATATACAATATAAAATCATATATATATATATATATATTTGTTTTTTATTTTTTTTTTATTTTTTAATTTTATTGCATAATTTGTAAAAGGATTGTCGTAAGTCCCCACACTTACGGGGCCAGGTAAACAATATAAGGTTGCATATTGTAAACTGCTAGTGAAGGGAAGGGTAACAAGTGGAGCACCACTATGTCATACGGGACAGGGTCGGGAGGGTGGGGGAACACCCACACTACCCCACTACAACACATATGCACCACACTGCCACCCCATAGGGAGAAATTAATTAAGTACAGCATAGAGTGGACCCAGGGGACGGATAACAAAATGTTAACACCATGGCCGCCTAATGGTAGTTTCGATCCATATGCCCAACATTAATTGCTAAACCATCTGCACAATACATACAAGGGGAAGAAGTTGGCAAGCCATGTGGAGGTGTTTAACTTATGGAGGATGTTCCAGGGGTCCCGACCAGGACCAAACGGAATGTTTATTGTGGGGGAACCAACGGAAGAAGAGAAGATCAAGAAGGAAGGAGAGAATGGGAATAAATTGTGAGGGTTGGGTTTGAAAGAAAAGAGGAAATAAATAAATAAATAAATAAATAAATAAATACAAAGAGGGGGGAGAGACATGTAGCGAATAATTGGTGGCAAATTTCATTAGTACCAGCTTAAAGTGCCTGCAGTTCACTGCGAGACACGCCCTGAGACGTTGAGAGAGGAGCCATAGGAAAAGACGTTGATAGAGGAGCCATAGGAAAATAAAAAAGAGATTTAAAAACCCTGCGACTATCTTAACTAAGTAACATGGTGCACTTAATTTAGAAACGCAGCCACCCTATATGACAAGTTTACCACCCTGATGTTTCCCTATTTAGCTTGTCAGTGCCTGATGCCCCACGGGACAAAGGCACGCACTACAAATAGCTTACAACAAAAGCACAATAAATATAAAGATCCAAAGGCCCATTTGTACACTAGTACCTAAATTGCGTATATATGATCCAAGTGTGTAATGAGTATCGTGACATAAATTAAGTGCCTACCCATTTTCTGAAGTACATTTCGAATTGTGTAACAATTTACAGTTAGACCACCATTGAACGCCACCAGGTGGTGACTGGATGGTGCATAGGTGTACCATTGGCTCCTCCCACTAGGACACTGAATAGTGTGAGAGTAGTGCAGAGAGGTTAGGTCAAGAAATTGAAGAATATGTACAGTCTCAGGTCTCAAGCGCTTCCATTTCATTTCTCGCCAGATATAAAGGACCCAGGGCAGGCCTGAAGACAACGGACAACCAACACCCAATGGCTATGGACTACAGTGGGACATTTTCCCCTCCTGACAGACTTTGTTAGATGTGTGAGGCGTCAAGCCCTACAAAGCGGTGGCCACCCTGGCAACGAGGGAGCAACGATCAACAGGGCCTACGCAAGAGATTTTCATGAACTACAAAATAACACGAACACTCCTGAGTTAGGGAAATATGGCCATACTATGGTCCAACGCACACTAGCAACTAGAATAGGGATTGACATACGCATTTCCAAAGTTTAATTGAATTTCATGTTACCTTTTGTGCACCTACAGCTGTAACACTGTTTTGTTCTTTCTCTTTTCCCCGCACACGCAGGTTGTTGCGTATGTATGCTGTTAGAAATGTGTAAGAAATGTCCTTAATGTTATCTTCCATTAGTAACTGTGAGGGCTACTGATTAAAACATTGTGAAGAATTCCCCACTCAATTACCCACCCTATCAAGAACTTCAGACCCCTTAGAGCATGTTTCCCTGAAGTATATTTCCTTGCTTCCATTGAATAAATAGCCCAAGATTTTCCCTACCCATATTGAGAAATTTTGAAAACACGAAATGTCCAGGGGGAGATTTGATTTTTGCCCTTAGAGATTGTTTAGTTCGCGGAGCTTAAGGTTACTAACAAGTACTAACGTATTAACGCCTTTCTTGCGATTTTTAGGCGGGCAACTTTAACGTCGCAAGAATACGCTGCCAGGACTGCAGCAAGGTAAGAGCAAAATGCCGGTGAGATTAGCATATGTAATAAAAATAATAAGAATTTTGATGATCACCGGGTTCTTGGCTGCCTCTGTCTGGCAGTACAGCTATGCTATCAATATTATTGCTGCACCCAAACCTAATATACCCCCGTTCCCTGCTGCAACAGGTGTTACGTCAGGTGGTAATAGTAACATTGCACCCAAGCAAAATAGAGTTAAACGCAGCACATACTCAGACAATAAAGGTATTGATAATTATATACAAGATTCAGCACACGTCACAAACAACATATGGTACCAACACATGATCCGCATTGGTAAGCAGACAACTGAGGATAGCTGCTACGTTTGCTCATTAATACCATACGCCATGAGTGCTTCACGAACATTTGTTGCCACAGAAATAGATGAAAAAACAGCACAGTGCATAATATACTTGGCACTGTTCCAAACGAAAGGAAGATTTCAAGGAACAGTAGTGCACATGACATGGAAAACACGAGTCTCATACCCATATGAAAACAACTTCCTCAAGACCTTTTTGAGTTATCACAAGACCAGTTTACATGCTGAAGCATTCAAATACATAACAAGTGGCCCTGCAAAAGGAGAAACAAAGAAAGTAACGCTGCAGTATCTACCATGTGATTGGTACGCCACTGAAGTTCCGGGTAAACAAGGATGCTGGGAGAGGCCGCTGGTGACGATAACAGGAAAGGTGTATCTGGACAACAGCTGGGAGATAGGAGTGATTGGCAGCAACATGGTAACAAAAGAAACTATCTCAACCATCGAGACACACAATCACCGATGTTGGACGACGTGGATCAAGTATGTACCAATGCTCACGTGGGTAGAAGAAGATGAAGACCCAATAACAATACTACCGTTGACTGCGCCCAAGGTATGCTACCAGCATAAAGGAGAGGTGGACGTAGGATATAACACCAATTGTGCAAGTGTGGTGGAGTTACCTGAGGGGGGAGCGGGAACAGCAGTAATAATGGACCATTATTGGGCCTGTGGAGAAAAGGCATACCATACACTGCCTCCCCTGTGGAATGGTGTGTGCACAATGGTACACGTCAATGTACCATCACTAGTGGTACCTAAAAAGCACGTCAATGTGGCGAACTTTCCTAAAATGGATGAAGGGGATAAGAGAAGAAAGAGATCTGCACCACTTCAGGAGGAGCAAGGGAACAGGACCAACAGCAATGATACTGTCCTAAATAGAAGAAAAAGACAAGGAGAGCCACTGACAGGAAATTACCTGTGGGGAAGGTCGGAAACGGCACTAACATCAATACCGCCAGAACATAGACTATTCAGCAGAGCAGCAATGTTCTTCTCCTCAATAATACACCCAGGACTGCAGGCTTACGCAAACGCAAAATGGCTCCAGATAACTAGATGGGAACTAATGATGACCATCAATTCTACAGTGAATGGGTTTAACGCAATAAAAGAGGGGCTGCGAGCTGTAAGGATGGGAGCACTCCAGAACAGATATGTGTTGGACCTTCTCACAGCAATGGAAGGAGGAGTTTGTGCAAAGATAGGACAATCATGCTGCACGTTCATACCTGCCAACGATGCTGACAATGGTACACTGACAGAAGCAGTTTCACAATTGGCCCAGATGCACTCCAAAATGATGGATGAAAGTAACGGTGTAAACAAGGATAAGAGCTGTTTTTCACTATTATGGTCATGGATGCCATCCTGGCTGTCAGATGGACTGAAAATAATAGTGGGCTGTACTATATTGGCTGGAGCTACTCTGATCATAATTAGATTTTGGAAGGCCCGGAAGGCACGCACTACTGACGAGTTGCTGGAAATGGTGGGAATGCACCCCTTGATGCCAGCAGAAGACGGCCAGCATACAGGTGTGATAATACAAGAGAGGGAGAAGTTGCGCACCCAAATAATAACCAAACATCTAGACCCACCATCAGTGAAGATCGAGAACCCAAGAAACCCCAGGAGCTACATAGGAAGATGGGTATACTGTACTCCTGGAGGAACCTGTGAATATATGTATTGGTCATTTGAAGATCATGTAAACCATTACGGACATCTCGGAGGAATAACTAAGATATGGCGAGTAAGAGGAGATAACGAGAAGGATATGTTTGTGGTCGACAAGTCGACCAGAGGGGGGACTGAAGTGGGAGCATGGAAGACCAGGCTCCCGTCCTTCACCTCTCGCGCTTGGCCTAGAGGGTCACGACCCAGACACCCACCACGAGAAGAGTTTGTCCATTTACCAGACGACCAGATACCCTGGTACAGGAACATACGGATGTGTCCATCTGCCTGCCCAGCAGCCCGCACTGGCCATGCCGACACCTGCGGCACGGATCAACTAGACTAAAATCTACACGTCGTTAGAGATGCCATGACGACCTAGACAACGGGAAGCACATCTGTACAAATATACACACTGGACATTCCCACACCAACCTACACGAAGAATATACTCAGTGCTATGACGTAGGGGACAGGCATATTCACGGACGTGCATCTTTATTATTTTTACATAGGCTTTCAGAATGCAGAAACGCAAGACGCATCATGAACTCATCTACTAGCTTGCTCACACTTCTCTTGAAACCAGTTACCACCATGAGAAGTATAATGAAGACACGATACTGGTCATGAAACTATATGCTCCTATAACCTAAAGCACCTGTGCACCAAACGGACCACTTATGCACCAGGCCAAGTAGGCCTCAAACAAGAGCTCCCGTGGACATTAACAAAGCAAGAGTCAGGTTGCTGATCCTGCAGAATGAGCTCGGCAAAACAACCAGCCAAGGTCGCAATGTTGCAAACCCACCGTCCAAGAACAAATCATCAAAGGCACGATGTTGCAACCTCGTACTCCGCGCACCAGCGTTAAAGTCACACCGGCAAATTAAACCAGGCGCGCAGTAGAAAAACAATATTAATTGTGCAGAATTCTGCCTCTTTCACGGTCCCTCCCCACGTGACCAAGCCGAACCTGACGAGATGCCAAACCCAGGAGAACAGAGGCGTCTGGATCCCTCGCTACGAAACACCGGCAGATACACTTGAAAGGCTCAATGGACATCTGCGACAGTGGGAGCGGTCTGCCTTCCAGCTATGAATAAGTCCTCACATTGTCTGCACGTACCCATAGTGAAACATTGTTGCACCTTGCAGGTACACCGAGAGCTGGGAACAGCGGTGGTCCCAGGCTGGGAAGCTCACGGGCGCACCAATCAGAACATGGGGCTCTTATCACTGACGCCAGTAATATTAGCCAATCCTCAGGAGTCTTCATGTAACAATTCTCATGTATCTAATCGTAGGGACAACCCAGATATACCACCTGACTACCCTTTGTCCACTAACATCGTTCTCTATATGTGTGCTATACTAACCCTACCACTCGAACACCCAATTAAGAGTGGCGATAGGTTTTTTGTTAACTTTCTGAAGTGACGCAAGTAGCGCGTCATAATACAGTAAAAAGGGCCTGCGAGCCCCACGATTGTGTGTGTGTCAGGACGGACGCGTACGCTCCTTGACCCATTCCTGCCGTTTTGTCTAATAAACAGCAGAGTCACCTTGCTCCTTGTGTGTGTCTCATACTCTATCTCATCTGGGATATACACGGGAGGAGTTGGGGCCTCCCTGCCTGGAGGTCTGCGGACGGCCCGGCCGACTAATTTTCAATATTCTGTCTAGATGGGAGGCAGGCTAGTGATCATGATTTCATCCAAGTGTGGCACATGCTAACATTCACAATCCTGTCTAGATGTGACGCAAGCTAAAGGTAAGAATTAATTAAGTGTGGCGCATGCCAACATTCACAATCCTGTCTAGATGCGACACAAGCAAAAGTTAAGAATTCCATCTAAGTGCGGCACATGCCAACATTCACAGTTTCATCTAAGTATGGCGCATGCTAACATTCACAATACTGTCTAGATGCGACACAAGCAAAAGTTAAGAATTCCATCTAAGTGCGGCACATGCCAACATTCACAGTTTCATCTAAGTATGGCGCATGCCAACATTCACAATCCTGTCTAGATGCGACACAAGCAAAAGTTAAGAATTCCATCTAAGTGCGGCACATGCCAACATTCACAGTTTCATCTAAGTATGGCGCATGCTAACATTCACAATACTGTCTAGATGTGACGCAGGCTAAGGTTAAGAATTCCATCTACGTGTGGCACATGCCAACATTCACAGTTTCATCTAAGTATGGCGCATGCTAACATTCACAATACTGTCTAGATGTGACGCAGGCTAAGGTTAAGAATTCCATCTACGTGCGGCACATGCCAACATTCACAGTTTCATCTAAGTATGGCGCATGCCAACATTCACAATCCTGTCTAGATGCGACACAAGCAAAAGTTAAGAATTCCATCTAAGTGCGGCACATGCCAACATTCACAGTTTCATCTAAGTATGGCGCATGCTAACATTCACAATACTGTCTAGATGTGACGCAGGCTAAGGTTAAGAATTCCATCTACGTGTGGCACATGCCAACATTCACAGTTTCATCTAAGTATGGCGCATGCTAACATTCACAATACTGTCTAGATGTGACGCAGGCTAAGGTTAAGAATTCCATCTACGTGTGGCACATGCTAACATTCACAATCCTGTCTAGATGTGACGCAAGCTAAAGTTAAGAATGGCGCATGCTAACATTCACAATCATGTCTAAATGTGATGCAAGCTAAAGTTAAGAATTCCATCTAAGTGTGGTGCATGCTAACATTCACAATCCTGTCTAGATGTGACGTAAGGTAAATAAGTATTCTATCTAAGTGTGGTACATGCTAACATTTACAGTTTCATCTAAGTATGGCGAATGCTAACATTCACAATCCTGCCTAGATGCGACACAGGCTAAGGTTAAGAATTCAATCTAAGTGTGGTACATGCTAACATTTACAGTTTCATCTAAGTGTGGCACATGCTGACATTCACAATCCTATCTGGATGCGGCGCAGGCTAATGTTCTCAATTCTATGTTTGGATACATGCTAACATTCAAGTTCCATCTATGTGTGGCATGTGCTAACATTCATAATCCAATCTAGATGCGAGGCAGGCCAAAGCTAAGAGTTCTAGCTGCATGTGGTGCATGCCAACAAGATGTCCAAGCGAGCGCTCTACTCGCTGTGCTATCGGACCGGCTTGGCAGAAGCGCATGAAAAGGTTCACAAGGCTGTGTCCCCATCGGGCACGTGCCATCAGATATGTGTGACTGTGGCCTGTTCGGAAATGCAATGCTTTCTCTAGAGGTAAACATGCTTCTACTTCTTGGGGGAGGGCGTGGTCTATTTAAAGTGGCAGCTGTGGTCTCAGGTGACCTGGGTTTAAAACCCGAGCATCACCCTTTCCCATTCTGTATAGCCCAGAAAACGGCCCTTTGTCTTCCTGCTCTTTGTTCCTTTCTCTGTCAAATGGGTAGCGCTTGGGACTTGTGTAAATGTCATTACATATGAACCACCAGCTAAACCGCACGGTAGAGCTAGAGCAGTTTCCCGTGTTACACTGTAGTGTACAGTTTGCATATGATTACAGCCTATGTTCTTTATGTTGCATTCACATGCAATAGCCTTGTTCTGCATGCTGGCACCATATAAAACACAGAACAATTGGGCTCGTATTCTAGTTGGATCCAAGCCACTAACAGAGTTCTCAGATTTTCTGTGGCTATGTCTGAGAAGTCGACCCAGTCCTGTTTTTGCGTGGAATTCTGGGACTTGTAGTTTTCCCAAATTTCAAATGGGATAGGAAAAAATGACACGTTGCCTCAACAAAGCAAGTCAAAAGGACATGGACTTTTCCGTGCCTTCACTGTTCGAATTGTGGTTATGTTGTTAAAGTGATGTTATATTTCATTTGCGTACTGGGGAAAAGGTCAAATTGAACGATTTAGCGACCCGTGAGACAGCTAAGATCATCTAGACAATAAGATGCCCTTTTGGCATCTACTACATCAGCCAATCTCCAAGACCAGCAAAATACAGATGGAATGAACACCGATCCAACATACGGATAAACAATACAAATTTGGCAGTTGCTCGACAGCTCAATATGTTGAAGCACCAGAGCACTCAAATCAGGTTTCAAATTGTGGAAGTGGTTACCACAAGGATACATGGGGAAATAAATAACTTCTTAGATGAGAATCCTTTTGTATCGACAGACTTGACTCACTCACCTCTGGGGTTACAATGAAGAAAAGTATCTATCATGTTTTCTGTGTTGTATCATTATTTTGATTTTTGTTTTTATTTCTCATTGTTCATATCCTCATTCTCTCAGCTTTTCATGTGTTTTTCTACAGACAGGTTTACCTCTTATCAGTGCCCTTACTGGCATTATGCACATGCATAGTCAGATTGTATCTAGTTTAAACTCCTTTGACACGCTACCTTGGGCATTTTTTTCTTTCAGAAGAGTCCATATTTGTGTTACATTTCTACATGCACAAGCGATGTTACTTGAACTTGGTACGTGATACATGTTCTACTACATTCTACTGTCTTCCTATAGGCTGTCTTTCGTATACTGTCTTTAATATTACTATAGATTTGTGTTACATTTCTACATACACAACAGATGAATTTTTATCTTCCTCCAATTTTTGCAATCTGTATACAATGTATTAACCTGTATCTGTTGCCCTATAAGTCCACGGTTATGACATCATGGCATTTTATGTCATGACGACACAGTGTAATGTCATCAGTGACATCATCATGCTTTGCGCGCGCAATGGTTACCTTTTTATATATACTGTCAATTACCATAGCTATCTTTTCGTTGTGCAGACGCATATCATCACATAGCTGGTAATGCGGGCATCCATTATTCATTGCTACTCCCTGGCAACATTGGCTTTTAATGATTGAATTTTCTTGTTCTTTCCTATATCTGTTCCTGTCTTTTTACTACATATAGCTTGTTGGTGTAGTGAATACTGAAGGACTGGGCTAGGGTCCACCAGCACTCGGGTGGCACACAATTGCGATAACCCATTATGTTAAGCTTGTTTCTTATGGCCTTCATGACAACATAATATAGGTTTCAAATGTCTTTTTGCTTACTTTGTTTATTTTTCCACACAGGTCGATTGGTCCTTCTTCACTGTGAGTCAGAGTTCGGGTGCTGTTTAACTCAGGTATATATGTAATTGATCAATAGGTCGGGTGCATATAGGATATGTGTTGTTTGTATCCCTTCTACACATGTCTTTCTATTCTTCTCTGTTTATTTACACAGATCCAGCCCTGGTGACGGGCTTAGGTCGGAAATGCATCGGCTTCTTTTTCATTTCATATGAATATGGTTCCTCACTATGCACCCTTGTTGTTTTGAATTAAATAGCCAAATCCTATTCATGCTACAAAATGATTTCTTCATTTGACTTTGTTGAAATGACCATAAATATGATGTAAAACATGGAAGTAAGGCCTTGGGGGCCATTGGTGAGTATACAGCACCAGGGGGAATCTCTTGGCTTATCCGTGGCTCTGTTCTTGTTGTCTGCCAGCATGTGTAGTCCTTTGAGGGCCACTAACAGAGTTCTCAAGTTTCCTGTTGTCATGCATGATAAGTCCATCCGGTCCTATTTTTGCTTGGAATTCTGGGACTTGAACTGTTCTTAAATTTCAAATGGGATAAGAAAATAAACAAGCCCCAGAAACCAAAGGGAAAACAGGGCTGGAAAGCCATCGCACGAGTTTGGGGAGATTGGTATGCATACAATAAGAAGGGAATCTGCACATATAGTTCTGCAGGTTGAAATGAAGCTATAGAGTCGTAGCACCTTAACGTGTTCCATTACAGTTTACAATTGAGAAATGATTATAGCCCATGTTCTTTATTGCATTTCGATTGCTGTATTAGCATTGTACTTTTTCAAAACACACGTTAATTTCCTGCAAGTGCCACACCACCTGCTCCCTGTCTGAGTCATTGCCACTATCACAGAATGAACTTTAGATTGACTTCTAGACGATGGCAAACCTCGGCCGGTGCTTGACTCGTGCTCATCCTCCTTTGCACAAAGATTCTCTTCTGTCAATAATATAAAACATAGAGCCATGACCCCAAAAGTAAAATACTTCCACCAATATAAACTCAGGGCTAGGTTGAAGCCTGAGCAGTGTTCAAACCTCTGCCTGGGCACCCCCATTACTAAGTAAGCCTGCAATAATGTTGTCTTTGGGCTTCCACCGCCATCATTTGGCCAAAACATGAAGTGTGCCTCAGTTTTGTTTGCCAATGTGAATTGTTCACAAATGGAAAACAAAACCATGGCGCAATTCACAGCGTAGAGATCATACACCTTTCTGTGTCCAGCCCCCAAATGTTAACTTCAGCCTCGTGGACACAAAGCAGGACCTTCAGAGGTGTTATGGAAGCCTATTGGGAAATTCCCACCTGCTGTCATCAGTGATCGAAGTGAGTGGGAACGGTCGGGAACAGTGTTCCACTACTTTAAGTGTTTGCTTTTTACCATTCCACTACTTTTTACGACCATATTCACCATTCTATACAGACGATTTATCCATTCATGTCCCTGTGCAAGTGTAAAGTTGCAATAGGAGCCTTAGTTATTAGTGACTTAGAATATTGCAATGCCCAAACTGCAACACCTTGTCACATGTTGCACTATGCTTCCACCTACCCTCTCCCGTGCAGAGACCACAGCTCCACTACTTTTTTCGGTGCACTTCTACCACCGGCTGTCATGCGCTGTTAACTGACATGGACTGTGATTCTGAATATACACTTGTATGCAGCTCACTTCAGCTAACAGGGTGTGTGAGGCTGCAAGTGGTATTTCCCTGACTTGTTAATGGCTCCCCCATTAGCTCTGAGCACCCTGCTTCTCCGGGTGCAGTTACTCCATGTTTTTCAGTTCACGAAATTCGTTTTACTTTGTATTGTAGTCTACTAGAAAAATCTTATTTTTTTTAGATAAGTTGAAATACCGTGTTAGAAAGCCAGCCAGTGCAGATTCCCTTCAAAGCAAAAAAGACAGTATTTTCAGAGTAAGCATTAACTCTGAAGGCACTGCGTTGCTTTAAAAAAAAAAGCAATCTGCAGTGTTCATCGTGATTGCACGGTATTCTAACTTATCTAAAAATACAATGATTCTTTACAATGGACTAAGTTATAAACTAAGATAATTTTCGTAAACTGAAAACAACCAGTTTGTGAATTAATGTAACTTCCTGTATTTTCAGTTTTTGTTGTTGTGAGAAGGCTACTTGAATTCAAATCATTCATTTATTTATTTATTTATTTGCATTTGTAAAGTGCACTGTAGCCCTCAGGCATTGGGGTGCTATGAGAAGGCTTAGGGAGGCTTGATTCAGGGTTACAGGAACGCGGCCCCAGCAGAGACTTGAAAACAGAGAATAGTTACGGTTCACAAAGGACATTTTCATGACAGTTAGGTAAGAAAGCAGTACATTGTCAAAATCATGTTACAGTATGCACAGAAAAGGTTGTTTTAAACAAAGAGTCTAGTTTTGATGGCCTTCCTGAAGGTTGCATGTGAGTAAATTCCCCTGATGGAAGGGAGAAGGGAGTTCCACAACGTGGCTGCAATGTTGTGTATTCATAATAATACATGCCTGGCTGTTTCAAACTTTTTTAAATTGGTCTGATGTGAGATGCACGATGAGTCGTGGCTTTCTCATCCAGACTGGATACAAGCAAGAACACCTGGGGCCCTGCACAGTGACACAAAATAAGCCACCTGTTCCCCTATCCCCGGAAAGGTTGTGTATTGTTTGGGGCAGGTGGCGCTTGCCAAGGCTTCCTGCCACGCAACCGGGATGTCATTTGCTACCCTTAGTATGCCCTCTGCGGCCCCTATTGAAAACAATTGGAGAAAAAAACAAAGCAAAATGGAAGTTACATGGCTGCGGGTGCCACTGGGTCTCGTCTCGCGCTTTCAAGAGTTCTGTAACTTCAGCAGTTGCTTAGCAACCACAAAAAGGTATTGAACGCACAAGAGCCCTCTATCTGTCCCTGTGGTGGAGGACAGGTGAGTGAGAGGAATAGGCAGAGCCAAAGACCACTGCATCTTCTAGCGTGCCGAGGAGTAGGACAGGTATGCATATGTGTGCTCACCTACAGGGCTGGCGGGCGGGACAGGAATAGGAAGAGAAAGATTTGCAGAAACACAGGTGCTCTCGTGAAGCTAGAAGTCAACGGTGTCCTAAGCCTCTCGGAGCAACCTGTTTGCACATACCTTTTTGCTCCCCCACGTAGGCCACAGGGCCTCAGCGAGCAAGGAACAAGAGTTGAGAGGGCTCCGTCCATGGGACAGGGAAGCCAATATCTAGAGCACAATGGGCATGCTGGCCTGCTTGCAGTAGTGCTGAGGCAAGACCAGTCCCTTCATCTGCACAGGATGTGCAAACCCCGTGCAAGGCAAAAGGCGATGTGCAATGCGGGGCGCCTTAGGAATAGGACAAGAGCACACATGTGCTCCTGAAGGCTTACAGCAGTGGAAGCAGGCATGGAGGCCTGCAAGAGGCATTCAGCTGAGGGTGTGCACACCACATAGAGAAAGCAAATACAGGGCAAGGGCCCCTTTAAGAGACAAAGCCTTCAGAAATGCAGAATGTTTACCTAAATCAAGTGGCCCCCTTTTTTATTTTTATTTTGTTTGCTATTTTGGAAATCTACCCCTAAATAGGGTTCCAAATGTTCCCACCACAACTACCTGCCAAATTCTGGACCACCAAATACTGATGGTGGCGGCGCCTTAGGTTTTCAGAATATGGGCTATGCGTAGTGGGGCAGCCACCAAGGGTTGTGCTTTTATTGCACTTTTTGCAGCCCAGATAAAGTAATTCCATTAGAGAGTTAATCAGAAGAACCACCCGAGTTAACCGATTAATCTGGGCTAAAACGGCCTTTCATTAACGCAGAATAACCAGACAGTGGGCCTCATGACAAGTCCGGCGGTGACTGTGCCGGTAAAACCGGCAGATTGCCGCCAGACTTGAAATATTTACTGGCGCCTGGCTTGCCGGAAACACTGGGGGATTACAAACCCGGCGTTCCGGGAAGTCAGGCGCTGGTAAATGAAAATCTCCATTCCCATTTAAGTCCCATTGGACTCAATGGGAATGGGGACCATGGAAGCACCGGCACCGTTAACAACGGTGCCGGTGCTTCCGTGAAACTCTGCGGGCGGGTGCCGTTCCGGCCGCCAGGTCAGACCCTGGCGAGAAGGACGGCACCCGCACGCAGAGTCGTACTATGCCAGTCCGGTAAACAACAGTTGCAGTAGGCTTACCGGCACCATTGTTACCAGACCGGCACAGTCGTAATGATGCCCAGTGTTACCCTACATGCAGCAGTAGATTTTAGCACCTTAGAAACAGTTTAAGGAGCGGCTACCTTCTCCCGGACAGGCCGAAGTTGTAGGTGTTTGGGCAGCAACGATGTAATGGAGTTTTAACCGTTGCATGTTCCTAAAGGACAACTTGTAAAAACATCATGGGTGACACGCAGTTTCCTCTGGGGCTTGTGTGGCCCAGGGAAGCTGACGGTACACCTGCACCGCCTAACTGTGATCATAAAGCAATTCATTATCCCAGTGTAGACACGCAAGAGTCTTCCTTCTTCACTGGGGCCCGTAGCCAGGCAATGCTCACACCAGTGTCACGTGAGGGCCCATTTTTGTAGAGATGCTGATTGTCATGATTCTGTCTCATTTTAGTTTTGGTCATCTGTCCTGTCGTGCTTACATTTGCAGGAGCAAACAGCGGGCACCGCCAGACACAGTCATCTTTGGGTACCTTCTGTTAATATCCCCCAAAAAATATTGCGATACAAAAATATTGCTATATATTTGCGGTGATATTGACCCATGGACCCTGCGGGGGACACCCCCACAACCCCTGCTCCTACAAATTATCCACCCCAAAAAATATCGCCTATGGCGAGACAAACAGCCATATGTACGGCGATCATTTTGGTGGGGATATTTTGTAGGGGTACCTAATCTTTGTGCCATTGATATTTTTCTGCCACTTCACTTTGGGTGTTTTCTCAACAAATCAATGAAGAAATCGCTTCTCATGCTATGTAGCTCTTTCCGCTTTTTCTCTTCAACCCTCGCCCACCACTGCAATGGGCATGTTTTCTCTCGTTCACACTCACTTTTCCATATTTGCATGAATAAATATAGAGCACTAGCCCTCCATGTTGCCCTATGATTTTGCATGCCAGAGTGGCAGGCGACTTTACATGTTTTGAACGCAGATCCGAGGCCTACACCACAGTATGAAGCACTCTGATGCAGAAGCAATACACAACAGCATTCAAAGCATGTGTACGCCCACACACACTGCTACTGCCGGGAAAGTCACAAACACACACAGAAGCAGCCAAAGACAAGTGGAGTCTATCTGACAGCAGACTATGACATTCAGGCCTGCCCATCTCCTGCTGCGTGCCCTCTACGCACCAACCCTGTGCCCAGCTTTACCATGGCGTACTCCTATTGATGGAACATCCCGCACAGAGGCACACAGAGGTACAAATTCACACTGACCAGCAGAGCCCACAACATTACCCACATGTGCAGGGATATCGACTGAAACCAACACACATCCTGACACTGAGCTGCCATATAGCTGCATCCCAGATACCATGCTACGGGTGCCACCAAGTCCATTGATGGCGGTGCTTTTCTGGGTTGGGTTGGGTTGGGCTGTCCTGTGCCAATCAGCCCAGGGTGACATCAGAAAAGGAGGGGGAGTACATGGCATGTACTAGCAGTACGAGAGAGGATGGGAACTGGGAAATGCCACTGTGAGATTTTGGTTAAGATATTAACATTGGAGTATGTTTATATTTGCATTTCCCCTTACCACTGACAGTGTGATCTTGCGCAAGATGTCATATTGTATTGTGTCTAGTTTGCTCAACTGCATTTATAGCTGCACAGCTGTCATGACTGATTAACTGGTGAAGGTGTAGCCTAGCCTGTTGCTAGAGTGACTGTGCCCTGTGTTGACAGCTCGTACCCAGTCAGACCCTACCAGTAGTCTAACAAGAAATGTGCCTGTCTTGTGTGTTTGAATTGTCATCCCAACGGCTCTGCTTCTCATGCGACCTAAAGTGCTTGTGCGAGGCTATGGGTGGCCCCTATTCTGGAAGTGTTCACCTACGGACTGTGGCTTTGCTGTGTCTTGAAGCATCACTCTTCAGGCTGTGTTTCTTCTGTGGGTTGATGCCTGTGGTCCCCTCTGAGCTTGTTTTCTTTTAGTATCATTACTGTTATTAAAGCCAGCATGAGTATGTTCTTATATGGGAACTTGGCACATATGCGCGCACCCACCATGGACCACACACAACTGCTAGTGAGGAATGTGGGCTTGTGGCAGGCCTTGGGGGGAGGGAGGGGGGAGTTTGGGGGGGGGGGCGAATCCCTCTCTCTCGATTTCTCTCGAAAATGCATTAGAAAACTTCCAACACCTGTAAATATATATATAACCTGCTAGAATCGGTTTTGTTGTTGTCGCCCATCCCCACAGGGGATGAGTGTAGATTTGCTTGCTTCTGGCTCAGTTTCTAAGGGTTGAATGTGTTGACACACCTTCTATCATTTCATGCAACAGCCACATGTATGTTCTTTCCATTGCATGGCATCATTTGGCCTTGGACGTCGGCTTACTTACATTCACAGTCATTTGGTGCACAGTGGATTTCTTATGCCAAATGGCTGTCTTTCTACTTTGAGTCCATTTGAGGAGGCATCATGCCTTTCTCAGTGTGTAATCGTGCGGCTTTCAGAGAGCGATTTCTTCCAATATCGCGGCAAAGGGCAACATCAAAGGGTCAAAAGCCTGACATGGACATTCTTGGTATTTTACCCAGTAAAAAAAGAAAAAATGAATAATCTACTTCTGCAATTCTTGTTCTTTTCATTCGCATGTTTTGTATTGTTTAACCCTTTCGCTGCCAAGACATATAAATACTTCCTATATGCCATAGGAAATCGTTGAAGTTGCTGCATTGAGAGGGTTAAGGCCGCCAAATACCTATCTCTATCTACCATGGAGAATGTTGCATGTCAAACTCAAAAGGGTCTATTACCTTGGAATGTGCTTGCAAGCTGTCATGCCCTCAACCGTAACACACCTTTAAGCTGAACATAGCACACAGCTGTTGCCACCCGTTTATTTCGATACCTGGTCAGAGAGCGTTGCTGTGGGGCCTGGGGCCATCCTCGGGCACCTCCTGCAATGAGACATACGCACATTTACAAACATGGCCTTTCATTTCCAAAAGCATATATCAGCCTGAGCGCAAATCTGCATTGAACGGCCAAGACGCAAACTGCTGCTATGCTCCGCCACCGGCAGGCGCCTTGATCCGAATAATGGCACTAGCATAGCTACCAACTGGCCCACTCCATTTGCGGGTCTGACCCGCAGAGTAAAGGTGATTTAAGTGAGTCCAAAGGCAGGGTGGGCCTGTCCTCTAGGAAGTGGTCGAAGTGAGCGGGAGCGGTCGGGAGCGGTGCTCCTCTACTTTTTTATATTACGTTTTACAGCTCGTATACTTTTATTTTTTAAAGGAAACCGTTCTGGAAGGGTTTCGTTTTAAAATAACAGTGTAGGAAGAGGTTGCAGCTTGCACTTTCAGTGCACTGCACTGAGCATTCCCTTAAACAGCAGGTGCAAGTGTTTGGGGGTTTGTATTGTGTGTGGGAGGGGCGTGGTGATGGGGTTTGTGGGGAGTGGGTGCAGACCAGCAGGGAACATAATTCCACTACTTCTTTTCATACATTTGACCCCTGCCTCTAGGGCAATAGGGCCATGGCCGAAACAAAAACGCACAATGCTGGCGTGGGCCAGTTTTTGTGTTCAAAGTGGGCCACCTTTGTGGCCAATGTGGGCCAGTTTGATGAGTTACTTCATGATGCGGCTAGTAGTTTTGACCAGTGCTGCTGAATAAATATACTTGAATGTGCACTGTTTGTGTTACATTTTATCGAAAAACTCCCCCTTAGTTAGTATTCAAACAGTGTCACAAAAGGAATGAATAGCCATTTGCAACTATGGGCCACTTTTTCAATGGTGCCCGGGACAATTTTATGGCCCAATCCGACCTTGTCCAAAGGCTCCCTTCAGTGCATAAGGCAGGGCCCCACTGCATGACTCTTTCTGGCCACATATTTAGAAAGTCATTCTCCTGTCTGAAGAGAGTGGGGGGCAGGGGGCTCGCTGTCGTCAGTGGCAGCAGCCCCACCCCGGAGCAGAGGGCAGTGCAGGCGAAACCCCTCCACCCGAGATGTACACTGGGGGCTGATTTAGTGCTGCTCAGGCTTCCCTCTCACCTAGTCCTTTCCTAAAGAGTTTTTCCTTAGAGTTGAGATTTTTTCTCAGTTGAAAAACAGCAATCCAGGATTATGTTTCATGTGCCCCTTAACCGACTGCCTGTACCTTTCAATTCGGACTTTCCTCATACCTAACTCTTTGGTTTTGGAAAGCAATGATCTCACATTTTCCCCCAAACATCCCACATTCACATTTCCGCTGGCTGTAGCTAAAATAAAATAAAATAAAATAACAAGCACAGGCCAGATTGGGCTCATCATTTGACATGATTGTTTTATTGTCTGGCAAAGTCATAACGAGGGTCCCCACGCATGCAGATGATCGTGAACATTTAACATTCTCATTGAAATTAATTGGGTTCTATGAATATTTTATAGAGACACCGCAGGAATCCAGTAATTATTTTTTATACTTAAACGAAGCTACAGTGAGGGTCACTTGAACGCTATTTTATTATTCCTTAGTGGACAATGTGGCCTCAACGTGGCTTGAAAGCGCGTCCCTCTACGGCTCCCGTTCCGCTTCCAGCAGAGGGGAGAGGTCCCGCGTGGGAGACCATGACTGGTCATAAATCAGATATTAGATTTGAAAGACATCAATTCACCTTCTTTGAAGGTGACCACCATCACTTTGCAAATAGTCTTAATATGTAAAGAGTTTTGAGAATATGGTAAAGGGGTGCTTTATAGCGCCCTCCTGTCAATTTTGTTGGCCTCGAAGAACATGCTTACTGGGCATGGTGGATCGTAGGGATACACAAGGCCACAGCCCAGATGATCATGAAGCCATTTCTGAAAAGCACATGCGGACCAATGGAATGAAATCCACAGGCTGGCAAGTACCCAGTCATTAAGGCCCGGCCCCCAAGTCTCGCGCGATTCCGGCTTTCTCTCAATAAACAAACTTCATGAGCTGCCTGAGGAAATCACAATCAGGAGAGCTCCGCCCAGGCTGCAAGGCACTGAGTTCCTGATAGTCCCTTTCATGGATCTCACCCAAGAAGTCAATGAACACCCAGGGTTTCACCAGACGACATGTTATTGGACTCCTTCCCAGAGATTTTATCCGCATAAATAAAGGCATGAAATGCAATCCATTACTAAATCCTAAAACCATAAACGAAACAAATATTTAGGCATAATGATAAAAACATTTTCAAGTTTTAAAGCAGAAAAGCCCACTGTCCTTGGTTCTTCCTGTGCCTTCCAAGATACCAAACATCAAAAGCAGCTGAAACAGCGTGGATGGAGAGGCTACAAGGCAGAACATGGCGTCCTCGCGTGGAAGCTCTGCTGCCGGGCAAGGGACGAGCAGTCCTAGGCGGCATAAACGGCTGCATGGGCAGTGGCCCTCATCAATACCTTGAGTTACCCTTGAATGGAAGCTATCCCCCCTGCTCCCAAGGAGTAGGACCAACCACATCTTCCACAATCGGGAGTGCCGGCTGCAGAAGAATAAGTAATGGGATCGTGTCCTATTCTCCCTACACCCCCACAATTACTGGTCTAGGCGAAGTCCTGAGCACCGCTGCCACGCCCGCCATCACTGCAAGACAACATTCAGGGCCAGCTTTACATTCGTAGTCAAGAGAAAGCCTGCAACCAGGGCTTAGAGCCCCTCTAGCCTCTCTCACTCCGCTGAGATGTAATAGCTTGGCTAGATGCCGCGGGAGTATACTAAGGCCAGCCCATGCCAAATACATGCCACGGGAGCCTGCTGGCACCTTCTGAAGCCATGATATCCATCCGGCCGATTCAGTACATGCCACAGAAGCTGCCACCCACAGGCATGACTAATAGAGTAATGGCACACACTCCACCTGAGCATAAATTGCCGTTACCCCTAATTGGGCCCTCACGGCCTCTAAGGTGGCACCCCTCGGAAGTACTAATGCCTAGTAAAAGAACAAATCCAAGTTCCAGGCTCAGAAATGACTGCAACATGTGCCTTGGCATCTAGAAGGAAGTCACCGCATTGGCACCAGGTCCTGCCATCCTTACATGGGTCACGGGGACGACTGCATTGGCCTTCTGGACTGCCCATACATTCCAAGGATTCCACCAGATCCCCAGTTAATCTTGAAATGTAACCCTCTTTACAACGAGTCGCCAAAAACATTCAAGGGCAGTGCACGTCAGTATCCAGCCCTCATTACCAAACCCTTAGGCTTATGGACAATCTTGTGCAGCACTCTCTCTGAACAAAGCATCTAGAGTGCCAGGATTGTATGCCAAGAAAACCGCACCCTCTGCGTAGAGCAGGATAGGGATGCACCGGCCCTAAAGAACAGGATCATCGCTGCCACTCCTAAAAGCTTCTGGCCAGCCAAAAAATATAAAGACTGAGCAATGAAGGGTCCAAAGTGCACCCCTCACCCTACGCCTGGCAGGAAATCAGCTGTAATCAGAGCACTGCTTGGCTTCCTGCTGACATGGTCTTCATTGCGACCTGCACTTGGTTCAATAGCACCCATACAATCTCCCTATAAACAAAATGGCTTCTTGCCTCAAATCTATGCAGTACATATAAAGATGACCCTGAAGAGTCTTGCTAATACCACACATGCGCTATCCATCTGTAATCAACAGGCATCCATACTGGCTCTCACCCCGCTAAAGCATCACAACTAAGAGGAGCCATTCACCATTTCCACTGTGCACTACCATGCTCGCTTCCTGGCACGGCCCTCTTCCAGATTGACACACACGGAAAACTCCAGTGAACGTGCCATTTCCTTGCCTCCAAGCTAGTAATTTACTTTAATGATGCACTGCAGCCTTCAAGCTCAATACTCCTCCTGCATAGGTACCAATAACACGTCACATGGCCATGGGAACAAACAACTACTGACACCAGAAAAAAGATAAAGAGGTTTATTTAAGCAAAAGTAAAATATGAGACTATTGCATGCAAAACGGTTCAGGATGACTGTAACATAAAGGTTCTTGGGAAACATAGTCCTTGAAAGTAGGATTAGAAGTGAAGGAAAGCAACAAGAGCGGCATACAGTCTACATCTCCGTCCTTTTCCCTTCTTCTGGTCACCACAAGACTCTCCTCCTCCTCTCTCTGGAGTTAAGGCTTCCTCCCTCTGCCAAGTGTCCCCAAATCCTTCTCCTTCACTGGGGTTCTCCTTCTCTCTCTTACTTAGTCCCCTTTTCCAGAGCGAAGGGGCTCTGCCTGTCTGTTGCACATCCCCTCTTCTGAGGATCAAAGTCACTATGTCTCTCCTCACTGCAGCACACTCCTCATCTGGAGCTCAAGGAGATCACCTCTTCTGTTGCTCTACCTTTTTTCTGGAGATCAAAGTCACACTCTCTCTCATAATATTTTTCACACACTCCACTCATGGGTCAGGCCTCCCTTTCTTCTGGTCTCAAGGGTCTCTTCTACCACTCACTGGAGCACAAGCCCGTTCTGGGATCTCGCAGTTCTGCTCCCACTTTGGAACACACCCCTCTTCTGGGGGCAAGGGTCTCTCCTCTCCCTCACTGGAGCACACCCTCTTCTGGGCTCAAGGGATTCCCCATCTCTGGATCTCTCCAGCATTCTCAACACACTCCACTCCTCAGCTCCCAACCCAGAGACACTTATGTAATTCTTAGTCTCTGTTTGAAAGACCTTGCAATCCTCCCATTGGCCAAGGTAAGATTTTGAATTGATTGGATAATTGTTTTCCTAGTGCATGCTAGGGGAAGGACGTCTTTAAAAGGCGTGCTGCCACCCAGTGCAGGAGCTGTGGATGCATGCTGTTCTGCTTCTCCTTTACCTCTTGGCTGTCTCCAAGCAAACATGTTAATTTTGTGGGTTTCTTGCATTTTAAAGGCCATCAGACAGGACAGGAAAACCTCTAGTAAGTTCCCACGTGTGCAAAGTTGCTTTTACTTTGGTTCTGCTGAAGGAAGTATTTCTCCACTTAAATATTGCAGCTGTTGTGAGGGGTGGGGGGAAGGAGAGCGCTAGACTTTTCCCTTTCGAGGATCTGCACCTGTTGTCTAAGGGTCCTCTCTGAATATGTGTTAAGGATTTCAATCAGGCAATACACCCTGGTCTCAGCCTAGTATGCAGTGCGCAAATGAAATACTTATGTTATTGTGTCTATAGGTTCAATATTCTGAGTGATATACCACTCATATCACACCCCTTCTCAAAATACCCCCAGGTCACAATGGACCAGGAATCAAGCTGGTTGATAAAGGTAATATTTATTTATTTATTTAAAATTCAAATCAAACATATGCTTTAATATATGGGGCAACAATCACCAATGTGGTGACAATACAAATAAGAAATTAGGTAAGGCAGTTGAATTCACTTATAACAAAACATAATATAAAACACAGAGAAAAGAACAGTTTTGGCTTATTTAGAATGACAGCACTTATTTTAGGATTTTCCCCTGAAAATTTCTCAACTCACAAAAAAGCAATTCTACACAGATGTAAAGGGGCAGCAGGTATTCAGGAATAAAGAACAGGGTACAGGATTTGAATACAGCCTTCCCTCCTCAAACAAGAGAGAAAAACGGTTTGGAAATCTTACACTTTTAAAATGACATTCGAAAATGGCTGAGCCAAACAATGAAAATATGCTAACAATCATAAGCTGTAGTATGAGCAAAATTACACACTTCAAATCTTAATGGAAGTTTGGAAATACTTTAAATTGAAAATCACACATGTAAAACTTTGCAGAAATGCAAATTCCCACCTAAAATTCACTAAACCGTTTTTAAGAAAAACGGGTAAAATACACTGATTTCGTCGGATGTGGTTTTTGTGTTTGGATGTAGCTACAGGTCTTATGTTTAAGTCAGAGTTGAAATGAAGTTCCTAGCTATTAAATTGAGGACGTTATGCAATGTTGAATGAGAGGTGTTTTTATAAACAAATAGAGCAGAGAAAAACTGAAAATCGGTTTGGAAATGACAGGTTAATTTCCTTTAAACTAGATTTAATGGCTAAGAAAAAGAGAATGCCAGCTGTGAATCTCCACAGTTAGACGGCCGCTTGTTACCCTTCACGTGGCAGATACCCCTTTTTCTTTATGGGAATTACTTTATTTAATCAAAATCACTAATGGCTTATGGTCTAGTAAATGAAAGATGAAGAAACAAATCGGCGCTAACACTAAGAATTATAAACAGGGTTGCAAGAATGGTGCAGAGAGTATTATAGGTTCTTAAGGTAAAGATAGGATGGTTGAGAGATTGGACAAGATAAGGCAAAAGATGCTATGGTTTACTGTGAGTCCTATTAATACTTACAGTCCACTTTAATTTAAGATTTAGGACCATCAGGGGGTCTGGTCATCACATGGATTGGGACTAAAGGACAGCAGGGCACATCTGGCGGAATTTGGTCACCTGGTTGGTTCTGGTCACCTGGACTGGCACCTCGGACTGGACTGCACTGGACTGCGCTGGTTACTGGAGACAGGAGATTAGTGGGATGGCGACTTCCCTTAGGTTTTGGGATGGTTTCAGAATTTGGGCCTAGCTGAAAAGGAGTTCAGCAATGCAGAGGCCTTGGCTTTACAAAGAAATCTGGAATCAGGGGCAAAATGGAGAATTCAGGAACAGGGCACCACGCAGAAATCAGGATGGAGTCAGGAATCAGTGTGTTTGTGTGTTGTGAGGTTCCCTTATTTATCATGCTAAATGACATCACAAAAGTTTATGGTAGGGGCAGACTTACTACCCACACCCACAAGGCTATGATTTAGGTCACATTTAAATCCAACTCCCAAGTCGGTGGGACGTGGTTTAGTCTTTCTGTTGAATTTTGGCAATTTTAACCATAAAAGGTTTGGCCTAACATTTCCCAATTCTGTACATATATGCACAATCAGCCCTAGAATATGGGTACAGAATATTATATTTGCAACATTAATAGTTTCTGCGAAATTGGTTATTCTTTATAACTTCTGTTCTTTACGCAGTAACAAATTCTACCAAGTTTTCAAATGGATAGCATAAATTCAGATTTAGATGTATGTACTTTACACTCGTTTTGTTATTCTTGCTGCCAAGTTAAATGTCTTGAAGTTCAGTGGCAAAATAAGTATTTAAAACCCAAAAGTCACATATCAGTTTTTTTTCTTTCTTCACAAGTGTGAGCAAATGGCAAATCCTTTGAAGTTAAATGAGGGCCTCTCCCTAGAGAGTGGAGCTTCCTGCACCTCCCCTGTAAGGGTGAGTGTCCAAGCCTGCTATTGTCATCACCTGGGGCACAGACGAATGTCTAATGACGTTCCTTTGTCATGAGTATGCAATACCTCCCAGCAGTGATTAGCCTTTACTGCCAGCAGTGGAGGTGTCAACCTATCTCAAGCTAAGAACTGTCAAAGCAGGGTTGTTTTTTTATATAATTGATTCTTTCATTTAAACATATACAATTAAACAGTTTATAGGTGGATTTTTAACCTTAGCAATCCTTTGACATTCTTAAAGAATTAAGCCTTTACACAAGAACATACTTTAAAAACAGGCGATTTTGCCTTTCATTCATGAAAAAGCACATCAAACTGATTTCTTTAAATCCGATTTTCATCTGCCGCAAAAACACATTTTAGTCAGCATTAGTTCTTCCCTTGAGTGCTGAAGTTGTTTGCAGCTTGGATACATGTATCATGCCTTTGTTTAGAGTTTCTCTCTGACATCTGATTCTGAGACTTGTTGCAAAATTTTAGCTGCATTTCCCTGTGGAAAAATGACAACACAGTCCCTGGTTTGTTTTTACGAAGATTCTGTTGCCAGGAGCTGTCACTCAATGAGGCCCGGTTCCTCTGAGCCACACTGGATGATTCTGGGCATTGCAGGGCCCTTTTAATCTCAATGATTCAGTAGAAATGAATGGACCTAGCACCGAAACAGCACTTTTTATGGTTGAAAACCTGACATTTTAAAGAGGCATTTTAGGTTTACAGCAAAGTACTGCTGCTTCTTTCCTTTGCTCCATGTTGAATGTTGCAGTGCACACTGGCACATTCCTGCAGTGATTACTCTTGTTTTACCCCACCTGGAATGGGGTTGGCAGGGCGATGCAGCCATTTTCTGGTTATTACAAACGCAGTTTCAAGATTTTGGCATGCACAGGAGTCAGCGCATCCATTTTGGGCTGTTTCCTTCACCATTGCAGTACAGTGATGCAGTGGGGCACATTGGAATGGCTAAAAATATCCCACACCAGCTCCCCCACTGACATCCGCTTAATTTCAAGTCGTGGAGAAGTCGGGCAGTGGGATTTTTCTTTCTTTTCGTGAAACACACAGGTTTATTCAGGTGTAAGTTCTTCTTCCATCAGCAAATGATGCAACACGCTCTCCTCGCCGGCTCTGGATGGCATAGGAACAATACCCCCGTCTTCTCTCAGGCCTTCTCTTCTGGTGCGGAGCGACACACCAGATTTTCTTGGGTTTTTCCTTCCGGGTCCCTGAGGAGGTCCTCCTTGGTTGTTAGGTATTCTCAGTGAAATCTATAAAATAGAACACAACACAGTTATGATAATTTCCCCCCATACTGGCCTCCAATTGAGATTTCAGCAGTGAGATATATGCATGCATTCAGTAACAATTTAAAATATTCCACGCATGTATTCAGTGACAATTTTAAATATTCCTAGGTTTCAGAATTCTCTCCCAATGTGTTTTCTTTGGACTCCTCGATTTGCCACAAAGTATGCCTGGGGTGGAAACTCTTTAGCTGATTGATGTGGACCCACTTTTCTTCTTCTGTCATGTCGCCCTTGGGGATGCGGATTCTATAGGCAACTGGTGAGATTGTGTCCACAATTTCAAAAGGTCCCCGTCCGCTAGGAAAAAATGTGCGCTCTTTAGCTTGGTTCCTTTGGGAATTGTACATGTAGACCCTGTCTCCTACTTGATATTCCTTTTTGCTTGTCTTAAGGTTATAGTGGGTCTTCATGCTGTCTGCAGATCTTTCTAGATTCTGCTGAGCATACGCAAAAGCATGCTGAAAGTGTTTTCTCAGATTCTCAACATACTCATGAGTTGTGGAGGCATTTATCAATGTCTGCTCTTGGGTTTTATAGAGCAGATGCTGGGGGAGCACCATCCTTCGTCCAGTCATCAGCTCAAATGGAGACATTTTAGTTGCAGAAGAAGGGGTAGATCTGATGGCCATCAGGACAAGAGGTAATCGAATATCCAAACTTGGCCCAGAGTCTGCCACAAATGTTTTTAGTATGCTCACAATGGTTTTATTGTACCTCTAAACTCCACCACTAGAGAACAGGCAGTATGCAATGTGGAGTTTTCTTTTTACCCCAAGTATCTCCCACATCTTTGTCATCACTTCGCTGGTGAAGTGACTACCTCGGTCTGACTCAATCCTTTAGGTTAGTCCAAAATGCGAGAAGATGTGGTTGATCATCAGGGCAGCTGCTGTTTCTGCCTTGCAATTTGGGGCCAGGAGACATTCCACCCATTTAGTAAACAAGCATGTTACGGTTAACATGTTCATGTTCCCCCTAGAGGAGCTAATGACGGGCCCAATGAAATCTACTTTTAAATCTGACCAAGGCAGTGTCATCCCCCTCTTTTGGAGGGGAGCATGGTGTGTGAGTGTTGTTGGCTGAAATTGTGCACACACAAGACACCCCTTCAAGTATTTGTCGAGACCCTGCCACATGTGTGGCCAGTATGCAACCTCTCGTAAGATTTCTAATGTAGTATGAAACCCCAGATGACTGGCAGTGGCCGCATCATGGGCGTGACTTAGCATCAGGCTTCAGAATGAGGCAGGGACCACCCACTCGTCACAGCCAGATATGGATCTCCTCACCAACAAACCGTCTTGGATTTGGAACATTTTTGGACATTTCATCAACACTCTGAGGTCCTTTTTCCCAATGCAATCTGTATCCATCAGGGGAACATTCTCAGGGTCCTCAATGTGTTGATAAAAACTTACCAATGATTGGATCCCCTTTTTGAGCCGCGATTAAATCAACATCTGGGGTCTCCTTACTCAACTGGGCAGTTGAGAGTTCATTGTGAGCATTTGTCTGGGACCTAGTGATAGCAGTGACCTGGATTTCCCCCAACAGGGATACAATCTTAAGGACATCCCCTTGGATGGCTCCACTTTTGGTCAACTAATCAGCTAGGTCATTTCCAGTTTTGTCTGGCCCCTCTATTCTATAATGACCCTTGATCTTTTTCCAGTAGATGGTCATCCCACTAGAGGTGACCAGATCATTAATATTTTGTATTAGCTTGCCATGTTTGAGTGGTTTGTTGTTAGCACATAGCATGGCTCTGTTTTTCTAATTTACCAGGTGCTCCATGAACCCGTTCCGGACATAATCTGAATCAGTGATTATGACCAGTTTGTGGAGTTGGTGTTGGACAGCAGTGAGGATGGCTTGATGAACTGCCATCAGCTCTGCCACCTGACTACTACGGAGACTGATTTTGTACTGGGACATCATTCAACCAGGCATTCCCCATGCCGACCACCAGTTCCTTTTCCCCCTTTTTATCAACATGGTAGGAGCACTCATCCGCATAGACAGTGGGAATTCCCTCACACTTGTCTTCTTCATAGACTTTGTGCAGGGAATTCAGGTACGCCTCCATGTTGTCCTGGATTTTAAGACTTTCGTCCTCAAGACAGTTTCTCTGGCACAATCATGCAAGTCAGCCAGACCTTGCGCGAGGGGACCCTTCTTGGTTTGTCCATATCTGACCTCCACGGGAAAAGCCTTGCATTGACAGAATCCAGGAAGTAATTCTAGAATTACTCACATTTCTGGCCCGGATTCTGTCACTTTGAAGATATTGCAGAGGCTGGCGTGGAGTCTCCACTATGATGTGTTCCCCCTGGATGAACGGGTGGTAATTTTTCAATGCCCACACCGTTACCAGGAGTGCTTTCTCACAATCGTTGAATTTTTCCTCCACAGAGGATAAAGTCTTGCTGGCATAGGAGATGACTTTATTGACCATGTCATGCTTTTGGTATAATACTGCGGCCAAGCATGAATTTGAGAACACTGTCTCCAAGAATAACTCCTTGTTTTTGACAGGGTAAGCTAGGCAAGGCGCTGGTGAGAGGCTTCTTTTGAGTTGCTTTACTGGCTCGGCTTGTTCAGGACCCTATTCTTACTTGACCACCCCCTTCAAGAGATGGACCAGGGATCTTGTGATCTCTGCCTAATCCTCAATGAACTTTCTACTGTAATTAGTCAGTCCAAGGAGGCTCCTTAGCTCACGCAGAGTTGTGGGGTCTTTTAGTTTCAGGAGTGCTTCCACTTTCTTTTCGTGGGACAGAGACCCCCCAGGAGTTATCTCATACCCCAAGAAATTGACACGGGTCCTGCACCACTGTGCCTTTTGGAAAGATAGTTTTTCTCCGGCAACCCTCAACTGCATCAGAACATAACGGTATGATTCCCTCCACAGTTGAATGTTTGATCAGAACATCATCTACATAGGCCAGGTTACACCTTTCACCCAAGTCGGGCATGGCCTTGTGTAAGAAGATATTAAATTAATTGCTGG